>NW_024429186.1:49479178-50097928 GCF_017639785.1 Mesocricetus auratus
TGGTCATTTCTTTACTCTGGCATAAAGAGGCAGTAACTTCCTCATATCCATGAAACCTAGCTGTGAAACCAACATTTAAGAAACCATTCAACAACAGAAATACTGAGAGTCTGTTGCTTTGCATATTTGTGTTTCTGTGATCATGAGACAATGGAGATATCAATCCAAGGAAATTGAGACCAAGAGTGGGTCTTCATTGAATTCTGTAAACTCCAGACTCCACCTGCTCCAGTGTTCCTGAAGATTCCATGCACGGTGCACTTACTCTACTGCTCACTTCATTTGCTGTGCTGTTCATCTGCTCTCCTTTATATCATGCTCTCAGTTGGGAATGAGTGTGCATTACTGTACTTGCTCATATTTCTTCTACGAAAGGAATTTTTATCAAGAGCATCTAGATCACATGTATCCCTAACTGCTCAGCTTCAGAATTTATGCATCTTGCCTCCTGGTAACTCTGAGTTCCTAGTTAGCATTCTCTTTAAGTCAGGTGTTTTTGTCCTTCTCCTGCCATTATTCTGCATATTCATATAGCTAATGACAGATGATTTCTTGACTTTTATTTGTGACTTCCCCAAACCAAATCATGACAAGCATGATTTAACTATCAGTTGTACCTATGATATCATTTCTACCTTTGGAATGGGTAATAGACTGCCATGGCATAAGTTAATTTTTAATATTACTCACACTGGATTTCAGGTGAAATAATTGTGTTCTTCTATCATCTGAACACAACTTTGGGATCAAAGTTCTGGAAGATGGCTTTTCTGTTGTTTGAGCTCACATCTTCATGGGAACTCTTGGTAAGCCTGTGGACAATGTGGCATCATGTTGACTGAGATAAAAATTTTGTATTAGCTTCCTTTTTTGTGTGTTGATGGTTTCTACTTCAGACACTGACTAGAATACTCTAACATTTCACTCTTCTTTGGAGAAGGGAAAGTGAAACTTCCCAGTGATTTTCAAGGTTGTTGCTGAACCAACACCCCAAAATAAGATTTCAAGATATGACAATTAAGAATATACTTCTAAGAAGGAAACGAATTCTGAATACTTTTAGTAATTTAAAAGCTTAAACAAACCACAGATTTGGGGATAGGAAGAGTAATAGGTAGATATTCAAGGATCCCTAAGTACAACTGTACAGAATGTTAGGACAAGAAAAAAAAGAATATATTTCTAGGAGTGAAGATGACACATGGAAAGAAAAGACAAGTTTGTAATACAGAGTCATGCAGACCCAGCTCCTCAGGTGGGGGAGATGTCATGACTAGCAGATTCCAGAGGTATGGCATTTATATGCCTTGGCTGAGATCTAACTCATTGGTGCCTCTCTGTGTGCAAGTGAAGTAGCTTCATTTTGCAGAGAGAGGGCTCCAGAGAAAGTCATCAGTTTGATCCCTTGAGAGGGAGAGCAACATGTACCCATTGAATCTGGTTTTGAAGGAATCCCAAGGTGGTGGGGAGTGAAAGAAATGTGCTTGTAACAGGTTGTCCATGCTGCTATGGGAAGGTTTCTGCTTAGAATTCTAGATCAGACATATCAGGTGACAGGAATTGCATGCCGCAAGCACTGGCAGAAAACTGTTGTGTTGTCTATAGAACACTTACAGCAAAATAATGTAAAATAGTATAACAACAGTCTGCTTCATATCATGCATCAACTGTTCGTATATCTGATACTGATAGCATATTCCAAATCTTGCCCTTGGTGTGCACACAGATATATGTGGACACACACACACACACACACACACACACACATGCATATGCAGAGATAAACTTTTCTCAGAGCACAACTGTCCTGGTAATGTTTTTTTTTGTTTTTTAACTTTTCCACATTTAAACAATACTGATTGAACATGATATGCCTTTTATTAAAAGAGGTAGGCAGCAATTATCCCTATAGGTAAAAACAGTAAGATAAAGCCAGACTAACAAATTATTTTTCTATACCTATGAAGTATAGATAATGCTGTGTGCTAATGAATCACCACAGGAGTGGAGATTGGGCGAAGTGACAAGTCACAATTTTAAGTCAGCATTTCACTACATCTTAAACATTTTTTAGGAACCACAACCAGGTATATTCTACACATTGGTTGGCATATAAGCTTTGTGATAAAGATTAGATAAATATAAATTATCTTTATTCTATGAATAATATGTGTTGAATTATATGGATTGAGTATATATTTGTATGTTTTATAAACACTTGAACTATGTTATTTTGGCATAGTTATGGTTCATTTCCTAGTTTAACTTAATTCACTTTCCTTTCTCTCATTATATCCCAATGCATAAATTTGAATTTTTCTATCGAAAGGTTCTTAGACCTGGAATAACTATTATTATTATTGTTGTTGTTATTATTATTATTATTATTATTATTATTCAGAATACAACTGCAGTTCACTTCAGTAACCCAAGCAAGAAAATAGAAACTCATTCACTAGAGAAGCCTAATAGACAGCTAAATTCTGCAGATTATTTGCAAGTGAGTCAGCCTATTTACCAAGATATTCAACTTGCAAATTAGTCATGTAGAAAGATTGAGTTGGCAAAGATAGAGTAGGCATATTTGCCCTAAAAATAGACACACTATGCTTCTTCCTAAAGCAGTACAGTAGCAGCACACATAAAGGACCCAATGAAGCAGCGAGAAACCTTTTTTTTTCTTACACAAATGATCAATTCCTCTCCCTGATAGAGCCAAGCACACATTGCCAGGCATCTGTGCCAGCTTTTGTCTAATCTGGAGAATCAACGATGGTCCATGCTAATGAGTCAGGCACTAGCAGCACCAATGTCTCTGGTTCCCCTTTTGCTTTTTGCATTACTGACATTTCCTCTTTCCAGCTTGGGAGACGCAGCTGCAGGAATAGAGCTGCAGCATATTTCTGGCCACTGTCTAAGTAAAATGGCATCCTTGAACTGGAGTGAGAAAGTGGGTATGCTAGTTCACAAGCATAAGAAATAGAGGCCATTTAGAACCTGATTAAGGCTATTTAAAATCTTTTGAAATAATGCATTGTTTTGGGCTGCAAGGTTGGAACACAGTGTTCCCCTTGTATTCAGTGATGTTCCTTTCAGGGTGCACATTGAGCCTGAAGCTTGTTAGACACAGGTGTCACTCCTTTCCAGAGTGATGCATAGTGAGATAGTGGCTTCCAAGACATCACTGCAGAATCTTACATTCCTCTTGTATTGATAATGAATTGAAAATTTTCATTTTACATTTTTTTCTATTTTCAAATTTCCAGTAAGGTAGGCAGTTAACAGTAATTAACTGTAAGTTATCTAACAGTAACTAACAGTTCTGAAATGGAGAGGTCATACCCACCCTTCCAATAGTAGTTTAGAATAATACCTGGAAGTACAAAGGGTTGTAACAAGTGTGTCTAATGAAATAAAAAACAAGTGGAGGATGTGTCTTGACTCTGCTTATGTTCAGCACACTTTCTATGATGACAGAAAGTTCGGGACTAAGAAGACTGTTCCTTTATGAGGAAGAGCACTGTTTCCATGGCATGACCTTATGTGGTACTCAGAAAATTGTGTCTCTATTAGAGTGCATCGTGATTGCTTGAAGCACACAGAGGCTAGAGCTCATTAATGAGGCAGCTTCAGAAAATTACCCTTACTGTGGATATGCTTGCATATTGCTGGACCAAAATACCAAAATTTGCATGTGCTTTTCCAGCTGTGCTTGTTGTGTTTTTTTTTAATTTAAACTATCAGCTGCAAAAAATATGAAATGGCCCCACATTCCCGATCACTCTGGGAAGCTGAGTCATTTCAGGAGTAACTTCCTGTCATTTCTTCCCTCCCCATACTCAGTTTGAGGCTTGGTAACCCATTTTCTTTACAAACTGTGGAAAGATTTGGGTACAAATCATGAGAAAACATATGCATTAAATAAAAAGGGGCTTATAATCATTCTTGATTAGCAATGCATACATAGATGTAGCATATGTATACAATTTATGCAATGTTATGATTAAAGCAATATAAATGTTCTGAGGACAGGAAAAGGAGTAAAAATGACAGTGAACATTTCCTGGCATTTGGCATCTGCCATTAAATGGGCAAATGTTAGGTATATAAAATCACATTTGAACTTCTAAACCCAGTGCAGAAGCAATATTTTTCTCCAGTTGAGGTATCTCAAGAACAAGGAAATTAAATGCCATGTGCTTACCCTGGATCATGTTTAATCAAATCCTCTTTTTACTGCTTCAACAGGAGTTTATGCATAAATTAACCAAACCAATACTTTATACCATTTTACTAGAAGCCTAGAAACATTTATTTGTGACTAAAGAAGTCCTGCCAGTTTTTAAACTATGAATCTCTTCTTAGTTTCTCTTTGCCTTTATTATAAGAGGAAATTTTCTAGGAGGAAAATACTGAAAAACCAGAAATATGTTAAAACACGAAGTTTCCCTGAGATGTCCCATTTGTGAAACATTATAAAGTATGGATATAACTACTGAAGTGTTGTGTGCAACAAATTGTAGTGGCATCTTGCCTTGCCAGTGAACGTGTAGTGGTGAGCACAGCCTTTGGGTATGGTTTCAGGTGCAGATGTGACCTGAAAAAAGTTAGAAGATGTCTCAAGTTTCATTTGTGCACTAGGGATAAATACTGGTTCCACGCTCAGAGGTCCCATAGTCTTCCTAGGCCCCCTAACTGGCATCCACTTTCTGATCACTGTCCTTGCGTAGTGGGTGGGTGATGAATTGGGGGTGGATGGAAGGGGATGGGAGAATGGGAAGGAAAGGGAACTGGGATTGATATATAAAATATGATTGTTTCTAAATTAAACAAATTAATTTTAAAAAAGTTAGAGCAGGGCCTGTCTCATGCTTTCTTGAGTCGAAGAGAGCATCAGAAGGATTGAGAGTGTATCTTCTGGAGCAAGAAGACCCTAAAAATATCTATTTATCACTTATCTTGGGTCTGGTAGGCTAACTTAAATCACACCTTTACCAAATACTTGCACTGAACTTGAAGAAGAGTCTGTAGTCAGATGGAGGCATGTTTTGTAAGTAGACACAGCCAATTAAAGGGGAGGCAGAGGCAGGGGAAGGATGAAAAAGAGTCTTAGAATTTGTCGGGAGGTCTCCAAATGGGTCACTTAGGAACACTGGGGTTTCTCGAAGAAATTAAATATTGTAAATACTAGTCATTGGCCTTCATTCTACCAAATTCATAAAGGAATGGAATAGAGAGAGTTGAGTCCAAAATCATAGAAGGAAAACTTTTACAACATCCTAGTCATATGGGATTCAAACCATCTATCACTGTATTGCTGGCAAGGATATAAAGGCATATGCTTCAGAGTGTAAGAATGGATTGGCAGGACTACTGCTTTTCATATCTGTGAATCTATAAATAACAATTCATGGAAACCAGCGAGAGTTTCTGAAAATAACATAAATTTTGTTATGAATGCAATGGAAACCATACTGTATGGGTCAGAAGCAGTATTCAGTCATATAGTAGAATATAGATAATGTATTCCATGAGTAAAAACTACCATTGTATAAAACTAATGATATCTGGGTTGTGTTCAGATGTGCAGTTTTAGATCCTAAAGACAGTGAAAATCTTGACTTTGCTAAAAAAAATTAATACATTCTGATAATCTCCGGGAGTTGCAGATGCACTTCCTCATGAATGCCATTTCCCTTAGAGATAAGGAGAGCCATGGTTGTATTGCCTGCATAAAATACAGTTGTATTTTGCAGTGTTGGTTTTATATATGAAATTATGACATCACTCCCCTCTTGTTGGTATATCACTGTCCAGTCCAAAACTTGTCTTCTCCATAGTCAAATAATTTGTATTTGAAGACAGGAACAATGTATCCTTCACATATTTCTGTCATGCACTGGATACCTTAGCTAATATGAGGATATCTTAATGCTTTGGTAAAATAGTGTTTTAAGTCATAAACATAAGATGAAGTCTCCATGCAATGACAATTATGTCAAATAATGATATTTGTCTTACAGAAATAATTCTAGAATATAAATTGTAATTCAAAATTATTTGCTAAGATATGGGCTACAAATATAAATTCATCCAGGTAATACTTGTGGTGATACTGAATAAATTAAAAGGTAACATTGATAGCTCTAATGGCAGAAAACATTTGTAATGAATTAATTATTAAAGATGTATGAGTAGCATTTTCAATATAGCCTTCATATTGTGGCAGTTGAACTGTGACAAAAAGTAAAAATCCTATGGCCAAAACCTCTTGCTTTTTTGCCATCAAAGTGGCTTTATTATATCCTGATTCCTTTTCAGATACCAAAACTCCTCAATTTTTCTATTGGGAAAGATGATTAAATCAAGTTCCCTTTGTATAACAATTGTTCAGATTTAATTTAAGATTATTCCTCATCGATAACTGTCTTGATTTCATATTTGTGCTCCATGATTAAATTTTTAGACATGTAGATACTTAGTAATGACTAATAAATAATTCTTTCTTGACTACATCATACATGTGCTCTTGGAAGCTTCAACACAGTCCTATATGGAAACATGGATTAGCTTCCTACAAAGTGGATGATATATTTGAATGGCAGAGAAAGCTCCATTTCTGCTTTGAATAACAAAGAGATGATTCCATTTTCTCACTGTGTGTATAATGCATGACTACAGATTTAGTCTGTTTTCATGAAATAACAACATAGATGACAGCACTAGCTTTACAACATTTCAATTCTCCAATTTCTCGAAACTAGAAATTTCTAATTTCCTTTATTAAATGGATTTCAACAAGCCTCTTCAATCTATTTCCATTAAGACATCAGGCTACTGGTTTCTTCATAATTGGCATTAGTCATCTGATTATTTTACAGGGCATAAACAATTTTCAAGGTGAACTTAAATTACTCTAATTCTCTTGTCCTCTTCCTTTTTCTCTGCACTTTGATTTTGGACATACATATGTAGTTTCTCCAAAGAAACTCAATCAGATGGAAGGTCACTTGCTCTCTGAATTTAGTGCTTTGTGTTTCCACAAGACAATCCTAATTAAAAAGCCAAGGACAGCGAAGAGCTGCCTCTAGTCCACAATATGGCAACTGTTGTATGTAAGGGCTCTGAAGCTAATGGTATCAAAATGCTTTTGATGAAAAGCTATTTATTGTGGTTGCAATCATTTTATAATTACCCAAATTACTGTTCTCTCTCAAAAACTATTTTTTAAGACTTACATGCTCTGTTTATATCTTGCCCTCTTTCTTTGGAAAAGGCAATTGTGTTTATAGTCATTGTTTGCTGCATGCCTGTCTCATGGACCCTTGAGGGCACATCTCTGAGAACATGGAGACACAAGTAATTCTTTTCCATCTCTGTTTCTCAGGATTGACACATTTTTAGTACACATTAAGTGTTCCATTAATAAAGAAATAATAAATGAAATTGCATTGATACATTGGTCCTGCTCTGCAACCAATTAATAAAATAGTCAAAACCTCTTATGCATTTATCTCATTTACACAACCTATGCATTTATCATACTCACTGCGTTTATCTTCCCACCACAAACATTATAGGAATGCACTTCTACATCATGCCCAAACTGTTGATTCTAATCATGAGTCAGTCAAATGGTGAAATGGTACTTTTGTTCTTCTCTCCCATAAGGAGAATTCTTTTCTTTGAATAATTAAAATTCTCAGTCTCCAACAAAATCACTCTCCCAATCAACTTCCCAAGTATGTACTATTCTTAATTTAGTATACAGAACAGATTGAGGCTAAGAGGTTCTTAGAAAGGTGGCTGTTGATAGCACATGTACTGAGGACAGATGGAAATTTGATAGCATTAGTATTACTATCCACTCAGTTCTTCAGGGGGAAAAATTACTTTTTGTCCTTCTCTTAGTTCATCAACACATCCTAATGGTTTAACATCCACATGTTCAATATCTGAGTTATCTCAAATATTCAATTGCCTCCCAAGTGCTCATAACTATACAATGGAATTCCTTATTATTTTACCCATCTTTAACACTAAAAGTAAATCTTGATTATATTGGCTAGTTTTCAACATCATCCAAAGAATGTTACCTGGAACAAAGAGGGAATGAGTAAAAACGTCTTTGATGAGTAAAAAAGAAAGAAATACCCATTATGATTAATAAGCAAGACTAACATTGAGTTTTAGGGTAGAAATAAAGTCTGCAAAATTTGCTTTAGGGACTTGGGAATTGACCCTGTGTAATATGCTGGCTGTGCAAGCCTGATGATTTGACTTCTAATTCTGAGCATCCAAGTAAAAGCTGGGCATAGCAAAAGCACCTGTAATTCCAGCATTGGGAACAGAGACAAGGAAATTCTGGGTGCATGCAGGCTACCTGGTATAGTTCAATAAGAAAATCTGTCTCAAAATTGATATAGTCAGTGACTGAGAAATACAACTGAAGTTTAGATTTGGCCTCTATTTGTACATACACACACACACATACACACACACACACACACACGAGCCTAAATAGTAGGAAATCTAAAAAGAAATGCAAAATAAATTTAACAATTCCCTTGACAAATGCTGTGTGTATGTGTGTGTTTGTGTGTGTGTGTGTGAATACCTGTTTTATAAAGATAAGGAAATTGTAGAAGTTGACATTTTAAAATGCAGAGATGCAGAAACCAATGAATGCCTTGAGAAAATAACAAGAAAATTCCTGAAGATTATGCCAGGAGAATGTGAAAGATGATCACCAAGAAAAAGATAGAATTTTCATTGAGCATGAATGAAAGGAAGGGAAATGCAGGAGATGCTAAACATCATGTCTGGGAAAACTTGCTGAAGCTGACAACAACGTCCTTAGTGAGGAAGAACTTGAACGAAATCTACTCTCTCTGTGGTTATATTTACATATATTATGGGTTTCTGAGTTTATAGTTTTATTAAGCAATATGATATGGTTTTTTTGTCTGTTGAACAATTGAATCGACTTCAATATTTTTTGGTTAGTGTATAAAATTGTTCCATGTAACATTAAAAATGTTTAAGGTCAAGTGTTTGATGTACTTGTGGATATAAAGGAGATGAGTAGTAATACTGAACTTACTCAACATTTCTTTTTGAGCTCATTTTACATGTATTTTTTTTCTTTTTATTTTAAAGCAATCGTTTTTCATTTTACATACCAATCCCAGTTCCCATTCCCTCCCCTCCTCCTGCTCACCCCACTTTCCCCCATGCTACTCCACATCCACTCCTCAGAGAGGGTAAAGCTTCCCATGGAGAGTTAGCAAGTCTGGCATGTCACTGTGAGACAGGACCAAGCCCCTGCCCCCCCCCATATAAAGGATGAGCAAGGTATAACTCCAAAGAGAACAGGTTCCCAAAAGCCTGTTAAAGCTCTAGGAATAAATCTTGGTCCCACTACCAGAGACCGCATAGGCTTCCCAAGCCACAGAACTGTCACCCACATTCAGAGGTCCTAGTTTGGACCTATGCAGGTTCCGCCACTGTCAGTCCAGAGTCAGTGAGTTCCCACTATTCAGGTCACCTGTTTCTGTGGGCTTCTCCAAAATGATCGCTCCTCCCTCTCTTCGACTTGACTCTGGGTGCCCAGTCCAGTGCTCAGCTGTGGATCTCTGTATCTGCATCCATCAGTAGGTGGATGAAGGTTCTATGATGATAATTCAGGTAGTCATCATTCTGATGACATGGGAAGGCCAGTTCAAGCATCCTCTCCACTAATGCTTATGGTCTTAGCTGGAGTCATTCTAGTGGATTCCTGGTAATTTCCTTAGTGCCAGGTTTCTTGCTAGCCCCAAAATGACTCCCTCAATCTCTTTCCTTGCTCTTTATTTCTGCTCTTCCCCAATCTTGATTACCTATTCCCTCTCCATCTCTTCCCTCACCCTCCCTTTCTGTCCCCCACCATGTTCCCAATGTTATCAGGAGATCTTGTCTATTTTCCCTTCCCAGGAAAATCTATGTATCTTAGGGTTCTCCAAATTACCTAGTTTCTCTGTGGTCATGGACTTATATACAGGCTGGTTATCCTTTTTTTCTAGTTCCATTCATTTGCTTGAAAATTTCATGATATCATTGTGTGTGTGTGTGTGTGTGTGTGTGTGTGTGTGTGTGTGTGTGTGTGTGTGTGTGGTGAGTAGTCCTCCATTGTGGAAGATTTTCTTTATCCATTCTTCAGTTGAGGGACATCTAGGTGGTTTCCAGATTCTGGCTATTCTGAATATTGCTGCGAAAAACATAACTGAGCTAATGTCCTTGTGGTATGAGCATGCATCTTTTGTGGGGATATGCCCAAGAGTGGTATTGCTGGGTCTTGAGAAACTTCTGTAAGGTAAAGGACACTATCAATAAGGCAAAAAACAGGATACAGAATGGAAAAAGATCTTCACCAACCCCATGTTGGACAGAGGGCTGATCTCCAAAATATAAAATGAACTCAAGAAAATAGTTATTAAAATATCAAATAATCCAATTGGGCACAGTTATAAAGAGATAATTCTCAACAAAAGAATATCAAATGGCCAAGAGACACTATCAGGGAAATGCAAATCACACTGACTCTGAGATACCATCTTATCCCAGTAAGAATAGCAAAGATCAAAAACACCGATGATAGCTTATGCTGGAGAGAATGCAAAGGGGAACACTCCAACACTGCTTGTGGGGGTGCAAACTTGTAGAAAAGTTTGCCTATGAGCTGACCCACAAATTAAAAGAGCTATTTTTAAAATGGAAAAAATCTGTTGAGATCAATAAATGTACTTTATTGAAATCAAGGGATAACTTATCTTTCTTAGAATTTTAGCACCAGCTTATCTCTTTCTTACGTTGCAGGTAATCCATAGATCCTGACTAACTGCATGATAAATTTTAATCTTGACATGAGCAAGGGATAGATCCCTTAATAATGAGAAGCATATCCCTCACACAATCTGCACTGAATCAAATGTTTAGCAGAAGCCTCTGAAGTTTTCCTCTAACTCACTCCTCATTGGCACTTTCTCAGACAGGAGGGATTGCTAGACAATTGAAACACATTCACCATTGAGAAAGTGTCTGCCATTACTCTACATCCAAGTAAAAGAAAAATGGTTTTGCTCTTTTGACCCTGTCTCTTGGCTAGAAAAACATCCAGTTACTCGGTTGCATGTGATTCTTCCTTCTTCTGAAAGTGTTGCAAAGGGAAGAGAGAACGGCAGAATGAAGAGGTGATATGCATTGGTGTGTGAACCAGTAGGACAACATCAGGTAGTCTTCTTTAATAAGCTGCTTTACATTATTGTCATTATCCAGTAAAGTAAAAAAAGTGTTTAGAACAGATGGAACTACAGTGGATGACTACAATAATGTGCATTATATACACTATTTCCTGTGCACTCATACCTACACGAATGTTTTTTTTTGTTTTTTGATTTGTAAATCCAGTATACTAACACATTAATGACAATGAAATAGAAAATTGTAACTATATTGTTATAAATTTAGAGGGTTCCTTCTAACGAATCTTGACTTACCTTCTTTCCTTTGTTAAGGACATGAAGGATGAACTGGAGTTAAGTAAAAGCAAAACATTGCTATTACAGGGAGGCAGCATTAAAGCTATTACTTATTTCAGGGGCACCTAAAGTAAACAAGGGATGCTGCAACAATCTGATAAGTGAGATGGCTGTAAAGTGACAGACAGGGAGATAGTATCCGCTGTGGGATTCACTGTGCATAAAGGCTGGTAGAAATCTGCAGGACATTTCATCACACCACTCAGAATGGCACACAAATTGAATGTGTACATTGCTTGGTTGTCAAAGGTCTCCAGCTAATATTTTCCAGGCCCAATTCACCATCAGTAACTGGAACTGCAGGAAACAAAATCAAGTATCAGGAGAGACTGCCTATTCTAGAATTGAAAAATACAGTGCTTGCATGTCCCAATGTACATCTGATAACCATGTATCTTTGTCTTTCCATTCCTTTATCACACCACACCTTTCTCTTTCTGATCCACAGCCCCAAACCTTACTGTTCTTTTCTGGTTGTTGTTTGTTTGTTTTTGTTTAGGTTTGGTTTTTCGAGACAGGGTTTCTCTGTATTGTTTTGGAGCCTGTCCTGGAACCAGCTCTGTAGACTAGGCCAGTCTTGAACTGCCTGCCTCTGCCTCACGAGTGTTAGGATTAAAGGCGTGTGCCACCAACGCCTGGCAACCATACTGTTCTTTTACATTTAATGTCTGCATTCCTTTTAGGTTAAGGCTTTTATGTGGATGGGTATTTTTTCATAGCTCCAGACAACACAATCAAGCCAATTTTAGAAACAACTGTAAAAATATTTGCCAAAAATTATTATACTGACCCTAACAACATGGTAGCAATTGATGAGCAAGATACTGGCTTTGGTGGAACTAGGAAATACTGTCAATGTAGAAACAGGTTAATCCTGAATCACACAGTTCAAACAATGCCTCACATTCACCAACCAGAGTTGGCTATTACTACTTTGGTGATTTTCAACCCAATCCATTTATTCTGTTTGAAAATAGTAACACAGCACATGGAGAAATCCAAACCTTTCTGCTCTTCACCACCTAGCGTGTTGTGTATGCCCCTCCCTCTCTGTAAATATGGACTCAGTAACAACATTTAAAGCCTATGAATATGAAATGCCGTACTCCAGTCAACATAAATTGCTGAACAGATAAGGCAGTTCTCTGTGAATATGTGTTTATATGTATTTGGAGTTTTAAAATGGCTTTCTCCAAAATATTAACTATTTTTCTTAAAAGTGATTTTAGTTATTCTTTTATAAATGTAGGACCTGAGTATAACAAGGTATTTTGTAGTTATTATATTTCATGATTCAAAGAATCAGTGTAATTCCACAAAAATACAGTCTTTGTAAAAAGTTCATGTAGTACAAAATAGCTCTTGAGATATATAGGAGTGTATGAGCAGGGCACAAGAGCCACTGTGAATGAGATTATTATGATCAAGTTATAAGTAACTTGATCTGTAAATGAGTAATGAGACTATTGACTATAATCCCAAGGAAAACCAATAACTTGACTTTATGCATACATAACTACCTGGAAAAATAAATAAATGGGCTAAAATAGCAATTATTTTCTTTGGTTGATATATAATTAATGGAATATAGAAAAACAGAGAGAAAACATATTATCCTTAGATCATTGTTCTAATAATTATCATAGTACAACGTCTGGTGGAATTCAAATCAGTGACAAACATTTAGTGTGTGGAACAAAACACCCCATTCAAACATGCAGGGTGGAGAGATGGAGCAATGACTCAGTGGATAGTGCACTTGCTATGCCTCCAAGAGGGTCACAGTTCAGATCCTTAGAGCACAGATTTAATCATGATATTTCTTCTCATTTATCTACGTAGACCCCCTCCTTCCCTTGTAATTTCATCAGATAGAAAAATCCAGGTGACACAGTGAGGAAAATCTGTTCAAATGTTGCCTTTCTTGGTATTCTCCCATAGAACCAGCTAGCAGCAGAGAGAAAGCCCTCTTGCACCCAGAGTTTCTCCACATGGAACCTGCTTCTAATAGCACAGCCTTGATGGGTGACATGTATAATTTTAAGATACATTTGTGGATGAAATCTGTTTAAGAGGAATAGAAAACAGGTAACTACTAATTACAAGATACAATAGAAAATTTCTATTAGGTATTTAGGGAATACTGGTATCCTAATAGTCTTAGTTGTCAAATTGACACAGCCCAGAATTATCTAAGAATGAAGTCTCAATTGAGGGTTTGTCAAGATTAGATTGTCCTATGGCTCTTGGACAAATGAGTGTTGCCTGATTTTTAATTGACATAGAAAGACCCAGTCAACTGTGAGTGATACTATTCCTAGGCAGATGGTCTTAAGCTTTGGAAGAAAGCCTTGTGTTAAGCCAGCACACAGCATCATACATGGTTTGTGTTCCAAGTTCATGCATGAATTTCTGCCCTGATTTCATTCAATGGAGGACCATTGCATATAAGTCAAAATTAACCTTACTTTTGTCTAAGTTGCTTTTGTTGATGGTGTTTGCTCTAGCAACAGAATAAAATTAGGGCACCTGGCAGAGCATGTTATCAAAGTGGTCTTCAATATAGATCACAATCCTTCACCATAATTAGGACATGATGAGTAAGTATAATCTATAAAGTAGTCTCAATGATGAACTACCTCATATCAAACCATGAGCAAAAATTAAACAAAACCAAATTGAAAGATTCCCTTGAAGACATTCGGGCTGTAAGACACAAAGATTCTTTGCAGATTAGAGTGGTGGTGGGTGAAGTAAAACTTAAATTCATTATGGGATCCAGGCTGTATCCCACAGTATTAAATGGCATTAGAGAAAAAAACTATTAAATTCTGTAAACAAAACAAAAATTAAAACTATAATTTTGTTAATTCAGTATGAAGAGATAGTCCATTTGTTTAGTTTGTTTAATAACTGATCTGTGGCTTTTTTGTATGTCCACGTAAGAGGAAACAGGGTGGAGACATTTGGGAATTGTATTCTCCATTTTAATTCATTCTAAAACTGTTCACATTTTGGCTGCTGCTGCTGCTGCTATTGATTCTATGTATTTGTGATGATCATGTGTGTGCATGTGTGCATGTGTGTGTGTGTGTGTGTGTGTGTGAAAAGATTATACCAAAGGTATACTAACAGAAATATCATTTACTTGAATGAAATCTTTAACATTATACTTCAACAAGCAATATCTTTGTACTCCTCAACATTGATGAAAAGATCATATTGTTTCCTATTCCTTGAAAACTCTAGATGCTATGACCTTCATGTGAGTGGCCATGTGTGTATCTTTAGTAAGTTCTAGCCATTTTGTTAACACTCTTTCCCCTAGTACTGAGAACTATTCATTTAGAAATAGCTATTATGTTTCATGTTCATTATTATTTTGTGCTTTTGGGTGATTTTCTCTTCTCTCTACATCTGTGTCCAACTAAAGTTAAACAAGGGTTTAGTTATTTAAATTCTAATTCTTGTTTGACATGTTTTGCTGTATAATACCAAATTGATATCCTTGAATATGAATTTAATAATGCAAATGATATTCTCCAGGCAGCCACTCCCAAGAAGACATTAACATTGAACCATAATTTTCAAGGACAAGGATTTTTCACATTTAAATATATACACAAGGGATAATAGGGCCTTATCAGATAAGCTAAATTTAAACTGCCTGATAATTTAAATGAGAAATTCTGTTTGAAGAACTATCATGGGAACTGCTCCAATTCCCATATTACTTCCCTACTTCTCTGTGATCTCTCTGATTCTTTTCCTCCTTCTGATATTCTACATTTCTGTTCACAGTCCATGATTCCTTCTAGTTCACATTAACACAATGTTCTTTATTTAGTTTCCCTAAACAACATTAAAAAATATTGCTTGTTTTGAACAATTGGTAGCTGGGCATTGAGAGAACAGTTGGAGGGAGGAAGCAATTGTCTTAGTGAATCAAATCATGATATTTTTCTATTGTGATGATATCAATTACTCAGGTCACATTTGACAAAATATTGGACAAGCATAGGATACTGTGTAGAAACACCCTCATCTCTACTCTTCAGCATCCATGCAAATCCAGAATTTCACCATTTACAGATGTAATAGCTGGGATAGCTATCATCATAATTGTACTGTAAAGAAACACACTTCTTAAAAGTTTCAATGTTGGTAAAGTTCTTACATTCTTGGAAGGAGATAAGGTATCATTAAAAAGATGTATTAAAATGTCTTCCTAGACATTCATTTTTTTGGACATGTTTTGAGAAAATAGATAGTCACTCTGGACCCCAATCGAATTCTTTCTTACAAACTAAATGACAGGAAATGAAGCAAATAGTGTGAGAGTTCTCAGAACACTGCCTCCACATAAATATGTATTGTCTTAATGACCTTAATCACTATACAGTTCAGTGGAAAAAGTAAACAAAGCACCTGTCGTATTTCTTTAAAAGCCACATAAGTAGTAACAATAGGAAAGCATTTTAATATTATGGGAGAATCATAGCTTTAAGGTTGTACCTAATCACTAGATGGAAATTGAAGTGTGTAAGGAGAATGAGAACAAAGTGAATTCAAACCAAGAGTGACAATCACTGTGTGATCTTGGAATTTTTATTAAACAGTTCTGAACTTCCCCCTGCCTTCACACGTCTAGTAATTTACTGTGGTGATTAAATGTGGTAATTGACATAACATGTAGCTTACTCTCTGACACAGATTACAATTTTGACAAATATTAGTTTGCTAGACTTTTTATATAACTATTGGCTATAATATCTCAATATGGAAGAATGAGGAAATGACTCATTAAAATTAATCATGCAGTGTTTGAAACAATTTCCTACTGTTTTTTAATATTTTACCTTCAGTTTTCTAATCATAATTAAGAGAAATATTTAGTTAATGATATCCAAATGCTATAAAATTCATTATGTAGATGTCAGTAACTATGTCAAATGTATGAGATTCAGTATAATGGGAAAGTAGGTTATACATCTATGTGATAGATATTATATATTTTGGCATAATATATAATGTGTATAATCATATATTTTATATAATATATACATAACTTAGATATGAAATTACAAAAGCACAGAAATATTTTGTACACATACAAAAGAGAATAGGGTAATTCTTTACAGGATCCTCTCCCACTGGTCACCAATTAAGAAATAACCTACAGGCTTGCCTTCACTTATATCCTAAGGAGGTTTATGCTCAATTGCAGCTTCCTCATCTATGGTGACAGTAGCTTGTGTCATGTTGATACTAAAATAGTCAGTCCAGTTGGTAAAGAGCTGAGCACCTATCACATAGGATTAAGCACAGGTAAAATCTGTTAATCTGTTTCCCAGTGTGTCATCTAGCATTTCTTTCTAGTAGTTATTACAGATGTTGACTTTATCTTCATCCTCCTGACTAGTGTGAAACAGCAGAGGCATGCATTTTGCTTTTTAAGTTGAGAATTTTTGGAATACTGAGAAGGAACAAACTTATATGTCATGTAAAACTTTAGCCAAACAAGTATTTCATTCATTTATTTCTATTTCAATTTCAGTTTCATGTTAACCTTAGCACAATAATGCTTAGGTCTGGGAAAAAAATAAAGATCAAGGAATGACAAGTTGTGGGTGTATGTGCATGTGTGTGGTACAAATCTTAGTATAAGAGATTAGAGATATTGTGGGAGATAGAACTACAGTTATAGAACACATTAGACAGAAAGGCAAAAGCAGGGAGTAATAAATGCGAGAAGAGATGAGATCAACTAAAGGGAGAGGGGCTGTGAATGCTGTGGGGAAGGACACAAATCTCTGAAAATATATCTAAAGATGACATGATGAAACCTAATATGTTGTATGCAAGCCAGAATGTTAATAAAACAAATAAATGAAGAAAAAAATCAGACCTAATACTTGAATGATGATACAGAATTAGTCGGTATAAATGTTTTTTTCATCTAAGATAACTTTTTAATTCATCCTTGTGTTTAGTTACTCCTTCAAATACATGTCCTGACTACTTTCACTAACGTGCTCACTTTTACTTTTACTAAACAAGAAGGAAGAAGAAGAAAGTATGAGTGACCAGGAGACAGGAGAAGTCTTGCCTTGTTAGTCAAAAACCTGAAGGATAATATAGACTTCCTTGACTAGATACCATCCATAGTTATAAGGTCAACATCAGCCCTTATTCTTCATAATTCGTAGAGATTTTCCTCACAAACAAACTTTTGTTTAATTTTTTCCTGTTATATACTTTTGAGAATGACTTACTATAGAAGAGAGGCTAGAATTTATGAGTTTGGAGATAAAATTTAGAAAGTGCTGACCTGGAAGTTAGTAACAGGAGACAGAAGGTGAATATCTTTCCAAGTACTTGCAGGAAAGTGCTTGTCAAATGCTTTCATACAGTAACCACATCCGTATGGTTGTCACATATGTACATTTTTGAAAACAAAGAAAAGTGAATTGGCATATTAGTAGGATGAGGACATGATTTAACATGAAAACAGTAAATTTTCTCAGAATATTAGACACACTGATATTTGAAAACGTGGGATAAGAAATTATTCTATCTTTTAGACAGCAATATCTGTCTATACTTATATTAACCTTTTTTTTCCCTCTGAGTAAATAAAAGACTTTGGAAACTGTATTAGAGTGTCTCTCATTGTTTTTAATTTTTTTATTCCTCCTATCCTTACATTATTAATTTGCCACATATTTGGTGTCTGCTGATATTTAAGTATTATATCTGTGGAACTTGCCATTCTACTTACGCCCATGGGACCAGATATTTCCCATGTCTTTTAGTTGATGTAGTTTTGTTTGTCATCTCAAAAAGGATACTTAGCTTCATACAACCATATTTGTGTTTCTGTTTTCTGCTCAGGCTGGCAACTTGTTTAGGCTTACTGACATTCATGAAATACATGTCACTCTCTGTATGATACTGAAGATTCCTGGATCATGTTGGTTATTGCCTTTTGTGGACAGGGTCTCTGTTATAGTCTCCTGGGAATCTGTCTTTTAAGTTTTGTCTTGGTCTCATTGATTCAACTGATTTCAAATGACTTGCATAATATAAGCTTTTACCCTTCCTAGCCCCTTTGAAAAAACTGATTTGAATATATAAATATTACAAATGGAGTTTAGTAGAGATGCTAAAATGAACTTCTCCATTCCTCTTATGTTAAAGTCACACAGCAAATGGGTGCTTGAATTACATTAGCAATGATTGAAAGACCATACAGAACAAAATCTTTGATATGATATGTGCTTAGATAACAAAATTATTATTTAGTTTGATGTCTGCTGAATAGTCAGCTTGCCTTTCTCTACTCTTAGTTTGCTCTTGAAATTGTAAAGCTTAGCTTCCATTGCATCTACATGTAAAATTATAGCCCTAAATATCTCCTCAAGAGTAATACTTGTTGCTATTCTTGATAGAAAAAGCATAATTTTGTGATGCTATTTAACCCTTTTAAAAACTGACTTTCTCCTTGCTTTTCTGTCTTTATCATGCCTTTCTACCATCAAGGGAAACTGGAAGTGTGTGTGTTTGTGTGTGTGTGTGTGTGTGTGTGTGTGTGTGTGTGTGCATGCTTCATATTAAAAAGGTATTTTCACCTTGCAAGGCCTGTAAGAGCCACAACTCCATGCAACAGGGCTGAGATAAAAGACTGTGTTCTACAACATTCAGAGTTGTGCACATAATTTACGACCTTAACAAATGCCTCTTTTCATAAGCTCAGAATGTTAATGCCTGTGTTGTATAGCACTTTTCAAGATAAAATTGGCACTGTATAATTAGTAAATCTTCTTTGCTCTTCGCTCGCTGTTGCCTTCTTTCCCTCCTTATTCCATCCACTTCCCTTCTACCCTGCATGCCCTTTCTTTCCTTTCATTCTATTTTTGTTATACTCAGGTTAATTTAAAGACCTTTTATGCTAACTGATTCCCTAAATATTGCTGAAATATTTAGATTTTGGATTCACAGTCAATCCTGACATGCTTGAAATAGAACATCAGGAGCTAATTTAGATCACCTCTGTTTCTCTCCCTTCCCACTGGAAGCATTTATCATTCATTTCTGTCTTGTTGCAGAAGCACAATACTATGGTAGACTTATTTCTGAAAAGATTCCCTTGAACTGAAATGTCAGTTACCACACTCACACTCCTTAATGTATATTTCAACATAACATCATTATTATGAACATTGTTTTCAAAGTGATTATAATGTATGTGTAAAAACTCTAATAAAATTCAATATTTATGTGTTGTTTAAAATCAATTCAATGTATTGACATAAATTTAGCATATATGTTTTACATATATGTATGTGCAAGTATATGGACACATTTGAATATTTTTATTAAATTTTATGTTTTCATTCATTTTGCCTGTATCTAAACTACTACTTAAACCATTGGAATGAGAATTTTTATTATGATTAGCACACTTCATTGTATTAAAAAGACAATTTATTGCTGGAATTATTTGCACCAGAAATATGTATATTTTTTCTGTATTTTTGAGGTTATCTTTCATTTTATTTGGTTTATTTAGTCCATTTTCTCCTTGAAGAGCATTCAACCTCTTGTGAGTATGTCCAGCTCTACAGAAGACAAACCTCTCCATCAAAAGAGAAAATCATCTTCCAACATTGTAATCCTTATTCTCTTTTGGATTACCAAAACAATTCCATAGTTGACTTATAAGGCAAATAACCAGTATGCTTTACGAACAACACAATAATTTTCTGCATATTCAGGAGCATCCTGCAAAGTCCAAAATAAACCATGAATATGTAATGAATGGTGAACATGTGTGAGGAATGGTTAATTCAAAGCTTTGATCTCTGGATACAAGAGTATCGCTCGCTATACTTAAACCATTTACTTTGAACCTGATAGAAGAGAAAGTGGGAAGTAGCCTTGAAAACATTGGCAAAGGAAACCGCTTCCTAAACATAACATCAATATTACAAACACTGAGAGCAACAATCAATAAATGGGTCTTCCTGAAACTGAAAAGGTTCTGTAAGGCAAAGGACACTGTCAATAAGAAAAAGTTACAGCCTGCAGAATGGGAATAAAGTCTTTAGTAGCCCCACATCTGACAGAAGGCTGATCTCCAAAATATATAAAGAACTCAAGAAACTAGAAATCAGATTACAAAATAATCTAATTAAAAATGGGGTACAGAGCTAAACAGAGAATTGTAACCAGAAGAATCTCAAATATCTGAAAGATATTTAAGGTATTGCTCAACATCCTTAATCATCAGGGAAATGCAAATCGAAATGAATTTGAGATAACATCTTACACCTTCCAGTATGTCAAAGATCAAAAATACTCAGGACAGCTTATGTTGGAGAGGGTGTGGAGTCAGGGGAACACACTTCTACTTCTGGTGGAAGTGCAAACTTGTACAGACACTTTGGAAATCAGTATGGAAGTTTCTCAGAAAATTGGGAATCACTCTACCTCAAGACCCAGTGATACAATTCTTGGGCATATACTCAAAGGATACTTGGATATATACCACAAGGACACTTGAACAGAAATGTTCATATCAGCATCATTTGTAATAACCAGAACCTGGAAACCACTGAAGAATGGATAAAGAAAATATGGCACATTTACAATATTAGAATATTATTCAGATGTAAGAAACAATGACATTATGAAATTTGCAGGTAAATGGATGGAACTAGAAAAATAATCATCCTGAATGAGGTAATCCAGACTAAGAAAGACAAACATGGTATGTACTCACTCATAAGTGCATATTAGATGTACAACAAACAATAACCAAACTACAATCCACAGCTCCAGAGAAGCTAGGTAACAAGGCAGCCCTAAGAGGGACACATGGATCACCCTGGGAAGGGAAAATAAATGAGATCTCCTAGGTAAACTGGGGATAAGGGAGCATGGTAAAGGAGAGGGCAGGGAGATGACAGCATGAGGGAACAGGATGGTTTGGGGGGGCAGTACTGCATGGAGTGTGAGAGCAATGAAAGTAATATCTTGCTAGAGAGAGCCACTATGGTGGTAGGGAAAAACTTGGTGCTAGAGAAATACTCAAGAATCCACAAGGGTGACCCCAGCTAAGACTCCTAGTAACAGTAGAGAGGGTGCTAGAACTGGCCTTCTCCTATAGTCAGAATGATGAATAAGTAAATTATCATGAAAGAACCTATATCTAGTAATTGACAGAACCAGATGCAGAGATCCACAACCAAGTGCCAGGTTGAGCCAATCCATCAATGAGAGGAAGGAGGGAGGATTTGAGCAAGGGAGATCAAGATCGTGATGGAGAATTCTACAGACAGTTGAACCAAGCTTGGGGAAACTCATGAACTAACTAACAACTCATGAACTCATGACTAACAACAGAGGAGACCACATGGGACCAAACTAGGCCCTCCATAAGTGGAGACAGTAGTGAAGCCTGGGCTGTCTGAGGATCCCCCTACAGTAAGATCTATCCCTTGTGAATGAGCTAGCTTGTTAGAGGTTATCCTGAAGGAGGGATGCCATGCTCAGTCTTAAGGCAAGGAAATGAGACATTTATTATCATATGTATTATTAATAGCCATTAAGAGTAGGTGAGATGGAATCTCAAATTACTTTTAGTTTGTATTGTCCTTATGGCTAAAGATTTTGAATGCATTTTTTGTTTGTTTTGTTTTTAATAATCATTGGGTGTTTGCGTTTCTTCTACTGAATGGCATGTTTCCAGTGCTAACACTCATTTCTTGATTGACAGTTTTGTCTTTTTGGTGTTTACTTTTTTCAGTTCTTTATATAGCAATACATTTGTCTGAAATATGGATGACAGGTATTTTGTACCCTTCCATAAGCTGTATTCTCACTCTTCTGACAGCTTATTTTGTCATATATAAATTTTTAAATTTTATTTTTTATTTATTTTTCAGTTTAAATTTAGATTAGAAACAAGGTTGCTTCACAAGTCAGTTCCAGATCCCTCTCCCTTTCCCTCCCCTCCTCCCATGCCCTACCCCCAGCCCTCCCCCATTATCCCCTCATTTCCCCAGGGAGGGTGAGGCCCTCCATGGGGATGTCCATAGTCTGTCATTTCATACAGGGCAGGGCCTAGACCCTCCCCCCAAGAGTTCTGGGTGAGAGTGCATCTCACATTGTTGGATGGGAGTCCAAAGTCTGTGTGTATACTCGGGATGAGTACTGATCTACTGCCCAAGGCTCAATAGATTACCTAGGCCTCCTCACTGACACCCACATTCAGGGGGTCTTGATCAGTCTCATGCTGGATTCCCAGGCTGATGCCTGGGATTCAAGATTTAACCTTTGTCAGGTCAGCTGTTTCTGGGGGGTTAAACCAGCCCAGTCTTAATCATCACATTTATCAATTATTGCTTTGTAACTTGTGCCAGTAGAATCCTATTTGGAAAGAAGTTCATAACAATGTGTTCATCTTGAAGAATTTTATCAAGGTTTTCCTATAATCCTTTCATCATTTCACATGCTACTACAAGATACTAGATCCATTTTGATTAAATTTTCTTCCCATTGAATCATCCAGACGTAATTTTATTATCTTGCTTTCAGTTATGCAGTTATGTTAGAACAATTTCTCAAACATTTTCCAGTGAATGTTTATTACGTTTGTGAGAAACTAGGCATCCTTGACTAAACCGGGTCATTTTGTTTGTCTCCCTGTAATTATTTGTACCAGAAACCAGGCTGATTTAGTCTCTGTGTCTCTATAGTATAATTAATTTGGGACCGAGTAACATGATGCCATCTTTAACTTTCCTCCTGCTTTGTTTTATTTTGGTAATCTGTGGTCTTTTGTGTCTTCTCAAAAACTTTACATCTTTTGTATGACTCTAAGAAGAATGTATTAGAATTTTGATGAAAATTTAAATTGAATCTGCAGATTAATTTTGGTAATCTGTAATTTCCATAACATTAATTCTGCCTGTCTAAGATTAATGAAGTAATTTCCAATGCCTAATATCTTCCTCTATTGTTATTTGAATAATTCATAATAAAGGTTTTTATTATAAATATCTTTCCCCCCTGTAGGTAGGTTTATTTCTAGGCATTTTATTACTTTGAAGCTATCATAAGTGAAATGTTTTCCAATAATTTCTTTCTCAAGAATTTTGTCAGTGGTGTATTCAAAAATAATTAGCATTGTTTTTTGTTTCTCTTTTTCATACTTTACTGGAAGTAGCAGATCTAAAGTTTTCCTAATGGAAATCATTTAAATACAGACTCATTCCATCTGCAATTGGGGATATGTTGATTTCTTCTTTTCCAACTCTAGACTTCTGTTGTTTGATTGAGGTTCGTGTGCTCATGTGTATTCTTCAGATAGGAGCTACTGCACAGATCCATTTAATGTTTTGTTTTAATTAATTTAAACATGTTGTGTGTTTTGAACATTTACCTTTCTTTTGGGTCTTGGTCTTTGGTTTCTTTTGCACCAGTACTCTGAAGTAAAGACAATTTGCAACTTTAATAAGAAAAACTAGAAAGAATTAAATGTAGCAAAAAACTTGCTAAATACATTCCTCTTGTGAACAATACTGTTAAAATAGGGACAGTTTAACTATGCTTTTGAATTCAATATTCAAGTCTGAAATCATCCTTCTTTTATGATAGCCCTTTTACAATCCCTTCATTAATTTACCTCATAATATTCGCATATCAACATATAACCCAATTTTGTCACATGCACATGAGTAACTGATACATCTCTAATTGAATGACTTGCTCAAAGTTGTACTTCTTAAAAACGAACTGAAATTATTTAAGTATAGAGCTGTCTCCCTTTAATTTAATATCCCCTAAATTTCTCTTTAATCCTCATCTAATCTGTAATATACATAGAGGACAGAGACAAAATATAATTCTACCTGTTATATTCAGAAATCCTTAGTGCTTAGAGTTTAATAGTGCTAAAAATGTTGTGAAATAATTCCTTCATAGCAAGGTATCTCTGAGACATCACTTCTGAACTCATTTTGCCGAGTTCCTTTCATACTAACTAGACATAGACTTCTTGAATTGGGCTAAGAAAGTGTGTGTCAGTAACATGTACATAAGCAATATTTAAATGTGTTTTCTTAATGAAACAATTTATATGACATGAATAGGTATGTCCCTCCAAATGCAAATGTTGAAATATGAAGCATACATTTGGAATGGTGCTAAGGTAATAGATTTGTGGGAGATAAACAAGTTATGAGAATTGAGACCCAAATATAATTAATATTATTATAAATGATGCTTGTTTGTTCATCACATCCTATGAGAGCACACAAAGAAGGCATCATCTATGATACAGAAAGTGGGCTGTAGGTGATACTGAATATTTGTCATTTTCATCTCATACTTCCATGCTTACAGGATTTTAAGAAATTAAAATTTAATATCTATTATGTATAATCAACTAATATATAGTATTTCATAATGTAGTGCAAACAAACTAAGACAGGAACATGATACCTGCATTGGGATGTTGCTGTAAGACAATTCCTAAAAATCTAGAAGCAGTTTCTGAAAGGGCAATGACAGACATGGGAAGATTTATTGTTATATGCTAAAAGACAAAATTTGCAATTTTGTGAACAGACCACATAAGGAGATTCAGTAATGAGTAAGACACAGCAAAACTCAGCTTTCTCAGAAAACATACTCTTGAGCTAGATCTGGATACAAGATAAATGTGGACAATCTAGCCTTCTGACAAAGACAGAAATGAAGAACATGTGGGAAAATAAAAACAGTGAGGGAAAACTTATGCGGTTTAGAAACCTCTTAAGAGTTTAGCTAGATATTTGCATTGCCTTGTGCTTTGTAGTAAACACAACATGTAAGAGATGAACAGGCTATACAGGTGAAGAAATATCTAGAAAAAATATTAAAAATACGGTTTTTCCACTCTACAATATTTGCTTGTAAACATGTGGAAAATAATATTACAGATGGAATTTTTAATCAAAATAGCAGTGGGGCTTTAGTATTTGCAAATTATAAACTTATTAATGTTCATGAGAATGAGAAAGTAGGCTTGAAAATAAAAAAGAGTGTGACTGTCATAAAATGTATAAAGACTGAGTTGGGTTTTGCATAATGATTTCAAGTCTCTAGTTACTGCTTTCCTGTTCAGTGTTTCTTGTCTGCCTCATTCCTCTGGGCGCATGTGAAGCACAGGGCATGGAGCCATCCTTGCAGATGCCTGACATAGTAAAACGTGCATACGCCACCATTCTGATGTGTACAGATTTTCCTTTGTGAGAATATGGCAGGAGGTGAATACTACAATTGTAGTTCGATAAAACAAAACAAACAAAACCTGGTACAATTGTTGGGGGAAAGTGAGTGTATCTCCGTTGGATTGATGAATAATCTCAATCTAATACGAAAGAAGTCAAGCACCTTCCTAGTCCTAAGGTGCCAGGATATGGATATAAAGTACCATACAGCACTTCATTGATTTTATTTATGTATAGGATGTTGAGAAACCATGTGGATGATGTTCCTTCACTGTGGTATTCAAGATGGTTCTAGTCACATCAAAATGCACCCCAGTACTATAGCCTCCAGAAAAAAAATAAGAAATGATTTTCATTTGCTTGAAAACCACCCATTCTGTAATATATTGCTATGTGCCTTGAGTACAATATGCTACAATGTCTACAAAAATTCTTAGCATGTAAACAGGCTACGGACTTATAAAATAAAATAGAAATTTTCAGAATTAAAATGTATAATGAAATTAAAAGCAAAATGTTTCATCTTCTTTGGCATGTTAAGTATGAGATTTTACTGCAGAGATATACAATTGTATATGCTATTTGTATACAAAATATTTCGAAGGAGATAGGATGAAGGATGAGGGGGTGACTCAGTTTACACAGTGTTTGCCATGCAGCTGTGAAGATTTCAGTTTGAATATTTGCACGCCTGTGAAAAAGGTGGATGCATCAGTGTAGCTCTGCAAGTTTATCTCTCAGAAAGTGAAGCAAAAGAATTCCTTGGGCTTATGTGCTAGCCGTAGAGTTGAATTTTGAGCTCCAGGTTCAGTGACCCTCTCTCTAAAACAAGGTGGGGAGTTGTTGAGAAAGACAAATGACATTGATATCTGTCCTCTACGTGGAAACACATACAGATATACAGACAAAGATGCAGTGACTGATATGCTTATATTACAGAATACATGATGGTGCTTACTATCTATTACTGAGATGAAGATAAGTTATAGGGCTTACCATTTAGAAAGCTACAGTGTTCAATCTGTGTTTCTTTGTGGTATGTTGACAACTATAAATGTATATATTAAAATATGTTTTCTTGTGCCGATTTACCTGTATTTGTCTCCAGTATATTTTCTAAATAGAGTCCAACATGTCAGAATAGCAGCATTAGTTTATTAGTTTAAAATGAACTAGATAAACCAAGCAATCCATTCTGTTAGAAAATGCTCCAATTTATATGTAAATATATGCAACTATTAATATCCTTAACCAAAGATTCTTTCAAAAATTACTTCTTGCTTTTTGTGTTTTATTTGCAATGATATTAAACTTGAATATTTGCAATCTTGTTAAAGAGGGATATTACATTGATTTTATGATTATTCTTTTGACTTGCTTTTATGTCTTTTAAATCTCTAGTTTTGCTTCATTTAAATTTTCTTTCTGTCTTGGTTCCAAGGTATGAATTCAAACCAATACACAACTTTGTAAATCCTAGTGGCATTCCAATGTTCAGTGTGGTGCTAATGTACAAAATGAAACCTGAACCAAAGACAATACACGGAAAAGACCAACCTCAGTGAATTTTATATTCAGAAGTACCATATATGCAAGCATATTTGTAGAACTCTAGCAACAACATGGTTTTGTAGTTTTGACTTGAATTAATGAATTAATAATGAATGTGACTCAATTTTCATTGTCTTTTGCCTATGATGTTGCACAGATAATACAGAAACACAATCTATCTATCAAGAAATTTATTTCTAGACACTAATCTGCAACTTAAAGGAAATTAATCTCATTGACAGCTAACATTGTAGATAGCCCCATTGTTGTACCCATATGTAATTGTATATTTATGAACTACATGTCATAATTCTGATGACTAGGTTCATTATTGTAACCTAAGCCTGAGAAGTCATCCTAGAATGTGCATTGAAATTTGAAATCTATGGATCTGACAGCCCTAGAAAGCTGCTGTGTGGTTTTCCGTTTCCTACTTCTTCTGGCATTTCCTTATCTGCATTTTCAGTTAATACTTTTCATTTCTACTGTTTAAACTTTCTAGATTTTAATTAAATGAGTTTACTTTTATTGTATATTTTTTCATGTTTAAGACCATTGATAAGTTTCTAGAGTTGTAATGAAAATAGAAGACAAGAGTTTAGATAGTTAGATTTTACCACTTTAGTCCTGTACATTTTAGCTATAATCTCTCTTATCAAACATAAATATAAATGCCTTTACTTCTGTCCATGACTATTTTCAGTGTTAGAGATTATTCTAGAAAGTTCAAGCCTAAGCATAGAAGACAGATTTTCTGTGCCTTTGTTTCCTTTTTCCAATAACATCATATTCTTATGTATACCCAAGAGGCTTAGTAGATTTTTATCTGTTGTATAACCATTAAATTCACACCAATATAGAAAAATAAACTTTTATTCTATTTCTATTATTATTGTCTTGATATAAATATATATTACCATCCTTTCTCTTTTCAATCTACAAAAATTGCTTTTCTGACTACTTTTGCTCCTAGAATACATTTGTTTTTCTTTCCTAGTATACTGTGATTGACCTCTGTCTTTAAGAAGCATTTTGTTCCCATTGTCAAGAAAAAACTGTGGGATAACTGTCATGATCCTCACCGGCCTTGTTCATATGATCCTTCCTCCCTCTCTTCAACTAAACTCTATAAGCCCAGCCTAGTGCTTGGCTGTGGGTCATTGCATCTGCCTCCATCAGTTACTAGATGTAGGTTATAGCTTCTCTGGGGTTGCAGATTGAAGCCTGGTAATCCATTGCTTTATGTCTAATATCCATTTATGAGTGAGTACATTCTGTGTTTGTCTTTCTGGTTCTGGGTTACCTTACTCAGGATTTTTTTTCTAGTTCCATCCATTTTCCTGCAAATTTCAAGATGTCATTGATTTTTTTTACTGTTGACTAATGCTTCATTGAATAAATGTACCACATTTGCTTTTTCCATTGTTCAGTTGAGGGGAATCTAAATTGTTTCCAGTTTCAATTTCTATGTAAAATATACTCCATGTTCTTTCCCAACATGCCCACCCTAGAGATGGGAAGGGGAGAAGCTGTTGTGTTATGTCTTGATTCTCAAATGACTTTTTTTAAAGAAAAATAAACCTGCCTCATCCTTCATAATTGCCCAGGCCCCTGAACCTGCTAGTCCTATACTGGTGCTAATGACAATATAATTACTTACACTTCTCCTCAAGAAAATATTTTCATGTAACTAATGTATGCTTTCTTGCTCATAAATGCCTGATTTTAAAAAGAAAAAACTTGGCATATTTATCTTAAAAAATGAAAAATGGGCCAGGCGGTGGTGGCGCACGCCTTTAATCCCAGCACTCAGGAGGCAGAGGCAGGCGGATCTCTGTGAGTTCTAGGCTAGGCTGGACCGACAGCCTCCAAAACAATACAGAGAAACCCTGTCTTGTAAAAAAAAAAAAAGAGGATCCTCGTACTTAATGCCTGAGTTGTTGTATAGTCTTCTACTTAACAAGTTTAGAGAGCTTGTGAGCCTCCGATGGATGTTACACAAAGTTTAAAGCATGTTTAAAAATATTGAACTGAGAAAGTATGTTAAATTCTTAAAAGTACCACCATTTCTAATGTCTTTCATGGTGTTTGTTGGGATTATATAAATAGTTGTGGACTCATTGTGTAAATAAGTAAATTTAATTGTAAATCAAGTTTACCCATTACAATCTATTAAAATTCATCTTACAGAAAGAATATCTTCGTTTAGGATCTATTACTATAATGCTCAGGGTGGAAATACTCAAAACATGATGTAAAAGTATAAACAATGTAGCCCAAAAGGTTCACTCACTCAACATCTGCTTCTGCTCCCATCTGGTAAACATAACTACTAGAGATACTGAGAGGAAGTGGAGTAATTATCTTGAGATGTTTCATAAATATTTTACCTATTATTTTTTATTGATACAGGGATGAATTTGAGCTAAATTATGTAAAGCGTGAGAAATGTTATGTTTTTCTCCTTGTATCAGCACTTCCTTGATAAATTCTGTTTTTCAGACATTTAATTGTCTTTGTTCCCATAATTACTGCTAAATGTATCTGCCTAACAAAATACCCTAAATTTCTAGCTTATCTACCAGATAGTTATTATATTGTGAATTTTGGGTGACATATTTTGTAGTTACTTGTCCGAATATAAGACGAGTTTGTTATTTCATGATTTCATTATTTTAAAGGCTCCATCGCTTTTGCTTTTCTGAGATTGATACCTGCCTACTTGGATAGAATCTTGGCTTATTCAAACTAATTTCCAAGTTTCTTCCAAAATTTGATACCACTTTCCTGTCCTGTCTGTCTTTGAGACTGTCTTAACACATGCAAATTCTTGCAAGTAAGCATCTACTTTAGCAATATTCTAAGCATTATCAAATGTAAACCATATGCATAGGACCCATGCCTAAAGAAAAAAGGAGAAATATATGTTCATGCATCATTATCTAGGCTTGGACTACTTTACACTGCAGGATAGATTTCCTTTCTCTGAAATCTAGTAGAAAGTTAAACCCAAGTAATCTATAATGGTCTCACTGTTTCCCTTTTTTTCCAATTGTCAACTCTGTAAGTGGTGTTTCTGATATGGAGTCATGCATGAACATAGAAAATGTTTGGAAAGATTCTTTGTAAAGGTGACTCTGTTGACTGAATTGAAGATTGCTTCATGTGTCATTTATACTCTGCCGTTCAAGCTCTTTAAATCGTTCCTGTATTGTCTTCATGCTCCATGCACATAGAAGATTATGCATAATTATGTGACAAAAGGCACAGTTTCTAAAAATAGAGCATGCAACTGTCAAAGTGATTTTGCTTTTCATAATTCAAGAAAGGTATTAGGAAGACTCTGAAATTGGACAGACTATTGCACCTGCAAGTCGAGTACATAGCTTCTGAGGGTGGGTTGACAGTTTCATTTTTTCTACCATCAAGAGTAGTAACAATGTTTAATATTCCTACTCCTCATATCTTCAAGAAACATTCAGATCATAAAAGACATGGCAAGAAAGGGGACATAAATGATTAATTCTCAGACATTTTTAAAAACAACACGCAACAATCTTTCCCATGACTGGAGACTTTGTGGAGCTCATAGATATGAGTGAGCACTCTGGCAGTAATACATCAGAGTTTATATTAATCACAAAAGATCCAAGTGCAAAACCATAAAGTGAGAAAATACGTTATGTTTCACTCAGAACTTCAATTAATAAATGGAAGGTGAAGGGAATATCATACTTCTATGACTTAAAGACATTTTAATTACTTCGTTGCCTTGTTAAAGCTGCATTTGAAGCATACTTGGTATTAATCATTTTGTATAAACAAACTACATGTATGAGTCAGAGAAGATGTGCAGAAGAATGTGCTTTATGTAGTTTTGTATTGAGATCAAAATGCATGTATGAGTCAGAGAAGATGTGCAGAAGAAAATGCTTTATGTAGTATTGCATTGAGATCCCCAATTATCTAAATATTGCCATACATATTGTCCTTTTTTTCTATCCTAACATTTAGAGATTTAGAAAAATCATTGATTTGTTTTTGTTGTTTGAGACAGGATCTTACAACACTGGCTGTCCTTTGACTTTGAATGTATCTGGGGATGGATTTGATCTCATGTTCTTTATGTTTATACTTTCCCTGTGGGAGATTACAGGTCTGCTGTACCATGCAGCACAAGTTTAATTTGTTTATAAAGTGGCCTGCAGTTTTTAATCATTGCTGTTCTGAGTAAAGTGTTCATGATACAAATGAATAATACAATATTCATTTTGTGGCTAAGTAAAGACATTTGCTAAAATTCTTTAAAATATAAATGCCATAAGCATGTCATTAAAATATGTGATGGAGGCAAATGAACCAGAAGCCCTATAATAGTTTTACAAAACAAAACAGATTTTTAGAGAGAAAACAAATGTCTTCACTCATCACTGTTTATTGCTAAGGCCTTTCAAATAAAACAGGGCAGGTTGAGTGGGAGAATCTGGAAGGAGAAGATGGAGATAAAACTGTGATAGGGATGTAAAATTAATCAATTAACTAATTTAAAAAGAGAAAGAAAGAAACATAGATTTAGTATAAAGTATACATGACATAGTAACATTCAAAAATGAGGTCCCAATGAACAAGGAAGCCTTTGTAATTTTTTGCATGCACATATGCATGTAGGTATACTTGTGTGTGTGTGTCTTTCTGTATGTATATATCTGTGTTTATGTGGTACATATATGCGTATATACACATTTGCTAGTACCCAAAAGCTAGAAATCCATATCATCAGGTTCTTTCCTTATTTTTTCACCTTATTTTTAAAATAGTGTTTCTCTCAGAACCTGGAGATCAGGGACTTGTCCAGACTAGATACCTTGGAAGTTCCAGCAATGTCTTTTTCCATCCCCCACAGTTTTGTGGGTATGAAGGAGGATTACAGTGCCAGGCCTCCTATATAGGCTCTGAGGGTAAACACCAGTTTCTAAAGCTGCCCAAATAAGAACTTTAGCCACAAAACCATCTTCTTAGTTCCAAACATAGTTACTTTTTGTGCTAATTTCATAGAATGGACAGTTATGCAAATATTTAATTGGACAAAAGAGGTGTGATCAAGTAATAATTGGGGTAAAACTTAGAAAATGCTGTGTGTTCAGAGTTTCATATTCTGTGTGCTTGTGTCAAAGGTTGTAGTGGAATATTATTTATCATTTATTGAAGCTTGCCCAAGGATTCAGAAAGCAAAGCCAATCATAAGCCCTAGAAGTCTAGCACACAGTTTTAATTCCAGTGGCCAGAAGTTAGGAGGTGGTGGCACACAACTTTAATGCTAGGACTCAGAATAAAGATTTAGACACAAGAGTGAATCAGTATAAAAGAGAATTATAGCTACACCATTAATCCCAGCACTAGAGGGTTATAAAAGACAGGAGCAAGTAGTCCATATGGGGTATTTGTTCTCCAGCCACGCTGAGAAGAGGTTACAATCTGAAGCTTGGTGAGAGCTCATGAAGACAGGATCAGCACATTCAGCCTGAGGTTGATGTAAGAAGGTAGATGTCTGCTACTTTGCTTTTCTAATATTCAGTTTGAAGTTTGAACCCCCTTGTCTGTCTCTGCCTATGGTATCACTGGAGAGAACTTACTCTTCAACAGATTTAACATTTCTCATCTAATTATCATTGGAATTAGTGCTAGACTAATACAACCTGCTATAGGATGGCATTGGTTTGTAGGAATGGAGCATTCTTATGTATCTGTGAAGAAGCCATGATTACAGAAATCAGACCTCATACTTCTGATGAAGCTCATCTGTGTGAATATGCAATCGGGGAGCTCAGAAATGCTGTACATATACCAGGCCTCTTTTTGGCTTTCAGATAGGCTGGGCCTAAATATTATCATGTTGTAAACTCATGGTTTAGTCTTGTTTAAACTTTTAATGTTGCTATTTACATGACCCAACAATGTAGCAATCTGTTGATAGGACTCTAAGTGAATTTGCAAATACTTATATGTGTGAATGATGATGATCACAGTTGAAGTTAGGCCTTTCCATAAGCTCTCTTTCTCCACTGAATTCCCACACCACAGACATTCATTGTAATATACCGTATGCTTTTGATACCTGCCTCAATTATAACATAGTTTAAGGCCAACCTCTCACTATATCTTTTTATTCCCCTAACTGTTTGTACAAATAATTGGATATTAGCATTAATGATAAATGAAATAGACAACAATATCAATGAGAAGTGATTTTACTCTTGTATTGAGTTGTTTACTCATTTTGTACACTTTTGTTGAGATTTTACTACTAGGTAGGCAGAGTAGAGGTCCCTTAGAGGACAGATCATATGCCTTTAATCAATAACTTTGTACTTCGATCAAGAACTTTGTATTATGTGTGCTGTTTACCTTTCAATGGTTTGCTTATTGTTACTGCTGTCTATAGAAAACCTCATCAATATATAAGAAAATGTAATGAAGTGATTTTGGTGAACAGCCATATGTAAATGTACAAACTGAAGATAATAGAAGGGGGCATCTGAGTGTCACATCTTAATAAACATCAAGTAGAGAGAGAGGTAAGATGCAGCAAAAAGCATAGAATTAATAGTCATGAAAAGCAAGGAATATGGCACTGAGTGGAAACTGGGTGAATATGTAGGGCAAGTCAGGCTAAGTGTCCCTCTGAGAGCTTCATACCACAACTTGACATGAATGCAATTCCAACAACTCAGGGGATGAGACAGAAAAATAGAAAGTTCAAGTCTATCCTAGGCTGTAGAGTAAGCTCAAGGCCAACTTAGGCCTCTTAGTGAAGCTTTGTCACCATATAAGAACAAGATATCCTAAAAATGAGTATTAAAATGGTTGCTTATCATGTATAAAACCCTAAGATCAATGTAGGGTACCCATCACAAGTAAATAAATAAATAAATTCATAATGAGATTGGGAGGGAATTAAAAAACATGCTATTGTTATGTTTATTTCAGTATGTGTTTTTTAAAAATAATAAATGGATAGTTTTAAGTGCCCTGTACTTTGAATTCTTTTATCTATATGTACTTGGTCTGTCAACAAGACTATTTTTACCATGGCATAATGAATTCAAACTAGAAAAAAATTGTCAGAAAAGGGAAGTAAGTCAAAGGTACATGCTATTATTGTAACATGGGTCGGTTGTTTAGGTGTCACAGCTTAATTATATATTCTTGGTACTACACAAAGAGATTTGGATGATAACCAGATCCACCTCCTCATGGCTGCCTTGTCTGACCACATCAGCTGACCCATGCTGACTTTCCTTTCCTCTAACATCCTAAAGCCTGTTTTTATATCCTATATTTTATCATTACTATGTATAGTCACACAACTCACCTTCTTTATAAGCTCTGCACTCTCCACTGAGCTTTTTATAAACTCCTTTTGGAAGTAATGCACCATTTACTGAGCATGCAAGATGTGCTGGGCACTTCACTCCATTCTTGCACACTTTATTGAATGTAGTACCTATTAGTGTGTTATATAAGTTCTATGGGATAGAAAGACATTTTCCCAAAGCTAGACGAGCTAATCTTGGCTGTAATGATATGCAAAGTGAATTTAGAGTCTGGTTCAATCATAATAGGGTTTCCTGAGGTCTTCCAGCACAAGGGATTAAATCTACTTTTACGATAATGGAGAAGTAGCTCTTAGAGAACACAGCAATGGAAATGGATCTGTTATTCCCTGTTTTCTTCCATCTGTACAAAGACACATCCTGTATCCCTAGTTTTCTATATAATTTTCCCATTATCAGTTTGCTAGTGCTTTATTATCTGACTTCCAAACTATGGGATTAAGGGAAACTTTAGGTCAGATCTATTCCTTCTGTAATCCTCCTGTGCTGTGATTTGTCTATATATATATATAAGACTTATGGAAGATGTTTTCTTCCTTTTTTTACTTATTTATTTATTTATTTTTCACTTCGCATAGGTCCTTACATCTTGTCAGTGAAATTAAATCATTATCAACTTCTTTTCAAAAAAATATCTTCTAAAATTTGGCTTCTTTTTTTGGTTAGAGAAGAGAACACATCCTACATAGATAGATGGTCTGTCATATTAATACAAGAAGACCCTCACTCATTTTGGAAGATGTAAATTTTGATCCAATGAAGTTCCTCATGCAAAACACTATCTAAGACAGATGCAGTTATATATGGTTACCATTAATCCCTTCTTTTTTTGTTTTTTTTGAGACAGAGTTTCCCTGTATTGTTTTGAATAACACTTGCAGGCAATTTTCAGTGATTTTGTTGAAGGATTTGCTCACAAAAATACTCCATATTAAATTGCATCACAGAAACTGAATCATACACAGAATTTCAAATTAATTCAAATATTACAACTTGCTAAAAATAGTTCTTTTTAATGAAATAACCAAGAGAATAAACTGTGAAGATATACTTTGATGCAGACTGAGAAAACTTTTGAGGCCAAAACAAGAACTGCAACATTAAAGAACTGAAGTTGTATGGCTCTGGGGAATTATTTTGCACAATGTAGTTCTCCATAGTCTCACCAGCAAATAGAAAAGCTTATTGAATAATATACTCATTTATAAGGACTCTGTCATATCCCTGGAAATTATACTAATTCTCCTATGCCCATAAGAATCTTCTTTAAAAATGTTCTTTCACGTTGTATTCAGTCATGATTTAAACTGAAGAGTGTTGAAAACTTAAGTTCTCAGAGGCAGAATGGAAAAATTTAGTATTCGGACCTAGATCTTTATTTTTTTGCTGATTACTGTATGATTCTCAAGCATATTAATATAGATGAACTTCATTACTCTTTTTTAGCTTCTTTTATGTGTGTGTATGTGTATGTGTGTGTGTGTGTGTGTGTGTGTGTGTGTGTGTGTGTGTGTGTGTGTACAGAAATTCAGGAGCTTAAAGCATCAATGTATCTGAAGTTGAAGTGTCAATCAGTAAGCAGTCACATGACTTTGGTTCTGAGAACCTAGCTCAGGTTCTCTTCAAGAGTACACTCTCTTAAGGCCCAAGCCATCTCTCCAGCCCAAATATTTTATCTTATGTTTTTATTTTATTTCATGTTTATGCATGCATGCATTCAGTGCTCCCAGAGGTCAGAATATGGGATGTGAGATATCCTGAAACTAGAGTTATTGATGGTTATGAACTTCTATTAGTATACTAGAATTCAAACCCTGCTCCTCTGGAAGACTAATGCTCTTAACTCTGTGCCTTCTTTCAACCCCAAAGTTGCAACTTTTAGTTTCTATTTCTACATTTCAGCAGTTCTAACTTATAAGTAAACCATATATACTATATTTAAATTTTGAGACTCTCTATAATATAAAATAAGGAAGTGAAAAGGTTGAAAGGCACCATAGCTTTGCTCCATGCTGCTTTCAAGCCTCCCTCTGTAAAACAAAGATGATAATAACAACTTCACAAAAGCTTTTTGTAAGTACAAGCTAAAATAAAATATATAAAGATTCTGTCTTGTTAGGTTATCAGCCAACTTGGCACAAACTAGTGTCACCTGAGAAGGAAACCTCAATTAAGGGTGTGCCTGTGTCAGATTGGCCTGTGTGAGCACATCTGCTGTTGGATGCTTTGATTGGTAACTACTACAAGATGGCCCAGCAAACTTTAGTTCATACTATCCCTAGGCACGTGGTCCTGAAATGTATAAACAACCTCATTGAGAATAAATTTCCTTGGGAGCCAGATAACAGCGTCTCCATTGTTCCTACTGCGCTTCGGATGTGAAGTGAGTTCCTTGGTCAGAGGTAATATAATGAGGAATTGCAAGTAGTCCTGTTTTAACCTCCTGTGTTGTGTTCCTGCCTTGACTGTCCTGAATGAATGACAGATAGTGTTCTGAAGCCATAAGCAAAAATAAGTCTTTCCTCCTATGTTAGTATTTTACCACAGTGTGTAAATTAAACTGAATAGGTTCTTAGAACAATGCCTACTTCTTTGAAAGAGGGTCGCTGGAATATACTAGACATGACTAATTGTTATATCACCTTACATAACTGATTTGAGTGCAGATAACTAACCATTAGAGCTCTGGATTGTATGTCCCATATTTCTCATAATCTGAGTCTCTTCCAGCAGTCCCACTGCTTCTATAACACAACTCTGCAACTTTCTTTTAATGTTCAGATATCTGCATTAGATATGTTCATATCAATATATAGTATATACATATTGCATTTAATTTCATAGAAATACACATTTATCAGTTCATAAACATGTCTATTTGTTGAACTATAGTGAAAAGTACTTCTAAATTTCCTAAGATTTAGATGTTAACTTAGGTTATTTTCCATTTCAAGTCAGCATTGTGTTAGTTTAGTCATGGAGTACTCATGTGAATCTGTGAGTACAGACGTGCATACAGTCATGGAAGATTCCTGCTTTGTAGAAAGTACAACAGAAAGAAATCCTTTCAAAATTCCGCAAATTGAAAAATATGATTTTCAGAACAGTTTTATTTACTAACAGTTTTAGTCTGTATGTGTTATTGAATTTGGTTGGTATACTCACCTTGAAATATGCCAAAACTTTCTCCTATCAATTAGACTCAAAAATGCTAATGAGACACTAGGTTTCTCTCAATGTATGTTGTTCTCCATGCTTATTGCATGTGCAAGGAAACACAGACAATTGTAGCACAAATCGTTAGTTACCTACCAGTTAAAAGAGAAAAACTTATGTCCTTAGCATATGTTTTAAACATTAAGGTGATTATTTTTACACAACCATAAAGTGTGAGTTACAGTTTTTATGAACTCATTCTCATTCCATAGTATGCAAGTTAATTATTTAGATATTTATTAGATCCAAATTGGTTGTGGATATTGTCCTTTGGTCGTGTATGTATAGTTAATTATTATTTAAATATTTTCATTCGAACTAACAACAATTACATTTCATATAAAAACACTCATTATCCAATGTCTTATTTACTTTAGACTAATACTGTAAACATTATTGCTTCTCAATATATAATGCTATGGTGATGTTTTCATAAAGCAATTAATTTAAGTGTATTATATACAAGCAAAATGTCACATGTACTTATGAATGTATATATTATGTTATGACTCATTTCATATTATGTACAGATGAATGCAAAGAAATAGATAAAACACTTTGGGTTATAATTATACTTAGGAAACACATTTAATCTCACTTAAAGCAATTTAAATTATTTTTTATTATGAAACAGGCATTTGACATAAGAAAATAGCTTTCTTTATCAGATTCATGTTGCTATACGAATGACTAAACATATTTGAAGTAGCTTTAAGTAATTAACATAGCTCTCTATATTTGTCATCAAGATTGAATCACATGAAGGTGTCTGTGACTGGTAAATATTTAGTGTCTAGATACTTGTAGTAAGCTTTGAGACATATGCGTACCTGATCGTCTATACTCTACCTCAACGAAGTTTGGTGCTGGCTAAGGCTCTAAAAATAACAAATTCTGTATTCAATCCATGGTGGCCCCATTGCTTTGTATTTTAAAAATCAAGTATGTGGTTTATATTTGTATGGATTGTTAAGTAGTTCATATCAGTGAACAGATGAAAAGTAATCTGAAAATAGTCAGATATTAAATAATATAGCCTTCCGTGGGGGATCTTCAATCTGTCATATCATTTGGAGTAGGGCCTAGGCTGAGAGAGTATCCCTCTTTGTGGAGCTGAAAAGGAATGGGATAGTGATTTAGTGCGGGCAAAGGGGAGGGGAAGGAGGGTGAACTGGGATTGACTTGTAAAATAAGCTTGTTTCTAATTTAAATGAAAAAATATGGCATTTTATTATAGGTAATTTGTCTATGGTGCTATTTATTTTTGTGAAGATAAAATCAATAAATTAACATTTTAATTTTCAGAAAGCCCAATGGAAGTGGAGTATATGGCAATTTTGCTTTTGAAAAACATGAATACACATTTAGTCTTCCATCCTTTCACTAAGCCACTATTCAACATAAAGTTCCAGTGATTAACTCTACCACATTTAACTTCAAGTGTCTGTTTTTTAAGAAAACCCTCAGTTATGCAAAGCAGTGTGATTATCTGGGTTACAGACACTTATCCCTATATGCTGTTCGAGTCACAGAATTCCAATATTGTAATCCACACCAACACCTCAGGACCATACAGATGCTGAACGTTAATTTATTATCAATGTCACATTCACATTAAAAAACATTTATCCACAGTAATTTAGTTTCCAATTGAAAATATGTATATACATTTAAGACATCATTTTATTTTTAAATTAGAAATGTGGAACTAAAATATTTCAAATTTAAAGTAAATTTGAAGTAAAGAAATAGGAGTTCTGTGTGTGCGTGTGTGTGTGTGTGTGTGTGTGTGTGGGTGTGTACTTGTATAGGTATGTATATGCATATTGGGGGCGGTGCATGTGTACATGTATATACAGCTGCATAGAGGACACAGGGTTTATCAACTGCTTCCTCCATTCCTTTGTACCCTGGTTCTTGATACAGTGTTTCTCACCGAATCTAACCATCACTAATGAGGTTGGGATGATTAAGCTGAAAGCTCTATGGTCTTGTGTATGCTTCCTAGGTACCAATAATATAACAATGGCCTACCTCACCTGACTTCTATATGGGGTCTGGGGATGTAATGAGGTCTCTATGATTGTATGTAATCAATCTAAATGTCTGAGCCAACTTCCCAGTCAAGAAATATGGATTCTTTAGAAGTAAGCTTTAATGCTGCAACACATATATCGATTCTTAACTGTGGATGTGAAATGGTTTGTTTGCATTGCACAGTTAAAGGTATTCTTATTCACACACTTCTGACCATCAAGTTTTGAGAAACAGAATTTTTTGTCACAGGTACCTTTTTAAATTCATGAATACAGTGCTTTGAAGGAAAAAAACCTATTCCATTTGTTTGGCAAAATTTAGAAGTTGTTTAACGTCTAAGAAGTTAGAAGAGTAACTACTAGTCATAATTTGTTCTCAGAAATACTAGGGTGAAGTAATGTTAACCTCCTGAATTTCTTTGTCTGGTGAAGAAATAAGAGTCCACCCTGGAGTTGTGAAGCTTGGACTATCTGAGGGTTCCATGACAGTAGGACAAGGATCTATCCCTGGTGCATGAGCTAGCTTGTTGCAACCCATTCCCTATGAGGGGATACAATACTCAGCCTTAATGCATGGGAGAGGGGCTTGGTCCTACCCCAACTTAATGTATCAGACCTTGTTTATTCCCCATGAGAACCCTTACCAGTTGAGAGGAATACATGGCACATAGGCTGTGGGGAGGAAATTGGGGGCAGGAGAAAGGTTGGGAGGAAGAACTTTGGTTGGAATATAAAATAAAATAAAAAATAAACAAATAATTTAAAAACAAGCAAAAAAAAGTTCAGACTCCCCAGATCCACATTATTTTCACACCTCAGGCATCTCATCTCCCAACATGATCCTTATTTCCACTCAGACTCTTGCACCTTTTTGTTTAATTTCAGAAATCTCATTCAACTGACAATTTGCTAACATTTTTGTGGGTCTTTAACAATATCTGTATCTCTGGGGGCCTGCAAAGATGGGTCAGTAGTTAAAATAAAGGAAAAAGGCTGTTATATCGTTTTCTGAGCTGTGATCTGTCATGTGTGGTTTTCTCATGGTAGTAGACTTACTAAGGGCAATGTTGAATATCTGACACTAATCATGTCTACCTGGTTGTTTTCAGTAATTTGTTGACATTGCAAATTAGTAAAGTGTTTTCAGCATCATATGCCTTTCTGCAAAAATGACTTTTGGAGATAATCAAGATCAAATCTGACATTTCCTAATTGACAAACCTAACATGAGAAAAATGAGTCATCTGGAGTTATATTTATATACCTACATTTGAGCAAATCAAGTTCAATTAACATAGGTGTGAAAGCAGGGTGAAGTCTGCTTGGAACCAGGGAAGCCCCACAGCTGGCACCCAAGAGGTGTTCTGTTTGCATCTTCCTTTTCTTGACAGTTTCACACTCACCTGCTTAGAGAAACTGATTCATACATACTTAGGGAAACTCGACCAGATGGTTTTATATTGCAACACAACTGTCAAAGCATAGAAATCCTGCAGTATATCCATAGCATATGCATTACAGTCAGGGGCTTGGACAGACCAAGTCAGTGTAGCATTTTTACTGTACTTATGACAATAATGAACAATTACCAAAGTCTGGCTCAGAAATGCTTTTGAGAAGCCAGAAGGCAGTTGTTAAATTTGCCAGAAGAAGGAGGAAGACAATTCCAGCCAGAGCAGAGATGCCTGAAAAGCACAGAATTTTTAAAAATTCTGTGTCTCTAAATCAGCAGGTTATGCTGAGCAGGCTAGTGGATCAGGGTTAGAAAGGTTGTAGGTAAAAGGTGAGAGGCCTTAGACCTTACAGTATTCATTCCATTCTATTGCAAGACAGAGAGTTCAGCCAAAGAATGGGACAATGACTGACAGCTGGATTCAATTTTGGAGAAACTGCTATCTTAGAAGTCAAGGGCAGGTATGTCATATCACAACCTTGATTTATGCAACCTGAGAAAAAGGGAGTTTAATTCGTCACAGGGGTGACATGATAGGCTGGAAGGGACGGCCCCAGGAAGGACTCTTAGAATGGGTGAAGGCTAGTCAGAAAGTCATGCACTCAGAGTTGAAACAATGGTTATGAAAGTGAACACAGGCACCATTGGCTATGTGAGAAGGAAAGAAACACCAACTTATCTCCGTGCCATACCATGAACAGGGGCATATTTTATCGAAGAATATCTTATGGAAAGCTGAAAGCACAAATTACAAGCTAAAGAAACAAGGGTGGCAAAAACAATGAAAATCTTTCCCTGGATTCCAAATATCTCATGAACCATATCCCTTTCAGTAGAGGAAAGAACACAACATGCATTTATAGCATAGGGTCAAGGAATTGGGCTCTTTTGCATGTCATAGTCTTCTGAAATTGCTTATGGAACAAGGTCAGATCAACAAGACGTCAATAATGGAAGCACACTCTGTGAGCCAGGCCAATCACTGCGTAAAGTGAAGGGCATCTGGGTCCTACGATCAATAACCTATATGAGGTGCTTTGTCTATGACATCAAGTACAACCTTTAGGGCAGAAACTGATCCTTATTATAAGAATGGATCATTGGCATATAGTTTATTTGGTTGGAGAAACTAAAATTGAAGAAATGAGAATCAGGGTAGTTCCTGAAAGTAGGTATGTTTCGATCATTCAGCATATTTAGGAATCAGAAGCATACAGAATATCAATTGATATCAAAATTAATTCAATATACAATATCCATAAGACCTGACAGTGTATACTTGATAAAATGGATCTTACTAAAGAATAGTCCAGATTTGTGAAAAAGTAGAGAATGGATATGTAGTATATCATACATAAAACGGGGTCACAATCAATACAAGGGGGTAACCACACAAGTGTCAGGAGAAGGGGAAACATGAAGAAACATGAGATTTCTGGAAAGGGTTATTAGATTTGACAAGAAAGAGGTGAAATGAGATATAAGGATAGAAAAAATCTAATTTGATCAAGAACCATGTACAAATGGTTAAAATATATTAACTGGATGTTAACAAAAATCAAGGTAGTATTTGTAGATAAGTTATCATAATAGATGCTTGACCAGAAGAGCTAAAATATAGACATTATCTAGAGCAATTAAGATTTATTTTTAAATACTAGTTATACAGCATCTTCAGGATGTGCCTTCCTATCTCCACCTGCACAGTTCTCATTCTTATCTTTATTAAAATTCTCCAAGAAGCAGTCTGTTGACTCCGTATCTACCGCTTTGAATTTCTCGTTGGCTAGTATAACTTCCAACTTTCTGTTAATGACAATGTCAAACTGTAAACCTACACAGTTTGAAGAGGATTTTAGAAGACTAATGGTTTATTCACTCTAGGAAAGTCAGATAAACAATCAATTTGCTTTAATACATTCTTCTAAAGATAGATTGGGGGGATGGTATTTAATATGGGACTAGGTTTTAGGAAAAGATTTGCGCTAAGCAGTCATTTGTGGCATGAGTGTACTTTATCTCCAGTGTATTCAACATTCAACTAATGTTCTGGGGACATCTGGTAGAAAAAAAGAAAGCCAAAAACTAAATGATAATGAAAGCATAAGCAGAATTCACAGTGGTTGATGGGCGGGTCTTCAGGTTCAGACAGCAAGGGAAAGATAAAAACAATTTGTTATCATTTTGCCTTCTGGTTCACCAATAAGGAAATGATAAAATCAACGGAAAATTAGAATTAATGGTATGGTGTCCACAGCTTGCTGTATAGGCTAAAAGGAGCTTTGTATACATGTTACATTTCTATGGAATTGAAGCTTGTGCTTCTCTAGCTCAGATTTTTCCACACCAACAGGTCTAGAAATCATCAAAGGGCTTCTTCAGATGTATACATATGCACATGCACAGGGTGTGTCTTTTCATTACCATCCATTGTAAGTATGACCTAGAATAGTGGCTCTCTACCTTCCTAATGCAATAACCCTTTAGTACAGTTCCTCATGCTGTAGTGACCACCAACCATAAAATTTTTCATTGCTCCTTCATAACTGTAATTTTGCTACCATTATGAATTGCAATGTAAATATCTGTATGTTTCTGATTGTATTTGGTGAGCCCTGTAAAAGAGTCACTTGACTCCCTAAGGGTTTAAAGCACACAGATTGAGAACCGCTGGCCTGGAGCATTAGACCTCATCAGTAAAGGAGACATGTGGTACTTTTTTAATAATACTGGATATTGTATAAAAGATTGTATTTATGATAGAAAATTGCTGTACTGTATCTCCAGTGATCCTTTTAAATTTTTTGTTTCTCTTTTTTGCCTGAAATTCAGTATGTTCACTATATAGCTAAGAACGGACTTGAACTACTGGACTTGGCAATTTGGTTTTCTGAGTCTTGCGGTTGGAGGCCTGAGCCAGTATATTCAGATGCTGCTGTTTTAGTTTAGGACCGCCACAATTTACACAGATTATCATTGCACCAACTCTGTAACCCAGAAAAGACCTTGTATTTATAGTCTAACTGCCACCACCTCTTTCTTAGTTAGAATTAAAAGTCTGTGTAACCATGACCTACAAACAAGTGTTTAGTCAAAATGATGACATTTAAACCAAGAGATCTTAGAACAAGTAAGCATTTCAGTTAATGCACTGGAGCAGAAAATTTCGAGTAGCTACTGAAGATTTAGTGTCACTCATTTTAATTGTGTTTAGGTGAGATTTCTTGAAGCAATAGAGCGTAAGAAAAAGGAGTAGAAAGACCCATTCAGTGAGCTTACGGAGGAGCTAGAAGACAGTGAGGGGACAGAAATACAGAACATGTTCAAATTATTGCTCACGAGGATCAAAAGGCACATGGAACGACTTTATTTTCTGCCTTCAGGCTTCAGCGTTTCCTCCTAAGTAGTAGGGAGGGTTCTCAAGGTGAAGGAATGTCAGGGGTACTAAAGCAATCTACTTCCCTCTGTCTTGCCCAAAAGTTGAAGAAAGGAAGCCAATATCTGAATCAATTTGATCTATTTAAAAATACTTTTTAGAGAAATCTTTAATCTTTTGTTGGGTTGCTTAACCATTTCTTCTTAAAATAGGTATTCCAAACACAGCAGCTAACATGACAGAATCAGGCCCCCTCTGAAGCTTAAATTAAGAACTTAACTCATTAGGCTGTGAAGTCTACACAGAGACTGGTCATATACATTGCTGCTATTATTGATCTTGTTTCTGTATGTCGTTTATAGTGACTACTACCCTTCTTTTGTATTTAAATAAACAAAACACTTTCTGAGATCTGTAGCTAATAGATGGAGTAGGCAGCCTGCTTTGTGAGTTCATTATCACCAAATATTCCTCTCCACTGGTAAGGCTATGGATTTTCTTGCGTTTCCAAACAACACACAGTCCACAGTGATAGTGAATCCCCTTTTCATTTGACATATCTGACAGATCTCCAGAGGCTAGCTTCAATAAGTATTGGTCTTTTTTCCCTTTGGTGTGTTTACTCTGCTTTTGTAACTCATCAGTACTTTTCAGGCAGGATCACATTTCCTATTCTCAACTCTGGAAGGCTCATACACCTTTCCCCTTGTAGTTGTCACTTTGTTGCTATTTTTCTGATGTGGTTACCACACTCACATCTGGGAGGACTGGTGGCTGCTTTATTGTGAAATTGACAGAGAAGGGTGTCTCCTTGTTAACTGCGTATTTCCAATTAGTAGTTCTTTTTTATTTTTTATAATCCACCATAATCAGTTCCAATAACATCACAATCACTGAAAAAATTATAAATCAAATCTATATTTATATAAGTTTAAAAATAAATTTAATTTGCTCTAATGGATATGAGCTAGGTGCCTTATTTTTTATGCTATTCTGAGTTAAGACAAAGGTAGTCTTTATTCTGTCCATAGTGCATGATAGTAACTACAGCCCTAGGATTTATTGTTGATATAATGATAGTAAGCAGCTGCCTCAGTTGCTCACTGCTTTCCTTAGAACATTTTATGCCTATGTGTTCTGCATGGTTCCACACAGCTTATTCAGTCTTTCCTTTTTCTAGAGAAGGAAAATATGTGGTTCTCTTGCTGCTAGAGTTTTAGGAAAATATGGGCAGCACTGTTAATGGGGAGGGGGTGTGGCATTTTAAGGATGGGGCAATGATGCTCATTGACTTCCATTGTAAGCATCTCAAGCTTGTGAAAAGAGGAAAGTTGGCTTTCATTACCAATACCTAATCATGTTTACACAACAGTTAAATAGCAATATTGAGACCATTTTTAAAATAATAATATATGAGCTATTCTAAAAGATGTAATTGAGTGCTGGGGATATAGTAAAGTGCTTCCTGCACAATCACCATGACAAGAGTTTTATCCTTGCACACTTGTAAAAAGCCAGGCATGATGTTTCACATCCCTCTAATCTCAGTTTGGGTTGAAAAGACTGGAGGACTCCTGGAGTTTGCTGGCTAGCAAGTCTAGCCATATCTGCAAAATCCAGGCTTAGAGAGAGAGAGACTCTGTCTTAAAATAATAAGGTGTCAAGTGACTGATGCATGAACACAAACACACAAAGCATTTACCTGATTGCATTTGAATTTTAATCAGACAGATACTAATATAAAAAATCTCTGCTAGGGTGTGTCACCGTTCACACACTTCTTTATCACTTTGATGCTCTTTTTCATTATTTGGTAGCATCATTTTGCTAGAAATGAGGAACGAATGCCAAATTCTAATCTTATTAATATAGCTATCCTTGGCAGATTGTATCTGCATACAGAAAGTACCAGCGACAGCGTAGTTGTTTCTGCCTGCATTGTTAAAGTCAGTAGTATCAAAAGTGTAGTATTCATAAAATTCATTTAATTGTTCATTATAAATAAACAGTATGGTGTTGTAGTTCTTCTTACTTCTCTCATATTATCATATTTGGCTGGTATACATGAGGTGTGTCACTATTTTTTCTTACTGAGACATTATAAGCAGCTTGATGTGCTTTTCCTAAAATTACAGGAACCACTAATAACCGAGAGCAACTTGAAAGTTGTCTACTCACACCAAGAGCAGTGTTTGTTCCCATTTAGAACACTCTTAAAAGGCATCTTTGAAATATCTGGAGGTATCAGATATTTCATGCATTGTAAGACTTCGCCACTGTTATGGGGTCAGTGTGTGTGCATGTATGTGTGTGTGTGTGTGTGTGTGTGTGTGTGTGTGTGTGTGTGTGTTTTCAGCTTGTATGCTTCCCTGATTAGCTCTGCAGTGTTCTGTTCATCTAGAACACCCCACTGGGCTTAACACCCTCATTTGTTCAGTGACTTTCAATTTGTTTTTGCAATATTTTGTTCTCCACTGGAGAGTATCTAAGTGGGTATATCAGGTGGGATGGAGCCACTGGGAGCTGTATGGAAGTACTGTGGCACCCACCCAAGCAATCAGGAGCAGTGATTTCAACGGCAGCATGTGGTAAAGTTGCCCTCTTGAGCCACACTGCAGAACATAAAGTCTGAAACATGCAATGTCAGAGAGAAAGGAATGCAGATACTGGGAAACCTGAGAAATATTTTCTAGTGCAGTCCAGATAATCCATGAAGAAGCAGACGGAGCACAAAGGGACAAAAGGATGTGTGTAGCACTAAGACTACGAGAACTGATTCTGGAAAATTATGTTTTGATGAAAATTAAAATAAACAAATAGGATCTTATATTACATTGTGCCTAGACCCGATTAAGTCAAGGCTTAACATGTTTATGAGGCTGCAGAGAAGAGGTGTGGAGGCCCTATGGACATCACTGCCTGTCTATGGCTCAGTGGAACCTCTCAATGGTCATGTCCCCAAAACACAGTATTTTTTTATCTCTTGATGGGCACTTTGCACTACACCTATGCACTATTTTTATTTGTGGTTACATGATTAGTTCATTCTAGTTTGCAATATTTTGTAAGGCTCTGTGTTATATCTCATACTCAAGTATATATAAGAGCACTGCCTTGCATTAACTGCTTATTAAAAATATGAACCACAATTGCATTCAGTTTATCTTTCTGTCTATCCATACATTTTGAATAGAGAGCTTATGAGCAAAACAGCCATTAATATCAAGTACCCCATAGATTATATTTACATGTAATCATAATCACATATACCCAAGTAGAGTGTTCTGTACATAAGGAAACCATGAAGCTCTCTTCAGAACCATGTATGGCAAGTATCATTTGCTTTCTGTACAGAAGTTTATGGTTTCTTAAAATAGCAAAATATCTGCTGTGATGGGCATCTTAGGCAATCATTTATTTTGTCAATATAGTTTCTTCTTTTTTCTATATTACCATCTTTTTACTTTTTGTTTAAAATAAAAACAACCTTATTTTACATACCAATCCAAGTTTCCTTTCCCCCCTTCCTCCCATATGCCCCACTATCTCCCCATCCCTCCCACCTTCCTACTCCCCAGGGAGAGTGAGGCCTCCCATGGGGGATCATCAAAGTCTGTCACATCATTTGAGGCAGGGCGTAGGTCCTCCTCCGTGTATCTAGGCTGAAAGAGTATCTCTCCATAGGGAATGAGCCACCAGAGTGGGTGCGCTAGGGAAAAATACTGGTCCTATTGCCAGAGGTCCTATAGACTACCCTGGCCTCGCAAGTGACACCCACATTCAGGGTACCTGGTTCAGACCTATGCTGGTTATCCAGCTGTCAGACTGGGATCCATTTCACCATCTTTATCCTTGAGAATTCTCTACTCCAAGTCAATCGGTAAGATCCATAGTTAGTTTTACCTCCCTTGTGCTATGGCTTTAGCATGTTGTGTCTAACGCTCCATATGACTGTTTTCCTGTGTTTGGCTACAGCAGTGGATTTTTAAAAAGGTTCAGTCGGATGCATTTCATTGTTAGGGGTTTTAGGTATTTCTAGTGGGTCCTTCAGATAGTTCTAGAAAAAGTAAATGAGCAAGATGGATTCACACTGGCTCTGTCTTCCTCTTGTTATGGTATCACATTTGCTCAGAGTCTCAGAATAACTTTAATCAAATGTGACTTAATCAGAGACAGTTAGTGAGAGCTCATTTCATGTTCTTTGAATTTTTAACACCAACACTATAAGCCAAATAATGTTCATTTCTTTGTAAAGTATCTAGCCTTGAATATTTTTCTATACCTAAGGAGCATAAGCTAAAGTACTACATTCTATCATTCTGCATTTTTAGTAGGCCACCTCAACCCAATATCCACTCAGGACAAAAGCACAACTATATTCTCATCTTAATTCGTTTCATCACAACCAATTTTTGGTACTTAAAAGTTTGTTATTTCAACTTCTATCAAATTTAACCTTCTTAAGCCTAGCACCCATCTTTCTCTAGCAATTTTCTTTGTATTCTAACTCATATTCTGTTGATCTTTGGAATTAGCTATAATTAATCTTTAAGAAATCTCAAGATTTCTTCCATCTTTTCAGATGAAACTCAAGGCTGCTTTAAATCCATGTGGGTTTTTTTTCCATAGTCTTATTTAATACCTTGGCTCCCTCTAAGAAGAGACTGGTGCACTAAGTTTCCACTTCTTAAGTATTACATAGCTTTCCTAGAATAAGGTGGCACATGTGCCAGGATACTACATGACAGTTCTGATGCCAAGAGGAGAAAGGGAAATTTATTGCATGAGCAATAAGTCAAAAATAATGGAACTGAAGGGAACCAAGACTTATTTTCTTCCTTTAAAATCCCCTACTATTGTAAGTCCACCAAAGCAGAAGACAGGATATATCCAGGATTAAGAGATTAGGGAAATATCTTATTTAGTAAAGGCCTTATCACCTAAGCATGGTGGCCTATGTTTACATCTCCAGAACACACAATACAAAGCCAGATGTGACAGGGTGCCTATAATTCTAGTTTTCAAGACTTGGAGAAGGGAGACCCCATGGAGCTTCCTGAGCTCTTGATTAACCAGCAGTTGCAGGATCAATTAGAGATATTGACTCAAAAAATAAAGTGGAGAACAATGGTAGAAGGTGACACCTACTATAGACTTATGGATGCTGCATCTGTACACACACATATACACATATACCAGCAGACCACATACACACACGCAAAGCCTTAAGTGAAAACTGTTCTGAAATGAAATTGGTGTTCATGAGAAATTTGTGTTTTATAAATTATTTTTTACAGACAACAAGTTAATTGGATTATTGCAATTTTTCTATCTGTGTAAACAACATGGAAATATAGATGATTACAACATTTGACAGAAAAAATTATAGGTCGGGTTGGTATAAAATAACTAGCTTATCCCAAATAAACTACTTCTTAATATTTTTTCATTTGTTGTTGTTGTTGTGTTTTAGAATAATTCACAGAGCTACTCACATGGATTTTCAAAAAAGATAACAAAATCCCCAAACTTTTCAAATCTAAAACTGATAAGTAAAGATTGATGGATATCCTTTGAGGTTAAAACACTAGAATATAATGCTTTTTGTATTTTTTATATTTAAAACATTCAGCATGCCTTTTCATGTATGAAGCTGTATAATGAGATTTTATCTTGTTGTTGATACTCCATTGCTGTGAAAGGATCCTTAATGTACATGTTGCTTAATCTGGATGATCACATTGAAAGGCAATTGACCAGAGGTGAACACATTAATTTTCCCAAATGACTATGACCTGTTCATTGCACAAAGGTGTTTCTAGTGAACTGTTGTGGTGGAAGGCATGTGTCTTTTATGTTATACATAAAACACATAAATCAACACAGACTACAATAGTTCTGAAACTTTGTTAAATAAAAAGTAATAGTTTTCTAAACTCTAGAACTTGCCATTTTCAGGGACCTGAAAAGGGAGTCATGACTTCAAAGTTTAATGATTATGAAAACTTTTGCCAATTATACAAAAGTTAGATAAAGACAATTGTGAGGATTGGGATAATTGTGAAGATTGGAATAAGTAAAGTGTAATTTGCTTATTTTTTATGAAAAGGGGAACTGAGACATGTAGGTAGACACAATTGGGGAAAGAATTTAAAAGCTAATCTACCTAGTTTATCTTTTTGTAAGAATGACATTAGAAAAATGAGAGAATTAGAGAAAATCAATTATTTCCAATACTATGAATGCTTGATTTTTTCTGTAATAGCAGGGAGACTACATTAAGAGAAGTGTAAAAGGTCATGGTAAAACAGTTAGAGTTTATTTGGCAACTTATTCCTGCAACTGTGCACTAGATGTTTTAGAAGAGTAAACACTTGCACTGGGTAATAGGATGATAAAGTTGGAAAGGTTCGTTATTCTAAAAATAGGATCAAGCAGAGAGAATGGCTCTGATTAAGGTAGTAAGTTGTAGGCTATATTATGATAAATAGAGTGAACTATTACTGAATAAGCCGCTTTAAGAATCACTGGAAGATTGTAGGATGGCACTCCCCAGATCTATGTCTAAAATCCATATATGAGAGAGTACATGCCATGTTTCTCTTTTTGTGACTGGGTTACCTCATTCAGGATGGTTTCTTCTAGAGTCATCCATTTGCCTGCAAATTTCAGGATTCCATTGTTTTTTTTCTGCTGAATAGTACTCCATTGTATAAATGTACCACATTTTCTCTATCCACTCTTTGGTTGAGGGGCATCTACAATCCCATGGCCAGAGAGTCTTGGAAACAGATCCTTCATTCAATGGCTGATGGAAGCAGAGGCAGACTCCCACAGGTAAACACTGAGCTGAACTCAAGGAAACCAGTGACAGAGAGGGAGGACTGATGAGCAAAGGGGTTAAGACTGGGATAGTTTAACACCCAGAAACAGCTGACCTGACAAGGGTTAACTCTTGAATCCCAGGCTGATGCTTGGGAATCCAGCATGGGACTGATCACGACCCCCTGAATGTGGGTGTCAGTGAGGAGGCCTAGGTAATCTATTGGGCCTTGGATAGTAGATCAGTATTTAATCCTGGGCATACAAATGGAATTTGTGTGCCCATCCAACAATGAGAGATGCACTATTATCCTGGACTCTTGGGGGAGGATCTAGGTCCTGCCATGGATAAAATGACAGACTATGGACACCACCATGGAGGGCCTCACACTCCCTGGGAAAATGAGGGGATATTGGAGGGGTTGGTGGTAGGGCGTGGGAGGACAGGAGGGAAAGATAGAGGGACCTGTAATTGACATGTGAAGCAACCTTGTTTCTAAATTAAATTTAAATTTAAAAATAAGAATTAAAAAAGACATTAAAAAATAAGCACTGGAAGACTGTATATTAGTGCCCAAGAATCACAAAGCTGAAGCCATTTTTCCAGTGTTGTAATGGAGGACACTGGTGTGGAAAGATTATGTAAGTGACCCGGAAATGCTCAGAAAGCATTTGAGTCAGAATACAAGTGACCTCAAAATGCAAGTATTTTTCCTCTTTAACTCAGAGAATAAACTGTGTTGTATACATGACATGATTGTCATCGAGGGGTGGGAAAACTGGATAGAGATTATCAAGACCTCTACCCAGACTGAAAGCTCGGATATTACCACATCTAATTATATGTTTTTGGAGACAGGGTCTTTCTTACTCTAATTCGCTGTGCTACTCAGACTATCCTTTAACTCACAGTAATTCCCCTGCCCCAACATGCCAAATACTAGGAGAGCAGTTATAAGCCAGTATCATATCTATTTTGTTGCTTAAAATGTTACTTACAAAGAACAGGGCATGGAAGAAAAACTGAAGGAAAAAGGCCTTACAATGTATTAACACTAACATGTAAAATTCCAAGTTTTCTCTTAAATGTACCTTATTGTGTTAACTGTTATTTAGATAGAGTTTCAGTTGTGTAGCACACCTGAATAATCCTTAACGAATATCTTCTGTAACTCCTGTTGTTTATTGTTACTCTTATACAGTACTGCATCAGATTACTGAAGTGGTGTTTATGTAGACCTCAACTTCCAACACAAGCCTGACATGTCCTTGTCAGACATGTAGAAAAGGTTGAGTGACTCTGCATTTAACAAGATATTTCCTTAAGCACAAAATTAGATATTTAGAAAAATTATTGGCAAGTTAAAGTGGCACTTCTTGCTTTTCTGTTTTTATTTTTTCCTGTCTTAGGACAGTCTAATATAACCTTGGCTGACCTGGAACTTCCTGGGTAGAACAGAGTGGGTTCAAGTTTGGGGAGGTCATTTCCCTCTGCACTTGAGAGCTGAGATTACAAACTCATACTACCATGCGAGTATATTGATGGAAATTTTTATCACCATTTTTCTCATTCTTTTTAACTTTTTTAAATTAATTTTTATTTAAATTAAAAACGTTCTTAATTTACATAACAATCCCAGTTCTTTTTCCCTTTTGTCCTCCCATTTCACCCATCAGCCCCACATCCCACTGCCCCATTCACTCCTCAGGGAGGGTGAGACCTCCCATGGGAGATCATCAAAGTTTGTCACATCATTTAGGGTAGGACCTAAGCCCCCCACTGTGTATCTAGGCTGAGAGATTATCCCTCCATACGAAATGGGCTCCCAAAGCCCATTCCTGCACTAGGGATAAATACTGGTTCCACTGCCAGAAGCCCCATAGATCGCCAGGCCTCCCAGCTGACTCGCACATTCAGGGGCCTGATTTGGTCTTACTCTGGTTCCCCAGCTGTCAGTTTGGAATCTGTGAGCTCCAACTTGCTCAAGTCAGCTGTTTCTGTGGGTTTCCCCAGCATGGTTTTGACCCCTTTGCTCATCACTCCTCCATCTCTACAACTGGATTCTTGGAGGTCAGGCAGCCATTGTGGTCTTAAAGAGAAAGGGAGAGGGACCTGGAATGACTTGTGAAGCAACCTTGTTTTTAATCTAAATTTAAACTGAAAAATAAAGAAAAAAAAAAGAGAAACCTGGCACTAGGGAAATCTTCAGGAATGCACTAGGATGACCCAAACTAAGAATCTAAGCAATAGTGGATAGGCTACCTTAAATACCTTTCCCCTATAATGAGATTGATGACTACCTTAATTGCCATCATAGAGACTTCATCAAGTAGATGATGGAAGCAGAAGCAGAGATTCACAGCTAAGCACTGAGGCAAACTCTTGAGTGAACATTTATAAACAATAACACATTCACTTACATAGTAATCCCTCTGATTAGATACCAGGCTATACAATGTTCAGTGTAATGAACATAATAAAAATTTAAAGATTAAATTTGTAGCTTTTATGTTGCATATAATAACCCTACTTTTTCCAGCATTATCAAGATACAATTGCACAGTATATAAGCCACTCACTTAAATAGTAACAATGCCATGAACTATCACATATTAGAAAGCATATCCCAATTGGAAAAATATCCCAATTGGAAAAAATAACAAAAGAAATGATACTTAGTTACAGTATCATTTTTTGCTGGTCTAAGAAGCTTAGCTAGCTACTATTCTATTTAGATTACACTTGCCTTCTGGACATTTCATGTAGGAGGCAATATATGAGGTTATAAGGATATTCCACATAATATTTAAAAATTTCTAAGTAGACAAATACTTGGTTGTTTCAAACATATTGTTGCTTTGAATAATGATGCTATGAATGTTTTTTAATGAGCCTTTGTTGGTGGGATACATGCTTGCTTTTATCTTGTATGTATAAGTAGAATCATAGATACTTTTCAACTGATATATAACTTACATAATTTTAAAAGTGACATTATTTCCCAAAAATAATTAAAACAATTAGTTTTGTTATGTTTAATTAATAAAAGTTTCTCTTCTGCTTTTTTTAAAAAGATCCTTTAAATAATCAAAAGTAACATCCCACTTTATACAATACTCTTTTGCTATACTTGCATACATAAAGATGTATGAGTACCAAGTTTTATCTCTCTTTATATATATGTACATATATACACTATTTATATATATGTATATGCATATAAATGTATGTATATGCAGTTTACTTGAATTCTCAAGAAAGGAAAATGCTATTTGCATTTTCCTGTGATGCAAATTATTTTTCTCATTTAAAAACATTTGATTATTCCTCTAGGCTGAACTCAGTAGCTTGACTCATCCTTTTTCATAACAGATAATCCCACAAAATTATTATAGTAAAAAGCCATATAAACATTTCCCTCTCATTATATATTTAAATTTAGTTAATTTCTTTCCATATTTGTTCTAACTGGAAAGCAGTTAGGAATCAAGTTTGTACTTATGTTCTTCATATATAAAACAACTGTCCCTGTGGGCTAAAGTTCTCCAAATAGAATTATCTAGTCAATATTCAACAGATCATTTTAATTTATATCTCATTTTGGTTTTCAAAAATAGCAGTAATAATTCATAATTCAACTAGCTTTTTCACATCCAATCACCACCATGGACATAATAAACTTTAAAAATTCTCCACATTCATATATATTTCAATATTTTTCTAATTTGCATTTTCCTGACTACAAATGAGAGGGAAATTTTTATGTGTTGATTATGTGAGTATTTTCTTCTGGACAATGATAATTCTTTCCCTTTGTTCTTTTTCTATAAAGATTGACTATTTCTTACAATTTACTAACATTTGTTTATCAATTGAGTTTTCATTACTTTTTTTCTTGAAATTCAAATTATCTGTAGTTTTAGAAATAGCTGTTCTTTCTCATTTTCAAGTGTTGTTTTGTAAGAAAGGATTTCATAGCATTCTACACATAATTTCGGTTTTTTATTAAATATTTCCAAATAATAATGTGTTTAAGCAAAATCGCATCATGTGTCTAAAGTACTGAATAATACTACTATGCAAAAGATATGCCCACTTATATTTCATACCCCTTTACTCTGTATTCAATTAGTTCATTATTCTAAATAGTGAGTAATTTACTTTCTCACTTAGAGTATAAAAAGAGGATATATTATCTTTTGATGTTGTCTCAGAAGAACATTTACAGTTAGGAATATATAATATGAAATGCATGTGATCCTCAAATCATTTATTTCAGGAAGAGTGGCTTGCACAATTTCACCACCTAGGAAATAACTAACCCTTGGCACTACATTTCCAAGCTACTTCACTGGGTCTGTGCTTCCCCTGATTCTCTGTAGAATATTAAAACCTACCTATGCTTACATGATTAATTATTTTGATGTTAATATTTTATGAGAAAATATATTAAATCCTTTCTTGAATTTAATATGATTTATGCCTGAATAGAGATAGTGCATTTATTCAGATGACTAAAAAGGATTAGTAATTCTAAATAAATAGCTTGGATGTTTTGAACCTTTGAATAATGCATTTTTGTTTAATATTCTCAAATGAAAATAGCATCGTGTTTTCCTTTATCACATTGGGAATATCAGTTTTTAAAAGCACCGTATGAATTACCTTTTAAATATCATATTTGTAGCAATAGAAGAATACTAGTACTTCTACATGGCAACCTATGTCCTCACATTCTACTCAATAATGAAGGTGTGCCACTTAGAACTTGATACCCACTACAAACGTAAATCAAGTGTCTGATGACACTTCTCTCACAAAAGGTACAGAGTAAAATGAACAGCAGCTATAGTTGGCTGGGTGGTGAACATTTGAGAATAAAGTATCACAGACTTATTGACTATTTTGGATTTAGCAAATTGGTTAATTTGAGGTAGCTTTAAGCAATGTGAGTCATATACTACATCAGCAAAACATTGTAGCCCAGTAGCCTATCTTCTACAAGACTGAGACTTATTGGAATAGAATATGATGACTTACACATACACCTTTGCCTATTTGTTAACTCTAAAATTCAGGCCTATGAATTTATGTATAGAAAGACAGTAAATGGCCCAACAGAATGGTCCTTCATGTTCAAGGCTCTGATCAGCAAGTCCCAAGGAGTGGGCTTTTGTCATCTGCTGTGAATATTTCCACTTTACACAAGAGTGTCTAGTCCTCTCTTACTACTTACATAACCTTTAACCCTTCTTCTGTAAGATGCTTGTCAACACTTGGCATCATATTCTATATTATTTGGTATTTTTTTCTTATCCTTAAATGTAAATTGTTCAAGAGGATAGGCTTGTGTCTTCAATACTGGACCCTATCACCTATCACATTTAAAAATGTACCTATTGAATTTGTTATTTCAGGACTCACTCATTTTGAATAGATCTGGTACATTAAGGGTTGTGTGGCTGTAGATCTTATTAATTGTTTTTCATGAGGAAATGGAAAAAACAAACTTAATAATTTAGAAAAAACAAACAACAAAAATACATGCCTTGTGCTCCATAGTTGGAAATGGGTGTCAGAATTATTAAAGACATTTAAAAATCTGATAATGAAATACAAGAATTGCAATATAGGTATTAAAGAATGTGATGTCCCGAGCCAGGCATTGGTGGCAAATGCCTTTAATCCCAGCACGCGGGAGGCAGAGGCAGGCGGATCTCTGTAAGTTCGAGACCAGCCTGGACTACCGAGCGAGTTCCAGGACAGCCTCCAAAGCCACAGAGAAACCCTGTCTCGAAAAACCAAAAAATAAATAAACAAAAAATAAAAAATAAATAAAAGAATGTGATGTCCCACCAGCACCTTAATGCCTACTACAGGATGTATATCCTAAATGTCTAGAATATTCTGTAGGCAAAATTATCACAAATAAATTCATATGCACAAGCTTATCTGGATGAATGTGTACTCTAACCATATAAAGCAGTTAATGTTATTAAATATCTTGAATGAGCACTAGATATTTGTATGGTTTATCATAAGGTGTCATTATCTGTGAAAATAAGACAAAGTAACTGGAATTAAATATCTTAGATTTTTAAGTCATAAGAGACATAAGATTGGCACCCACTAGCATCCTGTCATGTGGCATTATGAATGTCTATCTTTGAAAACAGTTTTAATTTAGATTGTTTTTACTCTTTCCTTCCTTTTTTTAAACCAGGAAGGAATATCTTTCTTTCATATCCACAAAGATAAGTATTTTCTTTTTTTACACAACTACATGAAAGATCTTTGTGATTTTGAAAATTCCAAAATGTCATACCGAATAAAAGATGCTTTGTAAAACTAAATATAACATCTTAAAGGCAGTAGTGGCTCATGCCCTTAATCCCAGCATTCAGGAGGCAGAGGCAGGCAGATTTCTGGAAGTTTGGGGCCAGCCATATCTACAGAGTGAGTTCCCTAGCAGGCAGGGATACACAGAAAAAATTTTAAAAAAATATAAACATTAGCAGAAAAATAAAATAATTACATTTTAACATTTTGAGTTATTTATTACTATTAAAATATATTCAAAATTTTAGATAAATCAGAAGCATATTGAGTTACCCCATATGTCAGACATTTGCACAAAAAAATAGAGATGTGAATCTTTTTGCTAGTATCACACATTTACAATATTTCTTTTTGGATTTTCTTCATGCAATATATTTTGGTCATATTTCCTCCTTTTGTACTTCTTTGGTTTCCCCTAGCTTCCTTTCCCTACATAACCAACTTTATGATCTATCTCTCCATGAATAATAACCCAGATTCAAAAGACAAAAGAGGAAACATATGCAAATTAATTCAAAACCACGAAACGAAAATAAAAACACTCAAAAGAGCAACAACACAAACAATGTCAAAACAACACAAAATAAGATGAAAGGTCTGCAAAAATACCACTGAGCTTATTTTGTGTGTACCAACGTAGGGATATCCCTGCCCAGTAGTGTTGATAGACTCAGTGACACTCCATCAGAGAAAACTGATTTTATCTTTGCTAGCCACTAACAATCACAAATGGATTCTTGGTTAGGATGGGACTTTGTTTCCACTTCTCTGTCTGCTGAGACCTAGTTTGGCTTGAGCATCTGCAAGTCTTCCACATGCTGTCACAGTGTCTGACTTCATACTTGCCTTGGTCTCATTGTTTCCTTGAACTCATTCATCACATCTGGCTCTAGCAATCTCTATCCTCTTTGTTATTATACAGCACAAGGGGAACTTTGGGAGATTCCCATGGCAGGTTAAAGGATGACTGAGGCAGGTGACAAGAATGCCAGGCAGACAGAGCTTAGTGAGAAGTTTTATTAGAAGGGAGTGGAGTGAAAATAGGTAAAGAGACACAGAGACAGGGAAAGGACAGATGAGGGAGACAGAAAAAGTTCTGTTTGCCCCAGAATAGCCAAAAAGAGAGAGGGAAAGGGAGCATAAGTGGCCGGTGTCTTTCTTTCAAAGGGGTCTTTTGCACCTGCATGTAGACTAGTAGTCCCAGAACCCTGGACTGACCACGGTACTGCCTGAGAGCATTCTGCCAGATGATAGAGGCAGGCTAGCATAATGCCTAAATCCTTATACTCTTCAGCATAGCTCCCTGAACCTGGAGGGGAGGCTTTTGATGAAGACATCCGATTTAGAACTGAGTGCTACACAGTTTTTCAGTTTTTGTGCAATGTTCAATTGTGATTCTCTGCACTAATTTCCACCTACTACTCTCTGATGGAGGCTGAGAAAGGCACTGAACTATGGACAAAACAGTTATTTCATTTTGAGTCTTTTTATTGCTATTTCAGGTTTTGAAAGTATATGTATATCATTTGCCCCTTCCTTTTCCCCTCCAACATCTCACATATTCTTTGCTCAATTTTTTTAAGTTTAAATTTAAATTAGAAACAAGGTTGCTTCACACATCAATCCCAGGTTCCTCTCCCTTTCCCTACCCTCCTCTCACACCCTCCCACTAAGCCCTCCAATACCCCTCACTTCCCCAGGGAGGGTGAGACCTTCCATGGGGATGTCCATAGTCTGTCATTTCATCCAGGTCAGGACCTAGACCCTCCCCTAAGAGTCCAGGGTGAGAGTGCATCTCTCATTGTTGGATGGACACCCAAAGTCCATTTGTATGCCAGGGATAAACACTGATCTACTATGGTCTTCTTTTCCTTTAAGTGGTTTTGCACACACACACACACACAAACACTTTGTGGATAGTTGATGTCTCAGGAGCTTTAATCTCCTAGTCAACATGTCTATTGGTGTCTTCACTATTTAGGTCATGTTGGTGAGACTTCATGGTTTCACTGTATTGCATTTCTAGGAGACAACAAATTCCCTATTATCTAACCCCTATAATAATTCACATTGTTTTTTAAGTGTTTACTGTACAGCATAAAAAAGATAGCTTCATAATATTTGATTTCCTCTCAAAAATGTAAACAAAAGTAGTCTAAAAATATACCATCTGCTTTCTCACTCAGCTATCAGGATTTTATTTGATGAAAAGTATGCATCAAACTATGCCACACATCAATCTGTAACATTTTAACAATGAATATTAAAGTTCTGTTCATAAGTTCTTTCCCTAAATAGAATTTTTTCAGTTATAAGGAAAACTAGTGGATCGAAGTCAAACAGAAAATGCTGCACTGTGACAAGGTTTGCTGAAATATGTTGTCATTCATAACTCTACATCCTCAGATATGGTGCAACATGAGTATTGATATAGGGGATGAAGAACTCAGAGCATTCTCTAACTTTGCTTTGGAGCTGAGGATCAAAGGCCAAACCCTACACATGGTGACCCAAGTTTTCCTACTGAACTACATTCCCAGAATTTTAAATATTACTTCAAAAATCTACTCTGTTCCTTACAGCAAAGACCATCAGCACAGCAAAGACAATTAAAAAACAACCTATACTGACTTTGAACTTTTTAATGACACCTGAAACAGAAAGAAATATTTCCTTTACACTAAGAATACACGACATATTTTAACTGAAAAGGCTATTTATACTCTCTGATCTATTACAAGGAGAACACTAAAGTATAGATTTTAAACATAACTAAATAGATAGATGATAAAGAAAAGCACGATCAGTTCGCTGTTTTTATGGCCTTCACCATAAGGGCCAAGGAAGAACTGCTTCACCAGGGACAGATCCACAAGGGTTCAAAAGATTTGCTGTTCTGATAGAAAATTCTAAAATAGATTCTTTTTCTTTCATGGGCCTTTGAGGGAGATCAGAACCAGATATCTTTGTATATTCATCCCTTAATTTTTGCTACCTCTCTTCTTTTTTGTAGAATAGATATTACTATGTAGCCAGGGATAATTCTCCAGTCCAGTATTCAAATACATTTTCTGACCACCTAACAACAGCTTTGTAAAAGACCCTCAGTGTGTACCTCAAGCTAGGGGGAGAAAAGGCATTGCCCCTGCCAGCAGTGTGAATTACACCAGTGGTATAGAGCTGGGTACCACCTGTTTTTATTTTTCCATTCATGAATAGTTATTGGAATTTCTTTTATGATTGAGTTCTTGGCACCTCAGCTCTAAAAGAGATTTAGATAAATTAAAAGAGCTTCCGAGAAAAGCCACAAAAATGATGAAATAGTTAGCAGTATTGATTTATGAGGAGAGATTAAAGAGTGACTACTCCCTGGCATGGCATCAAATTAGGCTAGGTAGCACACAGTGACAGTAAATATTTGTAAACAGAAGGAGGAGGAAAAAAATTTTTCAGTGGCACAGTGAGGCAGTATGTTATGCAATATAAAGAAGGTTAGTTCTTGGTGTAAATGGCCCTCCTTCAGGGTTTTCTCTTTAAATCTTCTGGCCGTATTTTCCCTAGAAAAGGAACAGTCATCATTTACTGTTTAGAAATCACTGCCTTACTCTGGTTATACATGGAAGAAAAATAAAAATATAGCCTTGTTCTTTATCAGTGTCTGAAAACTCTTGTCCAACATATCTGAGCTTTGGGATTCTTCCATCCAGTGCTGGCCATAGGCACTAAGCTATTACGGAAAGATGGAGCACTGAGCTGCCAGACTCTCATGCCTTGCTGTTTCTACCTATATAACCGCTATGAAACCTCTGTGTCCCACCAGGTAAAGAGCAGCACTGTTTATTATGGATGTGATTGTCTCCACCTTAGCAGCTGTGCATAACGTTAGCTATTCTTCCCATGGGTAACCCTGAACAAACCATAATACTCAGGTTGAGTGCTGTGATGAACAGATTTCAGTTCTGTTCAAACAGGCACACATTTTTCCTAGTCCAGAAGGGGAAAACAGAAAGAGCAAAGGACACAAATTTTGTTTTCTGTCTGCAGTGGACTTCAGAAATTTAAATGTGATCCCATTCAATAGTGTAGAAAACAAAACTATAAATCCTCCCAAATTAATGTAAGATGACCAGGTGGTGATGCTGCATGCCTTTAATCCCAGTAATTGGGAAGCAGAGGCAAATGGATCTCTATGAGTCTGAGACCAGCCTGGTCTACAAAGCTACACAAGGAAACCCTGTCTCAAAAAACACAAAATAATAATAATAGTAATAATAATAATAATAATGTAACCTATTCCTTGGAATTTTTGCACATTATGTCACAAAAATATTATAAGTGATTTGATTTTTCGATGGAACCATGGAATCATACTTTACTTAAAAAATATAATTCTATCTTGACTCTGCTAAGCACCTCGTCTCACTTTGTTTATGTGAGAAAATGAACTTTAAGACCCAACCTTGAATAGAAAGATGACATTCTCCTAAAGGTCCAATTCCCTCAGTGAAGCTTTGTGTGGGACAGATTAGTGTCAATCATCTTTAATTATTGGAATTTGCTTTAGAGGAAGGACCTCATTTGGTTGTCACTCACTGGAAGATCTGCACTCTAAGAAGAAATATAATTCATGATTAGCAAATTAGTATTTCAGTATTGAAAAATTACCTATGTACCTAGCCTTAGAAGATGACTCATACATATTATAAAAGTAGAATTAATAAAATAAAAAAGAATCACTAGACTTATTATTTGAAATATATAATAAGTCAAATAACTGGAATTGGCAAGATTCTTTTTAAAATTTATCTCTGGGCATGTGATTTGGTACAGATGTTCTTTCATCTTGTTCTTTAATATATAATTCGCCATAAGTTCATCTTCCTTTTGTTCAGAAATATTTGAGCATTTATGTCTAGAATCTACATTTAAGAATTACAAAGCAAATGAAGAATGTGAGAGACTTGAACTGGTATCAATATATGTATAGCTCTCCAGAAATAATATCTCAGTTCTATCCCACTTGCTCTGTAATCATAGAAATAACAATTTATAAAGAAAGTTGTGGATATTTATAAAGCTTTATTAACTTATTTTTCCTTTTTTATTATTATTTTTAAATTTAAATTAGAAACAAGGTTGCTTCACAAGTCAGTTCCAGGTCCCTCTCCATTTCACTCTCCTCCTCCCGTGCCCTCCCCCCAATCCCTCCAATATCCCCTCATTTCCCCAGGGAGGGTGAGTCCAGGGTGAGAGTGCATTGTTGTATGGAAGTCCAAAGTCCATTTGTATACCTGGGATAAATACCGATCTACTGCCCAAGGCTCAATAGATTACCTAGGCCTCCTCACCGACACCCCCATTCAGGGGGTCTTGATCAGTCCCATGCTGGATTTTAATATAATGAAAATATCCAATAAAAAGTAAAGGTTGCCACATACTTCTGTATGCAAGTGCTCTTAAAAAGTAATATTTTTCTGAAAGCATTTAATGCACTAACACTACACTATTCAGTGTCCTTAATTTCAATAGTTCAAGATATGCACAATAAAATAATATTTATTTGTAAAATAAAAAAGAGAACTTCCATTTTATATACAACAGAAAGCAAAATATCAAACCTAAAAACATCACAAAATGGGAGAAAAATGTTTGATTGTGTTTGGTAAAATATTTTTTCAAGATTTTTTGAAATATCTATATAATAAATTAGTTTTGCTTAATAAAATGTTAATCAAATATTTTCAAGTAGTACTTAGGAAAAAAAAAGTACAAAATATTGAAAATCTTTGTAAGATATAATGAAATCATAAGTAAATGTACCTGTTACAAAATTGTATGAAAACAATCGCTATAGAAAATTCACAATCTCAAGTTTTTCATTTGTGTGTTATTTGCACAGTAGGTTTATATTTCTCTAAATGAAAGTTTAATAACTGATTAATTGAAAGTGGAATATGAAAGCTATTAACTTTACTGTATATATAAATTTAAAATATTCACTATAATATGACTTTTATGATATTAAAAGTGACTATTTATAACATCATTACATTACATACAGAGGAAGAAACTTTCCTTTTAGGAACAGAGGGAAAAAAAGTATTTCAAATTCCTTGGAGACGCCAGTCTTCTTGTCTTGAGATTCAGTTATGATGTAATTGATGTGTTGAAATTTTGACTGATAGTATCTTCCTTCATGTCTCTCCTTATTATTGTGGCAGTGACTCGAAAGAAACTATCTAACTCCTACCAATCTTGTTATGAGCTAGCACAAGAATCTCCCTGTCTTATGAGTGCTGGCACAGGAGACATGCCTGCCTTACTTTTGCATTGATTCAGGGTATACAAAGTCTGGCCCTCATTATTGCACAGCAAGTTCTTTATAAAGAAACCATCTCTCCAAGACAAAAAAATCATCTCAAGGTATGCATTGTGCAAAGATCAACTGATGGAGAGGAGAAGCATTGGACAGGAAAACTACTCAACTAGTCACTGGAGTCTTCTTCATGCAGCTTTTTCCTCTCCTTTCCTTTACTTCATTATTATTCTGCTTTTTGTTAGTTGGGTTTTTTATGTGTTTGTTTTATTCTATCATGAGAACATCCCTATCCATCTTACTCTCTGGAGTCCAGTTCCTAAGATTCTTTTAACAATACTTTCAGAAACCGTTTACCTATCCTGTGTGATCTGAGGCATGTGTTTGAAGAATAAGGTGTCATTCCGATGTTATATGAGGACCATATGCTCTGGGTTTTATGACATGAATAAACAGTGTTTGGCAATAAATACTCTCATTTAGAATATTTCTTTCCTTAGAATTTAGAATGCAAGGCAAGTGATGGAAATCAAAACAACATTCGATTGAGGGGGGGTGGCATTCACAAAACAAATAAGGCCTGAAACTCCATAACGAGATTTTTTTAATGAATTGTTACTACTTTTACCATTTTACTGTGTTCTGTTGCTACCTTTTAATTACCAGTATTGATGTGATGATCGATGATCAAATTTCCAATTCTCTGGCTTGAGCCTGAGGGACTCTTGAAAGGAGTGTGTGATATTTTGATTATATTCTAACAAATAAAGCTTGCCTGAAGTTCAGAGTGCAGAACTAGCCACACTAGTTAGCCATATAGGCCAGGCAATGGTGGCACACACCTTTAATCCCAGAACTAGGGAGACAGAGGCAGACGGTCTCTGTCAGTTCGAGGCCACTCTGGGCAATTCCAGATCGAATCTATCTAAAAGAGAAAGAGCTCACACAAAGGAGCTCTGGATCATGTGCCTTTAAGCCCAGCACTAAGGAGGTGGAGACAGGGGTGATGTGATTGAGCAAAGAGATTTCAATAAGGTGGGAGGAGATAGGAGCTCAGAGGCAGAGTGAGCATTCATAGATATGAATGCAGTCTGAGCAGCAGTCTGTCTGAAGCAGTCAGTCTGAGGATGCAGTCTGAGGATGAGTAGAGATGGATGCAGTCTGAAGATTCAGTCTGAGATGCAGTCTGAGGATTCATAGGAAAAGGATCACCCATTTGGACTGAACATTGACAGAGGTAAAAGGTCTCTCTGGTGTCTGGCTGCTCTGTTTCTCTGATCTCTCAGCTTTTACCCCCTAATGTCAGGCTCCTAGCTTTTATTATAAAGACTAATTAAGATTGCACTTCACAGTCATCAGTCTCATCTAATCCCTAGCCCAGTGTAGGAAAGGTCAACAACCTCTCTTTAAGGCACTGTGTACACAGAAGCTTTGAATCTGGGTGGCGTGGTGGAAGTATAAGGTGGGCAGCAAAATCAATCATTTGGAAATAAAGGTAAGAGCCTCCCTGCTATGCAAGACCAGAAATGATAATACAGTGTTATGAGCATACAGTTTGGTGAGGAGTGTATTAGCTTTTCCGGGATGCTTTAATATGCAAGTACAGATGGAAAAGATTAAACAGCAAAATATTTCATCTTTTTCTACGTCATGGAGTCCAGGATGAAAGCTCTGACATGGTGCATCTGAATCTTCCTTCTTGGCTCTCAGTGGCTCACTCTTTTAAGTTATCTTTATGTGGTAGCACTTTTGTATATTCAACCCCGTGGATGTTTTTATGTGTTCAAATTACCTAACTTTATTAGCTGTATATTTTAAGAATATAACATGATTATCTGACAAAAATAGTAGTGTAAAATAACTAGAGTAAGACATATACTTACTTTAAGATAGATTAAATTTGACTTTTAGCAAATTCATTCCTTGTCAAAATTTATTAATAACTATTTATTCTTTATGACTATACCTGTAATGGAATGATTTTCTGGTTTCTCTTTAAATAAGTCATTAGGGTAAACAAATGCAACTCATGACCCTGTGCCTATCTTTTTTGATACAATGGAACCAAATACATTCCTGCTAACCGTTTGTGAAGGACTATTTAAGGTTTCTCAGTATATTATTCATACACTAAGTAGTCATACATTTCCTTCTTACTTTATAATTGGGTACCCTTTACTCTCTTTCTTATTATTCTGGCTGGTGCTGGAGTTTAATGCTGAACTGAAATGATACAAATTAATGTCCTTGCATTGGAATTAATAACAAAAATTTTTAGTTTACACCAACAGTTATAAGATATATGTGGACTTTTTGTAAACTGGCTGTGTTATACGGGAGGAAATTCCTTTAACCTTTAATCAGTAGAGAATTTTTAAGAAAAAATGTTGATCATTGTCACATAATTTCAAAATAGATTTTGAAGGTTGTTTTTTATTTCTGTAATCTTTCATATTATAGACCTCACTGATTTGCATATGTTAAACCAGTCTTCCAGCATAGCATGAGTCCTGCTTTTCAATGTGTTATAGAATTTGGTTTGCTAATGTATAGTTGAAATTTTTGGAATCTGTGTTTAATAAGGGTATTGGCTTCTAGACTTCATTTTCTCTGATGTTGTTGGCTTTGACATCAGAGTGATACTGGCCTGAAACAATGCATTTGGAAGTGTTCCTACTTCTTTATATGTTGGAAGATTTTAAAAAGGATTGGTATTAATATTTCTTTGATTTTTGAGAGAATTAAGTTATGAGCGTTCTGGTCCTAGATTTCTCTCTTTGGGAGATATTCACTATTTAAATATCTTCCTTTGCCCTTGTTTTTCTTAGATTTTTCTATCTCTTTATAAAGATGATAGTAGGGTTGAAATAGGAGTCATACTAAAAGAATCATTTTAAATAAATAGTTTTAATTTTTCTGTTTAAGATATACCTATTTTGTTGGATATAGATGATTAGGATGTCACTATGACTCTTGAGGCCATAATTCAGCCCATGACATCCACAGGAATTTTTCTACACCAACAAGCATGTCTGAAAGAATATGACATATACAATACAATACAATTAATGCCTAGATAGATGTTCAAACATAGGGGTTAGATAGTTTCCTTTCCTAATATTTCTCATTAATTTGCAGAGATTTATAAATATTGCCATTTTTCTGGAAATGTATTTATAAGATAGATAAGTAATATGAAATATGCAACATGCATAGTTTGAAACCATAATATGCCAGACAGTGTGCTGTCCATTTCATAAACATTATTTCTGATAATATCTAGTTATATCCACATAGGAAGACCTCAAATCTGTAAGAAATTAGGAAATGATATTTTCCTATAGTGCCTTTTTTATATGTTATTGAATTCTATATGTGTAACAGGTATTTGCTCATGTTTACCTGAAAAGTGCATACATCTTTTCATGAGTCGCTGAAGACATCAAAATTCTTTACTAATTATATTAAAAATTTGTATCTACAAGTGCTTTGAGTGTTTTCCTAATTTTTCTGAAACAATCTATGATATTGTGTCTATTCTAACTCAGTTGACAATTCATAATAATTAAAAGGATGATTATCTTATTTTCTACGTATTGACATGAGACCTATTAGACAATGGCGTAATAAATATATGGTTGTGTTTTCAGAAATGCAAATCAGATCACAGATGTACAGTGTTCATTTCAGGTTATCTTAACAGTACAGGAGGATGACTTTTTAGACCTTTATCAAATGTAACAAATATTAGTTGGAATTCACAAAACAAAGTGCCAAATTTAAATTCAACAAATCCAGGCTCTTGAATTCATAGTTTTCTAAATAATAATAAAACCATAAATTAAGCAAAGGATTATTATAGGGTCTGTCAATTTGATACCTATCATGAAAATGAAACATACTTGGTCCTATGAAAGTCATCCATACACAGGAGAACACTTTTCTTGGCAAAAACTGTGAAGTATCTTGGCTTCTGTTGAAACCAATATTGACCACTTTACACTTTCTATATCTGTTCACCATAACCACAAATGAATGTGAATGCTACTGTACTGGGAAATCACTAAAATAATAGAGCTATGTGTCAATCCCTGCCTGAAAGGTATATTCTCTCAGGGGAATTTTCACATTTGAGAATTTATATTTAATTTATAAATTAAGTATTATGTTATTTTCTGTATGACCATATGTAAATACAGTATCCAATAAATGATCAATTATTATATATTTGTAATTTATTTTATGTAATCTATCGTTAAATATGTAACATAGTATAATTCAAATAATCCCTAAATGCATTTCCTCCCATTTATAATTTAATCTATTCTCTTTTCACTATCAAATTTCTGTGTACATTGAATCTAAATGGAAACATCTCGAATTACTTTCTCTCAACATTACCCCAGTAAGACAAGAAGAACCAAATTATGCAAACTTTGATTGTATACAAAGCCAAGAAGCACATTAGTACTTTGGGATAGACCAGACCAGTGAAAAGCAGAATTGCAGTTCACCATACAGAGAGGCATAAAAATAGGTGATAATTTAAGAGAAAGTATATACTTTATTCAATATAACAAAACTAGTTACTGAATGTGATCAGAATATTTGCTAGTTCCCAGAAAATATTTGAGGTATCCATGAACATAAGATTAAATATATGCTATCTTTGTTTCCAAGGTTATCCCCATCCTTTCAAAAACAATGTCTAAGTTAAAGCACATCCGGGTTTTGTGAAGCTCTTGTGTCTCACAAAGCATAAAGCAAAACATTGGCAGGGTGACAGGAATCTTTTGAGAGATTGGCAAAGTCAATGTGCCAGTTTTTTTTTATGGTTGTTTATAAAGAGTATGTTGACAACATTAATTCTTTCTTTTATATTGAAAATAATAAAATCTCATTAAAGGTTAAGTCAGTTCTCCATTATGTTAAGATCTAAAATTCTGTCTTTAAACCTCAAAGATATTATGATCCATTGTGGTATATAGGAACTCTCAACATTACTGCCTGTTTTCACTCATGAGGAGATACCTTCTCCTTGTAAGACCATTCTTAGATGTCCCATACATTACACTTACCTATACCCTACTGGAAAATCCTTTTTTTTCATGAAAATAATTATCAACAAGAGAGACTATCCAATTCTTTCTTTTAGATTCATTATTCAAAAGTTGTTGTGACAGACTAAAAATTAAAATCAAATTTGAAGACAAAAGATACCAAACATTAAATTTAATTAGTGATTTGTGATAGAGTTAAGATAAAACTCACCACCCTCAAATTCTAAAATTTACACAAGGAAGTCTCAAAATGACTGTCCTAGGTCTGAGAATTTGATTTGTATATCTAAACTTCTAAGTTTTTCCAGTTAGGAAAGGAAAATCATAGGGCTTGAAACATGTTCTTTTTAATCATATTTCAAATATCTATAACTGGAATGTAGAGTCATGTGGACGTAACATGTCAAACAACAGACTTCCAAAATTTACATTTGTGCCTGTATGCAAGTTGACCAGAAACTTAAAATGTTATTTAAAAGGAAATATTTAAGTATAGTAAGAGACAATTTTTTCTAAATACATCTTAATGAATTGAGTTTTCTAGCATTACCTCTCTTTAAATTCTACAATATCTTATTGACATAATAAAGATAGGATCTTTGCCAAAAAATGGTTAACCTTAATAGCACCTTGTTAAAAGGTCACAACATATTTTTAAAAAGTCACCATAGGTCTCTAGATCAATGATACATTTAATTTGAGTCATTGCCTAAAAACAAAATGAGTCTGTCTTGTGAATCCCAGTACATCTTCTTTCCCTCCCCTATGTTTCAAAATGTAAGAAGGCAAAAGAGAACCAAACAAGATTTCTACTGTAAGAAGTTGCTGCCATGACAGTTGCTGGGATGACAAGGGAAAGAAGTGATTCTTGACACAATGTATCATAGTGTAGGTGAGGTCACTCAATAGTGACTTTCAATTGAGAAACAGCCTTATTTAAAGTTGTCTAACTTTTTCTACTTTGAAAAGCAAGGAAATATACTTAGATCTTGTTTCTTTTCCTGCCTTTCATGTTGTCAGTGCCTCTCTTTGGCAGAATGCTATATGGATATATGATCTTAAAAGTCTATCTTTTAATAGCGAAAGAATAAGAGGAAGAGAAGGAACTTGAAAGGATTAGTAGTGCTCTTGAAGTACATGGAAATGCACAAAAAATCCCATTGTTTACTTACATTCATTGCATTATACTTCAGAATCTGCCTTTAGATAATGGCTTTTGTATGTGTGTATGTTATGCATGTGTATTGTATGTATATATGCACATGCAGGTTGTGTTGTATGTTCTGTGTTGTATGTGTGTATATGTGCATGTGTTGTGTGTTATATGTTTGTTCATGAATGTGTGTGTTGTGTGTGTATGCATGTGCATGTGTGTTGTGAACTGTATGTTTGTGCCTGCATGTATATATGAGTGGGCATGTTTGTGGATGCCAGATGTCAGGCTCAGGTATCATCCTATGTATATACCTGTCTCTGGAGCTCTAGTTCTAGGATTACAATACTAGTGTGTAGAACCTTATCTGCTTTTTAAACACAGTTTCTTATGCTCAAACTCAGGTCCTTGTGTTTGTAAAGGAAGCATCACTTAAATAATACTTAATTAGCATATTCCTTAATTATCTCAAATTTTAAAGAAGTTATGTTTGCTAAAATCAAATTTTGATTTTTATCTTAAACCCATGTGTATGAGGTTCATATTCACTTGTCTGTTATAATCTATAAAGGCTACCACTTTTATATTTCCTCTGTCTCTTTTTTCTTTTCCTTCTTCTCCCAAGTCATGTATTTCTGGTCTAACCTAAGTATTTGTCCTCTGAAAAGTTCCCACTCTAGGTTTTTGAGGATTGCAACTTTAGTGCATTATTTTATCCTCTATGCTGTCTTCTATTCTCTGTCTTCTACCCTTTATTCTCTATGTAAATAGTTTCCTATATAAGCTCAAGGAGCTTTGGGTTCAGGATGTGCTAAGGATACCTCCCACTGAAAGTTTCCTACCAGGCATGTGCTTATACCAGCAGAGGGATGGCATCTGTTTGGGACTCAACTTTTAATAGTAATATTTTCTACACCATCACACCCCAAAGGACAAATTATTTGGAAGTGGTGGCATTCTCAGTCCTCAACTTATACTACATGTATGATGGGCATACTATTATGTTTAAGCACTGGGTTATCACAACGCTTTCTGGTGAAATTCAGTTCTATGTTGGCAAAATGCCACTTATTAAACATGTCTCTCTTTTTGGTCTTTTTATTTTTAAATTTAAATTAGAAACAAGGTTGCTTCACATGTCAATCCCAGTTCTCTCTCCCTCCTCCCACGCCCTCCCAACAACCCCTATGCTTCTCCCCCAATGTTCTTATACTAATATTTAACCCACACTTTTCTGTAGCTGAATGAGTTTTGCACAAAACATGCATCCATCCTTTTTTTTCAACTACAGAGGCAGTAAGTAGAAGGGCAATGCTACTTTAAAACTAATGTGTGTCAAATGACAAATATCTTCTCTTAAATATTCTCATTCAAGGATATGTTCAAGGACATTTACAAGTCATTTTAATCAACTTTTGATTCTTGAGTGTACAAAATTTATAAACTCTCTTGGGTATTGTAAATAGTATCAAAACTATTAAAACTGGCCATCATTAATTACGTCATACATGTGTTCTGCTTTCTTTACTTAATGCATATTTTTCCAAATCAACATTTTAAGCATATCTATATAATTTTTATTATTTTATTTCATTATAATTATAGGAAATATATAAAGAAGAAGGACAGTTTTACATGTTTATACTGTGCTTCTTATGACTTCCTTGTTTCTCCATTTACTGTGAGTTTTAGCAATCAAATTTACTAAAACCGAAAAATTGATTGTGTATTTAAAATATGTGATTATGAAATAAGTATTTAAGGTATTCTTGGCCTAGAAAGGGTCCCATTATCTAGTGAAGCATAGTGAAACTGTCATTGAAAGAGTCTCATTTATGTTAGTAGAAAAATATGCTAAATTCTATTTTTGCATAGCTGTTTCACCAGAGGCCCCCCTCCACTTAAACACTCTGACCTCTACCCCAGGTACTGTGAAAATAAAAATTAGTGTTGTGTTTTGTAACTGCACTTCCACAAGTTGGTGAAACATGTCAAATATATTCTTCCATAAATGGAAGAATTGTTCTTGTAATTGTTAGAATGACCTTCTGTCTGTAGAAAACATGCTCAAGTCTTTGCCTTCATTCATCTATAGCATTGCTGATAGTGAAACTGGGGCCTGAATGTGTTCTTATTCCTTTGAGAAGAAGCACAATGCTAGTCTAATGTTCTTGTCATTCATACTACCCCACCCACTTATCTGACTAAGTTACTGGTTTGTTGTGATAATCAGTCTATTTTTAAAATAAACCTTAAAGGAAGTTTAGAATATGATGAAGATTCTAACTTGATTCCCTCATCTTAGAAATACTACTTAATCCTACTGCCACCTCACCACCCCCCATCTTTTTTCTGCCTAAAACCTCACTTTTGCCTTCTTTCTAAGATCCTTCTCAATTCTGATTTTACTTCACATTTTTATATTATTTTATGTTGCAAAAAGCATCCTTTTGTTCTCAGAATCCGTTGTCTTTGCATTTCCCTTGTGATAGACCTGCAAGTGAGGTCAACCTTCCTGAGGCCCTGTAATAGCCTATCCCATCTATCTTCCCATGCTAGCATCACTATTAATGACATGTGTAGGACTTTATTCTTCTTCCTGTACTTCAAATGACCTATTAAATTCCTATGCCTAATTTCATTGGTGATTCTAAAATTTATCACTATTCACAATCTCCCTTTGCTTTGTGTTATAAACATCTTAGTCTCAGATGGTGAAATCTGAACCCACAATTTCCAAAAACTGTTCTTTCCTTTTGTTTTCTCACATATAGTATCGGTACGACAAACTCATGGGGTCAATTGTCATGGACTGCCACATCTAACTGAGAATACATTGGCAGTTGATGGCTAACATAGATCCCTGAGAAAGTACCCATGCACACACTGAAAGCACTAAGTAAAATTAATGAATTGAACAAACAAGCCACATTAATTTTGGAGGGAAAAGTGCTGGGGGGTAGGAGAGAATGGACAGATGTATTAAAACATGTTATATGTATGAATAAAAGTCTTAAAAACAATGTAACACTTAATTCCTTTTTTCTCCCACAGATCCACATTGGCTAAAATTCTGAAGCATGAAATTCCAAAATTTGCATAAATTACTCCCTTAGTTCAAGCAGCAATCAATTAAGAATAATAGTTAACATTTAAGAAATATTTGCTAGGTTATTTTCTAGTTGTCTTATAATTAATATGAAGTTGTCCACTGAGTCAAAATACTTCCAAGTCAACTCAATTACATATGTGTTCACAAATGCATTTGCTTTGCAAAAGAAAGAAAGAAATAAAATGTACTATACTTTTATGGAATAGAAAGTATCTAGTGGTAAGGCTAGCTAATTTATGGCTATTCTTTGAGCCTCATTGAAATTCTTCTCAGTTTACAGTGGAAGATGCTTCATACTGTCAGATTGTCAGTTTTCTTTGGTTTCATTGTTTAACCATTAGCTGGTTGAAGGACTGAAAAGATTGTATGGAGAGATTGGATCAGTGACAACTCTCAATTTGGATAGCCACTATGTAGTCTAGAGCTGCTTTCTAGAATTTCCAGAAGGAATTTGAGAAGAATCCAACGTTTGAGATAATATTCTTTGAATTTTCCTGGTACTTCACTTGTGACAAATGTGAAAACAGTTGTTAAGAGTGAGTTTTTCAATGAAGAATATCGGAAAATTTCAACAGCTGACATTGCTTTAAAAGGAAGCTAATCATTCTTACCACTGATGTTATACCAAGTATAAGACACATACTTTATATGTATTTTGAAAAGCAGTTTTATTTAAAGGACACTTTTGAGTATCATTTTTGTTTCCTGTAGGAGGATTTCCAGATGTTATGAAATCTAGGGAGAACCATCTGTTGAATATTTAATATTCAGAATAGTAGAACTACTCTTGGCATCTGCTTTTTAACAAGTCTTAGCTGAAAATAATTCCAGCTTTCCTTTCCCCATTTTCTCCCCAATGAAGATGTAGAAAAAGAACTGTTATTATTAATTTTTCAATTTCATTCATGAAACATCAGGATGAATTTCAAGAACAAATAAGCCAAAAGTTTTCTATTTTAGATTTTAATCTTACAAGATTTTTATTAAACTCTGAAATAATGACTACCCATCTATTGATGTCATGTACCACACACATCTGCTCCAGAGTCCCATGCTAAGTGTGTGCCCTATATTGATGTAATAAAAAGTCAAATAATGCTGTGTAAATGACTCTTAAATAAGTTTTTCTATTTAACTAAATATCTAATTATTATTGGTGGATAAAGTACACAGTTTCCTAGCTCCCATCTGCCTTAGACAGAAGCCCTCAGTCAGAAAAAAATCCCTGTATACATTCACCTAATCCTAAAACTGTTTCACCAGATGCAATGTTTTAATTAAAAATATATTTTGAAAAGTTACATGAAAAAAATTAGGCAAGAGAAATTAAGTCCTTTTATAAAAATTAGTAGGCATTTATTATATTTACCATAAGAAATAATCTATATTTTGAGAACATAGATACGACTTTCTTTTAAGGAGTCAAGTAGCCATTTTATTCAAAAGCTGGTAAACTAACATAAATACTTGCTGGAGAATATGCTCGGAGACAACATGATATTTGCAGCTTGGAGTTATAACCCATCTCATATGTGTCTACTGCTGAGAACAGCTTTGAAGATCACAGGTGTAGGGGCTCATAGTCTTTTTTCTTCTTTTTTATTTTTTTGGTTTTTCGAGACAGGGTTTCTCTGTATTGTTTTGGACTCTGTCCTGGAACATGCTCGGTAGACCAGGCTGGTCTCGAACTCAAAGAGATCTGTCTGCCTCTGCCTCCCGAGTGCTGGGATTAAAGGCATGCGCCACCAATGCCCGGCAGGGCTCATAGTTTTTAATCATCTTTGTTGGACTGTGACTAGTGTTAAAGGGAAGAATAAACTAGATTCATAAATGACTCTGGTTTTGCCTTGCAAAGCATTGCATCAAATGTGTTTGTTTTTATATTATCAAGAGGAGGTTCCTCTCACAAAAGACCATCAATCGGCTTTAGCTTGGGCAATCTTTAACAATAGGATGAGAAGCAAAACATTTGTCCTGACAACATGGCATTGTGAAAAATTCCTGGTTGTGCACATGCCAAAGCTAAAAATGCTACCCTCTTTATGAAATAAAGAAATCTCTTACCCACCAGAAATGTTTTTGATAATGGCCAAGGATAAAAAAGGCAGAGGGAAATTGTGAAGAAAATGAGGGAAAGAATTGGAGTTTAGCATGATTGTGTAGTAAACAATGATAATGCATTTGTACTTGAAAAGGGTGACACTGACAACTCAGTTAATTCTAGTTGTGTGGAGGTGTACTCTTCTGTTGTCTCTGAGAATCAAGGTAAAGGATTCAGTTGTGGGTCTCATTGTTAAATTGAATCATGACTACCCCCCTTTTTTACTGAGTATGACTGTTTTATTCTGCATTTATAAATACATATTATCCATATAATTACAGAATGTATAAGTATGATGAAAAAGCAACAAAGAAATCAAGTTCCTGGGAACACTAGAACACTTTAATGTATCAATTAGCAAAGCAATATGGAATTACAATAAGTGTTAAACGTTTTTAAGGGGAGAAACAACTTTCTTGTTGTGTTCTTGTCATTTTATTTAGATAGTGAATGTAAATGGCGTCTTTGCTCCTTGGGGTCTGACTGCTTTGTTAGATAAATTATTCTCATTCTATGACAGTTAATTATGCTGTATCAACTCAAGATAAATCTCAAAAGAAATCATCATGAAAGCCACTGGGAGAGAAATGACAAAAGGAATGAAAGAAAGGGAACAGCAGCATTTACATGAGGCTGATAATGACAATGTAGTGCTGCTGACAGAAGGAATACAGCTGAACTTAGGCCGTGTTTGAACTGTGGGGGTCTGCAGCTCATCGCAAAATCACATGACCATATCTCTTCTCTGGACTCAATCATGTTGCTTTTCTGAAGTAGGCCAATTCTTAGGACCCATTCATTTGTACCTATTGTACTGGTGGCCAAAAGTTTATCTAAAAGTAGATGTACCACCTATTTCATTATACCTCCTAGTGTCTTTAGCATGTGTTCTGATGCTGCTTCAGTATATAAATGTGAATCCCTGGGGCTCCATGCTAGTTGTGTCCTGCTTCCTCACCTCATGGCTAAATATCTTGTGTTCAAATTCTCCCAAACAAAGCACCTTTCCATATACCTACTGTTATTCAGCTAACTTCACTATTTCACTCTAGGTATGAGATAAGTTCCCTTCCTTTGTTTCCACAGAAGAACTTTATAGATACTTTTCATGGTCAATAGAAATACAAAATATTTATGATTCTACAACTTCCTCCTCTTATGGGATTTCAGTCCAGACACTTTCAAGCTACTCTTTACCCTCTCAGAAGACCACTGTCTATTTATAACAGGAACTGACTTGAAATATCTCCAACAGTCATCTGTGTTCTTTTCTCTTTATTGGGTTTTTTGAGACAGGGTATTTCTGTATTGCTTTGGAGACTGTCCTAGAGCTCACTCTGCAGTCCAGGCTGGCCTCAGACTCCCAGAGATCCACCTGCATCTGCCTCCCGAGTGCTTGGCTAAAGACTTGGGCCACCAATGCCCTGTTGTCATCTGTTTTCTAAGCTGGCAGTTCACCTGAAGCACATTCCTGCCCCTCTCCAAAGTTACATTTGCATTTGAGGGCACAAACCTTCCCTGGGATGGAGTTATCCTAAGAAAGCAATACTGCACTCCCCACTTTCTTATCCTCCTAGATTTTTATTTAAATTAGAAACAATCTTATTTTACATATCAATTCCAGTTCCTTCTCCCTTCCATCCTCCCATGTTCTCTACTGACCCTCCATCCCATCCCCCTTCTGCTCCATAGGAAGGGTGAGACCTTCCATGGGGGATCATCAGAATCTGTCACATTTTTTGGGACAGGGTCTATGCCCTACCCTAATGTGTCTAGGTAGAGATAGTATGCTAGAGATAAATACTGCTCTACTACCAGAGGCCCCATAGATTGCCCAGGCCTTGTAACTGACAGCCACATTCCGGGGGTCTTGTTCATTCCTATGTTGGTTTCCCAGCTGTCAGTCTGAGGACCTTGAGCTCCCCCTTGTTCAGGTCAGATGTTTCTGTGTGTTTTCTCGGCCTGGTCTTGACCCCTTTGCTCACCACTCCTTCCTCTCTAAAATTGTATTCCAGGAGTTCAGCTCAATGCTGAGGTGTGGGTATCTGCTGCTGCTGCTTCCATCAGCTACTGGATGAAGGCTCAAGGATGGCATATAATTTAGTCAGTTGTTGTGATGCAGAGGATTGAACACAGAACCTTTCAAATGCTGGACATGTACTCTTTTTATAGACTGATACCACAGCCCTAGTAAGAAACTTTGAAAAATAATTTGGAAATGAATTGATTTATTTCTTTTGGCAAATGTCAGAGGAATCCTGGGAGTTTGGTCCCAGATTGGCATAGATTCCCCAGAATGGCATAATTAGAGATGGTGATTATTGATGTCACCTTTCAGATTCTTCTCTATCATGAAATAATGGCTAAAAAAATCAATATTCTGTATACTTTTCATCTCCCATTTGGGTTTACAAATTGGCAAAGACTACACTGATATGCACTGTTTTTTTGGCATTGATATTTCTCATTATAAATTAGCCAGCAGGAAATTATTTGTAGGTTGGATTATGAATCGTGTCTTGAGAGTTTTGTTAGCCAGAATCATTGTTATTGAGGATGCCCTGTAGTGATCTCTGTTTTTGCTGACAAAATTAAATGATTAACAATAAAAGGGAGGACCCTAAATTCTGAGTACCCAAACTGTCTCTGAAAACACTGGCTATCAATGTCCTGCAATCTTTCCTTTCTGCTTCATATGTATTTCTTAGACCAACAGTAACTGTTTATCTAATTTCATGGGATATATATTGGATGAATTCTCTTATTTCTTTATGTTGTCGTCATAATATGCAATAGCATTTATGAAAACAATCTTAAAGGTTAAAATTATTAGAGAGATTATCCATATGATTATGAGTACTTAAACATGTATTTTTATGCTTTTAAAACTGCATTCACACTTTAAATTTTTAAAAAGAAAATTAGCTTTAAAAGTCAAGCTTTCAGTATTCCTATGCAACATGATGTTTTCAAGAGTTTAATACTGACTGTGTGTCCTATCACCTCCATTAAATCTCAATACTTGAGTTGTGGGAGTAGATCTATGTGAGTCAAACTTTTGCGCTTTCTTATAGACAGTTCCAGGCTAGCAAGGACAACATAGTAAGACTGTCTAAAAAGAAACTTATCTATGTTATACTTTAGGGGAAATACGAAATTTAGTTAAATATCATTTGTAACTGAAAGCTTATCAAAAATTTTTCACATTTTATTACAACTCTAACCTGTTTGCTCACTATTTATTACCCTACATGGATACACATTTCCTCCTACTTTGGAGACTGAGTGGTTAAAAATGTTTAGTTTTAAATGAACTATTCTCATAAAAGACACAAATATATTACCCATGGTAAATTTCAATGAGAAGAAAATATGAAGACTTTTATGTCTGCGTATGTGTTACAAGTTCCATGTAATTTGATGTTTCCAATAAGAATAAAGACTAATCATACTTTATTCATTAAATTAAAACATTGTGACATGGTTGGAATTGCTGCTCACAAGTAAGCATATACTCTCATTGTCACTTAGCATCATGTCTCACATTTTTGTAAATATTTCAACATTGCAGGAATGAATTATAGTAATTCTTAGCTCTAATGTATCTTCTGAAAGTAATAGCCCACTGAAACATCTTTTTTATCTTTCAAGGCAGGATTTTTCTATGCAAAAACCCTGTCTTGGAAGTAGTTCTGTAGATGAGGCTGGAAAATAGTATTTTTGTCCTTCCATAGTCTTCTGAAAAAGAATATCTGTTGTGAGATACAAATGGATCTGCACTGCACAGGTGTGGGATTAGTTATAATGGCCACCTGTGTTCACTAATTGTTCAAACAACTTTTTTTCCAGAAGTGATTGATGCCTGTGCATTGTATGAACACTGGTATGGTATACTATTGTAAACACTCAAGTACCATAATATAATGTGACTTTTTTCAGACAGAGACTAATGTTTATGCTCCGTAGAAACAATGAACAAAAAGGAAGGTAGTCTAAATTAATACAAAATCGAGCCACGCTGGTAATTCCCAGAGGCTCTCCTTTCTTGGTGTGTGGAAACATAATAGAGTTACCAGAAACTACCTATTTAATATATACTATCTAGAATGCAATCTTGCACAAACTCTATAAAGCTAAACATATCAAATATAATGAAGTATCATTCATCCTAATCCTTATGATCTAGTTGTGTGACAAGCTAATTAAAAGAATGAACAGACAATTAAGGAATCATAACTATTGAGAACTATGATTGTCTCATCTAGATTACATAAAAGAATACAGTAAGCACCCATATTAGTTTAAGACACTTTTGGAATGAAATTGTTCCCCTGCACTGTGCAATTATTTATCCACCTCTCATGGGAAACATCAGTGTTTTTAATAGAGCATTCGGCCTAGTGTTGTGATGCATGTGCAGTTTCAAACACATTATCATGAAGGAATGTCAGTTCAAAACAACAGGTATTATAGACTGACTTATTTTAAACAAAATATAGCATATAATAGCATAGATTCTCCATTATATTTTCTATAATACAATCCTATAATAATATAGAAAATTTGCTCAGTGGATAATGAACACTACATAACCCTCTATCTAGACCATATAATACTTCAGATTATAATGCTATGGAAACTAGCCTCTAGTTCAGAAAATGACAACCATCTGAACAATGTGTTTCTTCTCTTTTATTATATCATCCCTTTCTTGAGCTGTGTCAAATCTCTGGCATCTTTCCACTTTGTGATTTGTATCTCTACACCCAACACAAACGAATTACTATTAGTTGCTGAGAAAATTTAAAATCCCTTTCCTCAATTATTTTCAGAATTTTACTTTTTTTCAGTTAATTAATTGGCATGAGACCCATATTATTATTTTCAAATTATTCATGTACATTGGAATTCTAGATTACTGCCAATGTTGCTGATAAAGAAACAAAAGGTGGAATAGGACAACAAGGACAGCTAGGCCCATTGATGTCCTAATAATAAGATGTCTTGGTTCTTCAGTGTTTTTTCTGTTAAGAGAAGCTTTTTCTTTGCTAGCCGCTTTGGTTTATCCCCCCTCCAGTCGCCTGGGCTCTGCCGCGCCAGCCTGGTTCTAGATCCGCATGAGTCCCAAATAAACACACAGGAGGCTATATTAATTATGAAGCTGTTGGCCTTGTTTGTCTCTTACTGGCTAGCTCTGCCTTAAGTAATTACCCCATAATTGTTAATCTAAGTATGTTTCTTACCGGGGAGGTTCCAGGCTTCCTACCCCAATGGCGGTTACATCTCGAACTCTCTTGTGTATCTCCTTCCCAGAATCCTCCTGGACTCCTAGCCCCACCTATCTAGATTCCTATTGGCCAGACAGTCTTTATTGACAAATGCACAGGACTTCCCCCAACATTTTTCAAGCAATTTCATTTTAAAAACTACTTTAATAATACTTCAGGAATTTCATACAACATATTTTCAATATATCCATACCCCTCACCCATTTCATCATAGACCAGCTCTATTCCACATGCATACAATCTTGCTACCTAATTTTTAAATGCTCATCAATTCCCATTAGTGCTGCCTGTTATGTGTGTGTCCATTCACTGAAGCATGTTAGTCTCACCATGAGCTACTATTTTAATGCAAATTAACCCTCTCTTTCACAGCAGCAATCAACTACCAATAGTTCCTCAAGTAGAAGCAGAAAGGACTTCCTGCCCACTTCATTCATTCATATTTAGAATTGTTCTAGATTAAGCTTGAGAAAGTCTTAGAGAAGCTATCACAGCCACAATTGAGTTCATGTTTTCAGTTTCCTCCTGTGTTCAGAAAACAGTGTTTCCTTGTAGTTCACAGGCTTTGATTTTACCCCTGTTCTGCAATCATCCCTGACCTATGAGAGAAAGAGTAAGATATTGATGTCCCAATTAGAACTTATAACTCTACAGTCACTTATTCTCTTCCCTTTGAGGAGTTTTATCTTATTTCTGCTTTAACCATCATTTATTGAAATAGTAAGCTTTTCTGATGAGGGTTAATATGCACTAATCTATGCTTATAATAAAAAGTCTTTAGGCAATGGATTAACGCTTTGTTTCACTCTAAAGGAACAGCAACCTTTTAGGGCCTATGATCTCTCTAGATACATTTTATTGGCCTCAGACTGTGCCAGGTGTGGTGTGTTTTCCATCATGTAGAATGGACTTCAATTTACTCAGAAAATATTGTGGTACTTCTATAACATTCATGTCACTGTTACACCAGTGAGATAATTAATTTTCTTCTCTGGTAGGATTCATAGATACTTCTGGTACTGTGAAAGCTATCCAGTAGAGACAAAACTTCTAGTTCAACACCAGATTGAATTCTCTATGTATTATGACTCAAGTATATGATAAATTCATCAAATAAAATTTTATTATCAAATTGTGGAGGTTAGCCAAGAGCAATGTTAGTAGCTTCATCCTTGGCCATCTTGGGAATGCAAATTAAAACTACTTTTATATTCCATCTTTTCTCAGAGTAGCTAAAAACAAACAAACAAATGAGGCCTAATGCTGATATAGATGAGGAAAAGGAGAAACACTTATTCATTGCTTCTAAGCATAAAAAATAGTGGAGCCACTATAGAAATCATTGTGGAGATTCCTCAGATGGCTACAGGTAACTGCACTGCATGATCCATTTGTGTAATTCATAGACATATTCCTAAAGGACTAAATATCTTATTGCAGAGATATTTGCTCCTACATTTTCACTGATATTATGACTCCAAAAGCCAGTTAACAGAAATAGCTATCATTGGTTTAATAGATAATAAAAATTTTGGTTTTACATGATTGAATATTTTTCAGCTAAAAATAAAATAATTAAATTTGCAAATAAGTAGGTGGTTTGTAAGTTATCGTTTTGAGTGTGGTAACCTAGACCCAAAAGATAAACATTGCCATAGTCTCTCTCTTTTAAACAGCTTTGACCGTTGAAATATGTGTGTTAACTTTGGAGTACGCATAGAGGTTGGGGATATAGTAAGGGTCATGGGAGTAGGAATCCTCAAAAGAAAATCTGGATGTGATTCAGGTGGTATGAAGACACAGGGAAAGATAAAATAAAGACAAAGGTTAAATGTGGTATGGTAGAATGGGAAGTTAGAGGAAGGAGCATATGAAGGGATCACTAAGTAAAAATCTTTCAAAAACCCATATGAAAAATCTACACTTATAGAAACTTTCTAAACTATATACATTACAAAAATTCCAAGAAAGAAGGGCAATCATCACTATGAACTCTGAACTACCATAGTGATTTATGTGGCAAGATATGTTCTCTAGTGCACAGGTGTTATGGGAGTATCTAGGCACCTTCTGAGCAGATTTAAGGTCTGATGCACAAGACTAAACTCATGTCTAATACCTCTAACTAGGCCTTAACTGTGTAACTGGCTAAGTCATAGTCCCTAGGGGAGAACCTAATACAATTACTTTGCAAATGGACAAAGAATTAAAATACCCCTTATATTGTTATACTGATTGTCGTAGATTGGTACATTTCTTCACCCTCATCACAGACACTTCTTTTTGCAAAAGATAATGATTAATACAGAGACCCACAACTGGTCAATCCAAAGAAAATAAAAGATCATGTAACCTTCGATTCAAAATTAGTCATCTATATCCACAACTGTATTCCCCTAGGCTTGGGGATCATTATAGAAGGTATAAAGACTGTAATAGCTAGAGATTGGGGAGTTCTAGAGGAAAATGGTATTTGTGACTTCATGGGTACATGAACTCACAGAAGTTGTGACAGTATGGACAAGATATGAACGAGTTCAAGCCAGCCAAAAATTCAACATGAGTGAGTGAGAAGCTCAATAAATTCTACTCCTTACCAGGGAGCTACTGATGACTGGGGGAGGGTAAATCTATTTTCTTCACTGTTGTGGTCTATGAAAAGCTATTCATATGGCCCTACATTTATGTACATATATGTGATGATATCAATTGAACTTAGAGGTTTTAAAAACAAAACACAAGACCTTAAAAAAGAATCATAGTGATGAGTATAAATGAGTAATTGAGGAAGAAGGAATGAGGGTGGTGGATAATAACTTAAAACATTATATGAATGAGCAAAATTTTCAAACAACAAAAATGTAACCAAAAAATTGTCTTGGAAATAGCAAATGACTAAGGTCCCAATAAATATAAACTTCACAAAGGTAATAAGTATTTTCATGTTCTCGATATATCCTATATTTATAGGATATATATGTATGTATTTATGTATGTATATATATGTATAATATTATCTAATCCTTAAAGAACATGTGACTTGATTTAGTCTTCTGCTTTACTGACCACAATAAATGTTTCAAGGGTAAATAAAAATGTTTCTACTTTCATCAGCAACAGAACTAGGAATATTTATTATCATTTAAAATGATTCTGTATATACTACTACTATATATTTATTATATAGATTATATTTTCCACTTAAATTCTCATAGGAAACAACTAATAAAATAAGCAATGAAGTGAAGTGCAGTACAGTATGCTAAATATTGGTCTTAATATAGATATTTATGCTAATTTTTCTGAAGCATTAATAATGGCACTTTAGAAAGATTATTACACATGTGGTCACAAAAAGCACAAGCCAGGCTGTAGAGATGGCTCAGCCAATAAAACTAGGCTCATAACATAAAGCCCAAGACATAGAAATTTCTTTTGTAGCACTTACTCAAATTATTATGTTCATATTACACAACCCATTTTTTTGCCTACATGTTCTACTTATAATAGTACAGCCCTAGTGTGATGGCCAATAAATGGTTGGTGGTCTATAGTACTTACTCACTAACACTACCACCAGTAGTAGCAATGGATTATTTCATTGGGTTTATATTTCTTATGCTAGACTGTGATAACTAATACAGCATTGTTGTCCTTCACTTATTGTCATTTGTTTGGTTTGTTTGTTTGAAATCTTTGATATTCTCTCAAACAACAATAGCACTGAATTAATAAATCTCTCCTTAAACCATAAGATCTCAAATAATTAATCTAATACAATGCAAGTACAGTAGTATATCATTTAAAGAAAATATGATTATATGCCATTTAAGACTTTTCCTAATCTATGACAAGGAATGTATGTATAGGATGTGTAAGTAATGCCATCTACATGATGTCACTATTCTATAAGGATGTGACCATTTCTTAGTTTAAAGGTATTCCTCTCTTCCCATGTACTCCTACTGTGACTCAATTTCCTTGTCTAAATCAGTGCTAATATTGAGGTGTCTGTGCAAATCCTATAGTCAGTTTCCCCAAAAGTCTTTCATCTGCTCTTGTGAGGTCATCAATGACTTCCATGTTGTTTATGTTATAGTGAATTCTAGATTATTTATGGTAGATTCTAGCTTTTATTTTAATCCCCATGTGAAGTCTAAATATTGGTGGTTCAGAGTTTCAGATCTTTCCTAGTCTTCTGTTTTTATATTATCTTTCTTATCTGTATCTCTCACTCCCATCGTCCCATGACTCCAGTGAAAAATCATGGCACCATCCCTTAACTCTCTACCAGAGCTTACATTCATAAGATCTTGTATACTTAGCTTAGTGTTTGCTCTCACGAGATTAAACATTAAATATGTATTGAAATTTTATATCCATATTTTTTTCAGTTTAGCAACACAATTTAGTTATGTAGTTCTTCTCTATTACATTCTGAATTTCACCCCTTTCACCTCCTACCAACATTGACTATGTAAAATCAGTATCATTTTCTGTTCTTACTGATAGTGTTCAGCTATTGAACACATTTTCATCACATTAGTCACAGTGAGTCTATGCATGCATGTATGTTTGCACATATGTTTAGTCTGACATATAAAGATGGATGTTGAACCACATTAGTCCAGTATTTTAGATTATGTGATTAAATTCCTAATCATTCAGAGTGATGCAGATACTAAAAAGCTATGCAGAGTCAGGTCTCCTGTGATTGCAAGTCATTTGCCAAACTCCACACTGTCCATTTCAGAGGATTTGTTTTGCTGTTTCCACTATTTGGAAGGTTGTTTACATGCATACCTGTTTGTCTAATTTCCTCGTCTATGTCAGGACCTCTTAAAAATACATATTTTTTAAGAAAAAATATTACCTGAACAATCAACACCAGTGTTCCTCAACATATGGGTCATAATGCCTTTGGGTGATGAAGAACCCTTTCCCAGAGGTCACATATCAGATATCCTTCATATAAGATATGTATATTAAAATTAATAACAGTAGCAAAATTACCATTATAAAGTAGGAATGATATAATGTTACGGTTGGGGGTCCCCACAATGTGAGGAACTTTATTGAAGTGTTGAAGCACTAGGAAACTTGAGAACAACTAATCTACACTACCTTAACCTTGAAATATACTTTTTTTGAGATGGATTATCTACCATTAGCTGACCTAGTGTGGCCTGTGTGGCTGAGGATGACTTTAGCATTGGATCCTCCTAACTCTACCTCCAAGTGCTATGAAAATAGACATGTGCTATGACTCCTAGTTTAAATTGTCCTAGAGATTGAACCAAGGCTTTCTGTCTTTTCTCTAGCCTCTGAAATTCCTTTTAATCTTATATATTTTAATTATGAAATAGTGATGATCAAAAACCATGAAGTAATATTTAAATTCATATTATATATTATTTACATTATTTAAATTGTCTGTTATGTAGAAATTATAAGAACAGGGATTTTACTGGCTTTGTACTTACTCAACCAACTGTAAAGAGTTAAAAGGCCTTCACTTTCTAGATATTTACCACACTAATAAAATTAAGCATTGCAGTTCATATAAAGCACATTTGGTTTGGTAAGTAAACAACAATCAATAAATATTAAAACTTCCAACCATCAAACTAAAGCATATTTACCTTAAGTGTTCTGTAATTTAGTTTCCTGATATTTTAAAAAATAACTTTAGATATGTTTATTTTATTTTATGAGTTTGTATCTGCATGAATTAAATATGTGTGGTGCCTGTAGAGGCTAGAAGGGAATGTAAGATCCCTGAGAATCAGAATAACCATTAGTTGGTCCTGGGAACCGAATCTGAGTTCTTTGCAAGAGCAACAATTGCTCTTAACTTCTGAGTCATCTTTCTAGCACCATTTCTAGTTTTTTAAAAGATAATTTTTAAAAGAATATCTCAAGTACTAACTCATCACATATTGTACATTTACTATGTGGATTCAGTTCACATCTATCTATATCAGGGTGCTTTCATCACACACCAAATTAGCTTTCAGAGAAGTCACAGTTTCCTATACTTCATCCTACTTGAACTAATGATTATGCCATAGCATACATCATTTTTATTAAAAATGTTGCCACATGATACCAGTAAGAAGCTGGCTTTTCTTGCAGAGCAATCAAATATACAGTTCACATAACCTAATTTTCTCTTTCATTTCCAAATAATAAATGATAAGGGCATATATTCAACATAAACAGAACTATTTTCTATTTGTATTTATATTAAATACAAACTTAAGTATAGCAGCTATTGTAAACTTGACATTATGTTGATGTCTTATTGTCTCTGTATTAAAGTCAAGAAGCAAATACTACACTAAGGGAGACTCTGGGACTTGCCTGTGATAGCACATGCACTGAATAAAGTTCCTCAGAACCATGAATTCAAAGATGGCTTTATTGTGAAATGCATTTGGTACATTAAAGTTGCAAATTTCCTTTGTACATATTTCAAGTTCATTTACAAATAATTTGGAATTGTCAAATCCACATGACCTAGTTTTGAAAACAGGCCTAATACAGGTTAAATCTGGATAGATTATTGTTCTTTTTCCCCTAGAGAATGTGCTGTGGAGGACTCAAAAATAATTCAGGAAGACTTTGCACTGCTTATGCCACACTATCTGTGACTTTAACACATCTCCATATCACCGTGGACAGCGATACACATTTCCTTTATAAAGTTTTTGTCATTTTGCCCTTACTGTCTTGTTGAGACTATTTCCCTTAAACTCTGAAAATAGTTTCCTAAAGAGAATTTCTCTACAAAACTGAAAATATTAGAGGTTCCCAAAAAAAATTTTGTGTTATTGATCACTGAGAAATCATTTGAGATACAAAGTAAAACTTCTAACCTGAGTTGTGTTTTAAAAATATGTGTTCAGAGTATTATTTTTATTCATATGGACAATGAAAATAAAATGTAATATCAATACATATTATTGATTAAAATAGGCTTAGAGTCACTTAATGATGAAGTCATTTTCTCCTACTGTTAAATATTGATTCATACTTATTTGCTCAGTGTAGAGATTGGAGAGATGAAGGGAGAAACGTATAACTATTATTTTTAACTTTTACTTTTCCTGTGATTGCTATAATAACAAAACCAAAATTCATGTTGTTGAAACAATAATGATTATGTCAGTTTACTGGACATCACAACTAAAAGAAAATTCCTTTTGATAGTTGTAACACTGGACAAAAATATAGATCTATACTATTTAAGTTAAATACCATGATAACACATAAAGATATTACTTTTTCTGAAATGTTTTAAATGAAGTATCACCACTTACAATTAAATAGTTTAATTTTGATATTTAAGTGTAAAACTTGTTATTCTTTTGAAAGACATTTTCCCTTAATAATGAATTATCAGCATCAATCTCCTTCCTCCCTTCCTTCTTTCTTTTCTTCCTTTGTTTTCTTCCTTTTTGTCTTTTGTTTATTTTCAGAGTTAGATAATGTATATCCCAGGCAGTGGTTGAACTCGTGGTCCTACTGCCTCCATCTTCCTCAGCAAATGGGAATGAACATGCAACATTTCCCAGGTTGATCTTGAGTTGAGGGTCTTCCTGATGCCTCTGCTTGAATGGCTAGGATTAAAATATTGTCCTGGGAAGCCTTGCTCTCTCCTTTTCTTGAGATTTTTACATAGGGCTTCATAATTTTGCCTTTGATTGGGTATCCATGATGACCTACTTTCTGTCTGTTTTGTAAGATATATAGGCATTTTCTCCTTAGAGAGTTACAGTTTTCTGTATAATCTCAGATTGCCTATATTATTTTTGGTGCCACATTTAACAGAGAAGCATGTCTGAATTTTGTTCCTGTTGAGCTGGCATGCTGTTTTCTAAGTGTGTGGAGTGAGGCCAGCAGTCACTTGGCCAGTTTCCAAATGCAAACCAATTGCTGATTAACAAACCTATGACCTTAAGGGAGACTCCAGAAATGACTGACTTCCAGATTTCCAGCTGATTAAACTGAACTTGATGAGTGTGATCACCTTTTTTAGGCTTTCACAGAGAACTGTCAGAAGGATTATACTGACACCAAGATGTATGCAATGAACAAAGTGATTCCTGTGGTCAACTCTAAATTTGTTGTGTTTTATTTGCAAGGATTTACTCGTATCTTTGTATGAGAGTGACGAGATTTGATTTCCTCCTCTGTTTTCACTGTTTTCTTAATTAAATTGTTTGCCTTCTCTTGATTGCAATGTCCCTACATACTAAACAAGGGTTCCCTTTACAAACGTGTACCCGTGGCCAATTATTACAGAAAACACAGGAGTGTTTCTGAAATATCTGAGATTCAGAAGAGGAAGTTAACTAATTAAAAGAGTTAATCACTGATCAAGAAGGTTTTGCTGATCTAGTTAAACTAATGAGTGAGTACAAAATAAAACATGAGTCTTTATTATTTCTACTATCATGTAATATAACAAACTTCCTCTTAGTTCTGATAGGAAAGTTTAACAAAATGCATGCTGTGCTAAGGAGTATTCCAGACAAGCACTGAAACAGCCTAGCAAAATATCAAATGTTTTGAAAAAATGTAAGAAATATATTCACAAGAAGTATTTAAAAGAATGAGAATGCATATCAGGGATTTGACCAAAAGCCACATTGTTACAAAAAGGAACTGTTCTCTGCTGCCTAGATTGAAAAATTAAATTAGATATGTGTAGACAAACACACTAGCCTCTACAGTATATACTTTATTTTAGTGCCATTCTTTTTCTTGTCATAATGACATGTATAGTAATTTTCCAGTAGATTTTTTTTCCTTTTTCATGCTTCACATCAAATTACTCAGGGCTAAGTACAGAAAATTGCATTTTGCTTTCTAATCTCAACAGTTGATTGAAGAAATATGTCACCTTCCATTTTATAAAAAACAAATTTTCATAAAAGTAAGCTTTCCTTGATGTTGAAAGAGGCATTGTATTTTACTTTTTAATTATTTATTTATGTCTGCAGCAAAATGCATCCATCATCAATATTAACTTTCTTCATTGATCTTTAATAAAATTCTTCATGGATTGATACTGCAGTTCACAAAGTTGTCATCTTATATAGATTTTAGAATAACCAACCTACCGTGTATTAAAAGGAATAGACTTTTTGTAACACCAACACAACTAGTCAGCGCCATCTGCATTTTATTAGTGGTAGTTATATTTTGGTATAGATATCGTACAAACCCAGAAATAGGAGCCAATGAATGTAATATTTTCTTAGTTATAACTTTAAATTTTTAATTTGTAGCTATGCAAATTTGGTAGATAAGGAATCTGAAAAGATGTTCAAGAGAACTGTTTACATCACTTCCTCATTTCATTCATACTATTTAAAATGTCAAATACAAATTATCTCTTTGAGGCTTTGAGAAACCATTCAGATGGAAATTTCAAGCTCAGTAGGTTATAACTGATTTAGTTGCTGATGGCTACAAAGAAGAATCATGAATCCTTATGTTACACATTAGCCCTTACTAAGGTTTACTCCCTCAGATTCTAATTGGAAGTGACTTGGAAATAATGTAATAAATATGTATTATGAACACAATTCTCCTTTTTCAAGGACACAAACTCATTTCTGCATTTCAAATGAATTTGACCAAATGTTTATTCACTCTTATGCTGTACTGATTTATGACAAGTTGTTTTGACATGATTTGAACTATGTGTCCTTTTTTGCCTTTGCATTTTTTGCATTTCCTAGTAATTAAAAACACAGGCATAAATGCCAAGCTATCTCCTGTGATATCTCTAGTAGAAATTGTGTTTTGTGCTCATGTATATAAGTGATTAGTAAGAACTTCACTTTGGTGTTTGGAAAGAATAGAAACTACACTGTAGTTTTATAAAAAAAAATGTTCTGTTGAATGGTGGAACGGGAGGAAATCACTAAAATTATCAGCCAAAGAAGGCATCAGAAGCCTCTGTTTTCTCATTACAATATTACAGATTGCTCTTGTCTTGAGCCCTCTTCTAGTAGACAGACATCCTCCATTTTTGTCTTGTTTTCATTTGTTTTTAAATTAGGTAAGTTTAATGACACAAGTCTCTATATTTTATAAGTATTTCTAAACTAAAATATGCAGTTTTAGGCTCTAGATAGTTCTTAAACATAATAACAATTGCAAAGCATAATGCCTGCTCAGCCTACTTGAATCCAGTGACAATGATAACAGTACAACGATAAGATCTTACTTTCCTTGGCTTTGAATATTTGTGGAATACATTCAGTTAAATAGTTTATTAGCTTGAAAACAGGTTGTTAGAGTCTTGTTGCTGGATAATAAATCTCCAACATGGGATATTCTGCAGAGCAGAAGAGGAAACAAAATCACACTAGGCACCTGATCTTAGATAAATCCGTTTCTCAAGTACGAATGATGGCCTTTATCTATAATTGAAAGCACAGTTGGTATCCTGTGGGCTGTTATCAAACCATATCTGTGTGTGGTTTTGAGTAAAGAGTGTGCATATGCACAGGGTTTTAGACATTTTTGCATTTGTTGCAATACTTGAGAATGGAGGCAATGCATTTTACCTAATTATTAAGAATGGAGGGGCTATATGTTCACAATGATTCTTGAAGCTGGGGAGATGGTTCAGTGCTCAGAAGTGCTTTCTGTACAGATGTGAGTACCTAGGTTAGATTCACAAATACCATCTAAAGCCATTTTTATTCCTATCACTCCTACAGAGAGATGGGAGGCTGAAAAGGGAATATCTCCTAGGCCAACAATGCTAGCTCATACAGCACTGAAAAATAAAAAAGAACATTCCTCAAGCAAGGCGGGAAGCAGGGAGTGACTACCAAGGTCAGCCACTGACTTCCTTGTACACGATGACATGTACATGAATGTGCCCACATTGACAATAAAGTGCAACACAGAGAGGTGGGAGGCAGGAGATAGTTTGTTGGTGCATGTTTATAATCCCTGAAATAGAGAAATAGGAAACATTCAGGTCTCTGAGGCGTGTAGTCAAGCAGCCTTACATTCTAAGTGAACTCCATTCCAGTGAAACAATGTCTCAAAAATGCAGAGAGAAACAGATTGGGAAAAGATATTCACTAACCTCACATCTGACAGAGGCCTGATCTCCAAAATTTACAAATAATTCAAGAACCAAGTCTCTAAAACACCAAAGGAACCAATCAAAAAATGGGGTACAGAACTAAATAGAGAATTTTCAGTAGAGGAGTCTAAAATGACTGAGAGACACTTAAGAAAGTGCTCAACATCCTTAGCCATTAGAGAAATGCAAATCAAACAACTCTGATAGTATATCTTACTCCTGTCAGAATGGCTAAAATCAAAAACACCAATGGCAGTTTATGCTGGAGAGGATGAGGAGAAAGGAAACACTCCTTCACTGCTGGTGGGAATGCTAACTCATACAGACATTTTGGAAATCAGTACGGTGATTCCTTAAGAAAATGGAACTCAGTCTACCTCAAGACCCAGCAATTCCACTCTTAGGCATACACCCAAAATTTGCACATTAATACAACAAGGACATCTGTTCCACTATGTTCATAGCAGCATTATTTGTAATAGTCAGAATCTGGAAGCAGCCTAGATGCCCCTCAACTGAAGAGTGGATAGAGAAAATGTGTTACGTTTACACAATGGAGTACTATTAAGAACAAAAAAAAAACAATGGAATCTTGAAATTTGCAGGCAAATGGATGGCACTAGAAGAAATCATCTTGAGTGAGGTAACCCAGTCACAAAAAGAAAAACATAGTATGTCATCACTCATATATGGATTTTAGACATGAATCAGGGTGCTGCCAACATACAGTCCCACTGCCAGAGAGTCTGGGAAACAGAATCTTCATCCATGGAAGCAAATGCAGACACCCACAGCTAAACACTGAAGTGAACTCTTGGAATCCAGCCACAAAAGGGAGAACAGATGAGCAAAGGAGTTAAGACTGGGCTGGTTTAACCCACAGAAACAGTTGACCTGAACAAGGGGAGCTCTTGAACACTAGATTGATATCTGTGTAGAAAGCATGGGATTGACCCAGACCCCCTTAATGTGGGTGTCAGTGAGGAGGCCTAGGTCATCTACGGGGCATTGTGTAGTATTTTTAACTGGTGTACAAATAGATTTTGAGTGCCCATCCCACAATGAGGAATGCTCTCTCAGCCTAGACTCTTGGGGGAGGGCCTAGGCCCTGCCCTGGATGAAATGACAGACTGTATAGATCTACCATGGATGGCCTTACCCTCCGTGGGGATCAGAGTGGATATTGGGTGGGGGACTTGGGGACCTAGTGGGGAGGGTGGGGGAGGAGAGGAAGGAGAGGGAACTGAGATCGACATGTGAAACAAGCTTGTTTCTAACTTATATTTTAAAAAAAAGAAAGAGAAGAAAACTTTAAAAAGAAAAAAATTAAAAGCATTTATCTATTAAAGATAAGGAAAAAATAAAAAAATGCATGGAGGAGCAGATGGAGACAGTTCAATGGTTAATAATGCAAATTGCTGTTGCAGTGAGTGCAAGTTTGGTTTCCACTGCGCATGTAGTATGTCTCACAAACACCTGTAACTCTTGTTCCAAATAATCCCACACTCTCTTTTGAGTCCCCTGGTAACATGTCATCATGTGCATACACACAAATACACAGGCACACATACACACATTTAAATATAATAAAAATATTTTTTTAATTTCTAAAACTAAATTCTGATGTCTAAAAACCTGATGATTTGTTACAGATAATACCTGGAATGTCATCTTAGGCATTTGAATTTTCTTTTCTAGTTAATAATGAACATTCTGTTAATGGAATAGATTAGGTTAATGGGATATTAAATATATGGTGTTTAGTATATAATCAATTGATAATCTAAGATCCCATTAATTTTTATACCTTATCTGTTGAGTATATCATTGATATGAGAGTAACAGGATGCTATAATTCTTATCTGCTTGATGTAGGGTTGCTATACCTTCCTTCCTACAATCCTATCTGACTCTTGGTAAATCAGTTACAAAAGAATAAAATGCACCAAAATGTATACGTCAACAACAACAAATTTGCTTATTTTCCATATGAACAAGATTTTTAAGACTGATAGCAGGGAAACCAGCATAGGACCCACACAGACCCCTTCAACATGGGTGTCAGTTAGGAGGCCTGGGCAGTTTGTGGTGCTTCTGATTGTGGAACAGTATTTATCCCTAGTGTACAAATGGACTTTTGAGCCCATTCCACATAGAGTGTTGCTTTCTTAGCCTTGACAAACGGGGGAAGACTTGGCCCTTCTCCAAATGATGTGGCAGACTTTGAAGATCCCCCATGGAAGGCCTCACCCTCCCTAGGGAGCAGAAAGGTGACAGAATAGGGATCCTGTGTGGGCAGGGGCTGGGGGGAGGGACAGGGAACTGGGATTGACATGTAAAACAAGATTGTTCCTGATATAAATAAAAAAACAGAAGTAAAAAAATTCACAAAACGATGTGTATGTAGGTGCACATATGTATATAATGCTGTATAAAAGGCAACTAGGATAGTATATTGAAGTGTATTATAATCGATGCACTAAAGAACATGTGAGTCTTATTGAATTAAAAATATTTTACTTGTGCGTTGTCTTCCTATATGTATGTGTACCACATGCATTCCTGATGCCTCTGAAGTCCATAGAGAGCATTATTAGATACCGTGGAATAGGAGATACAGACAATTATGTGTTACTTTTAGGTGCTGGGCATTGATTTGAGTCCTCTAAAGGACAGCTCATTACTCCCGGGTCATAGCGAAAGCATCTACTTACTTTCTTTTTTCTTCTTGGTATAATGTGGAATTATTTCACAATAATGTTATTGAAAAGATTTTACTCAAAGGTAGTTTTTTACTTGCACATTCAATGCATGAAAACGGGAAAATGAAAAATGAAAAAATACAAAACATAACCTGCTGATCATATATACATAAGGGCCAGTTGTTCCACAAAGACCTGCAAATTGACACTTATCTATCTTTTCCAGGACTCCAGGCTGCAGGAATGTTCAAAATGATGCAGCCTCTTCAGTATATGTATAGCACCTCGTCCAAAAGGCTCTGACGTCAAAGCATAGCATTGGAGAAAATTTTGATTGTGTTTCCTAAAATAGCAGTAGATTTTCTGATATGAAGTATTTCCTGTGGTCATTTCTTCTTTTTATTGTTTTTCTTCATGGAAATTTTTTTCATATAATATATTATGATCTTTATTTTCCCTCCCCTACCTGTTCCCAGATCCTTCCCACCTCCCCATCTATCAAAATCCTCACCGTTACTTTCACTCTCTTCAGAAAGAACACAAAAAGCAAGCAAAGAAACAAATTAAAAACAGAAAAAAACAAAATAATAAAAACAAAGAAAAATATATGAAACACATTCAACCAAAACCTATAAAACCATAAAATTGGAAGCAATAATAAATATGTAAGCAAAACCAGTGAGACAAAAAATGCCTAATAAAGCAATATGTGACAAAATGTCTACAAGAACACCATTGAGTTTGTTTTCTGTTTTCCATCTACTGCTGGGCATGTAGTGTGGCTAATACACCCAATGAGACTCCATTGCAGAAAACTAAGTTTTTCTTTGCAAATATGTGTCTATTGAAGATAACTTAGTGGTAGGATTTCCTGTCTACGTCTCATACTGACTTGAACCTGTGCAATTCCAGTGTGTGCTCTCCATCACAGGTTCTATGTATTCCTGTGTGCGTTAGTATTGTTGTCTCCAGAAGACGTTGCTTGCTTGGAGCAATCCAATCCCTCTGTCCCTTACAATATTTCTGCCTCCTCTTCTGCCTAACCCTGAACCATGAACGGGAGGGGTTTGATGAAGATATTTCATGACTGAGTATTCCAATGTCTTGCACTCTCTGCACTTTGTCCAGTGTGGGTCTCTGTAGTGGTCCAGTAGTTCTCATCTACTGCAGGAGGAAACATCCCTGATGGTGACTGAGTAATACACTGACCTACGGGTATAACAGAGTGTCATTAGGGGTCATTTTGTTGCAATGAACATTTCTTTTTCATGCTATCCTTAGCTGACTACAAAAGATTCTGTAGGTGGGAGAAGACATAAGAGTTCACTGAGGGTAGTAATTGTTGTGAGGGGGGAAAATCATTCTCTGTTTCTTCAGAAATTTATGTCTAAATTCAAATTGTCTTTTCGATAATGATTAAATTTATCCTCCTCTGCCTACTGTGAGTGTTCAGACCATGAAATTATAGAGACGGCAAGTGATGCTTAAGTAATCCCTTCAGTCTTTCCATCATGGAAACAGTTCAAGAAAATGAATATAAGGTTATTGTAGGGTACACAGCATTTGTGTTTGTTTGGTTTCCAGAAACAAAACATATAATAATATATTACTCTGTGTTTCAGAAACTGTAGGCGGTAACTCTGAGTCTAACAGCCTTTCGTTCCTAAAACCGTCACTCCACCCTGCTCCTTTCCTTTAATATGTGAACCTTTGTCATTCATTTACCCTGATTATCCTCTAAGATTCCTCTGCATATATTAAAATAACATATAATGTCTAGGAGCATGTGAACTGGCAATGGATGGCTATGCAAAATAAGTAACATTGAGTCTGCACTATTTAAAATCATTCTGATGTTTACACATACAAGCATATATAGTTTTTTATGTAAATATGCCATATCCCTACTTTATATAGGAATATACAAAATTTATTACAAATAAGTAATAATGGAAAACAATTCTAAGTGTCAGGGGAAGGAAAGAAATGAATACTTCAGAATGATGAGTGTGCTACCTCAGTCTTGCTTTACATTAGGATTTATGTTGTTGTCAGACACGGCTTATACATGGCTCTACCTGTCAATGGTCTTGATGTGGCAACAGAGAGGCAGGAGTATTCTATTACTGTAATGATGAGAATGGAAGCTCATCAAGCCTTTCTTTTGACAAGCCTTACTTTGTGTGTGTGTGTGACTGTGTGTGTGCCTGTGCATGTGAGCATGAGTGTGTGTGTGTGTGTGTGCGCGCGCACACACACTCATGTGGGTGTGCATGTATCTGTGTACAAAGACAAGTAGATGTGCTGACATTCCCTACGTTGGCTTCTCTGTTATTCTCATTTCTCATTCTGTTCCATGTGGGATGATTCAGGTGGGCTGTGATTGGACTTGTAGACAAATGTAGAAGATACTTATTGCAGGTGAACAGGTTGAGGAGTTTATTTATCACACTCTCAAAGAGAACACAGGTCTGTCCACGGTTCCATTCCCCTGCTCAGTGGCTCCTGTCTGAAGCTCCATTCTGGCTGCAATCTGAATAGATCCGAGCATTATCTATTCAAGGCCAGATAGGCAAGGGCTCCCAGACCACATTACTTCCTTTGCTGTCTGGAGATGTTTCTGTTTTTTTTAACACTGCCCTGTTCTCGGTTTTCCTTTCATTAGTATATCCTCAATCAAAGGTTTTGAGTAGGCAGTCTGATTCCTGACAGGACTTTGAATGATAAAAATCTCTTCAATAAAACAAAATTATTTCTTTGTAGAGAGGAAGGAATAATAGATTATCCAACTACAGGGATCGATAGCACTTAATGTCTCCATTTCTAAAGCCAAGACAAGCTGTAAGTGATGTGTCGGAATATCTCCCTTTCTCTTCGTGTTAAGAATTTGTAAGAATGACACAACAGTGTGCATGTGCATGTGTCCTATGTGTCCTCATCTTGAGATTTTTATTATGGTTAGTACCTGAGAGTAACTAGAAAGAAAGGAAGAAAATTGGTGTTGGATACATTTGCAGAGCCATCTGCATGATCCTAGCCATGATCATAGCCATTCTGAACTAGGAAGTTTAATAATGTGATATCATCCTGGGATAAATAGTTCTGGGAATGCCTAGACTGCACTGCTTGGTTATTTTGTATTGTAAAAAAAAAAGAAGTACCCACAAAAGTTATGTGATCTGAGGTGGCAATAGCTCACTGGAAAAGCCCATATATAGACTAGACCAGGCCTTCAATTCAGTTCTTAGTATCTCAGAAAAACAACTTTCACTGGAGACTACTGTGGTTGTGTATTTTAGATAAGAGACAAAAATGTCTTTACCTTAGTTAGTGAGAGGGAAGCTGTACTACAGAAAACAATGTAAAGTTATTTAAGACTATCACAGTATAGTGACTAAGACATCTCATCACCTTTGTGATGCTCAAACTGTTTTTCATCTTTTCAAAATTGGGAAATTAATGCCCATCTCACACATTTACTTTCTCTCTATTATTTTCATGGCCATAATTTAGAATCTGTAATTCCTGTTAGTTGAATCTACCAATATATTTGTTTACTTCCTCATGGATTTATATAATTCATAAGAAAATCATTATCCACTTCATCTCTGAATCTTCTTACAGCATATTCCCTATGGTTGAAATAGACCCCTTCCTCCTCTTTGTGTTCAATAAAGTTATGATCATCTGTAAACCTCTGTTCATTCTGTCTTAAGAGAACTTCAGATTATCACTTAGTGATTCTTTTTTAAATTCTTTCCCTAATTTATACAACTTTGCCTGTAAATACACAAGAGTACTTTTTAAAGGATCTGTGTGTGTTTACACATACATTTTTGCATGTATTTTGTGTGTGTTCAGATGGTTGGCACATATGTGTACCTGCTTATGAAGGCCACAGGTGGGTGTCTTCACTCAGTTTACACCGTATGCATTTTGGTTTGGTCTTCCCCTTGAACAGAGAGATAAAACAGTTTGGATATTCTAGCTAGCTAGTTTGCCAAAGAGATCACTTGTCTTTACTTCCTGGCCACTGTTATTATAGATGAAATGCCATACTCATGTGGCATATATACAAATGCTGGAGCTTGGGACTCTGGTTCTAATATTTGTGTTCCATGTGCTTTATTCACTAAGCCATCTCTCTAGCTTATCAAAGTTGCTTTATATAGGAAAATGTATCCTTAGATCTCATGGAAAGTAACAATGTAGTTTCCTGGGTCCAGATCCAAGAAATTCTGAGTCAGTAGTTCTCCAAGTGTTTATGCTGATTTCCAAGTAAAATGAACTGACAGCACAGCTCTTGTCTCCTCCTATTGACATAACCATGGTTTTTCATGATTAGTATAACATCCAGGGTATGGGGGAAGGATGCAGTCATTCTATCACACTGACTTCTGACTTGAGTATGACTGAATTATCAATTTCCTTTCCATAAGCCAGAGGACTTAGACTTTCCAGCCAAAATAAATCATAGTCCCAACTTTCATAATATTTCCTGATTCACATCTTACTTTGGTGTATTTCTTACTTATTTCCATGTTTTGGGCAGTTTTTATTGCTGAAGATTTGTTTCTGTGCTGCAATCATATCTGGCTAAATACTTGCCTTTATAACACCTTTTTGTCAAACTTTTGACTGATATAATTGTACATTTTTATGTGGTACACTGTAAGGTTTTGATTCATGTGTGTGTTAACCAGAGTAATTATGTACATCACACTAAACTTTGTGTTTCTTTATACTGAAAGTATTTTTAAAATGTTTCTCCCTTATTTTTATATATATACAATGGGTTGACTCTATTTGATCCATTGTGCCAAGAAGAAGATCAGAACTTATTACTTCTAACTGCAGACTAACCCCAACTGACAAGCATTACTTTTTCCCTAGACACATATATGTATTTGTCCTTAAATGTTACTATATATGTTTAAATTTTCTTTAATTTCTGCTAAGGTGTCCCATTCCTTTTATCTCTTCTCTTCCTCTCCCTCTCTCTCTCTCACTTCCCTGTCTTCACCATCAATCTCCCCCAATCTCTGTCTCTAAACAATAACAGAGCATTTATTGTTAATCTGCATCATTCTTTCTTCTTTTACTAAGGTAAAAGAACCATGAGAGGAAACAATAAAAACTTTTACTAATTTTTCCTTTTTATTTATATTAGAAACAAGCTTGTTTTACATGTCAAACCCAGTTCCTTCTCCCTCCTCTCCTTCCCTGCCCCCTATTGGCCCCCTATCCCAGTCCCATTCTGTTCCCCAGGGAGGGGGAAGCCTTCCCTGGGGGATCTTCAAAGTCTTTCATATCATTTGGATCAGGGCCTAGACCCTCTCTCATGTGTCTAGGCCGACAGAGTATCCCTCTATGTGGAGTGAGCTTCCAAAGCACATTTCTGTACTAGGGATAAATACTGATCCATTACTAGAGGCCCCATAGATTGCTCAGAGATCCAAACTGACATCCACATTCAGGGTCCCAGACAAATAACTTTTACTAATTTTAAATTTTCAAGTTGTTCGCAACTCCTCTAAAACCAGGAACAAGACAAGGCTGTCCACTATCTCCATACCTTTTCAACATGGTACTTGAAGTTCTAGCCATTGCCATATGACAACAATAGGGGATCAAGGAGATACAAATTGGGAAGGAAGAGCTCAAACTTTCACTGTTTGCAGATGATACGATTGTTTACATAAATGACCCAAAGAACTCTACCAGGGAACTCTTACAGCTAGCTGATTAACACCTTCAGCAAAATGGCAGGCTACAAGATCAACTCAAGAAAATCAGTAGCCCTACTATATGCAGATGATTAAAGGGCTGAAAAAGAAATCAGAGAAACATCACCCTTTACAATTGCCACAAACAACATAAAATAACTTGGGGTAACGCTAACCAAACAAGTGAAAGACCTGTATTGCAAGAACTTTGAATCTTTAAAGAAAGAGATTAAAGAAGCCCTCATAAAATGGAAAGATCTCCCATGCTCTTGGATAGGTAGGATCAATATAGTAAAAATGGAATCAAATTGAAAACCCTAATATTAACCCACACACGTATGAACATCTGATCTTTGACAAAGAAGCTAAAACTGTACAATGGAATAAAGAAAGCATCATCAACAAATGGTGTTGGCATAACTGGAGGCTGGCATGTAGAAGAATGCGGATCGATCTGTCTCTGGGTTTATATAATTCATGCTACAAAAATGTGTTTTTTAAAATACAACTTTATTAATTTTTCTTCTACAATTTCATTTATACTAGAATAGTTAGTTTTAAATGCAACTTGACAACCTGAATTCACCTGGGACAAGAGTCATAATGTAGTATTTTGTGGATAGTGTTGGCCTGTGTGTATGTTTGTGGGAAATTGTCTTAATTAAATTATGTGATATGGGAAAAACCTGTCCCTTCTGTGGATGACTCCATTACATAAGCAGTGTTATCAGCACAGGCAAGCTTCAGTGCATACATTCATTCCTCCTGTTTTGACTATAAATGTGATATGACAAACTGCTTCAATCTCATACTTCTACCTAAAGTATGAATCTATACAACCTGAAATTATGGGCTAAAATACACCCTCTCTCCCCTAAGTTGCTTTTAAAGTCCTGTTGTTTTGTCACAGCAACAGAAAGGAATCTAGATTGCACATGTACATGATCTATTCTGATCACACTCACTCCCTAGCCTACTATACTCTCATACCCATCTCTCCCCTTCTTCCCACCAAACAGTCCTATAGTGGCACTAACTATGTTCAGTGGGTTGGCCGCTCTGTTAGGGCCACTAATGTGTGCTTGAATGTTTATTAACTCAGACTATGCAGGTCCTGTAGCTGTTGTAAGTTCATGAATGCCAGGACCATGTCATGCTCGAAAGAGGACATTTCATGGCCTCCTCTCTAGTGTTCCTTTTCGAACTTGGGACAGCTGGCCCATAGACATTAAGACGTCTGCTTTCCCTAACCATTCTGGGAGATTCTAGAAGACGAGTGCTTTGTAAATTTTTTAATCTGTCAAAGAACTTAATATGTTTAGTGTGTTATCCATCCTCGATTAAGTATTGCCAAACTGAATTATACACCGCTACTGGAGATTTACTTCACTTATAATTTGACTGATATGTGCTCTCATAGTTATCACATTCTTTTCTGATGCATTCCATGTTTGCCCCTTTCCCTCCCATGCCTATGACAGCTTGCATTTTCAAAGCTGCATTCAGATTGTTGGGGTTTACTAAGTCATTTTCAGTTATAGGCAGCTTCATTCCCTCTTTTTCTTTGTGTTAGAAATCAATAATTTCTTTTTAAATGTATCTATTAATCAAGCCCAGTCATAAATAATTCTGAAATAATTAGAGTTGAGACATTTATTTGGAATTCCCCTTCAAAGCATCATCCTGAGCCACATGTGACATAAGCTTCTGGGGAGAAAGTGTGAGGCTAACAGAGTTCTTTGAGCTCTTCAGAGTGTGTCTGTCTGCATCAGTGGCACAGCTGTGGGAACCCTCTCTTCTTTGTTTCTTGTGGGAGCATTAAATACTTTATTACACTTCCAAAATGTTGGTGACAATGGTTTGTAGGAGGGGATGGTAGTGGTAGCAGTCATGATGGAAGAGGGAGGTGGAGACACCATGGCTAGTTGAAGTGTTCTGGGGTGATTAAACACTTACCACATTAGCACTATATCACATGATTCTGAAAGAAATCTTATTTTGTAAAGAATAAGAAACCCTGATCTTCAGGAAAATGGGTATCAGTGGAGATCTTCTCAAGCAAATGAGCCAGACTAAGTAAAATATTGCTTATTTGTTTTTATAGATAAGTGTGAAAATATATGGGAGTGGAGTCATAAAACTATAAAGGAGATCATGTGAGAGAAGAGTGGTGTTAAGAGGGAACCAAGTAATAGAATATGTATGAGGCAAAAACAAAAGGCATGCTCTGGGGAAAATGCGGTAAATATCAGGAAGGCAACAGAGAAGAGGAAGGAAGCCCAATAGGAACAAGGTCCATATGGAAATGTCATGATGAAACCTTTTTTGGCATTTTTTGAGACAGGGTTTCTCTGTAGCTTTGGAGTCTATCCTGAAACTTGCTCTGTAGACCAGGGTGGCCTGGAACTCAGAGAGATCTGCCTTTCTCTGCATTCAGAGTGCTGGGATTAAAGGCATATGCCACTACCACACGACACAACATATTTGTGTACTAACTTTAAAAATGAATAAATTTGGAGTAAATAAAACCTTCTTTTCATAGAGTTAAAATCATCATGACACAAACAGAGCTGGAGTTTCTAAACATGATCTAACCCATCTGAAATGTGGATCTGCCTTGGACCTTTGAGCGTACATTGTGTTTTCTAGTTCCTCTCACATCAGAATTCCTTTACCCCTGAAGGGAGAATACTACCAGACTGACCTATTCCTGCAGTATCTCCATCCCCATGTGCGTTTCATGAAATAGTACTAAATGCTATGAGTAAGCTTCATTTCTATCTTCTTGTGAGATAACACTAATCATTAAAACAACAATAAAACAAAATAAATAGCATCGGAAAATTACTTTATGAATAGGTACAGAACCTTATCAACAAAATTTCTATTTCAAAATTTATGTGAAAAATATATATTAGAGAAAGCAGCCTTTTGAACGGGGAAGCCCAAAGCTTGCTGATTTCTCTGCTGCCTGTGGTAATTCCTGCTGGGGATGTTTTAAAAGCATATGCTCTATAACATATGGCATGTCTGTCAGAGGCTGTTTCTCTGGCGACAGGGAATCGTTCCAAGTAGAAGGTTGTGAACAGAAAGACTCTTCATATGAGGTATTTTGGAATATCTTTGACTCTGTAGCTTTCTTCCCTCCGTTTACTATTACATTTGAAATTGGATAGTTGGCAGAGCAAGGAGCCATTTTTTTTAAGTATTTTTATCACAAATAACTAGCTAATCCAAAGTGTATACAGATGTAACATCACAAACCCTTAGAACTTCAAGTGATCATTAAAAGAAATTGTTAAAGGTCTGCTATCAATTGTATTTTTCTGAATGTGTGTGATCAATAGCTATAGCCATGAAAGGAGATGAAAATAATAACATGAACAGTTTCCCAGGGTAAAAAAATAATGATGATAGTGGTGGGCTTAGAATTTCACTGCTTTATTAAGACCATTACATCCTACTTTTTTATTTGATAGCCAAAAATCATTTTTTCACTTTTACTTTATCTGGTAATGCTAAAACCAGTGTAGGGTAAATACTATTGGGTGGTACATGATTATTAATTAGCTCTAATAGCTCCTCTAACACAGAGGAAGCCACAGAATAGAAAAAGGTAATAACATCTCTGGTAGGAGAAACCTGGCACTGAGCACTGACATTCTTAGCAGGCAGCGGCTGGGTTTCAATTACCAGCCTTTAGGGCAATCAATGTATGACAGGCAGAAATGGAATGCATCATTTGGGTAAGACATCCACTTGAAAATAAAATCTGCAGGAGCTATTATATGTGATGCTGATGATGCTATATTGAATACCAGCTGTGTCAAAAAGATAGTAATTAAATGACAAGTGAAAATATCAACAAAGCCTTCCCTAGCTGTTGTGACCTTGGCTGGGTCTGTGACATGAGAAGACACCTCAAGAGAGAATGTGTAAGATTCCTAGTACTTGTTATAGAGTCCTGTCCATATATGTGGCTGTTTCAATTCCAATGATAAGATAAAAGGTAAAGAATCTATCTAACAACATAGAAGGTACAAAAGGGTCTCCCATGACTTACCTGAGATTATTCTTTGGAAAATCTGGTTGTATATTGCTTGTGTGTACTAAGTAAGACACAACTTACCTGAATAATAAAGGGAGTCTTGCAGCTCTTCTCTAATGATGTCTTTGTTTATGATGGTCTTAGCTATCACCCCTGAGAAGTTATGTTGACCAGCAATCTTGGTACAGAACTTCATGGCCAAATGACAGAAAGAGCACTTCCTCCCAATGGTGGAAGAGATACTGATATTCATGGCAGTCATAAAACCTCTCATCAATTTTTTTCCGTTCCAAGTAAAACACAGATAATTCATGGCAGTGTGAAAGTAAGTCTCAGATTTTGCAACCATCCTCTCCTCATACTAAAGTTCAGATAAATAAACATTTTTCCTTGGGAATCTCAAGATAGAATTTTTTCTTTATGAGGACTGAGATTATTATTCAACAGGGCATTTGGGAAAAAATAATGTTGGGAATAAAAGAAGAAAGAAGAGAGGGGGAAAAGGGAAAGATAAAAAGTTGAGCAAAAGAAGGGGAGAATCAAGATAAAGGGAATGAGAAAGGGAGAGCCTTGGGTGGCTGGAGCAAGGGAAAGGAAAGAATCATGAGATCATGAGTTGGAGGACTGAACCAATTACACTTGTATAGGAGCTGTAAATAGCACAGGGGTTTAACTTTATCGGTGTTCTAGACATTCTACCACTGATATCAGGTGTCTCTAGGTCTCTAAAAAATTATTTTTAAACCCTCACAAAATTTTGATCATTTATCAGTAATGTTCTTTGTTTTCTGATTAACTAATTGATAACCCTAATTGCCTTGATGCCTCAAAAATATTTCCCTTGCAAACTCATATCAGTCTCAAAATTACTCCTTATATAAGGAGAATGTTTGGAAGCTGAAAGCAGAGTCAGAGACTTCTAATTCGCCATCCCTGAAATAAACACATACAATAAAGAAATGAAGGCCATGAATTTGAAACAGAAGATGGGTGGAGGAGAGTATGTAGGAGAGTTTGAAAGTTTGAAGGGGTGAAAAGAAGGAAGAATTAAAATAATTATAATATCAAAAAGAATAAAATTAAAGAAAAGAAAATTTACAGAATCATTGTTTTTGTGGTGATCATTTTCAAATATTTGCATGTACAATTTTATATTAATTATGAAAGATAGTTATGAGAAAAATAGTTAATCAATTTGAGCAGTTGGTTTCCTAATCATACACACTTATATCATGTCCAGGACTCTATACTTAATTTCTCAAAAGCATTACTTTTGTCCTACTTAGCTGAAAAGGAAACTTATTTTTCTCAAATTGGATGATCCCGTCTTTCCAAACCCCAATTTAAAACATACCATGAAAGCCCATTTGGTATTGTGTGTGATTTTTCTTCAGTATCTCTCATTGAATGAGTAAGGTATAAACAAATGTTTGGACTGTATTGCTTTTGAGGTGTGCTTTAAAATATTGGCTGGAGATTGCAATCTGAATTATTATGCTTCTCATTCATTAACTTGATGTCATAATTTGATATACTAATGTAGGTCAATGACAAAACAGCACTTAAAAGTACTAAGAGCTAGTAGGAACACAGAGGCATGAGAACGTGTCAAACAGACCTTTCACTGTAAATTAAGGAACATTTGATGTATGTCAAAATAGCTCTGGAATTAGACCCTTAGGTCTCTTGCTCTCAGTCCTTAATTAAAATTGAGTTTTCATCTGCATAATAACAGTCCTGGCTTCTGTCATTTCTTGAGTATTTATTTTAAGTGTTAAAGCTTTAGTATGGCAAATGCCGTGCTATCACAGTTTAGACTTTCTTCTTCTTCCTTACTTCATAATAAATTTTACTTGTTTTGAAATCTTTGGGGGTAGTCAAATGCGTATTGTATAGTCTGGTATTCACATGTTATTTCTTAAATGTTAATGATTACTACTAATGAGAAATATGCTTTCATCTTCTCTGTTTACAAATTTGCCAATCATTCAACAGTTATTCATTATCTTACTTTATTTAGAAGTGGTTAGTGACATTAAGTAAATTAAAAAGTATTTACCTTAAAGATTGGAATTTCTCAAATATTTTTATTTATTCAATTATCACAAAAGAGAACTTTTGTTTGATAACAGATTTATTATCATTTTATGTTGGTCCTTTATGTACAGTTGATAATGTGCTGCAAATATTTTATTTCTAGCTTTTTAGATTTTTGTCTAAAAATTATTTTGCTGTAAATGATCAAAATATGTTGTATGAAATTATCAGAGTAAAAAGAAATAGTTTGCCAGAAAAATAAAATACAATGATTTCAACAGTCATTGCTATAAATATTATTTCAACACTAACTCCATACATGAAGATTTCAGATTTCCAACAAAGATAAAAGTCTGAATGATTAATACTATATGCCATGAACTGGCATTTGTCCTGAGTTTGACTCTCTCATGAAATTATTAGATTGTGCAGTATGGTTTGGAAAGATCAATCCTCCAAGTAACATGGATGATGAGAGAACACCCAAGAGTATCTTTTAGCTTTTCCAAGGTAGAAAATACGCTAACAACATTGGAACTACTTAACTATCATTGGAGACTTTTTTTTTAATTGGAGACTTTTTAATTAAAGAAAGATACCTACTTTGTTTGAAGTCTTATGCTTGCTCATGATTGATCACTGAACAGAAAAAAGTTTCTGTAGTAGAAAACTATTAGTTTTCCTATCTGCATAGCCACATGTGAGTGTAGGTACCACCAGTCAGAAAAGGGACGATCAGAAGAGATGTTTTAGTAGATCCTGGTAGAAAGATAAAGGGGATAGGATGACTTAAGCTAGGATGGGGTCAGAAAGGTGATGAAGAAAAGCACTGGTGAGAGAATAAAACTAATAAATGAAAAATGTAATAGAAAGGAAGCAAATAGAATAAAGAAAAAGAAAATTATAATAGAACTTAAGCATCTTATTCCCTTGTTTAAAATTTTGACAGCTTTAATTGCTGTTGAAATTACACTAATAACATAAAACTTACATGCTGTATTTTGGCAAAAGATTCTTAGGAATTTGAGAAATAAACTGAATGTGGTATTATAATATATGATTGATGAGATGGAGGGTATGAGAATTGAACAGAGCTATGGATTTGAATCATAATGAGCTTGGTCATTCTTTGTAATTTTATTTATTACCCTATTTGCTGTAAACATGAGTTAAAAGGAATTAAAATATGGTTGACAGACTGCCAGAAGCTATTAAGGGTTTTACTAAGAAACATGGAGATAGATAGAACAGAAGTTGGTGCTGGCATCTTGGAAGATAACTATAAGTATGTCACACTCCAATGATGATAATGGACTTCAACATCACATGGATGCTCTCTGAAACTGTATAGATAATTTTTAAAGTAATATAGCATGTGAAACAGTAAAATTTATTCCAAGCTATAAGTATAGGTATTGGCTATGATCCAAACAAATTTGGCTAGGTTGGTAAAAGTACAGTCTTTGAAATTCAAACAGATAAAGTGATGTAAGATTCTAAATCATTAAAAAAAAGAGATTGACAATTAATAAATGGGAGCTGCTGAAACTGAGAAGATTCTGTAAGGCAAAAGACACAGTTAACAAGTCAAAACAGCAGCCCACAGAATGGGAAAATATCTTTACCAACTCCACATCTGACAGAGGGCTGATTTCCAAAATATATAAAGAACTCAAGAAACTAGTCACCAAAACACCAAGCAATCTAATTAAAAAGTGTGGATCAGAACTAAATAGAAAATTCTCAATAGAGGAATCTAAAAAGTCTTCAACTTTCTTAGTCATCAGGGAAATGCAAATCAAAACAACTATGGGATAACATCTTGCTCCTATCAGAATGGGTAAAATCAAAAACACTAATGACAGTTTATGCTGGAGAGGATATGGAGAAAGGGAAACACTCCTCCACTGCTGGTGGGAGTGTAAATGTGTACAGCCACTTTGGAAATCAGTATGGTAGTTTCTCAGGAAAATGAGAATCAGTCTACCACAAGATCCAGCAATTCCACTCTTAGGCATATACCCAAAAGATGCACATTCACACAACAATGACATCTGTTCAACTATGTTCATAGCATCATTGTTTTAATAGTCAAAACAAGGAAGCAACCTAGATGTCTCTCAACTGAAGAATGAATACAAAAAAAATGTGGTACATTTACACATTGGAGTACTAATCAGCAAAAACAAAAAAAATCATTGGAATCTTGAAATTCACAGGCAAGTGGGTACAACTAGAAGAAACAATCTTGAGTGTGGTAACCCAGTCACAGAATGACAAACATGGTATTTACTCACTCATATATGGATTTTAGACATACAGCAAAGGATTACCAGCCTATAATACACATTTCCAGAGAAGCTAGGAAACAAGGAGGACCCTAAGAGAGACAGACATATATGGTCCCCTGGAGAAGAGGAAAGGGACAAGACCTCCTGAGCTAATTGGGAGCATGTTGGTAAGAGAGAGGGAGTGTGGAGAAAGAGAAGGAGAGAAGAGGAGGGGAGAGGAGGGAGCACAAAGATTGATTCAGGGGAAGAATAGAGGAGAACAAGAAATGAGATACCGTGATAGAGGGAGCCATTATAGGTTTAAAGAGTAATATGGCACCAGGGAAATGTCCAGAGATATACAAGGATGACTCCAACTAACAATCTTCAAATGCCCTTCTCTGATAAGGAGAATAATGACTACTTTATATGCCATCCTAGAGCCTTCATCCAGTAGCTGATGGAAGCAGAAGCAAACACTCACAGCTAAACACTGAGATGAACTTCTAGAATACACTTGCAAAGAGGGAGGAGTGATGAGCAAAGAGGTTCAGACAAGGCTGGAGAAACCCATAGAAGCAGCTGACCTGAACAAAGCGTATCTCATGGCCCCCAGACTGATAGTTAGGAAACCAGCATAGGACTGTACTAGACACCCTGAATGAGGATGTCAGTTTGGAGGTCTGGGCAATCTATGGAACCTCTGATATTGGATCTTTATTTATCCCTAATATATGAAGGGACTTTGGGAGCCCATCCCTCATAGAGAGATAGTGACTCACCTAGACACACAAGGAGAGGGTCTGGGCCCTGCTCAAAATGATATGACAGATTCCTCATGGAAGGTCTCACCCTCCCTGGGGAGCAGGAAGGGGATAGCATAGGGGGTTGGTGGGGGTCAGGGAAGGAGGGCAGGTAGAAGGAACTGGGATTGACATGCAAAACAAAATTGCTTCTAATTTAAATAAAAATATATAATCTATAAAAACAGCCATACATTTCATGTTGAAAACTATAATAATTCATTATTTTATCTATGTGAACAAAAAAGAAAAATTGTGAAGATAAAACAGAGAAACTATTATAATTAAAGAGATACAGCTTGATTCTGAAGCATTGAAATAAACCATGCGATCATTTTGTTAGTTCTAGGAAAAGGCATACTATGGAGAGCACATAGCCATATTGAGAAACGAGCTTCCAGGAGAGGAAAAACCTGTTGCTATCCCATTTGGGGTAGTTGTATAGAGCTATTGAAGAAAGAGGGCAAAGGTTGAGGTAATTTTGATCACTTAGATTTTGGTTATGTAGAACTAAGTGAGATTGCTTAGTTCTCTGGGCTATGATGAATTGAACCAATAGAGAGCCCACAATCTCTGAATGTGTCCTGTGGCAAATTATGGGGTGGTCTGCTGTTTTTTACTTGGTAATCACTAAGTTAAGGGTTATTGAAATCCCACTCTGTCCATCTCTAACTGTAGCTTCATTAATTATTGACCTTAAGACTTTATACTGTAGTCAGTGAGCCACCATCACTACTCTCTAATCTTTCAGGAATCCAAAGTACAGTTTCTTACAATAAACTCATTTTTTCTTATGACAACCAAGAAGTAGTCATAGGAATTCTTAGTTATTTTTTTATCTCCTAGGTATTTTGAGGTCTCTTTTCTAAAACAGATGGAGGCAGAAACCTTAAAATTTTGTCTAGTTCATTTAACTACAGTGAAAGCAAGAATATGTAAAAGACCAAAATTCATTGATTACAAAGCTAGTCAATCATCCCAGTAGCACTGGTATTGCTTCAGAGAGCCTGTATGTCTGTCTGTCAATCTGTCTTTATCATATTAAGTCATCTTGCCTTTTTCATAATCAGTTACAAGCTTTGTTTCTCATCCATGTTTGGCATCCTTTAACAACAGCGTCTGCTTTCATATCAGCATCTGTGAGCCTCTTGGAGTTTTCAGCATAGGCATTTTTCTTATGTCCTACAGGGAGTCAGTTCTTGCATCAGTATCATGAAAATAAATTCCTTAAAACATCACCATTGCCATTCCTCAAACATGCATTTTAGACCACAGTGTATATTATTATTCTTATCAATAATTTGTAGAGTTTTTTCTCTTTAAAAAGAGAATTAGTGTGTGTGTGTGTGTGTGTGTGTGTGTGTGTGTGTGTTCATCTGACGGTAAGCCACATATGAACTGGTACCTTAGAGGCCAGAAGAGGATGCTGAATTCCCTGGAGCAGGAGTTTTGTATTGTAAACCACCTGACATGGGTGCTGAGAACCAAACTCAGGCCCTCTGGAAAAGCAGCAAATGCTCTTAGTTGCTGAGTTCTCTAAAGCGCCAAGGAATTCTTTCTTTGTGTACAATTTGAATCACTCTGCAATGGTAACAGAATTTATGGGTTCTTCACCTTTTTTTAATCTGTTAGATTGCTTAACAGTTAATGATATTTTGAATTTAATCTGTCATCCAAAAGTAAAGCTACAGATGTGGTAACACCTACTTTTTTGTATCATTATCTCTCTTAAACATTTTGTTTTATAAAATAAGTCAGAGAACAGTCTCACAGAATACCCTGAACTTTACATAACTTATATATATATATATATATATATATATATATAATATACAAATGTGAATAAATTCATGGATTACACCTTTTTTCAATTCTTTGTGAATATTCTACTATACACTAATCACCATGTGGTAAATATGATTAGTAATCAGTTTTACAGATTATTGTATAACTCTCCTGGAGCAAAAATTATACTTATCCTAGAGAGGGGACCAATGACAGACCAAAGTAGTAATTCCATTAAGTTGTCTACATTGGCAAACCAACAACATTTTTGGGATTTACTTATTATGACTGAGTGAAGAGTTACAAGAGTTCGCTTAATTAAAAGTTAGCAGGATTGCTGAAAAGCTCACTTCTCTGGATGAGTACTCAAAATCTCTGTAACCCTTAACAGTTTGCAGGTTACTTCATAGGCCAGAGTCTCTCCTACTGAAGAGCTTCCACTTCGTATGTAACTGTGAAGAGGAGGTGTGAACATTGTATGTTTTAGTAACTTCCTGAGATACATTTGTTTACTTCTTCAATGGTGGAGAGCCTCTCTCCAGACATAATTGGGATGAAATGGTTATACAACACACAGAAAGAAATAAAAACACAGAAAGTAAAGTTATTTGTCTAATGTCAAATAATTTATGTCTGAGTTAGAATTTGAACTAATGCACAAGTATATAGGGTCTTTATTCTATGGTGCTGCCTCAATCTCTGTGCATTCAATGCCCTTCTCCAGGCTGTACTTTTGAAAGTTAACTGATGTCAATGTTTTTTATGCCAATATATTTGGAAATACAGATTCTGTTTTCTTTATTGTTATTTTTATTTATTGAAAAGATTTTTTTCATTTTACATACCAACTACAGTTCCCCTTCCCCTACTCCCACTTCCCCCACTCAGCTCCCATCCACTCCTCAGTAATGGTAAGGCCTCCCATGGGGTGTCAACAAAATCTGGCACATTAATTTGAGGAAGGACCAAGCTCCTTTCCCTGTATCAAGACTGAGCAAGATATCCCTCCACAGGGAATAGGTTCCAAGAAGTCAGTTCATGCAGGAGGAATAAATCTTGGCCCCACTGCCAGTGGTCCCACACAATTCCTAAGTCCACAGAACTGTCATCAATATTTGGATTAGTTTTTTATATGTACTGATATTTCTAGTTTAATCTTTCATGCATGTGGAATGAGTATATTTGTCAATACATCTTTTTGAGATTTATCTCTCAGATCAGTTTCCTAAAACAGAAACCTCTGGGCACTTCACAATTAAATTTATAATAGCAAACCCACTTCCGGAATCACTACTGAGTCTCCCATCAAAAGTGAATGTATACATTACATGGCAGTAATCTCAAAATCACGATTGATTAATTAGTAATATCTAAGGCAAAACAAAGCTAATTATTCAATTTAGTTTTCAAAGCGTTTATTTTGGACTGTATTGAATGAGTTTCATAAACCACCTGTTTTTGGAATTAGAATTTGCAAAACATTAACCTAGCGGTTTTAGAACTCCTGTTGGCCTTTGATCTGGAGCTCTTCTCCTTTTTGCTGATTAAGCTTATTTAACTAGATTTACCCAACTTTACAGACTGTACTTAGAAGAATCCCCAAGGTAGCAATAAAAACTTGCAATGGAGGCCTGGGGTGGTGGCTCAGTGAGGCTTGCTTCAAAAGCAAAATGGTCTAAATTTGTTCCAGAACCTAGGTAAATGTTCCAGACTTGGTACACTGTATGGAATATCAGAGCTGAAAATGCATGACAGGTGAGTTGTAGGTCAGTGAGAGACCCTGTCTGTCAGGGAGCAGATAATGTCACTGAGGTCATCTACAGTGATTTCTCATCTCTACACAGACACACATGCAAACAAAAAATTATAGTTAAACTTTTCTGAGTGTTGCCCAGCCAACTCAGTCAGTAGAGCATGAGACTATTAATCTTAGGGTTGTGGGTTTGAGCCCCATGTTGAGCATTTGTAAATTTTTGGGGGGCAGGGGAGGATGAGAGGGAAAGGGACCTAGGATCAACATGTGAAGCAAGCTTGTTTCTAATTTAAATAAAAAATATAAAAAACTTTTCTGAAAGAATTTAAACAAAAACAATTTAGTATTTAGCACTAAAGAATATGGCTACAATAAATGTTTACTGAATTATACAAAAGTGACCAGGAAATGTCATTAGTCATAAGACTTAATAGAAGGAAATTGTTTTTAAAATATGTTTTTTACAAAATTATTGCAAATCTTAAGAGTTATGAATCACCCGTTTGATTTGCTGTTGTCCTTAGGACTCTGAAATTTGTGTGAAATCAGCAACTTCAACTCTCTTTCATTGGCAGATGATACCAATACTTTTAATATAATTCAGGACAATTCTTAAAAGTGACATTTGTGAATTTATGTGGGATTTAATAGAAATATTTATGATTAAAGGTGTTCTTGTACTTTGGTTAGACAAAGGGAAAAAAACTATTTCTGCATGTACATTCGTGAGAACCTGAGTGACAGAAGACCTGGGGAAGGCATGTAGAAGAGATTTCCCAGCGAATGTCGTGTAACTTTGAACTGGGGAGATACTTACAGGGTCAGTCTCAATGTTCCATCCTCAAATGAAAGAAATTGCATTGTGTGAGCAGAGAATTCAGACAATTCAGCACTGTGTGCATTTCTTTCCAAAAGTGAACAGTTGATATTTTTAAAAATGGGAGTTGATTGATAACAATGATTATTTCTTTCATCTTAATTTTGTGCGGTTTCCTTTGAACTCTTATGAAATGGCTTCAAGTAATTTAATTAACTGTTCTTTGTGCAAAAGGATATAGATGATGGCAATTTCTCACTTTTCTTAATTGTATTCTTAATCCTTAAACCTAAGATAAAAACATCTAAAGTTTTAAAATTAGAATTCATTGTCCTCAAATGAATAGAACATACATATCATGCCAATAAAACATATGAAATTTGTTTGTAATATAAGGGAGAACTGCAGACAAAACAATGGCTTGCAAACTCACTATATTATGTGACAGTGTTCATACATTCACACAGAGATAAAAACGTGTGCTTCCCACGTAGAGATCATCAGGATAAGCTTTTAGTGTTTATTGAATTCTGAGTCCTTGAAAGTATTGTCCTACTATAGTCTAATTGGACTGCAGTGTCCTTGCTTCTGATTGGTCAAACTTTGGTTGTGTATCATGACTGTACTTCTTCCTCTTTTCTGAGGCCTAAAAACATTGACCTGATTTGCTGAAGAACTTGTCTTCTTTCCAACTAGTCTCAGACAATGGATGACATTTCTCAAAGAGGCGATGGAGACATTAGCAGGCCAGATCCTCCTATTTCTGTCTTCTATCACCACTCTTGGAAAAGCAAATTGAAGTTTGCATTTGGGGTACATTTTGTAATAAATCTCATTTGTTTTTTGATGAGCTTGGCTGGAAGAAAGAATGGTTCTCTCTAAATAGCCAATTTGTGACTAAAGTTTGGAAATAATGAAAGTAGCTTCATTTTGTTTAGTATAATCTGAGGTTTTGTAGTTACTTCAAAGTAAGCAGAAAACTTCTAAGTTTTAGGGATGTATGACTGTATTCTTATACTTTTCAGGCCAGAAAACTAAATAAACTGTCATTGTATCTGCCCATGCTTCCAATTTCCAGTCTCTTACTGTATAGTGGTAACTTCTTCTAAAGAATAAGCATGGATCACATGATATATGGCTTCTGACATTTTTCCTACATTTGATTTGGAGGAGAAAACCCCATTAAACACTTAAGAATTGTGTGGTATTACAGACTCTCATACAGTCTCTTCCCTTCACTGTGCCCACATGAAGAATGGTGCTAGGCAAGCAACATGATGAAAGTTGCTTTGTGTTTATCTCAAACTGAAAAAATAATACTTGCTTTTGGTGTTAAGAGCACCAACCTATTTTCCAAATATTGTAGTGGTTATATTTGTTCAAGATTAAGTTTTAATTGTGTGTAAGCCTATTTGCTCATATGGGAAGGGGCATCTTAGCAGACCACTAGGAATGCCTAGTGGTCAGGCTTGACTGTGTCAGACTTGATTAACCATATTTCATCTCTGACTCACATGTCAAAGATTGTCAAGTGCTGAACATGAAAGAAAATCAGAAGCTTTATAGTCATGGAAATATATCTATTTTTCTTCTTCTATAAAATATACAAGTAATTTTGAGAATTTAGCTTTAGAAATCAATAGGTTATAATTATGGATGAAAAAACAAAGGGGTATTACAAAAGAAATTTAAGGGAAAATGGGGAAACCATAAAATACATTGGTTCAACTTTAAAGAGCTTTGATTTGAAAGGACACATGTATGTGACTTTGTGGAAGATAATACTTAGTTTTCTACATTTTATATTTAATTTTATATGCTGTGAGGAACTCAATTTGAACATTTTAAAATGATGTCAAAAGAGGGGGATTATACAAATGCAATTCTTTTCTTAACGTTTAACATTACTTTATAAGTGGCATCTTTTTAACATTAAAATGGAATGAACAAAATTAAATTACTAGTAGATATCATGTTTTTGTTTGATTGCAATCTTTATAAATTTTCTTATATAATATATTGCATATTAATTAATAATTTGCCTTATGCTTAGAGAAAGTACCAAATTAAAGAAATATGCATACTAATGGCTACCAGCTAAAGCCCAGTAATAGTAAGCTTAAATTTTTTATTTGCCTTTGATCCCTGAAATTTATTCTGTTTTTCAACTCATTTACAAAAATGCTTGGCATAGGGTGAAGATATTAATACAAAACATCCAAAATATGTCACAATCAAAGTTATTCACCACAGCCAAGAAGTTAACATACTTTTTAAAGTAAAAGTGATCAATAGATTCTTACTTCTTTTGCTATATTATTTATTTAATTGTAAACTTCAGATATTTTTCCATCTAGTGAAGAGGAATACTGTATTAACTAAATCTGGAGGGCACGGAAAGCTCATAGACAGGAGGGGGAAAAGCTCAGAATGATTCTAAAACTATGGTTTACTTCAAACAAGTGAAGGAAAAAATGAGCAACTGAGCTAAAGAGAGATTTAAAACAATGTCATATGTGTTATTTATATGTTAGAATATTGCCTTTTAGAGATGACTTAAATGAGGCTATCAGGGAGGTTTAAGCCACATTTGTTTTGAGATAATTATTAAATGAGGCTATCAGGGAGGTTTAAACCACTTTTCTTTTGAGATAATTATTAAAGGCATCATTGTACAAATTGAAGTTTGCCTCTGTGCACATTTGGATATGCATCTGTTTTCACTGATGCACTGAGTACTGAATAGGAAAATGCCATGTATATTGCTATGAAGTATAAGGTAAGTGTGTTATTCTAAAAGGTACTTAGCAAAGGACATGGAATTGGGTCAAAAAAAACAGGTAACAGAAGAACATAATGGAGAAAAAGAAAAATCTTACCCAAGTAGATGTTTTAGTTTTTCTGTGCCTTTATAAATACTAACAAGCAGGGAAGAGGCAAACTGTAGAGGGCAGGATAGCCAAGACGCATATAACCTCCTTACTAATGTGCACTGTGATTTCTATGGTTAAACTATAAAGACAAAGTTAGAACAGGCGATTTGATGAGAAGATAAGTGCTGTTTTGCTTGTTTGTTTGCTTGTTTAAAATATGAGCAAGATTTACCATGTTTATATACTGTGGAGAAGAATCCCAATTGCCTATTCTTTTATAGAAGTGATTAGAGAGCTTTGAGAAATATCAACATATATGGTAAGAAGTTGGTAAAAGTTGAACATGTTCACCTTCAGCAAAGTGGCAGGCTACAAGATCAACTCAAGAAAATCAGTAGCCCTACTATATACAGATGGTAAATGGGCTGAGAAAGAAATCAGAGAAACATCACCCTTTACAATTGCCACAAACAACATAAAATACCTTGGGGTAACTAACCAAACAGGGGAAAAACCTGTATCGCAAGAACTTTGAGTCTTTAACAAAATAAATAAAAGAAGCCCTCAGAAAATGGAATGATCTCCCATGCTCTTGGATACGTAGGATCAATGCAGTAAAAATGGAAATCCTGCCAAAAGCAATCTACAGATTCAATGCAATCCCCATTAAAATACCAGCACAATTCTTCACAGACCTTGAAAGAACAATAATCAATTTTGTATGGAAAAACAAAAGACCCAGGATAGCCAAAACAACCCTGTACAATAAGGCAATGTCCGGAGACATCACCATCCCTGACTTCAAGCTCTATTATAGAGCTATAGTCCTGAAAACAGCTTGGTATTGGCACAAAAATAGACAGGTAGACCAATGGAATCAAATTGAAAACCCTGATATTAACCCACGCATGTATGAACATCTGGTCTTTGACAAAGAAGCTAAAAATATACAATGGAAAAAAAGCATCTTCAACAAATGGTGCTGGCATAACTGGAGGCTGGCATGTAGAAGAATGCATATCGATCCAGGTTTATTGCCATGCACAAAACTTAAGTCCAAATGGATCAAATACCACAAAATGAATCCAGCCACACTGAACCCCTTAGAAGAGGGGTTCAATTTGGTACAGGAAAAAGCTTCCTGAATAAATCCACTAGCACAGACAGTGAGATCAACAATTAATAAATGGTACCTCCTGAAACTGAGAAGCTTCTGTAAGGCAAAGGAAACAGTGAGTAAGACAAAATGGCAGCCCAGAGAATGGGAAAAAATAGTCACTAACCCCACATTTGACAGAGGGCTGATTTCCAAAATTTACAAAGAACTCAAGAAGCAAGTCTCCAAAACACCAAATGATCCAATTAAAAAGTCAACTGCAGAACTAAATAGAGAATTTTCAATACAGGAGTCTAAAATGGCTGAGAGGCACTTGAGAAAGTACTCAACATCCTTAGCCATCTGGGAAATCAAATCAAAACAACTCTGAGATACCATCTCACTCCTGTCAGAATGGCTAAAATCAAAAACACCAATGACAATTTATGCTGGAGAGGATGTGGTAAAAGGGGCACTCTCCTCCATTGCTGGTGGGAGTGTCAACTTGTTCAGCCGCTTTGGAAATCAGTATGGAGATTCCTCAGAAAAATGGGAATAAACCTACCTCTTCAACTCCACTCTTAGGCATATATCCAAAAGATGCCCATTCATTCAACAAGGATGTCTGTTACACTATGTTCATAGCAGCATTATTTTAATAACCAGAACTTGGAAGCAACCCAGATGCTCTTCAACTGAAGATTGGATAGAGAAAATGTGGAACATTTATACAATGGTGTACTGTTCAGCAGAAAAAAAAAACAATGGGATCCTGAGATTCACAGGCAAATGGATGACACTAGAAGAAACCATCCTGAGTGAGGTAACCCAGTCACAAAAAGAGAAACATGGCATGTACTCTCTCATATATGGATTTTAGACATAGATCTGGGGAGTGCCAGCCCACAACTCCATGGCCAGAGAGTATGGGAAACAGAACCTTCATTCAGTGGCTGATGGAAGAAGAGGCAGACTCTCAAGGCTAAGCACTGAGCTGAACTCAAGAAAGCCAGTAAGAGAGAGGCAGGACTAATGACCAAGGGGATCAAGACTGGGCTGGTTTAACCACCAGAAACAGCTGACCTGATAAGGGTTAGCTCTTGAATCCCAGGCTGATGGCTTGGGATCCAGCATGGGACTGATCAAGACCCCCTGAATGTGGGTGTCAGTGAGGAGGCCTAGGTAATCTATTGAGCCTTGGGCAGTAGATCAGTATACAAATGGACTTTGGGCACCCATCCAACAATGAGAGATGCACTCTCACCCTGAACTCTTGGGGGAGGGTCTAGGCCCTGCCCTGGATGAGATGACAGACTATGGACACCCCCATGGAGGGCCTCACCCTCCCTGGCGAAATGAGGAGATATTGGTGGGGTTGGGGGAGGGCAAGGAAGGAGGGGAGGGAAAAGGAGAAGGACCTGGAACTGAAGCAACCTTGTTTCTAATTTAAATTTAAATAAAAAAGAATAAGAAGAAAGAAGACAATAGAGTAGATACTTAAGGAACCTCTTTTTTAAAGGAGAATGGAAGTTTCTATAAACTGCTGTGTTGGCCAACAGTTACCATTACATTGGAAGTGGAGACGTGTGGTATGTTTCTTATTTATCCTTCAAAGGTGATGGCTCATTTCTGTTGCACTGCTTGAGTGTTTACTCATTGTTTATGGGTGCATTGTGCTAAGCCTCAGCAGCAGTTTTACTTTACACTGTCATCCCTTTTACACTGAGCCTTTTCCTCAGTCAGACCTCACATCATTCATCTTTTGAAATCCCTTCACTGCAGCCTTTATGTCACTCAGAATTCACCAGCACCATCTACATGCGCAAAAGCAATAGCATACTGTCTCTTCTCCTCTTCAATGACAATCCTGTCAAAAATGTGCTTTGGCATCCCCTTAGATAACCCCTGAAGGACACATTTGCCTTGGTTTAGACTTTGTAAACACTAGCAAATTATTTTTCCCTTTGCCTTACATGTTTAAGAATTTCTGTTGCTGTCGTTTGATCATTGCCACGCACTTCATGGTCTTCTGTTAAGAGTTCATTTGTTTGGCTATTAGGAGTTCTCAGTCTTCATGGTCACCAACAATTGCCTAGTCATCAGGCCCTTTATCAGGAACATCCAAGACCGAGGTCTTTGTTTCTTCTGAAATTCTTTATTCTGCCCAACTCTGATTTTATATTTGTGATACAATAACAAGTACTGTGAATAATCTGAGGGGCTGATGACAGGCAATGGAGTGTGATGGAAACTAGGAATAACTGGACTAGACCTGTATGCACATTTAAAAGTCAGGTTCTGAGACAGTTGTGAAAGAGAAGTAGGGAGAGGGTTCCCATAGTTATTAAAACTGAGTAGCAGCAAAGAGAGGAAGAGCAGAAGCCACTGTGTCCCACCAGTATTGTGCACACGTGCTACACTGGGAGGGGTGGAGGAAGATCATTTGTCAGTAATGCTCTTTAGCTAAGTGCAAAATGATGGAGAAAATGAAATTCAATTTAGGAAAGACTATAGCAGCTTAAATCAATCGGAAACTGGAGGGAAATTCTGAATATGATTGCATTTGGTTCATAAGCAAAAGTGAGTGACAGGAAGGAGAATGTTATAAAGAATATTGCTTCATCTTCCTGGCCACACAGTTTTCTCTCTTCCTGACCCCTCTGTTTCTCTTCCAAAAATTTCCCCTCCTCTACTTCTCCATTTCCCTAACAGTGTGTGAGTAGTAGTTGTGGGCAGATGCTTACTGATCTACCCAGTGCTGTTAACAGACAAGCAAATGTGACCATCCTATCTCCAGACTGTGTTTCCCAGGAGATCCCATACCTGCACCAAAGTGAGTTGCACTGGTGTGGAGGCAACATTCTAGTGACAATCGGAACTGGCAGAGCAACTTCGTGAGGGATATGAGAGATTGAAACCATCTACTTAAGGCCAGGGCTTTCATTGGGGGATCTTAGAGGAGAGACAACTAATACCAAAATAATTCCTGTATAATAACAGCAAAACTCCAGGAAGTGTTCTTGTTAGAGGAAAAGACTTAACCTTTAAAACATTTCTCATCAGGCATCTCCTCTCAGTGAGTTATGTGCTCTCTCAGGTAGATAAGAGTGTGCCTTTTATTAAGTTGTTTCTCTCCGTGTGCCACACGAAAGGAGACTTTATGCAGCTGTAAAGAAAAAATGACATTATGAAATTTGCAGGAAAATGGATGGAACTAGAAGTAATCTACAGGGCTGACCTTGACTCAGATAAACAAACATTGCATATTCATATCTCCCCCTCCCAGAAATGTATCATGTATCCCCAGTTAGATAGAAATTCATCGTGAAGAAAAACTCAGAGATTCACTTACCTCTGTGTCTGGAGGGCTGAGATTGAAGGGGTGTGCACCTCTATGTGTAGTCTACATGTTGACTTTTGTATGTGGATCTCAACTTGTAATGTTTGCAAGCATGGATAAAAGTGCTGTGAATGTGACCGTGGGCTACAAACTGCAAAGGAGATCATGAGAGTAGAGTAAGAGGTGTGAAGAAGAGGCTAGGCAAGTCAATAAGACACAGGACTTGAAAATAGGAAGCAGGGCTCTGACAGGGAAAGGTTGTGAGAGAGTATAGAGGGGGAAGGGCAGAAAGAGACACAACCACAGCAAAATTCCATTTGAAATTTAATAATGAAACTTCATATGCTAACTAAAATGAACTAGTCAATTGAAAGAATGATAGCAGCTTTTACCTGAATTATTCTGGGGAATGGAGTATGACAAGCATCCATCTACATATGTGTGCTAGACTATTTTTATAGGTTGTTGATCTCTGGAATGAATTCTCAATTCTTCATCTCATTTCATTCTGAATAAAATAATCATTTTTAGCAAGACTGGGTAAACCTTCAGTGTCCTCTTGACTAGTTCCCCTGCACCTTCACACTGCTTAAATTAGATCCTACCCATCAAGACCTCGAACTATCTCCCTCCCTTATGTCCACCCCAGGTATTTAAAAGCAACTTCCTTGAGCCTACAGATAGATTGATGAAGTGGGGGAGTCATACTGGAGTCAGAATTTAGAGTAAATTATTTTTTTAGTGAGTGAACTACATGTTCATACCAACTCTTCCTAGAATGCAACAGCACTTATTACAAACGTGTCTTTAAACATGCTGGCTTCTCTCAGAAGCATCTCCCATTGTGAGTTCTCACAGCATTTCTTTCCAAACTTAGGTTAAATGTCACTGAACTTGTGAAGCCTGTTGGATTCCCACAGGCAGTTTTAGTTCTTCTTAGCTTTGCCCAATGTAGCTTTTCATTTTTTCTTTTGGTGCACTACCTGTTCTGTTTAACCATCTTTATTTTTCCCTGTCTGCAGCTCCTGTAGACTGTCAGCTCTTTGAAGACATAGCTTCATGTGTACATTAGTGTACTTCCTGTATACACTAGTGTACTTCGTATAGACACTAGCCTTCATGTTTAGCCTCACCCTGCTACATCAGTAGATGCTGCATGTGCTGTATGAGGACAAATGTTTCCTAGTTTTTGATATTGGGAATTTATCTGTGTTATTTTTTCAACTGAATAAATTAAAATTGCGTTTAACTTTCTTTTGTTCTTCCCTTTTTAAAATTTAAATTAGAAACAGGCCTGCTTCACATGTTAATCCCAGATCCCTTTCCCTCCCCTCCTCCCCTGCCACCCACCAAATCCCCATTCTATCCTCCCTCTGCTCACCAGGGAGGGTGAAGCCCCCAAAGTCTGTCATATCATCCAGAGCAGGGCCTAGGCCCTCCCCCATGTGTCTAGGCTGAGAGCACATCCCTCCATGTGGAATGGGCTCCCAAAGTCCATTCCTACACTAGGGATAAATACTGATCTACTGCTAGAGGCCCCATAGATTGCCTAGGCCTCTTCACTAACATCCACATTCTAGGGGTCTGGAACAGTCCCATGCTGAGTTCCCACCCATCAGTCTGGTGTCCATGAGCTACCCCTTGTTCAGGTTAGTTGTTTCTGTGGGTTTCACTTGCCCAGTTTTGACCCCTTTGCTCATCACTCCTCCCTCTCTGCAACTGGGTTCCAGGAGTTCATCTGAGTGTTTCACTGTGGGTGTCTGCCTATAGGATAGCATACAAGGTAGTTATCAATCTCATTAGAGGGGAAGAGCATTTAAGGTAGCAACTCCACTATTGCTTATATTGCCAGTTGATGTCATCCTTGTAGATCTCTGGAAATCTCCCTAGTGCCAGATCTCTCATCAAACCTATAATGGCTCCATCTATTATGGTAGTATCTCTCATCCTACTTACCTCTATTCTTCCCTGACTCACACTTCCTGCTCCCCCATTTCCTCCTCTCCCTTCCACTTCTCTCCCTCTCTTTCTCCCAGCTCCCTCTTCCCTCCCCCCATTCTACCAGTATCCTCAGGGGATCCTGTTCCCCTCCCCTTCTCCGAGGTACATGGCATGTACTCACTCATATATTGATTTTAGACATGGAGCATGGAATTGCCAGCCTACAATACATACTGCCAGAGAAGCTTGGAAACAGTGAGGACCTAAGCGTTTAACTTTCAAAACCATACTTTAACGAAATAAAATGTCCCTCTTTTGCCCTTTTAGGCTGACCTCTTGAACACAAAGTAACTTAGTCAAATTAAGTTACCTGGTATGATTAGTGTTAGGAAAGTAATGAGATTTGGTTTGCTTCAAAAATTTGGATTAATCTGAGTTCCATGCAAGATTTTAACATTTAAGATCATTGCTGGATCTATAGGGCAAAGGAAATCATAACCTTTGCCCCAATTTCAAGATGATAAATTACAGCTTTTTCCAACAATGCAGAAGACAAAGTCTTATCTTGTTTTGGTAGTTTATAGCAAATTTCATTTAATGTAAATAAATTCAACTGCTAATTTGTTAAAAACCAAAGTTGTCGTCTTTATGATTTTGGCAGTGTTTACTAAAACACAGATACAATTAATAACTTTGTTTTCTAAATTATGTGATATGTGGCAGATATTAAACATGGTATTTCTCCTAGCACAAAAGTACAAGATTAATATTTTAAATGAGTGTATGTGTACATGCATGCATGTGTGCATGTGTGTGTGTGTGGGGTATTTGATAAGCAAGCATGAGTCTTCAGAGGCCAAAAATGGATTGCTGAATCCTGTGGAGCTAAAGTTATGGATGGGAGAACATCATAAGCAAAACATGCTTCAAATCTCAGTGCTCCTTACTCAACCACTGGCAGGGAGGCACTAGATAGAGATAACATCTCCACAGTTGAAGATGGCTGGGACTTGGAAGAGTTGGGTACAGGATGGTGAATTGGAAAAGTGCATTGTTTGTTGCATTGGAGAAATCATACCACTAATGTTAGTCTAGTCATGGTGCTTAATCTCATGAATAGTTTCTTAGTACTTCTTATTTGTATAGTCGAGTCTAAGCTACTTTGGGAGTTGTGTAAACTCCCAGTGTAACTACTTCAGATATAACTTTAATAGACAAAAAGAGCACAAAGGATGACTGTTATCTCTTGGTTTGCTTGCTTGTTTCCTTCTTTGCTTTATCTCACTTAGGCTACTGCAAACACACTATGTCAGGCAGCTTATATTCTCAAGTTTTCTTTTTCTAATCTGGAAATACGAACATTGGCTTAGATGAGTTCTAAAGCTCTATCAGCTATACTTTCTCAATAATTAACCCATATCTCCAAAGTATTGACCTTAACACTGGGCAGCTATAGCACTGAAAATGTGTCTAATGGTTACTAGGAACATATACTCTAAACTAAGTTTGGTAGAAAATCACAGCTTCTACAGGATAGGTGGTACATTTATGCTGAGAGTACATGGACAACTAACTTTTCTAAGAATGTGTTAAAACAGAAGAAAAGAGCTCAAAATTAACCCTTATAAATGGCACAATTTGCCTACTGTATAATTTAAATTGTTTAAATAAAGTTGCTGATTTGCATAATGAAGCATTTAAAAATATATCTTAAAAATAACAATACTGGGCATTGATTTGAAATTTAAACAAAACATAACAAGTACAAATTAACCTAGAAAGAATGTCATGAAACTGCATAATTAGATGTATTAATATATGTGAACTATCATTTATCAGACTAAATTTAGCATAGGTATTTATTTAAAGAAAAATATCTACATTTTCTATTTAAATTGGTTCTATTTTTGTTTTGTAAGCATTTGTTTTCATTAACTTTTAAAACACATGTGTAATTATTCAAGGCAGATGCCTTAAAACAGTAACTGTCAGGATTAGTTTTCTAAACTGAATTCTCAATTTTATCACTGTCTGCAATAATTTGGGGGAACATGGCATGAGACACCAGAGCATCCAAAGTATCAAGATTATTCAGTTTCAAAAGACCCCTAAAATTGTTTCAGTGTCTAGACAGAATTCAAAGCAGTGCTTGTAGTTTTGAGCCAATTCATTCTGTAACCCAAGCTGAACTGTTGATTCATTTCAGAATTATTCATTTCTAATCAGTAAAATAATTTAAAGTGTTTGGTTGCTTTTTAACTAAAGTATAAATACATCATTTACCCTCTTTCCTTTTCTCCTTCCAAATCCTCCCATGACTCCTACTCTCTCTCAAACTAAAGGCCTCCTTGTGTTTGACTATTGTTGTTACACACACACACACACACACACACACACACACGTACACTCATACACACACCCAATGATAAATCCACTTAGTGAGATTTGTTTGTATGTGGTTTCACAGTTGACTACTTTGTCTAGATTTCCCTTATGTGTTATCATGTCTTCATGTCTATTGATGTTATTACTGTTCAGGTCTTATTCAGTTACTCTAAATTTTTTTTACTTGATATGTGTAGGAGTTTTGCATGTATTTATGTCTGTGCACAACTTGAGTGTCTAGTGCCTACAGAGGACAAAAGATGGACTCTGATACCCTGGAACTTAAGTGACAGATGGCTGTGAGCTATCATGTGGGTTCCTGGAATTGAACCCAGGAACTCTGAAAGAACAAATCTTAAGCGACATCTTTACTCCTACTGTTTGGCTTCTTTGAATATCAAATTGTGCCCAAATTCTGAACCCAACAAGAGACCTGATCCAATGCAAAAGCAATGAGTGTTTTATTAATAAGTTAACTGTATTAACTTAGTTCCTCCATCTGTCTGACACAGCAGGTGGAGTGAGAAGGTCCCAGAGGGACTGCATGTCAGGGAATTTATTGGGTGGAGCAAGGGGAGGGTCTGGGTTCCACAACAGTTTCAGGATTTTTGCACTCCCTGGCTTGGGCAACCTATCCTATGTTGATTGGTCAACTGATTGCTATGACCTATAGGCCCTCCCAGGGCTGTTGCTATGCTCTGCATGCCACTATTACTATAAAAGCACATCCAGAGCCTGCCAGCTAACTTCTGATTGGTTTCTTGCTACATAGAGGGTATATGACCTCCTTATGACTAGGAGGTCAGTAAGAGCAGGAAAATCAGCACATGTTGCTGAGTCACAGGCTTACATCTTACTAGGTCTTTTCTGTAGCCTGTCATGGCTGTGAAAGCAGGGTGCTGGGTGAGGGTCTGGTCCCTTCAAAACGTTGTAGCCTGTCATTGTGGGGTTCACTCAGATGTAGCCGACTTGCCTGGTTCGTACCTGAGCTGGGAGCGTGACTTGAGAAATGGCTGGTAAAGACACTAAGAAAAAGACAGAGACACAGAATAGAGGAAGGAGGGCAATCCAATGAATATTGGATGTCCCAAATTTATTCAACATTCTTAAATATCCAAACCAAAAACAGGAACATGGCAAAAAACTTCTTTATCATGTACAAGGAACAGACTTTCTTCCTTAATTCTCCAAACATTTGGTAGCCGCATCTTAGACTCCTTATCTGGCCTTGAGGGTCAAAAGTAACCATACCTCAGACCAAGTCTATTGTTATTTAGATAAGACATCCATGACCAAGATCAAGCATCCTACAATAGCTATACCTTAGACCTTTAGGTCTCATGACTTTATCCTTGGAAGACTAAGGAAAGTTTTGAACTCTCTGACCTTAAGTCAAGAAGAAACAGAGCCATCTTTATGGGCCCCGACAGTAAAAAAAAAAAAAACATTTTGTCCCTTGAAATATTTTCCTTTAGTATAAAAACATTTATAGGAACTAGAGAAGTATTTCTGATAATGTAGACTGAGTAGTGGCACCATTGCAATCACATGCACAGGGAGTTAAAATGCAAAGTCCCAGCAAAATGTCAGGTCATTCTGTGGTCTCGGGAAAGATATGCATAGCAAGCACTGGCAACAAGAATTACCCACATGGAGTAAATACCCTTCTAGAAATGACTTCCATCCCAGGATGCCTTATAGAATCTCATGATGAATGTAAGAGAGCAGTTTGATTTTTTTATTTGAATAACAGGCTTGTATGTAAAGAATACAAACGTTTGGTGATATTTTTGTTTGTTGTTTGTATTTTAGGTCTTGTTTTCATTAAGTGGGCTTATCTATTTTCATTTGCACTAAAATTTAGAAAGAAGAAAAAATACACCCTTTGAGTTATTCATCTCTATGAGTGCCCTATGAATCTAAGTGGTATATATCAAAACATTACATATTCTAAATGATTTTCCCTCCAAAACCTGAATTTCCCCAAAGAGAACTGTTCATAAATTGAGTATACTCTTTTTCCTCTTCACAGAATTGCCAACATCATTTTCAAGAAATATAGGACTTGTGATCTTTTTATGCCAATTTTTTTAAAGTTCAAACATTCTAGCTTTCTTTTTTAGAAATTGATAGCTTCTATTAAAGGCAGTGCTGTTTAGAATGGATAGCCTTGTCAGAATATTCTGTGATTGTTGAACTCTGCATATGCAGGCAATCTTCCCATTTTCCTCCAGTTAAGATAATTTTTGCTTTTACTTCAAATGTATTACATGCGAAAATGCTGTGTCCAAATATGGAGATGACCCCTGTTCCAAAGGTCATAACTGTCAGTATGCATTTGATCACATACAACATGTATGATTAGCTAAGTATTTCTCATCACTTGAGGAGTTTCTGTTTGTGATAGATAATGTAACAAGATCTAGTCAAGTTTCTTAAGGTCTGTGTGCACTAAAGCAAGAGAAAGCAGGAATTTAGATAGCTCTCTATAAGTGTTAAATTATTCTTAAATTGAAATTTGAGACTAAGTCATCTATAATTTGCTGCCATTTTCAGTGTCTTAATTCAGAGACCACCTTTTAATTATTATGATGCAGGGGTCTGCAGATCCTGCTAACTGAGCTGACATGCAATCTCTAAGCATGAACATCCCTTTGGTCTCTTTTTGCACCATGGGACTTTAAAATTAGTTGGCTGATGTCTTTGTATTTCATTCAAATTCCTTGTTCTCTTATAATTGTCATCTTCCTTTTGTATTACATATTCCTGGTACATCATTGCTTATCTTATTCATGTTTAGTTTGAGAAAGGAAGATACCTTCCTATGTTTTAACAATTACCTTAATCATATGCCCCAATAATGACATGATTTCAGGATGTAAAAATTTCGCCTACTGCTCTGCTCCCCTTCACCATTTTCAGAGAAGGAACTTGGATTGACATGTAAAACATGGTTTTTCTAAATTAAATAAATACAGAGAGGAAAAGATAGGCATAGTTAGACAATTAGTTTAGGCTTTCATGTATCTTATGTCTTTTCTTCTTGACTCCACAGCGCCCCCGACAGTTCGGATTGTGCACTCAGGATTGGCCTGCAATATTGAGGAGGAACGCTACTCTGAAAGGGTTTACACTATCCGGGAAGGAGAAACTCTGGAACTGACCTGTCTGGTTACAGGACATCCACGCCCACAGGTGAGCCCTGAGTTAGGACATTGAAGAAGACACTGACTTCTCTTGGAAGTTGATAGCTTATTTTTACACAATTAAGCTAGAATTTTTTTTGTTTGTGTGATTGGGTGTAGGTGTATGGGGAGGGGAGGTGTGGGTTGTGTTTGTATTTTTATTTGCTACTGCAATGTAAATGAATAGAATGAAAGATAAGTGTGATAATTTTTAAATATTGCTCAAGAATGCAAGTGCATAAGATGAAATTAGAAATTTGGGTTTTGTGTTGTGAGAAATTTAGAATACACTCCCAAGAAAGCTGTTAAAAAGACAACTACAAAAATAGCTAAGTAAGATAACAATTCACATGGTGGTGAGTCTATTTTAGAATGTGGAAAACCTGACTTCATGATGACACAATTGTACCTGAGGAAGCTTTGTTTTGAGGAATATGTTGCATGGCATCACATGCATCTTCCTTAATCTTAGTTTTCCATTCATAAATGTTTTATATAAATCTTTACAGGTGTTAAATGCACTTGACCTTTCATATTAATTAGCTATGCTTGTCTTAGGTGATACCATTAGGAACACTTGAGAAATTTAAAAGGTACTGAAATTACAAATAACATGCAAAGAAAAATCATGGAGGACCAAAAGAGATAATTATACACCAACAAACCCATGTATATTATACACATATAGTGTGAAAATGTTATTTGTATACATAATATTCAAGTGTTTTTACTCATTAAGAATTTTTATTTTCATATGTGTAATCTGACAACTTCAGAGTTAACACAGATATTTAACTATGGCAGAGTTGATTTAGTGGAAAAATTTATACATTTTATTTTCTTTGCTATCCAGACAAGAAACCTGGCTGACACAGCCACAGAAGATAATGGAATAAAATTTAAGGATTTTATGAATTTGCAACTCTTGCCTTGTCATTTGCTTCTGCCAATTTTAGCTATAGTGATAAAGAAACTCTTGATTCTTCCTCATGAACAGAGAAAATTATTGGTTATTGGGTAATGGTAGGTAGGTTGATTGGCATATAGATAATTAGATGATACAAGATGGATGGATGGACAGATAGGTTCATAGAACAACAGTTATGACTGAAGTGATAAACTATATTTTGTAAAATTGATCTTGTTGCTAAAGCCTAAATGTGTAAAAGTAACCATAAATGGTGTCTAACATTTTTTTAAATAGAAATTACAAGGAGTAGTATTATTTTCTATTAACAGGATATGAATTAATTAATAGAAGTTGGCTTAATAAAATTAAATTTTATAAAATTTGCTAACATTAATTAAACATATTACAAATAATGATTTCAAAATGATGATGAAATTATTATTTAAAAATTCATGGAAAAATATTGAGTTCAGTGAGATATTATCTTCAAAAATTTCAATAGTATATTTAGAGTTAACTAAAATAGCTTAAGAAATATTGATGTTAAAATTTATTTTTTAATTAAAAGAGCTAATATGATAACTGGAATCAAGCTTTAGAATCAAAATAGGTTAAAGTACAAGAAGTAACAAGAGGTTGGTGAGACAGTTCCCAGAAAGAGAAGGCCACTACACAAACACACACACACACACACACACACACACAATGTTGTAACACTGGGTTGCTACCTTATATTGTGAACTGTAAACTTTGCTTGAGAATGGAGCTTCTATCTACCCCTGTCTGGATGTCCTCTATAACAGTTCTCTTTTCCCTTTAACCTTAGAATCGTCTTAAACTGACACTGAGACTTCCCTTTCAACATTTACATTTCAGAATGCCATCTCATTCTCTATCTAATCTGAAATGAGTTCTGGAAAAAGAGGGATAGAAGATTTTTATTCCTTAACCAGTTCCATTTTGGGATCTATTTAAATATCGTCCCATAGTTTTTTTCAAAGGACAACAAAAACTAATGTGTAATAATATTCCTAGATATAACTCTTGTGTCATTTTTAGTTGATATTTCCTCATTGAAATGGTTGACTGGGAGCCTTCTTTGCCAGCAAGCAGAATAAAGAAGGCTAACCAAACATCTGGGGTTTGCCATTCCGACCAAAGTCTAAAGAGCATGCTATTGGCAGATGCTCCTGAAAATGATTTTTCTGGATGATAGCAAGGAGCTGGAGTAACTTACTTCTGTATCTAGGCTGGCACAGGAAATACTCAAATGAAGATGAGAGGGTCCTTAGTCATTTGTCACCATGGATTTTAGTCTCTTACCTCTTTCCATCACTGTTAGAATCATAGAAATTCCCCATTTCCAAAAATATTACAAGCTTTTAAAAACTATATTATTTGGATTCATTGCAAGTAGTTGAATAGTAATAAAATATGCAAGAGAGATCAAATAAAGAAGTCATTTCACCCTAGTGGGTAGGAGGGTGACACTGAAACCACAATAATTACATTACACCAGCTTCCCCCTCCTAAAAGAGTAATTTTGGGGAAATTCCCAAGCTTCGCTATTTCGTGTGTCTTGGGTTTTGGTGATGTAATACAAATTGTAAATATTATAAGTATATGTTAGAATAGTTTTGAGTGACATTTACATTATAAATACGCATATATATACACATATGTGTAAACATATACTCCATATAATGTTTGAAAAATAGATCCAGTTACAGTTTAAAGCCTAGTTATGAACATTTTCCTCACACTTAATGATTACTAAATATATGCTTATTGACTTTTTATATTGTCTTTTGTTTTCTTCTTCATATGACATGTATCTCCTTTCATATTTTTGAGAATTTTCACTTAATTCATAAATTTAACTGCTGACAAATATGTTACAAATTTTCCTTCTGGGGTGTTAGTTTTGTTTGAAGTTTATTTTTTAAAATATTACTCCTTTTTTAGATTCTATACGTTTCTCATACGCTAAGATGCTTTAGATTCCAATAGTCTTTTACTTTTACAGACGCTGTTCAGTATGCCCTTGGTTAAGGCCAACCATTTCTGTCTTCCTAATGAACTAAAAGATGAGCATTTTACCTTCCCATATAAATTATTGTGATCTCAGTTTTTCATCATTTACTCAGTGAATGCATCTGAAAAAGTCATATGGCAGACATCAAATGATGTTCTAAGTAGGCTACCTGAATATTTCATACTTTCAGACCTGAAGACAATTCTCAGATTCACTTGGCTATACTTCTTACAAAAATTCTAATGCACGTCCATGATAAGTATATATAATAGAATACACACACACACATACACCATGGGAAAAACTAGGCTCTGTTATCCTACCAAAAATCATCAGAAGTTACTTTTTTCATGGCTTAGAAGATGCAATATAGCTGATTTCTTTAATCAGCCATGAATCTGTTCATACTGGGACTGTCTTCTCCTTCATGTGCGAGAATTGCCAAATCAAGCAATTTTTAGATGAATCTTTGGATATTGCTGGCATACTAATAAGTCACAAAAGATGCTCAGAAACTTGCTTTCTCAAATTCCAGGTCTATCACTTCCATGTACCCTTCATAAACATCAACGTGGTTCTATCAAGAAGTGATTAATATCGTTATTAATTTCATCTTTACATGGCTAAAAGTATCAAACAAAGATTTTAGTGGTAAATATCATGCCTTCAATATTTTTATTTTACTTTTTTATATAGTATAAAGTATATGTGTGTTGAATCAGTTTTATATATTTAAAAAATATGCTGACAATTTTTAGTCTAAGTATGTTACCAAAATTTTACATTAAACTCCTTTGATTACAAGATCACATTTGCCTCATGGGGAAACTAAATTCATTTAGTATCTTTCTAAGATTCATATTTGTTTATATCTATGAATAATATTTGTACTTTGAATAACTACTTATAACATATGTGTGTATATATACATATATGTATATGTAATATTCTAGAAACCTTTAAAAAAACCTTAGATAATGTGCTGAGTGAGTCAAAGCACTTTATAGAACAATTTATGCAGATTATATTTACTTATAAAGAAGATTTATTTTTGAGTTCACGTATTTAATACCTGAACATCAGAAGGCCCCTGGATTTCACAGAACTAAAGTTAGGTATCTTTCTTATGGATAATAGTGTTTATGATTCACATGAACTACCTTGGACTCATTACTGAAGCTGGTGTCATGCTTCTCTCCCAGATTGCTTCTATAAAATTCTTTCATTTTCACATTGGCACAAAATACTGCTTTACTAAATGACCTTGAAATATTAGCTTTGAAGAGACAACACAGCCTGTAAAAAATATGTATAAGTATTGAATTGCAACCTAAAAGTCAGAGTGGGGTTATCATCATAAATGTGTATTGAAGTTTACAGCCTACACATTAGAGTCTTCTGATTCTCATAGAATAGCAAACTGTCATTCTAACTGAAAACGGAGCTCAAATTTCTGTTTCATACCTAAATATTAGGCAAAGTGATAAATACACTGTTAAAACCTACAATTTGTCTATAGTAATCAAGTAAAGCTTGTGAATTTGTGATTGTAGCCCAGTAGTTTAGCCCTTGTGTAAAAGACAAAGCCCCATGTTTGATGCTATCATTACAAAAAGGAAATATAATGAACTTTAAAAATATTTTATTTTTGATATCATAATATAATTAAACCAGTTTTCCCTTCTTTATACTCCTCCCAAGCCCTTATGTTACACCTCCTACCTTGCTTTCAAATTCATGTTCATTTTTGTTTTACTTGCTAACACACACATACACACACACACACAAACACACACACACACACACACTCAATCTGTATAATATTATTTGTATGAATGGCTTTTCAGAGATAACCACCATTTGGTATAACCAGTTGGTGTTCTCTTCCCTGCTATTTTTTCCTGATTTCATCATTCGTTATTTGCCTGTAGTGGTTTGTGTTGGGTTGAGTCCTCATGGTTTTTCCCCTATCAACTTTGACATGTCTATTGTCATCACCTTTGTTCATCTCTTGTTTTGGCAGCCATGCTGGTGAGACTTCATTGGTGTAACTTCTGACATTCATAAGAAATACAGTGTCACAGCAAACTGCCTGCTTGGTTGTCTCTTATAATCCTTGGCCCTCTTTTCCATAAATATCCCTGAACCTGTGGTCCTGGAATTAAGTTGTAGAACTACCTATTATTTGTGATCCAGAATTCTATGTAGATTTATTAAAAATACCTAGCATGTGTAAATGCTAAGATATATCAATCATCTGTGATTGAGTTGTAGATGCAAAAAAAATTTCTTCTATAAACATAATTTAAGCTATTACTGTCATTATTAGATGATTGCAATTAACCCATTAGTATATTCTCCTATTTGTCACACTTAACATTAACTTTGGCCAGCATAAGCAGTAGCGGCAAGAGAAATATTTAGTTAGGTGGTAAGTTTTTGTTGTTATTGATAGGCCAGAACAATTTTAAAATGGAAACATTCTTACTATGATTATGACTTTATTTCTCACAGACTACTCGGAACCTACTTTAATATGCTGTTATGATAGTTCTTTGACATTTAGACATCATGCTGATTTACACTAAGTGATGAGGAATGTCAAGAGCAACCTTCACAGAGAACTCAAACACTCCAAAAACTCAGAGAAGCAGCAATGTTACCATCTCTTTCTTTTATGAGCATGTGTGTTAGAGTTCACTTCGGTTGATCACTATATGAAATACACTGGTCTAAAGGACACTGCTATCATGGGAAGTTTGGAGGAGATGGTCCTCTAAGAATATGATATTGGCTTGGCAATATGATCCCTAAAATCTTAAGTATGATCACATTCTCAAATATCAGTTGTTAAGTAGTAGCACTTTGCATATATTCTCAGTATTGGGAGAGGGCATTTAAGGTAGCCACTCCACTATTGCTTAGATTCTTACTAGGGGTCATCCTTGTGGATCTCTAGACATTTCCTGAATGGCAGATTTCTCTTTAAACCTATAATGGCTGCCTCTCCAAAGGTATCTCTTTTCTTGCTCTCCACTGTTCTTCCCTCGACTCAGTCTTCCTGATATGTCATGTTCTCCACCCCCCTCCTCTTCTCTCCTTCTCTTTCTCCTAAATCCTTCTACCCTCTCCCAATGATCCCAATTTACTCAGGAGATCTTGTCCTTTGCCTTGTCTCCAGGGGTCCATGTATGTCTCTCTTAGGGTCCTCCTTTTTTCCTAGCTTATCTGGAGGTGTCGATAATAGGTTGGTAATCCTTTGCTCTGTCTAATATCTGTATGTCAGTGAGGACATACCATGCTTGTCTTTCTGTGACTTGTTTACCTCACTCAGAATTGCTTCTTCTAGTTCCACTCATTTGCCTGAGAAATTCAAGATTTGCTTGTTTATTTTCACTGAGTAGTACTCCTTTATGTAAATGTACCACATTTTCTTTATTAATTCTTCAATTAAGGGACATCTAGGTTGCCTCCAGGTTCTGGCTATTACAAATAATGGTGCTATGAACATTGTTGAACAGATGTCCTTGTGGTATGAATGGGCATCCTTTGGGTATATATGCCTAAGAGTAGAATTGCTGGATCTTGTGGTAGGTAGACTGATTGCTATTTTCATGAGAAACTGCCATACTGATTTACAAAATAGCTGTATGAGTTTGCACTTCCACTATCAGTGAAGGAGTGTTCCCATTTCTCCACATCCTCTCCAGCATAAACTGTCATTGGTATTTTTTATTTTAGCCATTCTAGCAGGTAAAGATGGTATCTCAGAGTTTTGATTTGCATTTCCCTGATGACTAAGGATGTTAAGCAATTTCTTAAGTGTGTTTTAGCCATGTTAGATTCCTCTATTGAGAATTCTCTATTTAGTTTTGTATCCTACTTTTTAATTGAATTTTTTTTTGGTGACTAGCTTCTTGAGTTCTTTGTATATTTTGGAAATCAGACCACTGTCAGATGTGGGGTTAGTGAATATCTTTTCCCTTTCTATGAGCTGCCTTTTTGTCTTGTTGACTGTGTCCTTTGCCTTACAGAAGCTTCTCAGTTTCAGGATGCCCCATTTATTAATTGTTGACCTCAATGTCTGTGCTACTGACTTTATGTTCAGGAAGTGATCTCCTGTACCAATTCGTTCAAGAGTACCTCACAGTTTCTCTTCTAAGACGTTCAGTATGGTTGGATTTATGTTGAGGTCCTTGGTCCATTTTTACTTAAGTTTTGTGCATGGTGACAGATAGGATCTACCTGAAATAGTGTTTATTTGGTGTTTCGTAACATGATTTTACTCATTTTTTAATTTTTTGTGTTATTAGAGCTTTCAATAAATTCTAAATGTATTAGCCTTCACATCATTGAATGAACGTTTTACACTGACCTATTTTTATGGTTCTGTGTGTATGCTCACATATGTAAGTCCAGAAATCCTTAGTCATTTGAGCACACTCAATATGTTACAAATACTCATTTATAATAATAGTTATTTTGGCTACCTGTATTTGAAGAGCAGCTAGAAAGTCACCATAGTAGTGATATTCTTAAATGAAATTTATCCTCACTTATTAAGACATTTCAACTGACAAGATTTCACATCTTTTCCTCAGTGAAGTGCTCATTGGAATGATATTAGAATCAGAAATTGAGAATTTGAACCAACATCATTTTACTTAAAAGAGAAAATTGTAGGCAACGTATTATAGAATATGTTATCAGTAGTAACTAGTAACCTGTACAAGTACTGATTGTGAACTAGTAAAATTGATTCTAAATTAGGCTCATCACAGGTTTTGCTGAAATGCTCAGATTTGTTACAGATAAATCAGTGAAGAATAAAAATAACCCCAAAATGTTAACCTGCTTACGAAGACAAAAAATGATTGTGAAATGGAGTGTTTCTTTGACTGATAAATGAGGAAACAGTTAAGAACTACTCCAGGAATTCATTTTTAGGAGTTGTTAATCTTTGGATTTTCTCTTGTTGTCAAGATATTAACAAAGAGGCAAAACGCCCTTAACTTTCCCAGTGGTTTTATCTTTTTCCATCAGTAGTCATTGATTCCTTTCTTTTTATGCTTCCTTGTGCTACATGAAGAAACATTATCCTTTACAAGCCTGCCACTTCCTACTAGCTTGCCTTTGGCATAAATCATTAAATGATGCAGGACAGGATTGAACAGAATTAACAGTAGTTAATTAGTATCTCTTCCTTTGGGCATCATATAATTTGTATTAGGTTTTAGCATGAACCTTAAGCATCCAGAGTTGTGGTACACTAGTGAAAGTAAGTTATTTTGTTCATTATAAACAGAGTAAGAGACCACTTTGGATTGCTAAGTAGTACATTCTAGGATGACAGACTATCAAATTTTTAATGCACATCAAAAATGGTTTGAAAATATAATTAAATAATTATTTGAACTAATATACAGAAGAAACATAAGTACATTTCATAAGATCTATAAACTCTGTTGATTGAAATGAATGCTGCCAACGAAAGTCACACAAAGTCTGTGGTTTGTAGCTTGTAGTTTAGATGTTAGGATTGTAAAAGATCCATAGACTACTTTTTTGGGAGAAAGTTCTGAGTAGAATTTCTTTTCTTTTGCCTTTTCCTAGCTTTTGCTAATGGTGTTTCTTGTCTTCCATTTGTATCAGTACAATTAGGGTCTCTATCTGTGTGAGTGAGTGTGTGTGTGAGTGTGTGTGTGTGTGTGTGTGTGTGTGTGTGTGCGCGCGCGTGCGCATGCATGCATATATTTTTCTTTCTGCCTGGACATTCTGTTTTCCTCTTCTTCTAAGACACAAGTTGTATTGGATTATAGAATCTCCCTACTCCATCGTTCTCATGTTAAACAACTGTGTAGAGAAGTATCTTCCAAATGTCAGCCCGACTAAAACCTGAGAGAGATTATTTGTGAAATGATGAATGCTATTTATCAAAAGAACTGCAATGAGACCATTTGTTCAATAGTAGCTTTGTGTATATTCAAAGATGATATTGCTAGGTATAATTTTTAATTTTATTTATCTATTTACTTTTTTTTCGAGACAGAGTCTGTCTGTATTGCTTTGAAGCATGTCCTGGAACTCGCTGTGTAGACCAGGCTGGCCTGGAACTCACATAGATTAAAGGCTTATACCACCAACGCCTGGCCTGCTAGGTTTAATTTTTAAAGGTGAAGTTATGAACATGATGTGTATTTAATGATTCTTGTAGCAAAGGATGTTGTCAGTTTAAGATTAAATGGACAGTTGTTTGTCAACTATATTTGGAAATATTCATTTGTAATTTGTGGAAAGGTTGCAGTGCCCTTTGTGCTGGGTGGTAGCTTTGAATGGTCTTTTATGAGTAGATCTTAAGCTTGCATTATGAGTTCCTTCATAACTTTTCTGTCAGCATTAATTCATCTATTTTTTATTATAGTTTGACATAGTGGCTTCATTTTGATTCTAAAATGGTCTTAGAGTTAGGATTTCAAAATACTTTGAGGGGTACATTATTCAACCCCTACTGTACATAAATGTTTTAATAACCCCAGCACCACCATTATCTCAGTGGGTAAATTGTCTGCCACTTAGCCTGAGATCTTAAGTTTGATTACAGTGTCCTACATGATGGACCGTTCCAAAGGTAGCACTGTCCACTTTGGTTGATCTCTTCCACATCAATCATTAACCAAAGGAAAAAAAGAAAAAGAAAAAATGTCCCACAAATGAACGTTCTTCTTGCTAAAAAGGGGAACTCTGAGTTCTAACATTATTATTTTAAGGCTCATAAACTTCGTTTGGTTGCTACAAGTGAACAGATTAAGGACTGATTTTGTTTTTCAAAATATCATAAATAGTAATATGCACACAAGCAATCAAAAAATCAGGTTTGGTATTCATGATGAGAAGTTCAAATATATATGTAGCAGTTTGTCCCACTTGTCAGTTTGAGCAAGTAAGGTCACATAAAGGAAAAGTATAATAAAAGTATTGTTTCAAAATTTGGAATGCATTGGTTTGGCCATGGTTTTTCCAATGCAGAATTGTGCTTCTACCAATCCAGCTAAGGAAACAAGTAACTGATATTGGGAAGCAAAACTTGTCAGTGGGGGCACCTGAAGCTCTCTCATCAACAAAGGGGTAGGAAACATAGGTCTATGTTCAAGCAAAATAACTCCCAATGACACTGTATAGAAACTTGATTTTAGTGTTTTGAGTGATACATCCTTTCTTTAGACATATTAATATTAGTACATTCATTCATATAATGGCTGAATCTCAGAAGTGTATGTTGATATTGACACATTCATCTTCATTCTACATTGATTTTTGCACCTTTTTGTGAATTTTACTTAATGAAGTTACTATCCTTCTCTAAGGAAGTCTTATTTCCTGTATTTGTAATTTATTTAACATGTGTGCATTTGATTATACCCAACTAGAAAGGCACTGGGGTTTTGATTATATCCAATTATCTTCTCTATATTTCAAAGAATTTTGAAAGATGTTTTAAAAAATAGTGAAATCAAAAATACATCAATATTGTTGACCATATAAACAAACTAAGAAAAAAAAACATGATCATCTCACTAGATGCTGAATAAGTCTTTGACAAACACACCTGTATGATAAAGTTATTGAAGAGATCAGGGATAACAGGAACATACCTAAAATAATAAAAGCAATATACAGCAAACCAACAGCCAATATCAAACTAAATCGAGACAAACTCAATGCGGTTCTTCTAAATTCAGGAACAAGACAAGACTGTCCACTCTCTGCATATCTCTTCAGTATTGCACTTGAAGTTCTAGCTAGAGCAATAAGAAAACAAAAGGAGATAAAAAGGATATGAATTAGAAAAGAAGTGAAATTTTCACTATTTGAAGATGATATGATAATTTACATAAGTGACCCAAAAAACTGTACCAGGGAACTCCTACAGCTAATAAATACCTTCAGCAAAGTAAAAGGATACAAGATTAAGTAAAAAAATCAGTAGCCTTACTATATACAGAAAGTAAATGGGCTGAGAAACAAACCAGAGAAACATTACCCGTTACAATTGCCACAAACAGCATAAAATACCTTGGGGTAATGATAAGTAAACAGGTCAAAGACCTGTATCACAAGAAGTTTAAGTCTTTAAAGAAAGAAATTAAAGAAGATATCAGAAAATGGAATATATCTCCCATGCTCTTTTATAGGTATGATCAACATAGTAAAAATGGCAATCTTGCCAAAAGCAATCTACAGTATCAATACAATCCCCATCAAAATCCCAGCACAATTCTTCACAGGCCTTGAAAGAACAATTTTTAACTTTATTTGCAAAAGCAAAAACACAGGATAGCAAAAACAAAACTGTACAATAAAGAAATATCCAGAAGTATCACCATACCTGACTTCAAGTTCTATTATAGAGCTATATTCCTGAAAACAGCTTGGTATTGCCAGAAAATTAGAGTGGTAGACAAATGCAATCAAATTGAAAACCCTGATATTAACCCACACACCTACAAACACCAGCTTTTTGTCAAAGAAGCTAAAATTATACAATGGAAAAAAGAAAAGCATCTTCAACAAGTGGTGCTGACATAATTGGATGCTGGTGTGCAGAAGACAAAACGTAAGTTCAAATGGATCAAAGACCTCAACATAAATCCAGCCACACTGAACCTCTTAGAAGAGAAGATAGGTACAGAAGACCACTTCCTAAATGTAACAACATAGCATAGACACTGAGATCAACAATGAATAAATGGTATCTCCTGAAACTGACAAGCTTTTGTAAGGCAAAGGACACTGTCAACAAGACAAAGCAGAAGCCACAGAATGGGAAAATTTATTTACCAAACCACATCTGACAGAGGGATAATTTCCAAAATATACAAAGAACTTAAGAAGCAAGTGTCCAAAACACCAAAGGATCCAATTAAAATGTGAGGTACAGAACTAAATAGAGAATTCTCAATGGAGAAATCTAAAATGGCTGAAAGACACATAAGAAATTGCTCAACATCCTTAGCCATCAGGAAATGCAAATCAAAACAACTCTGAGATACCACCTTACTCCTGTCAGAATGGCTAAAGTAAAAAACACCAATGACAGTTTATGCTGGAGAGGATGTGGAGAAAGGGGAACACTCCTCTACTGCTGGTGGGAGTGCAACTTGTACAGCAGCTTTGGAAATCAGTATGGTGATTTCTCAGGTAAATGAGAATCACTTTACCACAACACCCAGCAATTGCACTCTTAGGCATATACCCAAAAGATGCACATTCATACAACAAAGACATCTGTTCAACTATGTTCACAGCAGTATTATTTGTAATAGACAGGACCTAGATGCCCCTCAACTGAAGAGTTGATAGAAAAAATGTGGTACATTTACACAATGGAGTACTATTCAGTGGAAAAACAATGGAAGTCACAATCAAATAGATGGAATTAGATCAAAAAAACATCCTGAGTGAGTAACCCAGTCACAAAAAGACAAACACAGTATGTACTCACTCATATATGGATTTTAGACATAGAGCAAAGGAGTATACCAGCCTACAATCCACACTGGCAGAGAAGCTAGGAAACAAGGAGAACCCTGGAGAAGGGGAAAGGGACAAGATCTCCTGAGCAAATTGGGAGTATGGGGGAGGGAAGATGGAGTGAGAAGAAAGAGAAGGGGAGAAGAGGAGGGGAGAGGAGGACAGGAGAGAGCAGGAAGATTGATTCAGGGGAAGAAAACAGGAGAGCAAGAAAAGAGATACCATAGTTGAGAGAGTTATTTTAGCTTTAAAGAGAAATCTGCCACTAGGGAATGTTCAGAGATCTACAAGGTTGATCCCAATTGCCAACCTAATCAATAGTTGAGAGGCTACCTTAAATGCCCTTCTCCTTAATGAGATTGATGACTGCCTTATATGCCATCCTAAAGCCTGCATCAAGTAGTTGATTGAAGCAGAAGCAGACACCCACAGCTAAAAACACTGAGCTGATCTCTGGAATCCAGTTGCAGAGAGGGAGGAGTGATGAGCAAAGGTGTCAACACCAGGTTGGAGAAACCCACAGAAACAGCTGACCTGAACAAGGGAGCTCATGGACCTCAGACTGATAGCTGGGAAACCAACATAGGACTGTTCCAGACCCCTTGAATGAGGATGTCAGTTTGGTGGTCTGCTTAATCTATAGGGACTCTGGTAGTGGTTCAGTATTTATCCCTAGTACACGAATAGACTTTGGCAGCTGCAATCCTCATAGAGGGAAACTTTCTCAGCCTAAATACAAGGGGAATATCTAGGCCCTACTTCAAATGGTATGGCAGACTTTGAAGATCCCTATGGAAGGCCTCACCCACCCTGGAGTACAGAAAGGGGATGGGATAGGGGGTCAGTGGAGGGCAGGGGATGAGGGAAGGGAGACAGAAGTGAGATTGACATGCAAAAGAAGCTAGTTTGTAATTTAAATTAAAAAAGGAAAAAATAATATAGTAAGACTAACACCATATTGGGGACAGAAAGTAGAAGGCCACTAGACTACAAACCCCACATTCTTTCCTCTCTAGTGATCTGTATTTTCATATATTCAGGCTAATCATATTCTGTTTCTTGCATAATTTTTAGCCTCAATTACCGTAAATTACCTTACTTGATTGGATTGTATTTTATTATTCTTTCTCATTATGGACTTAGCTCATAGAGCAATCTGTAACGTATTTCTGCATACTTGACGTCACCTTGTTAGTATGGTTGCAGAGAAAGAAAACCTGATGATCAAGTTAAATGATTAGCCTTATTAGAAAAAGATGCCATCTTTGTTTTTCTATCTCTGTCTTATTCCCTTCTAATTCAACCCATGTTACTATATATGACAGGATTTCAATCTCTTGTATTGCTGAATAACATTCACTTGTGCATTTACATTGCATTCATATTATGAACACCTCAGTTGATTCTGCTGCCTGAAAATTGTGGATAGTGAAACAACAAACATGAGCATTAAGGCATTTCTTCAACATATTGACTTCATTTTCATTCATATCTGAGAAAAGTTTGCATCATACGATACTTGTATTGTCACTTTTTAGAAACCTTCGTGCTTATTTTTATGATTTCTATATTCATTTACATTACTATAAACACTGTAAAAGTAGTGGGCAGGGAAAGAATAGGTAGTAGATAAAGGATTGAGATATGGGTATCAAAGTACGATTATTAGATGGTAGATAAAATTCCCTCCCTGGGAAAATAAGGGGATATTGGGGGGTTGGTGCGGGGGCATGGGAGGAGGGGAGAGAAAGGGAGAGGGATCTGGAATTGACATGTGAAGCAACCTTGTTTAAAATATAAATTTAAATTTAAAAATAAAATAAATAAAAATTTCAAGTTTTTTACCATTGGACAGTGACTTTATTTAACATTAACTTATTAATGTTAAAATGCCATTTTAAATATTGCCAAACTAGTAAATGCTGATTATGGTGGTTTGTCCTTATACATTGGATATGTATATTAAATCCTGTTGGAACTACTAAAATCAAAACACCAATGACAGTTTATGCTGGAGAGGATATGGAGAAAGGGGAACACTCCTCCACTGCTGATAGGAGTGTACACTCATACAGCAGCTTTGGAAATCAGTATGGTGATTCCTCAGGAAAATGGGAATCAATTCTACCTCAAGATCCAGCAATTCTACTCTTAGGCATATACCCAAAAGATGCACATTCATACAACAAGGTCATCTGCTCAGCTGTGTTCATAGCAGCATTATTTATAGTAGCCAGAACCTGAAAGCAAACTAGATGCCACTCAACTGAAGAATGGGTAAAGAAAGTGTGATACATTTACACTGTGGAATATTACTCAGCAGAAAAAAATACAATGAAATCTGAAAATTCGCAGACAAATAGAAGAAACCATCCTGAGTGAGGTAACCCAGTTACAAAAAGACAATTTGTATATACTCACTCATATATGGATTTTAGACATAAAGCAAAGGATTGGCAGCCTACAATCCACACTGCCAGAGAAGCTAGGAAACAAGAAGGATACTAAGAAAAACATACATGAGATAGTATTTCTCTATGTGAACTTGGCTGTCCTGAGACTTGCTCGATAGATCAGATGGACCCTGAATTCAGAAATCTGCCCTCCTCTGTTTCCCTAGTTCTAGGATTAAAAGCATGTATAGCTCTACCAGGACAAGTAAAGGTTTGTAAAAACAACAATGAGTGTAGATCTTTTACAGTGATGTTGAACAGTGCATTCATCTTATAGACATGTTCTTGCATGTATTGCTAGTGTGAATTATGCCATCTATGTACATAATGCTTTTCTTACAAATGTGTAACTGGCAAATGATGCATACATCTTAAGTGTTAAATTTCAGGCAGTTAAGTAAGTAACTGCATTAAATGAATATTAAGCAACTATTAAAGCTATTATTTTCTGATGTTCACTCAGGAAGACAAATTTTTAAATTATGAATAGCAAAGACAATACTGATGAACAAAAAGGCATTGCTAACATTTGTCTTGGAAATAACTGACTCTTCCTAGCATAATAACAGTAGTATATTCTACTATTCCAGGAAAAATAGCTGAGATATGTATATTGCCACACATTGAGTTTTAGTTTTGAATTATGAATACCCTATGTATCTTTGCTCAGATGAGTCCAGAATATTTTTGCAATGTGAAATATTCTGAACATGCACAAAGTTCTTTATTGTTGTTCTCTAAATGAAACGGTGTGAAGTGCTGGGATATTCGTGTATGCATTGTATTAGACAACATAGGTAACCCCGAGGATACTTAAATCATAAAAAAAATGTTTAAGTAATGTGCAATGTTATGCAAGAGATTTGGGTCTTCATAGATTATGGTATTTTTGGTGGTCTAGAGAAAAGTACTCCTTAAAAATTAAAGATTACAGTGTTAATGCATACATTCAAAACTGTAAAATATTCAGCAGAAATTAAAAGAAAAAATTCCTCATTTTAATATGGCGTTTTCCCAGCAAGTCTTTATGCTTAATGTAGACCTTCCATGACTGGGCAACGATCTGAGACCCCGTTTAGAACTGGTCAGGAGATCTAGGATTAAAAGCATGTATCACTCAAACTGGTTCAGCATTTCAGTTCGTGGTGGAAGTGGGTCTTACACACTGTGTACCGCCAGGGGGCAGTATTTCCTAGAGTCATTGTTTCTCATTTCTGGAGTCTAAACAATAATAACCATCCATTTCGATTATTCTTCTCCTTCATATTAAATTAGATCCCTGTGGAGGAAGCTGTTTCTCTCACTTACTTTTCCATGTCCACTCTTCTGGACTGGTAGATGTTGAACTGCAAAGCGTGTCTTTCTGCTTTCTGTTCTTTTCACTCTTCTCTATTCTACTTTTAAAAAATTCCTCTCCATTTCTTTCCATGGCTGCCGCCTGGCATCACCCAAATGTGTCCTCCATTTCCCCTTCATTCCTTCTCTGGGTTAGGTCAGGCTCTCTTCAGGCCTCCTTGCCACATTACGGCTCCATTATAAGGAATCACAAACCCTGAAGATCAGTTTCATAGTTGCAGAGTTTCTGACTAACCCCGAGATGGGCAACAGATAGCACTGTCAGATGTTCAAGGCTAAGCCTAGATACCAAGGCATTCCATAGCACTGAATGGACAATTATGCCTTCCTGAATTCTAAATCACTGTCCTCTTCTCATTTCACTTGCGCCAACATTTCATATTTTGGTAGTTAGATCCAAGTGACTTAAGAAATTATCTCCAAACAAATAATTCAATTCCTAAAATCATATTCATCTTACTGTATTTGCCATCTAAAATTAACTAGATTTCCTTTTAAAGTCCTGCTAGATCACCACTGTTCATTCCAGGTCATAGGAATTACTCAGAGTGTATATGTGTTTTATTTTATTTGTTTATTTATTTATTTAATTTTTTTGGGTTTTTACGAGACAGGGTTTCTCTGTATTGTTTCGGAGGCTATCGGTCCAGCCCGGCCTCGAACTCACAGAGATCCGCCTGCCTCTGCCTCCCGAGTGCTGGGATTAAAGGCGTGCGCCACCACCGCCCGGCGTATATGTGTTTTATATGTGTCATAGTACAGTGATAGGCAAAGCAACTGATAAAATGAAGTAAATATCAATTACTGTTTTATCATTTTTAATTTCAGAAATAACCTTATTTTAAATATCAGTTTTCCATTCCCTTACCCTCCCATTCTCCCATGGCTCCCACCGACGCCCCCAACCCATCCCCCACCCAGTTGCCAAGGATGATGAGGCCTTCCACTAGGGATCCTCAAAGTTTGTCACATCATCTGGGGGAGGCCCTAGGCCCTCTTTCCTGTCTCTGGGCTGCAATAGTATCTCTCCATAGGGAATGCGCTCCCAAAGTCCATTTGTGCACTTTGGAAAACAATCTGCTAAGTTTTCAAAATCTTAGACCAGAATTTGTATGATACAGTAAATCCTCTCAGAGCTATAAACTCACAATATAGAAACAAGTACACAAAAACCTTGGACACTCAGGGGCTGGAGAGATGGCTCAGTAGTTATTACTAATATCCTTGCAGAAAACCTGTGTTCAATTGCTGTGTTTACAGCCATCCATAACAACTCCGGGAAATCCAGTACCCCCTTTTTGGCTTTTCTGGGCACCAGGCCTGCAAGCAATGAGAAACACCCATACACATAAAAAAATATAATTCTTTTAAAAAATCTCCAGTTTTTATCACTTAGAATTTCAATGATGCCCGTGGAGATCTTAGTGGTGATGTCTAAAGCCTGGAAGAAAGAGGCCTTCTCAGGTCCCAGACAGTGTTCCGGGCTAGCACAGTGACCTCACATGGGGCGATGGCACCGGCATGGGCAGCAGCAAGCACCTTACTGGCCAGCAGCACGTCCCTAATCTCAGTCATATGCAGCTAATAAAAACTGGAGACAAAATAGGAGCGAGTGAAGCCACCCTGCTCAACATGCTGAGCATCTCCCCGTTCTCCTCTGGGCTGATCATCCAGCAGGTGTTTGACAATGGCAGCATTTACAACCCGGAAGGGCTTGACATCATGGAGCAGACTCTGCGCTTCCACTTTGTAGCAGGTGTTCAAAATGTTGCCAGTGTTTGTCTGCAGATTGGTTACCCGACTGTTGCCTCGGTGCCACACTCCATTATACAAGCGGGTTCTGGCTTTGTCTGTGGATACTGAGTACACCTTCCCACTTGGTGAAAAGTTCAAGGAATTCGTGGCTGATCCATCTGCATTTGTGACCGCCGCCCCCGTGGCTGTTGCCAACACTGCTGGTGCTGCAGCCCCAGCCAAGGCTGAAACCAAGGAAGAGTCAGAGGAATCAGATGAGGATATGGGATTTGGTCAGCCAATTTAATTTGAAAAGCATGAAATAAAAGCTTACTTCTGTTAAAAAATATCTCATATACATAAATACTCATATTACTCATAAAACTTCAAAGTTAAAAATCATATATATATATGTATATATATATATATATCGACTGACAAATGGATTAGCAAAATATAGCCTATCTATACAATGAGATGCTATTCAATAATAATATGCCCTAAAATAATGGTGGACTTTTAAATGTGTTAAGATGTCAGTCACGAAGTATCATACATCGCTTGCCCCCAGTTATTTGAAATGTAAATAATAGACATGTCCATGAGACAGAAAGTGCTAGGTTATGGCATGGCAGGGGAGAGCGGAGGCAGTAAGGAGAAATGGAGAGTGCCAACTTATGGTGTCTTTTGGGGCGCCAGAAATAGCCTAAGAATAGACTTCAAGTCACTTGTAGAACCACATGAATAAATGTACTAAACACTGAACTGTAAGCTCTAAATCTATGGGTCAGGTAGTTTGCAAATTATGCTTAAACAATTGCTCATTCAGTCTGTTTATTTAAATACCTTATGTTAAATGTGGCTTCCAGAGAAATTTTGCCAAAACTTCATTTATTTGTGTGAGCATTGTAAATACTTCATTTGTCTGTCCTTAACAGCAAACTAAAAGATCCTCATTCTCAGAGCACAATTACCCATTTCTGTACTTGGCAATGTCTTGCATAATTTATGTGTAGGAGACATACAACTGGACTTCAGTGTGTTATCTCTTCAAATGGCCTTTTGAACATGGTTTCACAATTTTAGAATGTTTAAAAGAACTTCTGGACAGGAATAACCCTTGCCTGTGTTTTATACAAGAACATAGGGTAGGTATCTCATTTAGAAACGAACGAAATGCACTGGACCATTAATATGATTTGATAAAGCACATGTCACCTCAGACCCTCTTTCTTTATCAGAATAGACATTTGATAAATCAGTGATGCCCCTGTGATCACCAAAGCTCCATTAAGCCCTGAAAATATTAATTACCTCTGACTTCTCCTTGTTTCTGTATACTTGAAAGAGGTAGAAAGAACCAGTAAATCCTTAATATTCAGATGTTACATATTTTGAAATTATTTTGTTGCTGTTAATTTCATTAATAATAGCACCATATAGTTGACATGAATTTGACATTTGAAGCACTAAGGAACACTAATAAAATGATTTTCCATACAAAATTGTACTTGAAGAAAGTACAGTCCTCAAACTTAGTGATTGCAAAAAATTTTCTGAAGAGCCTTTCTCACCCAAACCTCATTAAAATCCTAATAAATAAACTATATAAAACCTCTGCTTTTACAGGAATTGAAACCTGGGTTCAAAAACCAAGATTCACCTTAGGATGCAGAGACCCCCCAAAATTTCTTCTTAGAATAATAATAATGCTTTATTTGACCCAAATGTCTTACAGATTTACTGTCATCTGATATTTTTTATGTTTGTCTTTTTATATTTTATTTTTAAATTTAAATTAGAATCAAGGTTGTTTCACATGTAAATTCCAGGTCCCTCTCCCTTTCCCTCCCCTCCTCTCGTGCCCTCCCACCAACCCCCCCCCAATATCCCCTCATTTCTCCAGGGAAGGTGAGGCCCTCCATGGGGGTGTCCATAGTCTGTCACTTCATCCATGGCAGGGCCTAGACCCTCCCCCAAGAGTCCAGGGTAAGAGTACATTTCTCATTGTTGGATGGGAGCCCAAAGCTGACTTAGTTTTATGTTGCTAACTCATGAGCAAACAATAACACCTACCTGGTCATTTGTATATGTATAAGATAGTTAAAGAATAATTTAGTTTGTTTATATTGGTGTATGTGTATTGTTTTATATTGTATTTTAACAGATTAGACTAGCAAAAATACAACAAAGTAATGGAAACAGCTGTAAAATGAACTGCATTTGATCATCAGTAATATTGAAGTGTAAATTTTGGAAATTAGTTCCACTGAATAAAGCAAATTTTGTTTCCAATAGTGCAAACATTTATTTGTGTTGTTTCTTTACAACTCATATAGAAGCAGTAGAGACAGAGCAAAATGGCATTTAGCTTGGAGACTACTGACAAACCCTGACTATGTCTTTGAGAGTGGACAAGGAGCAGGGGGAAGACCAGACATCCCAGATGAAGAATGATGCTGTCCTCCTTTGTTTCTTTCTTTTTGCTTCCTTCCCCTCTCACTTTTAACTTTTTCTACTGTTCTCTTTGCTTCATTTTTCTTTTTGGGACTTATAATTTAGTTATATCATTTCTCCCTTCCCTTTCTTTCCTCCAAATCCTCCCATATTCTTTTCAAATCCATGACCTCCTTCTTCATTTATTGTTAGTTAATGATTATATCTGTATATACATATACATTCCTAAATATAATCTGCTGAGTTTGTATAATGTTATGTGTGTATATTTTTGAGGGCTGACCATTTGATATGGGGTAACCATTTGGTTTGTTCTTTTTTGGGAAGAATATTTATCCCATTCTCAAAATTCCCTTGTTGCCTATAGATCTTTGTATAGGTTCTGGAGTCACCTGAGTTATACTCTGTCCTCATTAGTATGTTTGTTGGTGTCATCTGATCCTTTCACAGCCTATGTTTGTTGGTCATGTTTATGAGACTTTGTGGTGTGTAGCTTTTGACATTCCTGGGAGACACAATCTCACAGCAAATTCCCTGATCTTCTGACTCTTGCAATCTTGATTCCTCCTCTTTTACAATGTTCCTTGAATCATAGTTGCAGACGTGTTTTGTAGATAGACCATTGGGAATGGACACCATAAATATGTATTTTGATTGGTTGTGGTTTTCTGTTGCTTTTCATCCACTTTATGTTAGAGGTTACCTGACCACTAATGACTTTTGCATTTTGAGTCTTTACCTTTTATTTCTGTTTTCCCATGGGTACCCCAACAATCATGAGGCTTCCTTCCCAGGAGTGTCTTATGAAGACCATATCAGAGTATCCATATAAAGTATTTAATAGGCCACGAACTTGAAGTCAGGAGTCCTTGAATATCAATAATTGATCTTTTAAAATTGGTCCACTGTTCTTTCTGAATCTTAATTTTCATTTTCCTCTTTACTATGTTTCTTATTTATACTTACTGAAGTAAAAGATGCTAATCTTTTTTGTTTCTCTTTTTCAATGCTTCAGTTTGAGTTTACCTTACTGAGATAATAGTTTATAAAGGAGAACAAGCGATCACTGCTGATCAATATCTGGAGTGGAAGAAGTGACTTTACAGACTATCAAACCATGTGTATTTAAGCCACTAGAGGATTTTCAGTGTATTGAGACATTCCAATGGTGAAGTTCTGTTTTTAGGAGGAGCTAGTCATCCACAACCGAAGAAGAAAATAATAGTGGAAATCTAATGTAAATTAAGGAGCCACCATTTAAATTTGTGGTATGTAGGAATACTTTTGAAAAGGAATCTTACTAAAGTATCCAGGCTGTCTTAGAGCTCTATCCCTCTGCAGTAGCTTCCTGAGTATCTGGGGCTATGTGTGTGAACCACCATACCATACCTATAAGCAATTTTTTCTTGATAGTCAAATATTATGTGTATTGTAAAGGGTGCTTTTTAGTTTCACAGAATATCATTAGAAAAATAAGACTAGGCACAAATCTCCATACGAAAGCAGAGCAAGGCAACTCAGTAGGAAGAAAACCTCCCAAGGGTAGGAAAGTCAGAGATAGCCCCAATTTACTATTAGGAGACCCACAAGAATACCAAACTGGCTTTTGGGAGTCAGTTCCCTACTGTGGGATGCTGTGCACAGTCTTGATGCAGGAAGGAGAGACTTGGTCCTGCCTCAACTTGACATGTCAGGCTTTGTTGACCTTACCCTCTCTGAGGAGTGGATCAGGGGGAAAGGGAGTTTGAGGGAGGGAGGGGTAACTGTTGTTGGTATGTAAAATTAATTAAAAAATTAAAAAAAGAAGACCAAGGTAACAAGTACAATATGTATGTGACCTACTTCAGACCCATACAGGCTCCTTGATTGCTGCTTAAATCTCTGTGAGCTATTATGAACCCTGATTATTTGAATCTGTGGGCCACATTCTCATGGTGTCCTAGATCCCTCTGACTCCCATAATCCTTATGCTGAATTGGGTTGGAATCTCTGAGAGGTCTTCTCTTTTCTGAAGGGAAATGGAAGAGGAATGGATCTGGGAGAAAAGACAGTTAGGGCCAGGGGAGGAGTGGATTGAGGTGAAACTGTGGTTGGGATGTAATGTGTGAGAAGAAAAGCAAAGTCCGTTTCATTTGTTTCTTAATATTATTGGACTTGCTAAACATTAATAGGGAAAATGATGGTCTGTTTAGCCTAAGATTTTAGCAGAGTCAGCCTAGGGAGGAGATGAGGACTCTGATTTGCTAGGTTTGCTGCTGTTGGATGATTTTTTTCTAGGGCAGCATTTCCAGGACCTTTCCACATCACAGACTATTTCAGAGGCTCGACCTGAATGTGGTACTCTTTCTTTCTTTTTGGCAGAATCTCCTTTTGCAAAAGGAACTGGCACCACATTCCAAGTTTTTCATTTTTATCTTTTGGTAAAATGACCTCACACAAACTTTTAAATAGCCATCCAGCAAACTTGACCAGACAATTTCATGCAGTTTTGTATATCTCCCCCCAAACTGGTAATGGGGCAATAGAGCAGATATTATTGCATTTAAATGATTGAAATAGAAAAGAGAGAGATAGAGAGAAGGAATACAGAGTGAAACTCTTGTAGCAATGGAATAGTGCTTATTCAAAGGGAAGTAGAGTTGAAACCTGGGGAAAGACAGAAGTTAGGTATACACAGAGCTACACAGCAGGATCCAGAGTAATTTCTAAATTCCTCTCTTTATATTGCAGTCCTGCAGTCTGCCACTCATACCAAAGCACAGGAAGTGTCTATGACTTCACAATTAAAGTGAGGGTTCTCACACAATGACAAAAGTGTCAGCATATAGTAAGACAGAAGAGTGATCCATTTTCACAGAAAACTTCGAGGGACAGCTTTAACACTTCTGTGGTCTCTTTCCTCTATGAGGTTGCTATAGAGGAAAGTATCACCCAAGAAAACAAGCCCAATGAGTCTGGAAATCAGTTACAACACAAGCATGCATGCGCACACACACCTGCATATGTGCACACATGCACACAAAACCCTCAGTTCATAAAATATTTACAACCCTTGCAGTTACAGTCAGTCTGGCTCAGCTTTATGAAAAAGGTATTTGCAGTTGTTGTCTTATAGTGCTTAATAGTCCCCTGCAAAATGCTGAGGTTACTTTAGTCTTCGGTCTGTGCTGTAAAATGAGTTCTTATCTCCAGACAACTTGTCATTTGAGCCACATGGGAAACAAGATGAGATGAAAGATGGGATAGCTGTTCCTTTTATCCCACAACGTCAAACAATGTGTTTCAAATTACTTTTTTTTTAATAGTTTAGGTTTTCTTGGCTTGCTGAATGACAGCAACCTAGTTTCTTTCTCTCTGGTTGCACAAACAGCACATGCCCCTATTACGGACATGGTCACCTATGCTTTTGCTTCTCATTTCTGCCACTTACTGTGATGGACATTCTCTGTGGAGCCACTTCAGTCTGCCAGGCAAAATCAAGATTGCAAATCTATTCAACAGCAAACTCTAGTACTCTGGAAAATGACTAGAAAAAAATATTACCTTTTTTTTAGAGCAGAAATAACCTCAATATAGTATTTAAGTGTCTAATATTGCTTAATGGAAACAAATCTGTGGTACAAATTAATGAAATAATGATGTGAGCTGTGGTACTCCTTCAAAGAGCATCTTAAGTAGACGTTTATGCACTTCTTAGTTTAACCCCACCAGCAGCCCTGCAACCTCAGAGCTTGTTATGGATGTTCAAATTCCTTTAATGGAAATGGCCCCATGCTGTGCTTTCGGTTCTCCAACTGTGGCAATAATAGTTCATAATCAAGTCATAATATAATAATCACAACTAAGGGGAAATGCTGCCTGGTGTAATAGGTTGCAAGGGGGCAGCCCTTGGTATGCTTCCAGGCTCTACTTCTTCAGTCTTTTCTGTGTGTATAGAAAGACTACAGCCTTCAAGGTGCAAACAGCCCCTCAAAGGTGTCTTCTCAGATAGCACAGCTCTGCTTGCTTCAATGTACTCAAGTTTTCTCAAGTGATGTATACAGAAGCCACAAGTGTGGAATTTTTCTCTTAAAATCTGAAAAGAGAACCTGGCTTCTATAAAGAGCCTAGGATGTTCCCAATAATAGAGTTTTTCAGAGTTTTTTAAGTAGTGTATTTAGAAATAGGCATTAACAGGATATATTTCAGATCTATAGCTTAAATTTTTTAATTTGTTTTAGTAACAATGCAAGTTTTTCATAACAAAATGCTACTTGCTGCCTGTCATGATTTGTCTCTACTACTTCTTAGTATTAATCATGGGCCCTGAAACTGTCCCAGCCAAGCTAAAGCATCCTTTCATGAAGAAATGAAAATTATAGTTGTTTTATGAAAGGTATGTGTTTCAATCTTTTTTTTTAAAAATCTCTTGAATAAGGATATTGGTTACTGAAAAGGCAACTGACTAAATATTCAGACTTTATATTCAGAGCTGCCTGAGAGAATAGAGCTGATGCTGATAATGGGCCATTTCAAAAGTTCCTTGGCTGTTCTCTTATAAGAATAAATATATAACAGATATTAATGAGAGGAAATATGTGTGCAAGGGTCCACTATGCAGATGATTAGCTAAAGATCTTAAAGATTATAGTAAACTTTTGGCAAGTGTGTGTTCAGCAAGTCCAAATTACTTTAGTTGTAAAATAACATCCCTTTAGACATGTCCTTGCTCCACTAGGACTTCTCCATTCCTTAATTTTGTCTGATCACTGCACACAGTGCTAAGTCTTGCTTCAAAGCACTCTGTGAAGACTTTATAGACACAAAGGTATTATTTTTTTCAACAGAATATAAGGATATAGTCACTGCTCTGCTCACTCTGTAGGAGGCAGTCTGAGCTCTGACTTGACCAACACTAAGAGAAAGAGGAAGGAGGACGGACTGAGGAGAAGGAACAGGAGGGACCATAGCAGGAAAGGAGAAAATGCAGTGTTTCCATAAAACCTACAATGCAGGGAAAGATCTCTAATGTTCAACTTGGAATGCTCACTGGAAGTAGTTCCAACACACCTTTCCTTATCTTTCCACACAGGAAAGATCACTTTGGTTCTATGGGAACACCTCTATGTGTGGAAATTTGCCTTCTATCTTTCAGCTTCTAATAGAGGGAGGACACAGGCTACACATTCACCACTCCAGCTATTGGTATTGGCTACTATTAGTCATCTCATACCATTTGAAACTGACTGCTGATTCTCTATCAATAAACCAAAAAGATAGTTCCACTTACTTTATGTTGAGCATTGAAAGTCTTGGGGAAGCATTCCTTTCTCTCTAGTGCAATATCTACCTGAAAGCAGTGCTTTGTTATGACTGGGACACTCAGGAGCTGCTGGTCCACAGTTCCCATGTAATAGGTAGAGGTCGTGATCATGATAGGGTCGTGAGACTACGTAGAATCTAAAGGAGACTTTAGCATCATTTCTTTATGTAGTTTAGACCATTTGAGGCAAAAACACAAGATAAGATACTAATAGTGAGTACAAGGATGTTCTCACAAGGGTGTGGAGGGATGTTGTAGGGATGGATTTTCATGGATAATTTTAGAAGTGTGAGCATTCTAGAACCCTTTCCATCTTGAAGCTCTCATAGTTCTCATGGTCATCTGTGGCAATCAAGTAATAAGAACACAGAAATTTTTATCACTCTTGTACAAGATGTATGGTTGGTTTTCTTCAGTCTTACAATAGTACTCATCATATTACAACTTGGGAACTTCATTTTCTTGTCTACGTTCTGCCCAATGGGTGTTAGTGTTTCTACAGACCATACACCTGGAAGCCAAAGGGTGATAGCTCTCTCCACTGCGTCTCCATCTGTACTTGTTGGCTTTATTTGTCTGCAGTAAGAACACTCCCTGTGGACACAAGTATTGTTTCCTACAGTTAGGGAAGTGTTCACCAGCTGTTTTGTGGCAACAGTCCTGACCTGGGGCCAGATTAACAAATTTGTGAAGCACCAAGAGGTTTCTGCATAAAGTGAAAATGTTTCCCAAATGAAAGGCGGCTGCTTCCATTGTGTCTGTCAAAGCCAAAAATACTGTTTCCTGTCCACCAGAGACTCTACTGTCACTGAGATCCAAAAAACAATCTTTCAACAAATACCCGCAATGCTTTCACCTACACCCCATGGCAGCTGTCTGATTTTCCTGGAGCCAACGCATAATTGATCCACCCAGGTGTACAGCTTCAGGATACACTTCCTGGGTCACCATATGCTGTTTATATTGCCCAGGGATTGTGAAAGTTGTGATTCAGTTTGGGTACAAGCTTCACCTGCAGGACACCATGGTTCACTGCAAAGCATTCTAGTCCTTAGAGTGGCAGTTGATATATCTTAGTGACAAATCGGAAAAGAGCTGGTGAATTACAGAGATGGCAGGGAGACCTGCTAACAACACCCCTCAGTGTTTGATCTTCATGATGATATAGTCAGTCTTCTTGTGCCCTTGCTAATTGCACACTTACCAGAGAACACATGACAATGTTTAGAAACATGATCCATGATTATAAACACATTCCGTTTTCTTGGCTACTCCAATATCCTCCTGATCTTCAACCCCACCCACTCACCTAAACTGCTATGGCTGCCACTCTAGTCCTTACCATCCCTTGGCTACCTATCTCAGGAATGAACCAACTGTGTCACACTCACACCACTCTCCACTTCACACTGAGTATTCCTTTTATTTATTTGGAAAATTAAAGGTTACTAATTCAAATTATACTGTATCTTCATGACTCGTTTGAATAATAGCTTACACACCTAACCAGTGATTCTCATTAAACCAGCCGATCTGCTTATGGAATTCACTCTTTGTAACTGTGAAGAAATTTCTGAGGACAGTGAAGACTGGTATATAACATTATTATTGATCATGGGTAACTCTGAACCCAAACTACACTCTTGTTATTAAATACAAAATAATTACATAGGCTGACATCAAGTACATTAGAATTGCATATAGACTTCTCATGGAATAATTCTGTTTTTAAGAAACAAAAGCTTAGAAGCAATTGCCACACGGCTTTCTTAATTTTAAGTATTCAGGATGGAATTTTTCTGAATTTGTTGTTTTAGCCTTGCTTTTCTATCTTAAAAATTATTTGGTTGATAGCAGACCTTTGTGTCTTTAGAATCATTTTAGTGTAAATAAATTCTTCAGAATTCCTTTTACTATGATGTCAACTATATATTTCAAGGGAATACCATATGCCACGTGGATAAGAATGGCCTTTGTTGTACTGGGCCCTCCACTTAAGCACACAGATGTCTAAACTCAAGGCAAAAGAAAGGCCAATAGTCTGTGTTCATTAATTCAACTGTATTTTGACACTTATATTGAAGAACTTTTGAGTATACCACTGACCCACTCACAGTCTTTACATTGTTTAGTTGCTTTCTCATTCATAGTAAATAATAACCATAAAGGCAAAAGCATGAAATATAGGTACCAACAGTGAACAACACTGAACAGTATCAAATCTGAAAGAAATCCAACTATTTTCTCATATATAATCTTCATTTATTTACATTAAGTTTCTATTCTGAGTTGGATTTCTTCATAAGCATTAATTTGTAAAAACTGGCATTAGTCTGATATGCACACATCGAGAATATTAGCCATAGATAATTTGTAAAATGAATTAATAGAATTTCCATTTGTTCTATTTGTCCTGAGAAGTCAGAACTCAGCAGGTACAGTTATCACAAAGGGGGAAAATGGAAGCAGATCTTAAAAATGTGATATAAACAAAATCAAATAGCTGAATCAAATGCCTTTAAATAATTTGTACCAGCGATAGATACAAATGAAGCCTAAAATTAAGTAAGTGTTAGTGGATTTGCAAATAATTTAAATTCTTTTTCAAGAAATTAAATTATCTTCACAAAAAGACAACTTAATTTTAATGTTAATTTTCTCACTTAAATACATGTATGTTGTTGTAATTATAATTAAAAGCTTTTTTATATAAAAGATGCCTTTTACAGCAACCAACCAAAAATTACACAAGGCATTTATATGGGCATTTAAATTAGGAATTTTAATATCTTGGAGAAAATATACCTTTAATGATTTTTCTTTTAATTTTTGTTGTATTTTTTATTTTTCTCTTTAAAGTCTGTCTGTGTGTGTGTCTGTCTGTCTGTGTGTGCCTAAGCAGTGGTACCATGCATATGTTTTCTAAAACAGGATCGCTCTAGGATGACTCCAAACTTCTTTCTTGAACTTCTAATATCTCTGCCTCCATCTCAAACATCCTGGGCTTAAGGCATGTACCACTAGGTCTGATTTATAAGGAAATGGATATAAAATTCAGGTCTTCCTCCATGATGTTCAATACTCTGCCAACTGGGTTACATTCCCAGCTCAATTTGAAGTCTTAAATCTTCAGTCTTGTTTAACTGTTGAAACACAGGCTGTTGTGAGGTGAACATGGTTTTTGGAAAGTAAGAGATAACTATTGAAGTTATTATTAAAATTAGATAATATGAACATTAAATTAGATAAGATATAGTAAAACAAAGTCAACACTCAAAATTCACAATTTATTATTTTACCGAATCTTATGTTTCCTTGAAGTTAGTGAGCATACCTACATGGTAATAATGTCACTTAATGTTTTGTTTAGCATGGTTCCTAATACCATAGCTAATGGCATTATGTTGCCTACTTGAAAGCAGCTCCGTTGTTTGTATGTATACACCAGAAACTGTCAAATGTTACAAATCAAGGACTCTGTTTTGCTTAGGTTAATTTTGAATAGTTAGTGTTAAAATGGTTCAGAGTACACCATTGCATATCTCTGACCCTTGTTTACAGTATTACAAGGAGAAAATACAGAATACCCTTGTAGGGAAAATGTCATCATAATTTAAAAGTTAAGGTAAAAATATCAATCAGAGGATGATGATGTAAATTTCACTAATCAGTAAGCAAAAGTTGTAAACAGTAGAATTTTTTAAGAATGGAATTTGTACAATGTAGGACATTTTCTTCAACTCTGAACGGAGACTGAGAGCATGGTGGTTGGGAAGTATTCTACAGAAATGTTTGGGGGTTATTTTACTATGACCAAACACCTGAAAACAACAACTGGGAAAGGAGGGTTTATTTTGGCTATGAGGTGGAGCATACCGGCCAAGACAGGGAACAACTGAGAACAGGGGCTTTGTCAATGCTGGTTACTTTATGTCCAGAGTTAGAAAGTAGACAATGGTGAATGCTGATGCTTGCTTCTTTTTCACGTGGATTGGGACTGAAATCTATTGAATGATGTTACCAATTTCTGGATGTGTCATCCTTCCTAGGGTAAACTCTCTGGAAACACTCTCACTGATGTACCTATAGGTGTTTCTCTTAGGTGACTCCAAATCAAATGACACTGATAAGGAAGATTAGCCATTACCTTTGAACAGTATTAGAGAAGACGTTAATGTAGTTCCGAAAACATGTTTTTAACATTGATTTCAACATATTGTCAATCCAATATTATCAGCCTACTTGGATTCAAGAGCATTTGAAAGACTTAGCTATTTATGTTTGTTTACTTTTTTAATGAAGATGTCTATAGTTGTAGGTTCATTTGCCAACAATTTCAGAACAGGAAAAGTTGTGAGGAATTTTAATTACATTGAGATTTTAGTCAGTGTGTTACAGATGGATCCTAGAAATGCAAATATAGGAATGGTTTCAGAAATAGAATCTTTATACTATTCAAGAATAACTGTGGTTATTAAATTATTCTGCAAGAGCACCATGACATATAGAGCCTATTTCCTGACTTTCTGCTTAGGTTCAAGAAATAGAAATGGAGGTAAATCTTATAAAATAAAAAGTGTTTTGACTATGCTCATATTATGAAGTCTGTTGCAAAATTGAATATAGCTTAAGACTTATGCTTTTCCATAGGGAAGGGCTGGCTTAATCACAAGGTATTACTTATCACAAGTTGATCTCCATCATTAAGGTCCTTATTTTTATGAACACAGGGTTAAATCATTATTTAACTTTATGAATGAAAACAGGAGATATGGAAATCAATAATAAATAATTAAAAGTAAGATAAAATGCATGCATTAATTTTCTTATTCAGAGTAATGGATGGCTTGAAACATTGACCTTCAAATGAATATTTAAAAAGGCAGATCACCCGGGACATCTGAAAGGCAAATGGGATGCTTTTACTCTAAGAATGGGATCACCACTATGAAATAAAGTGTTTAACTCATTCATGTTAGACCCAAATACAGCCCTTACATTTCGTCTCGTAGTGGTGATACAGCAAGTATGAGAAAATGATCATAGACATTTCATTGTTCACTGTACTCTATAAAGCTTGATTACTTGAAATACACATACATGCATGTGCATGTACACACACACACATACACACATACACACACACACACACACACACACACACACACACACATCACTAACCACAGAAGCAGCAGAAATCTTTTTAATTCAAACAATGACTTCTAAGCAAGAAATCATCATGGGTTTTCTTTATCAGAGGAATTTGAAAAAAATATTGCTTGATATTACTTAAACTATTCCCTATATTCCTCCCTTCTTAGTTGATTTCAATGAGATCACAAGGTTATATGGAAAAAGCTAAACGCAACAAAAACTCATTGTTACAATCCTAGTATTTAAGAGAATCCTTGAGCTTGTGTGACACGAAGGAATAAAAGATAAAGTTTCTACTTATTTAACCAATTATGCAGCAACAGCTCCCCATGCTTAACATGTGAGAACTGCAAGCGACATCATCATCAAAGTGGTGTAACCAGAATGATGCACTCAGGGCCTGAAACAGAAAGAGAAATAGTGCTGCTGAATTAACCTTCCTCCACTCTGTGCACCATAGCCTCATAGACACCAACACTCAAAAGTTTTAGTGAACTTGGGACCAGCTCACACAGATAAAACCTACTGTGATTTAAAGCTACATGTGGAAAGAGTAATACATAACTTGTATTGGCTAATCTAAATGTTCGGGTTATTTCATTTTTGATCTTCAATGTCCTTGTTTTGCTGGAAAGCAGTGGGAGAAGTCAAATTGTAGTAGTAAATCAACTGATGACAGTATTTAGTTTTCAAAGTTGCTTGTGTTCATCTCCATGAGGTTGAGGTTCATGATATCAAGGCCTTTGGGTTAAACATTGGGGACCTTGCTCCCAACTGTCCTGGTCTGTTTTGACAATGGATGACCACATTTATCTTTGACTACAAGTTCCTCTGAGCATACCTTATTCAACTTGTCATTCAGAAAGAGAACCTGAAGACTGATGGGAAAAATCATGACCAAAAGGAGAGAAATTCTAGAATTTGCCTATGTGCTGATCTCCCTCATTTTTCTGTTTTATATATGTTTATGTAATGCTTAAGTGTATCAAGTAGTATAAGGTATAGATCAGTGCCAGCCATTGCAGCAAAGCCTTCAAACATTTGAGACAGTTATGGAATCCCAATTAATCATGCACTAGTTCATGATGAAAGACCTGAGACTTGTACCTAGGCTGTGAAGATTCCAGATCTGGGCTTTTTTACCTTGACTGTAGTTTGTTTTTTATATATTTTTTCCATTGCATACTCCCTGTGAACATTCCAAGTGAAACAATGTATACATATTAGTGATTGCTATTTCTTAATGGGGACATGCAGGCAAATCCTTGGTTGCTTGGTTGAGGAAGTTAGAGTGAAATGTTCAGTATATCCAGGTCCCTGTTTCAAGACCCTGTGGTGTGTGTCCATGTTCTGGAATCCATTTCCTGATACCACTTTAGTGTCAACCTCTTCATGAGTGTCATCTTTCTTATAAGCAAAGGCTTAATGAACAAAAAGAAATCACAGCAAGTACATACAAATATCGAACCCTGATGGGGGAAGTCCTGTGTATATGTCAATAAAGCACTGTTGGCCATTAGGGAAGTAAGATAGGTGGGACTAGGAGTCGAGGAGGACTCTGGGTAGGAGAAACACAGGAAGTCGAGATGTAACCGCCATGGGGTAGGAAGCCCGGAAATTTCTCCGGTAAGAGAAATACTTAGATTAACAATTATGGGGTAAATACTGATGCTCCTCTGGAACCAGGCTGGCGGGAAGGCTTCTCTTTATAGAATTCTTATGTTGCTGGTCTAGATTCTTCTCATTAGTTTCCATCACACAGGTGGATACACAAGACAAGGAAGCCTCATTTGTGGGAAGAGGTTAGCTTCATTTGTCTGAGTGTGGTAAGGACCCAGTCACTTGAACATAAACAGGAGAGCAAGAACAAATCAGAAAATAGCAGCAAGTGTAAGAAGAACAAAATTTTATTAAAGTGAGATTGCTTCATAAAGGCATTTTTGCTACTGTACTTGGCATTTTGTTAATAAAAAGTATTACTTGGGCTATTTTCGTTCTAGTCTGCCTGCTAGTGCGATTAGCACTGTGACTTGGGCCATCTGCCTTAATGTCTGATGATGCATCACGCTCACTGTTTTCAGCAGAAGCATCTTTAAAACAGCACTCCATGAACTCCATGGAAGTTGATCATAACTTTCTTATTCTCTCAATTTTTTTCCTTCCTGTTGAAAACATTCAAGTGGTCCAGGTCTAATTTGACAGTCTCTCCTGACCAAAAGGCTAAGATGAAACTAATATAGTTAGTAAAATAGAGGTCTCACAATTGTAAAAGATTCTGGGTATCAGCTCACTCCTGCAGTTCAACTTACTTTTTGTTTTGTTTCAGTTTCCATGTTATTAATAAATATCTGTAAGGTGTTGCTAGTTATGAATAAGGATGTTTACAATCTCCGGATCAGATTGTTCTTATAGCTATGCTTTTCTAAGGCAGAGAAACCTCTCAAATCTTTCTGGCTTCCGTTGTCATTATTATGTGATATGACATTAAAGCAATTTGCTTTTCCTCAACCTTCATGTCACTCTCGTCCATATTATATTAATTCAGTGGTCTAAGATGCTAACGACTTCAAATAATCCATTGGTCGTCATAGTAACTGACACTAAAGTTAAACATAATTGGTCTCTTGGGTTTCATGTTTAAATCATTGCTGGTATTTCCAACCTTTTTTTAAATTCCTTTGACTGGCTGCCAAACTTGGGCAAAAGTGGGTCTTGAAAACACAGGTTTGCTTGGAATGGTTCAGGGTCATTTAGTTTTTGATATGCTTTAAGATCTGTTCAGAGGAAGTTGGATTCCATCAAAGGAATGATCAGAGAATCCCAAAATGTGTGATTGTGAAATACTATTGGAGCTATAACACAAAGTTCTACATCTATAAACTGTGGATATTCAATGTGGGTATTTTCAGTGCCCTCTGTTTTTTGTTCCCTTCACACATCTTTGTAACATTTTGTATGTTTCCAAAACTATAAATCTTATACGCTAGATACTTAGAATGGACAATATCTATTAAAGGAAGCTTTTTAAGAAGAATACTCTTATACAGGTCCTGCTATCTGCTCTGTGTATGTGTGACTGTTCTATCCATGGACTCTGAAGAGATTCACGTAATAGTTCGTGCTTGACCCTCTCCTTTCATCTCTCTTACATTACTTTAACTTTATTTTTCTGTACAGCTTTAAGAATCCAGAATTTCACTGAGAGAAACAAAATACACAACAAACAAAAATAAATAGAAACTTACGTTAACTCTTATTTCACATACTGAATCATCTTGCATTCATTCAGTAATTCATCACCTTCACCGACCTGTTTAACCCTTCTTTGCAGGTATGCAGTACTCCTCCATAGCCTTATTGATGGGCCAAACTCTCCTTCATCTCCATCCCAGGGCACTGTTTTTTTCCCCGATATCACCATTCAAGCCTGAGTGAATTTTGTTAGCTCCCAGGTCTCTGGAGATGCTCTTCTTTTCTAAGTTTCCCTTCCACCTCCAGTTTCTAGAAGAAAGAACACTATTATCAGCAGCATCTCAGCTGCTGAATATGCATGAGATGTTCTGATGGTTGGATCATCTTGTCAAAGTCTCTTACATAATAGATCTGTGGTGACACTGTGTCCTCTTCTTCCCCAGCCCCTAAGTCTCAAGCCAGCCCTTTCTCTGTTCTGAATATTCAACCCTCATCAATTCCTGGATCACCTTTTCTGCTCTCGGATTCATTGTTGATAAAGTTTCTCTTTCTTATGACTTCGAAAGTCTTACTAAATCCATATCTTCTAAAGCCACTTTCATTCTAAGATCTCACTAAATGGTGATGGAGATAACCCATGGAGACTGGATATACACATATACATATACGTATACATATAAATATATATACATATACATTAGCAACACCTAGCAGGATGTTAGACATGAAATACTGAAATCTACATTCTGTCGGTTTTCCATCAGTATCATTTTGGAAGGTGAGTTTTATCTTCAAGTATGACTTAGAAAACCTTGATTAAAAACAGGTTTCCACAACAGGGAACATTCATGTGTTCTTTACATCCTCATGGTGCCTGAGCACTCTGAGTCTCTTCTCTTACAGAAAAAAAGCAAAGACAGCATTTCCCTAACAACTTTCTTTAGTTGGTAGTTTGTTTTATTTTAATGCTCTTTCAAAGTAGCAGTCTTCACAAAGGACGTATTTGGAGAAACACTTACAAGGAAATCAACCTGAATATCTTTAACCTTCACACATGTGTTTGCTGAAACTGATTCACCTGCTAAGGAGTTGATGGTATTTATGTTTCTCTTCCCACCCTCAGTAATCACTCTTATTCCTCCAATTCACAGGGGGCAATGCACTTAGCAACCTTAATCTTGTTATTGGTACATTAGTCCACAGTGAAATATCTGGCAAAGTACCAGACACATTGAACTTGTGCTTGGGCAGAGAAAACATGAGTGACTTTCAGGTTTGTGTAACAGATGCTTTAGCAGCTAAAGTGATTGCATTATTTGACCTTCAATAACATTTAAGCTAGACCTAATGGGATAATCAGCTAACACGTTACTGGAAATATGTTTTGTGTAGGATAGCATTATATATATTTTTCTTTCTGTTTCTTTGGGGGAAATAGCTGTGATTAAAATATCATATTCACTTATAGGTTAACAATTTACTAAATTTTCAATAGAAAAATAAAGAATTTAAAAAGCAACGTGCCAAATGACCAGTATCACTAGCAATGTGCCATGGCCATTGAAGCATGTGAATTAATTAGAAAAATGTCTTTATCTAAACTGATTAAGAGATGTATTTCTGATCAATACTTTTCATATTTGGGAGTTTATTTATATTTCTTAGCTCAATTATACACTAATTCATTTTAAGTATAATTCAGAGATGCATCTGCACCCCAAAGATGTGCTCATAATTCTTGCCCAGATAACTTTAAAAATGCATGTATTATTTATAAACAAATAAATGTTTTACAATGATGTGTCTAAAAAATGAAGTGTAATTCAAGGAGAAATTTTAAATGATGCAAAATTAGACTGAATCATTATAGCTAATTGATTTATGGTCATAATTTTATTGGAATTCTAAAATTTTGTAAAGAATACCCAGGTACAGAAAGGTTTACATATTTAATAATGCCATAAAAAGCCATCAGACATGAATCTAGGAAATGTATTTGTGAAGTATGGAGGTAGATGTCCTGGGTTTTCTCTGATCCTTGCTTTCTCTGTCTTTGCCTCCTTCTCTGGCCACATGGTCTGCTATGAGTAGATTTCTTGATCTGGAAAAGTTACCAAATAGCAGGTAAAATTGTATAGTCAGTTGAGATAAGTGATGACATCAGTGGGTTTTAGGCTCAGTCATTACTACAATTTCACTGAGAAGCAATGGAAGACACACAGAATACTGAATAAAGTATCAGGAGAACAAAAGCGCATAAATATTTGGACTAACAGAAAGTCTCATGAATAGACACAGATTGTATATATATTTAAGGAAGATATTAAGAGCAAAAAGCAGGAGTAGCTGGTGGTCAGAGCAGTTTGAGCTCTCGATGGAATGTTTGGAGAAAGCCTTCCAGGGACTGAAATTTGAGTTAGAGTTTAAGAACACTAATGACTGAGACTTGTAAATAGCTGCGGCAAAGATTTTCTGAAAAGAAACAGCAAGACAAAGGTTCCCTGGGTGAAAGTGTGTCAAATATTGTGGAGAAAGTGTCAGTGTGCATGAACTTATTTGAGCTATGACCAAGAGGAGGTGATGTTGGAGATGCAACCCAGAAGAATGCTGAGGAGGTCAGAATTGGAAGGCAATCCTGGCAGAACACCCTGTCACCAACAAAGGAATTTTGCTTTTGATTCTACGATGGGAGTAATTTGGACTTGTTGAACAGAAACTGTAAGCAAAAGCTGGCACTGTCACCGATAAATTAATATTTAGACCGAGGCGTCTCCACCAAACCAGCAGTAGGAGCACTCTTGTCTCAGGCTTGTCTTTCAGTTTTCCCATCCTTTTCATATTACGGATCTCATTATTATTTCCTGTCTTCCTGTCCATTTGAGACCCAAATATAACTGGACAATGTATTTTTTAAATTGTATCACTAGTAAAATATTTGTCCTTTATCTTCTCAATATAAAGTCAACATAATTAAGTTCTGGTGAAGAATTAAAGTATTCTACCTAAAATCCCAAGTAGAATGACTTGTTTTAATAGACTATGCTTAACTTTGAATTCAGGATGTTCCTCCTTGAAGCCCAGTTCCATTAACCTTCAGGTTGTTTTGACTTGACCTAAAAACATTATTGCTTCTCCTACAGATTCATTAGCTGCAAATTAGAGTTAATTAGGATGAGTATTCCATAGTATTATTGCTATTAAATTAGCTAATATCGGCAAAGCTCTTTAACAAACATCTTTCAGATAGGCACGGATTACATTCTTGTTATGCCAGCACTCTGAAGGCAGATGTAGGAAGATCATAAGTTCCTGGACAACCTAAGTGTCATAGAGAGACTATTTCAAAACGAACAAACAAATGAACGAACGAACAAACACTTTCATGGAGTTAGAGCTGTTTGAATGATTTTCAATTACTTTCTTAAATAAACAAGGGCAGAAGTTTACAAAATTTAAATTAGCTTTCAGTTAGACATTAATCTATTTTAACACATTGTGTAAATACATTCCACTGAAAATAAATGTACATTTAGAACATTACAATTATACACAAAGGATTCTGCTTGATTTTATTACCTGTTTAACAGTTTTCTCACAGCTTTATTGTTTGATTCATTTTTCTGATCAAAATATATCTTAAATAAATCACCATGTTGGAACATACACAAATTTCTTTTCTGGAATAACTTTGAATTATTTATACTATATTTGTATCATAATAGATTATAGATCCTCACAGTGTTAGAGTTTTCTAAATTCTTTGAGCGTACAGTTCTCAACCTAGAGTCTACCATACAAGTTGTTTTGTTGTTTTGTTTATAGTAACTCACTTACCTTCTAAAGGAGGAAAGAGGCCTTGGTACATCCAATGCTTTGTTATGAGACAAGCCTAAAACCTGTGAACTCACCTGAAATATTACCCAATGAGTAGGTACATAAATAATCTTTTAATCACTTCTTTAAAACAATGATTTTATGCAAACAAAAACACTATTGCATTGGAATTGTTAGGGTTTTCTTTTCTTTTCTTTTGTTTAGTTGTTTGTTTTGAGACAGGGTTTTTCTATAGCCTTGAGTAACCTGGAACTTGCTCTGTAGACCAGGCTGGCCTCAAACTCATGGAGATTCACCTGTAACTGCCTCCCGAGTGCTGGGATTAAAGGTGTGCACCACTACTGAGTGTCACATTACAAAGTTTTAAAAGTGATAACCAGAATCCAGAGGAAGACTCCAGTAAGCACATCACTGGATGATAATCCACAGCTGGTCAGCACAGATGGGGGAAGGAATGCTCTACTCAAAGTCATCATTCTGACAATGGAAGGAAATATGATTTGCAACACAGACTCCAACCTACCTTTATTAAAGGGCTAGGAAGCTGCATTATCATGCCTTCCAAAGCATTAGCAATAGAATACTTCAGGTTGAAATCCCTAGAAGAATCAGAATATTCTCTTTTGATTCTACTCACTTGAGTGATCACTTCTCCCATGTTCTGACAGAAGATGAAGGACATATATCTTGGAAAGAGAGAATAAGATAATGTCTGTACAGGCAAGGGGATAATAAAATTGAATAAAGAGGTGAGCATTCTCCTATGGCATTGAGATGTTCAAAACATGGCTCCAGTCTTCTGCCTCATCACACAAAACATGCTAGAAACATAATATAAACACATGAGGAAGGACAATGGAGATGTTTTCTTCAGTCATTGTGGTTAGGACAGAATTCTATAAATACTAATATCTCCCAGAAATAACCTAGCATATCATCACAGATCACACCTAGCATAAATTTCCACATATATTAGCATTGTACTCTTGAACTAAATGTCAAAGAATAAGTAATCCAATCAATGAAACATGCATGAACCGAACAGGCCATTCTCAGAAGAGGTGAAGCATCTCCATTTGTAGTCCTATCACTGAGAATAGAAACAAGGGCATCTTGAGTTTGAAGCCTACCTGGGTTGCATAGTGATAACCACATTGCAAAAGGAAGTAAGAGGTATAATTGGTAAAAACAGTATTTTCTTAGCTATTTGAAAATTACAAATCAAAACTATACTTAGCTTCAATCTTACCCCAATTAGAAAATTTGCCTTTGATAAAACATGAAACATAACTTTTTAGGAGCTTGTGCACAATTAGCTGGAGTGTAAATTATTCCAACTGCTAATGGCATGACAGTTCTCAAAACCTAAGGTGAAGCTACCACATAATCTAATATACCACTTATAATGTACACTCTAGGAAAAATCAGAATTAACATAAAATATACAGGTACCTGTATACTCAGGTTTATTGCTATTCACAATACTGAAGTTATGGAATCATCAGCTGATGAATGGAGTAACAACATATAGTCTATATCCACAGTGGGAATATATTCAGCCATAAATGAAATAAAATCAAGTTGTTTACAGAACAGGATTGCTGAATTAAGTGAAATAAGTCAAATTCAGAAAGACAAATATCATGTTTCCTCTCATCTATAGACTCTAGATTTTTTAAGACATGAAAGTACAGAATGACTATTTGTCTAAATTTATTTTGTGTGCAGGAGTATTTCACTGTGTGTATATGCATGTCTGTGTCTGTAAAGGCCACAACGGCTTTGTGTCTCTTGAAACTTGAAATACAGTAAGTTGTGAAACACCATGAAAATACTGGGTATCAAATCTGGCTTCTTTGCAAAAGTAGCAAGTTCTCTTACCTAGCAAGCCGTTCTCTAACCCAAGGGAGACTCTTTTGAAATTAGATAGTCTACTGAGAGAATGACAGAGAGTAATGGAGACCATTATACACCTGTAGGAATATGGCATACTGAAACCTATTATTTTAATAAATATATATAAGCTAAAATTTAAATTGAGATAAAGCAAAGCAATGGGCCTCTTTTCTAATGTATTACTCATATATCTGAAGAAATGTCACAAAAATGATGAGTTCCACACCGCATGCTTTACCTGTGTATATGCCACAATTGCAGTACCGTTTTCTCTTGTTTAGAAGTGGGGGTGAAAAGCTCTTGTATCCTTTGTTAATTTCTAGGAAGAGAACAGGCACAAGGAATCGGATAATTTACCTGACAATATAATTTTACTTTGCAAACATGGGTAGGTATATGTGGAAAACAAGTTAAAGTATATCTAATTCATTAGTTGATTAATAAAGTGAAATGTATTCATACTATGAGGCCTGCTATGAGACGTAACTGCTCTCCTGACTGCGCATTTTCTTCTTTTCTTAAAATACTGGGCTTTGTGGCTCAGTCCTTGAACATACAAGGCTAGCTCTCCGACACATCCACATTATTTGACTGCCTATTGTCAATTCGTGTCTTACAGTCATTTTTCCTTCTGTTCTTATGCTCACCTTTATATCTGACATGAATTTTGCCTCTTCTTTTTCTATCAGCACACAATTTTATTTGTAAGATACCAAGGGAACAAAACAACTGTGTAGAGCTGGTATGTAAAAAAAATATACTGACATCAAAGCTGTGCATTCAATATCTCTTCACAGTACCACTTCTTCCACACCTTAAGCAAAATGTTAGGTCACTAAACTATGCCAGCTGGCCTGTGTGCTCTGACCTAAACAACAACATATTTGCCTCCAATGCTTGGTTCTTTTCTACAGGAGGTTTGAAAGTCACCACAGGCAGATAAAAAGAATGTTTAAGAATCAAAACACAAGTTCAATGGATAGACAGAAAATTGAACTTTGAAAGATGGCAATTAAATTTGTTAATGGATAATTGAACCTCTGAATGGGCATCACATACATCATACATATATATGTATATATACATGCATATATATATGTGTGTGTATGTGTATATATACATATATACATATATATATATATATATATATAACTGAGACACTTGTTCATTCATTAGTCAAATTCTTACAATAGCACTGGCAATGTTTAAAGCCTCCTGTATGGCAGGCATTGTGGGGGCAGTGGGGCAGAAGGACTGAGAGGAAATGAGTTTCTGTCTCTAAAAGCAGACTCTCCTGGGAGATACAGATACATAAAGAACAGTTACTCATTATGCATATTATACTGTAATCCCACCACTTGGGTGGCAGAGGCCAAAAGATAGTTGATTACTACTTTATAAGTTGAAGGTCAATCTAGTCTACATAGCAAGTTCCATGTTCCTCAGTGCCACAGAGGGATATTCTAACTCATGAAAACCCAACATAGCTGGGCGGTGGTGGCGCATGCCTTTAATCCCAGCACTCGGGATGCAGAGGCAGTGGATCTCTGTGAGTTTGAGGTCAAGCTGGACTGACAGCCTCCAAAACAATACAGAGAAACCCTATCTCGAAAAACCAAAAAAAAATAAATAAATAAAAAAAGAAAACCCAACATAACAGCAACATAAGAGTAATTATTATCCATGCATATGCTGCATGCCTTTAATCCCAGTTTGACAAGAGGATTATGAGTTTCAGTCCAGGCTGGATGTTATAATGAGACCCTGTATATGAATAAAGAAATCAATCAATAAACAAATAAATAAGCATTTATTAAATGCACAAAGTAACACCAAAGAAATAAAAATCACCAGTTTTTCCCAGAAACTATAAACTTTCAAACAAAAAAGTAGAAATAGAAAAAACTACAGTGATCATCTGACATTTTTATGTCCCAGTAAACTGCGATTTGGAGGGAGAAATGATGCAACTAGAGGCAGAGGCCAACCATTTGTGTGTGTGTGTGTGTGTGTTCTGATACCATTTTGATATTGTCTGTAGATACTACATGAAATGGATAGAATTTTGGCTTTCTGTGTGTAATATCCTCTAGACAAGGCAATGTTTCATTAGTGCATAAATCACTATGCAACTATTAAAATACAGAACTGTAAAATACACAACTCACACTTGTGAGTTGTGATGATAGTCTATATGAACTATTTTTCTAAACAAAATAAATGTGATATCAATTGGTTTTGGAAGAGAAAATGTTTTACTGAGTACTAAGAAAGTATACTTTCATCAGTGAAGATAACCCTTGTATGGAAACTGAGGATATTCTGGGTAAATCTAGTCCTGAGTTAATGGGTGTTGTTGACCTAGGCATGGCCATGTCAAGGACAGTATAGAAAGGGAATGGCAAAGTCTTTGTTCAGTGACCAAGTATGAGTATGAGTGTTCATAGAGTTTTCATAAAATGTCTACAAGTGCTTTCTCCCTCTTGTCACTTACATTCTGAACACTGCTTTCTTACAGAAACTGCCACACTGAGATGAGATTAATATGTCTCATTCACCTAGCTATGTGCCATAAATGCTACCTGAGAAGAAAAGAATGTGCATGCTTGATAAGGGGACACCAGCATAAACTTTTCTGGAGCTGAGTAGAGTGCTTTATGTCGGTCCCAATGCTCCAGGCAAGATGAGGATGTTTTAGGCTTTATCTGAAAGTGAGTTTGTGAATGAGGCCCGTAGTCTCAACTTTGTACCATGGTTCTGGAATAACCCTGGAACACAGGCATAGCTTGTTTTTGATTGCTCCAGAAGGTAATGTAAGGTGCCTAAGACCTGAGTGGTAATCCATCAAAGTAGTATTCTAAGCAAGCAATTTTGCATGCCTCATAAGGGATGAGCATCTGATTGTCAAGTTTAGGGTATTGGAGTTTGAAATCCCTGGATGATTTCAGTAGATTTTGTTCAAATGATCAATTTTCTAGTATCTTCCTCCTATCTTTTTTGTATCTCCCTCCTTTCATCCCTAGATCTTTCTCTTTTTCTATACATGCTTTTCATATTCTTATGCATATAGTATTTTCTAAGGCTGACTCAGCCAATTCTGTGAAAAATAGTCACCTATTTTGAGTTATTGGCAAAACGCAATAAATAATTAACCAACCCCCTTCTCTTTGAGGGTCTAGGATTTTTCGAGGATTGACAAGATCTACCTGATTAGAGACTCAGAACAGAGCAGCAGCAAGTTATCCACTGCTTCTACTTAACCCTTGTGTCTTGGTAATACACTATTTTTCCCTTAAGTGTCTTCATTGAATATATTCTAAAACATGCATTCCATAAAAGCATGCTTTGTTCACTTATATCTGTGTGTTTTGAAAATTCTTTTCATTTGTTTTCTCCATTCTACTACCCCATACTCCTCTTCATTTCCAGTTTGTAATTTCTCTTACTTGGGAGATCCATGAAGTTAGGAACACTTGGCAATGCCTCTGCATGCTGACAAGCACTGTGTTTCTTGAATTTTCTACTTACACTGCTGCTCTTTATTATTATGAGGAAAATTTCACCGGTCACTGACTCAACACACCACTGTAACCCAATTCAGGAAACTGAACACTGACAACACAATATTTCTACCTAGTTTGACATGCATCCTCCCATGGTTTTTGATGAAATCACTCTACCTTTGACCACATACTTGAGTTACGAGGTTCAAAGACTGAATGTGTCCAGGATGTTTCAAAGAATGAAATGTTTTTTAAAAAATTGGTACAATACTTCAGTAAGAAGACAAAATTGTATGAAATTCACAATATAAAATGTTATTTAAAACCTATCATTTCTGAAAGTGAGGGAGCAACAGCAATTGTAACTGTAGAGAACAAAATTAATACAAATAAAATTTGAGTTACCCAAACACTTGTTGAAATAGTGACTGTTTAAGAAGGTAATTTAATTTAGAAATTTACAACATGTTAAATATTGAGGCTATATTTTCCTAAATATAATATATTTTTATATTATTGTAAAGGTACAAACAAAGTTGCCATGTATTTAAGGATCCTTTTGGTGTGAATTCCCTGCTAATATTAAAACTTGAGAAAGATCTATTGTAATTTTAATTGTTTTCCTTGTACCTTTCCTGGGTTATATTCCATCAAATTGATGAAAATACATTACTTGCCTTTTCCAAGGTAAACAGTTTTTAGAATACTAATTTTCTCTTCATGTTAGAAATTTATAAATAATTTTATACAATATAAATTAATGTTCATTAGCCTCTTCTGAGAGACCCCAATAATGTGATATTTATCTATAAAATACAAATATTTTTCATGCGACTATAACTTCATGATAAACATTCCTCTTAACTTGATGGAGCCCAGTGGGAGCAGTTCCCTTAGGAATTTGGGCTTCCTCAAAAATTTGGGTCTTCAGAGTCACAAAATGTTACTTTTGTCTAAAAAGTTGGTGAGAAGCTCCTATTAGGTTCTAAATACATGTTTGAGTGATGACAACAAGAAACACTCAACTTTACAGGAGGGAATTCCTATTTCATAATTATATATAAAAGCTTGGACTCATGGATCTGAAGAAACATGATAAATAACTGTACTTGGGAGGTAGAGGCAGTTAAATCAAATGTACAAAGTCATCCTCTACAGCATTATGTGGTTCAAAGTTAGCCTGGCACCTATGAGAACCTGTGTGAAAACATCTACAGAAATAGGCAGACAATTGCAGAGCACATCACATGGCCAACAATGGTACAGATTTCCCCACCTATTTTGAACTGTGTGCTCTTTGGTCTCCGTATTTTAAGCAGTTTTTTGTGAATCTGCTTTGTGTTGGGGTGGAGACAGTAAATGACCTTTCATCAGAATCATAATTGTTTTCTTTTAAAATTTGTCAAAGTTTCATAACCTTAAGTACAAAGGAGTTGGTGGCCAGGTTTCCTATTTTTCTGTACCTTTCAATTACTTTTCTTCTTAAAACTGCTGAACTTTTAAGTCTTTCAATAAAACTTTCTCCAAATAAAATGCTCTTCTGGGATACAAGGTGTTTCCACATTTATTTGGAGACGTCTATAGGGTAACTTAAAACACAAACATTTTAATTAATAATGCGATGTTTTTACTATTGCTGAGGGGGTAACCATTTTTTTTTGGTTAGTGCAAATTAAATCGAACTTCTTAAAATAGAAATATACCTGACAATAACATAGAGACATTAATGAGGTCCTTCCTGCTCTCTAATGCTTCCTAGGGAACTGTAAAGCAAGAAAGTAAGTAAGCAAGCAAGCAGTATGCTCCAGTAAGGAGATGAGTGCTAAACACTTGAAAAGTGGGAAACGCTAGCAAGGCCTGTGACAGCCAGTGCACAAAGCATTACCTTATTTCACCTTATTTTATATCCCACTCAACTTTGTTTTGTTTCATTTCATTTTGTTTCATTTTTGAAGAGGAAAAATAGGCAGCAAGCACCTCCTGATTTCTGGTATTGAGGTGTCCTGAATAGAGTTATAATGGATAAAGTCAACTGTGGATAGCAGACACTATTATTGGATAAAGGAGGTTCCAGGATTTTCCTTTGATTAAATTCAAACAGGTTGAGTTAAGAAGAGTGGGAAGCTGGTGATTTGGCTCCACAGTTAAGAGCACTTGTTGCACTTGTAGAGGACCTATGTTCAGTTCCCAGTACCCATGTGGGGGCTCACAACCATCTGTAGTTCCAGTCTGAGATCTGATGTCTAAAGGCAGCAGCCATCCATCTGTAGTTCCAGTCTGAGATCTGATGTCTAAAGGCAGCAGCCATGCATGTAGTGCACATACACACACACACACACACACACACACACACACACACACAAGTAAAACCGTCACACCATAAAATAATAAACAATACACAGATAGGATTTTTTAAAGACTAGAGAGAATAGTAGAGGGTCCTGAAGTAAGGAGTGATGGTGTGTGAGGCAGATCAGTGTGTCCAGAGCAAGATGGCTAAGGTCAGAATGGGTCCAGGGCCTGGTGAAATAAAGGTTGAGTATGGGAAGTTGGAAGCAGAAAGTGAATTAATAAGGCTCATATTTCTATCCAGCTACTTTGGCTATTATTTGGAAAATAATGAAGCTGGGTGTCCAGTGAGAATGACGACAACACAGAATGTGTTTCCAGACAGTATTTTGAGTGAAGGTTTAATTGACATATTGGCTATGGGAACAAGAAAACAAGTAGTGAAGGATGCTGCAGGCTTAATCTGGGAAACCATGTGATGGGTAATCACCATTCAAACCAGCAAGAGTTTTAAATTGCTAAGTGATTGACACACTCACACATGTGTTATAAGAAGACATTTGCCAAGACATAAGATTTAATATTTATTGCGATGAACTACAACTTGAAGCATATAACAAGAAGTAAAAGATAGCTTGCCTCTTGCTTTTTTTTGCCCTTTTTTTTAGTAACTGAGGAGAAATGTTTCACAACTCTTACCTGTGTGATAATACAAGATGTAACTTCATTTGCAGTCATTTCTTCAACATAGAATTCAGAACACAGATGAGCTTTTACTGAAGGTTGTCTGGAAGATGTGGGTGAAAAATATGAGTAGGATGTGTTGTGAATCACTTGGTTATATCAAAAGGTTGACTTTGTCACATTGCCTAATCTGATTTTGATATTTTTAATAAGTGAAATAAGGTTATATTTTAAACTTGACCTTGGATGAGATCCAAAAAAAGAACAATACTTTTTTCTTTGCTTCTATCTTTATGAAGGTGATTTTTATGACATTCTGAATTAATAACAAGTCTGTCTAAATTAGATATAGGTTGTACAAAAAGGAAGACTTCAATTACTCAGGGACAGGCAGTAGCTATTTTTATAGGAACCTGAATATTGTGAGCACTGCATATTGCGGCAATGTGCACTCCTAAGATATTAATAGGTAACCTGAGAGCAAACTTCGAAGAACTGGGTCAGAGAAAAATTCAGAATGAATGACGTACAAGGTTCACAGTGGGTAAGGTTTTACATTTTGCAAACAGACATGCATTTGCACAGAGGCCATGCTGAGCCTCACCACACAGCTTGGGGATATCCTGACTGATGTCTTTTTCTTCTTCAAATAAGCTGATGGTGCTTGTTACCTTACTTGATACATTCCAAACAAGTTGATTATTGGGTATTTAACACTTTGCTAATGTGGGAAGTCAGCATATGTTTTTTTTAGATAATATTTTAATTTATTTTTCAGTTTAAATTTAGATAAGAAACAAGGTTGCTTCACAAGTCAGTTCCAGGTCCCTCTCCCTTTCCCACCCCTCCTCCCGTGCCCTCCCCCCAACCCCCCCATTATCCCCTCATTTCCCCAGGGAGGGTGAGGCCCTCCATGGGGGTGTCCATAGTCTGTCATTTCATATAGGGCAGGGCCCAGACCCTTCCCCAAGAGTTCAGGGTGAGAGTGCACCTCACATTGTTGGATGGGAGTCCAAAGTCCTTGTGTATACTCTGGATGGGTACTGATCTGCTGCTCAAGGCTCAATAGATTTCCTAGGCCTCCTCACTGACACTCACATTCAGGGGGTCTTGATCAGTCCCATGCTGGATAGATAATATTTTAAAAATCTACCTTCAGAGGCTGGAAAGATGGATCATAGGTTAAGATGCTCCTGCAGAGATGATGAATTCAGTTCCCAGCACCCACATGCGGCTCACAACCTCCCAGAACTCCAGCTGCAGAGACCCTGGCGGCCTCTTCTGACCTCATGAATACACGCCATGCACACACAGACACATAAAATAAATCTTTTTGAAATCCACCTGCAAATGTGTTAGTAACTGCATTACAGACTTGTGGCGACTGTCTGGATTATGTATTGTCCTCCTTTGTGTATTTTTTTAATTTTAATTTTAAATAGCTTGTTTTACATGTCAATCCCAGTTCCCTCTCCCTCCCCTCCTCCCGCACTCCCCTTCCACCCTCCCTCCCACCCTATTGCCAAATCCTTCCACATAGGGGATGTCTAGAGTCTATCATTTTACTCTTGGTAGGGTCAAGTTTTTATGGCCTCTCTAAAGGTACTGAAGTGGCTATTCATTTATTTAGCAGTCATTTATGGGGTGATAAAAGGAGCCAGTACTAACTAAGCCAGAAACAAGAATCATTTGGAAAAGGAGCATTAACTAAACCCATGGAAGAAAGCATGGGTTAGGTCTCCACTCTTTCATGATGGCATGTGACGTTCAAACTCCTCCACCATCACGTCATTTTAACACCAACTGGTGTAACCTTTTCTAGTAAGATGGATTGTATCCTCCCCTATCTTATCACTGGAACACTCCCGTTATAAATTTGTTATCTCTCCCCCAGGGAAATTGTCTCATTGTCTCTTTTATGCCCTGATCACTCTCACTCTCTCTCTCTCTCTCTCTCTCTCTCTCTCTCTCTCTCTCTCTCTCTCTCTCTCTCTCTCTCCCTCCCTCCCTCCCTCCCTCCCTCCCTCCCTCCCTCCCTCCCTCCCTCCCTCCCTCTCTCTCTCTCTCTCTCTCTCTCTCTCTCTCTCTCTCTCTCTCTCTCTCTTTCTCCTTTTTTGTTCCTGAACTTTTTTTTTGGCATCGCCATTAGAAAAGTCCATGGTTTCCATGAACATTTAGACTTTCCAAAATTTGCTCCCAGTTTAGCAAATAGGAGCTCAGGAATAAGCCTCTGAAACACAGGAGAGAGTTCATTGTTTTCTAAGTGTGTTAGGAGAGAAATAAGAGAGGGATAGTTGTGGATGAATAAATTAGTTTTATTTATCATGTCAAAGGAGTGTAATAGAGACAGATTCTTCTTTACACACCTCCCCAGCAATTCTACACAAGAAAGCATTGTGTGTTACAAGCAGCACCCCATCTCATTGCCTCATGGCTATCATTTCTGGGGAAGATCTCCTTAGTATCTTCCTCCTTCACCTTCATTTTAAGGTTTGGACTCTAATCTTCATCTCACACTCTTTTTTCATTGTGTTTTAAATAAGCTGTCCATGCTAAGCTAGCCAGTACTATTTTCTATTCATTTAAACCAATATTTATGAAGAATAGAGAAGTTTATGACATCAACCCTGTGGTGTCTAAATTGTTATCAATTGTTCCTATTCCTCATTCAATGACATATCAAGAAAAGATAAAAACAAAATCAAACTACTCCTCTTAAAATATGTGGACCTTGCCATTTCTATGATCACTTCAAGGTAGATTTTAAACTGTCCACTATTGAGACATACAGGTAAATCTGGGATTCTAGCACAGATCTGTAATCCTAGCATTTGGGTCGGGAAGTGTCTGAAGGATAAAGATATGAGTTTGAGGCATTCTTTGTTACTCAGCAACACAATGTCTCCACGAAGGAATACCTTACAAACAAATCTTTACAAGCATTAAATGTATTGACTAATAAATTAAATTATTGAATCAAGGTGTGACAATGTATTTCTAACATTCTTTTGACATGTCATAATATTAGTAGAGCAAAAGTATCCTGTGTCCAAGTGGAAAGATATGATTTATCCCATTATGTAAAGAGAAGCCTTCCCACCATGCTGGTTCCAGAACCGCCTAAGTTACAAATAAACACACAGGAGGCTATATTAATTATGAAGCTGTTAGCCTTGCTTGTTTCTTACTGGCTAGCTCTAACTTAAGTATTTAACCTGTCTAAGTATTTCTCTTACCGGAGAAAGGGGTCCGGATTTCTGACCCCTACATTTGACTTCCTGTGTTTCTCCTTCCCAGAGTCTTCCTCGACTCCTAGTCCCACCTGTCTTGGTTCCCTATTGGCCAACAGTGCTTTATTGACATATACACAGGGCTTCCCCCATCATCTCCTCTTTTCTGTCTAAACAAAAAGAAAGGTCTTAACTTTAACATAGTCAAATTATATATAACATAACAGTTATCAAGTAAGAACAGTTACAATATTTTAGCAAGATTTAAAGAAAATATCCATCCCATCCTTGTGAGTCCAAAGTTCTATATGTAGCTTATCTTTTATCATAACTAAGGAAAACTATAATTATAACTATCTGCCTTCAACTCTATCAAAGACCACAGAAGGATAATATATAAACACTAGGATTGACAGAGACATCTTACTGCCTGGACAGTCACCCGAAATTCCTCTGTAACGTTGGGGCATCCATCTTCAGCCCATAGGCCACAATGTATCCAGAAGACTTCTCAGCAAAGCAGGAAATTTCAAGCTGTCAATCTGCATCAGCAGTTTGTCAGTCATTTTTCTGTGTCCTGCAAAAAGTCTCGTAGACTCTTTCATGAAGCAGGAACCCTGAAGGACTGTTTGGGTTCAGCAGTCACTTTCCTGTGGGTCCTGCATGTCCAGTTTATACAGCAACAGTCAAGCAGTCCAGGCAAGAACAGTTTCTTGCCCAAATGGCCAATCTTGCCATGTGGAAAGCAAACTCCATAATGAGTTTCTTCGATGCCCATCTCAGGCGTAATTTGTGCTGCCAGGAGCAGACATTTCTCATTGTCAAGAAAAACCCTAAACCATTTTAAATGTCATTTTCTGAAGGTCTTTGAAAGGTTTGAAGACTGCCTATCTATCTCAGATACATCTCTTTATATCTAGAAAACCTAATTTACCTAACTATAAGTTCTGACTATTATAAGTAACTATCTATAATCTGTATTTAATTATGCGTTATGTTTTAAAAGATCAGTATAAGAACAATACTTAATCAGGAGGAAAACTATACATATCACAAAATTGACCTTGAATTTGTATCAATAAATGAAAAACCATACCCATACCATAATTCCCCTTTTTACCATTAAGAAGAGATTGGCTGTGATCATTAGCTAATTATAAACAACCCCATTTAAACAAAAACAAAGATTTATAAACAAGATGGGAATTAGGACATCGCTCATTCCAAACTGCTTCATGCTGGAAGGGGGCACTGTTCATACAATGGGGATCATGACAAAACTCAGAAACCTGTATAAGTCCTTATTTTCAGGATCTATAAGACTGCATCAGCTTAGCTGTTTCAGTTGTTGGAACACTTTGTCCACTGCTTCTGGGGGTCTTGGTTCATCAAACCACAGAAGCCTGGAAGGAATCCTCAGCTTTTCATTTTCTGTAGAAACATAAACAAAAACACCTTTTCCAAGTAACATATCCTTATACTTAAATTTTGAAGTCAAGGCATTTTTAAAAGATATAAGTTGAATTAATTTAGCAGCATTTATAATCAAGTGTACTTTAGCAGTTGTTCCTTTCTGAGCAATCAAAAAATTGAAAAACACAATAGCATACAGTACCCAGACTCTCTGTGTATTTTCCATCTGTACATGGCTTATTTATTTATTATTATTATTCTATTTCTTTTACTTTTATTTATTTTTTTCTGAGACAGTGTTTCTCTTTGGAAATCTGCCTGCCTCTGCCTCTGCCCCTGCAGCAAATCCTTCCGGCTTTTGCCATGACAGCCGGCTTTTCTACTTATTTACCAGTAAGCCGTTTCTTTTTCTCTCTCAATATTACATATATTTTTAAACACACTGTAAACCTTTAGAGGTTTTTCTTCATCAAAATCTGACTTTACTGTAAATCTTTGTTTTTCTGGCCACGTGTCTTATCTGTTAAAACCGCGGCTGTTAAAACTGCTGTTTTTCCAATATGGCGGGCGTAAGCTTGACTCCAGCTGCCAGCTTGGAGATGTGGTCACTGCCACTTCCAGCTGTACGTACAACTTTTAAATAGTTAGCAAAGCCTCTTAAAAGAACCTTGTTGGCTTTGGGTTTTTTTTTTATGCTGAGTTAGGAAGACCCCTTAAGCCAGCCTAGAGTGTCTGCTTGCCATTAGCAAAATAGAGCATACCTGAGGAAAATGCTGCTACCAAAAATCTGTGCTTCTCTCCATTCTTCTGTATCTAAACTTCCTTTAAAGCTTTTGTCATTCTATGTGGAAATTCATCATCCCACTCCTGATCACCATTATGTAAAGAGAAGCCTTCCCGCCAGCCTGGTTCCAGAGCCACATAAGTCCCAAATAAACACACAGGAGGCTGTATTAATTATGAAGCTGTTGGCCTTGCTTGTTTCTTACTGGCTAGATCTGACTTAAGTATTTAACCCGTCTAAGTATTTCTCCTACCAGAGAAATGGGTCCGGACTTCTGACCCCTATTGTAGCTACATCTTGACTTCCTGTGTTTCTCCTTCCCAGAGTCCTCCTGGACTCCTAGTCCCACCTATCTTGGTTCCCTATTGGCCAACAGTGCTTTATTGATATTGACATATACACAGGACTTCCCCCATCACCATTATTTTCTTCTGAAACCTTAAGTTGCCAAAATAAGCCATTTCAAGCACAACTGAGTTAGTGAAGCTTTATTCTCTCTCTTTCAGGTCTCTAATAAATACATACTATGCTAAGAATCAATAAGATAATGATGATTTTTGACCACTTCATTATGCCCAGTAATAATGTAATTACATATTATAATTGCATGTTTAAACGATTATGCATACAAACACTAATTTATTCTTTTGACACAATATTACCAATGAAAGTAATGTGCAATAGTTGGCTGAAGTCATTAAATATTCAAGAAAATACTTCTATCAAAAAACATGTGAGAAAAATGTATGGATCATTTAAGTACTAGATGAAGTTCTTTTAGAGTAATTTGTTTTAAAGTGAAAACACACTGAAGTCCCTATGAGTACTGTAGAGATGCTTCTTTGTTTCTCACAAGGCTTCAAATAATGCTTCAGATTAGTCCAACAAGACTTCCACATGTTCATTTTGTACAGAATTTCATTTCCCATCAGTCCCCCAAATCCTCCTAAATTACAACATTTCGTTTACTTCCATTAAAATCCCCAAATTAGAATTCAAATCCATGATTAAATTTAAGTAGTGGTGGTCATCTGTCAATAGCTCCACAGTTGGAGCTAAGGTATTTGTTTTTAGTTGTGGTATATGGTGTACTACCTGGCCACAGGAGACAGTGTATTCCAAAGAGCACTGTATTTGTACAGCATTGGATTTCTGATACTACTTTTTAGTCCACTAAGCCAGGCTTTGAAGGTGAACCTGATAGATTAAAGGCAAAAAATAATGGGAGGAGTTTAAGTTCAGTTAGTTGCAGGTGATAGAATACACTCTAGCTTGTTTAAGCATTACTAAAACTACTGCAGAAATATCTAAGTCTCTATGTAGCAAAAAACCCAAAATTTAATGCTAATTCAGGTCACCACTAATATAATTGCTTCTATTAGAATGACAAAATCTAATATATAACTCAATAAAAATACTTACTTATGATTTTACAGGTCAATATTTACACAATAGCAATATGTTCCTTAACCATAATGACTATGTTTTTCAACTACAAAAAACCAGATTCCTCAAAATATATAATACTTCTCTTTAATTAGTTTCTTAATTTTTACTTATATAATTTAGTTTATGATGTTCATGTAGTGGAAGTCTTACAAATGTATTTTGCTTTACATTATGGACTCTGAATTGCAAGAAGGCACCCTAGCTAACTGGAAGGAATATTGAAATTATGACATGTTCATGTAAATGTGTGAATTGGAAATGATTGCACTAAGGAGAACAGCCAATCTCAGAAAAAAATTTCCATGATCTCTCTCACATACGAATTCTATGCTTAAACTTTTACATTTCTGTGTGATCTACTATCTCTATTTTCACTGATCCTTGCTTAGCTTAGGTCCCAGTTGCCATTCTAATTTCATTATTTTGTTTTTTATAAAAATTATTCAAGCCACACATATACAGCAATATACTATACTGAATTGCTTTGTGTTTTATTCTTTTTCTTGGGTTTAGCTAAGAAAAATAATCTGGGGGAAATATGAATATGTTATAAGATGTTTTATAACCAATCAGAAATGTTTGGTCAAGTATGTCCTCTCCACCAGGATTTCAAATACAGCCATCAACTTCACTTTTTTTTTAAAAGTTTGAAAATGTTCTTAAGTTAAGCCGGGAGATCTGCTTCTTTTTAATATCAGAAGATAGGACATAGGGTCTGTGTTTAGATTATAGGAATCCCCTGTCTCACACATACTAATGTGTGGACTCTTGAAAAATTCATTTTTCTCAATTATAAAATAAAACACTTAAATGACATTATTTATCTTGAAGGCCACATTGGGTATATTACCAAAGAATGGATAGAACAATGTGAGGTGCACTCTCACACTGAACTCTTGGGGAAGGGTCTAGGCCCTGCCCTATATGAAATGACAGACTATGGACACCCCCATGGAGGGCCTCACCCTCCCTGGGGGAATGAGGGGATAACGGGGGGGTTGGGGGGAGGGCACGGGAGGAGGGGAGGGAATGGGAGAGGGACCTGGAACTGACTTGTGAAGCAACCTCGTTTCTTATCTAAATTTAAACTGGAAAAAAAAAAAGAATGGACCAGGTAAGGCGTTATTGTGTTTTCATAGTTCTTAGTAGAAATACTGTGACATGGAAACTTTGTAGAGTTCTGGAGCCACTACTAATTTTTGCGGCTTCAGGAAAGTTCATCAGAGTTTCAAGTTGCCAGGTTCATCAACTGAAGACAAGAATGCAGGGTTGACTGATGGTTTTCGTATGAAGATAGTTATACAGAGAGGGAAAGAAAGAATCAGCACAGTATTCTTTCTTGTGCTTTTATTTTTCTGTGCGTTATTCAAAAGTGAAATAAATAAATATTATAAAATATAATTTTAACAATAATTCATTAATAATTTAAGTAAAATTATGAAAATAAATTGTAATATAATTAGTAAAAATGACAATATATTAACAAATTCAATAATGATGGTTTATTAATTTATAATTGATAATTACAATATAAGAAAGTAAATTCTCAGAGCATTTAGTTCTAACAATCTAATGAGAGGAAATAATTCAAATGCACCCCATTAGCTTGCAATCAATGTTCTGTGGTTATGGCTTCTAAACTGGGGCCACATCATCTTTATCCCAGACCTTGGAAGAAAGAGAAAGGAGGATTTCTATGAGTTTGAGGTCAGCCTGGTGTTCATAGTACCTGGACAGGCAGAAGTACATAGAGAGACAACTTTCAAAAATAACATCTACTACAACAACGACATCCTGCTATGAAATATTGCTTACCAATCAGTTTAATTTTCTATATCTCATTGATGATTCTCCATCACTTGAATATTGTGTTCAATTCAGATTTTTATAGATTTTATTAAAATTAGAAACAATCTTATTTTACATATCAATCTCAGTTCCCTCTCCCTCCCATCCTCCCATGCACTCCACTGACACCTCCATTCCGTCCCCTGTCCAATACCCAGGATTGGTGACGTCTTCCATGAGGGGTCATCAAAATCTTTCAAGTCATTTGGGGCAGTGAGTAGGCCCTCCCCTGTGTATCTAGGCTAAGAGAGTATCCCTTCATGGGAAATGGGCTCCCGAAGTCCATTCATGCACAAAGGATACATACTGTTTCCACTGCCAGAGGCTCCATAGACTGCTCAGTGCTCCTAGCTAACAACAACATTCAGGGGGCCTTGTTTGAGTCCAGCTGTCAGACTGGGGTTCATGAGTTCCCACTTGCTCAGGTCAGCTGTTTCTGTGGGTTTTTCCAGCAGCATGGTTTTGACACCTTTGTTCATCTCTCCTCCCTCTCTGAAACTGGATTCCAGAAGTTTGGCTCAGTGCTTGGCTGTAGATCTCTGCTTTTGCTTCCATCAGCTACTAGATGAAGGCTCTAAGAAGGAATTTAAGGTAATCAACATTCCCATTATAGGGGAAGGACATTTATGGTAGCCTCTCCTCTATTGCTAGATGGGGTCATTCTTGTGGATCGCTGTGCAATTCCCTAGTGTCAGATTTTTCTTTAAACTTATAGTAACTCCTTCTTTCATGGTATGTCTTTTCTTGCTCTTCTTTATTCCTCTCCACACTCAGTCTTCCTGATCACTCACGTTCTTGTCCTCCCTCCTATTCTCCTTTTTTTTTCTACCTCCCTCCTCATCCCCCCATGCTCCCCATTTGTTCAGGGGCTCTCGACCTTTCCTGCTTTGCTGGGGGAATGTGTATGTCTCTCCTAAGGTCCTCCTTGTTTCCTAGCTTCTCTGGAGGTGTGTATTGTAGGCTGGCAAACCATTCCTCTACGTCTAATATCCATATATGAGTGACTACCTACCATGTTTGTCTTATGTGACTGGGTTTCTTCTAGTTCCATCCATTTGCCTGCAAATTTCAAGATACCATTGTTTTATTTTTCTGCTGAGTAATACTCCATTGTATAAATGTGCCACATTTTCTCTATCCACTCTTCAGGTGAGGGGCATCTAGGTTGCTTACAGGTTTTGGCTATTACAAATAATGCTGTGAACATAGTTGAACAGATGTCCTTCTTATATGAGTATGCATCTTTTGGTATACGCCAAAGAGTGGAATTGCTGGATCTTGTGGTAGACTGATTCTCATTTTCCTGAGGAGTCACTATACTGATTTCCAAAGTGGCTGTATGAGTTTGCACTCTCACCAGCAGTGTAGAAGTGTTGCCCTTTCTCTATATCTTCTCCAGCATAAACTGTCTTGGTGTTATTGATTTTAGCCATTATGACAGCAGTAAGATGGTGTACCAGAATTATTTTCATTTACATTTCCCTGATGGCTAAGGATATTAAAGACTTTCTTAAGCATCTTTCAACCATTTCAGATTCTTCTATTGATAATTCTCTATTTAGTTCTGTACCACACTGTCTAATTGGATTGTTTGGTATTTTGGTGACCAGCCTCTTTAGTTCTTCGTATATTTTGGAAATCAGCCCTCTGTCAGATGTGGGCTTGGTGAAGATCTTTTCCCATTCTGTGGGTTGCTGTTTAGTCTTGTTGACTGTGTCTTTTGTTTAAAGAGGCCTCTAAGTTTCAGGAGGTCCCACTTATTAATTGTAGATCTCAGTGTATGTGCTACTGGCATTATGCTCAGGAAGTGGTCTCCTGTTCCAATTCGTTCAAGGTTACTTACCACTTTCTCTTCTAAGAGGTTCAGTGTGGCTGGATTTGTTTTGAGGTCTTTGAACCATTTGGACTTAAGTTTTGTGCATGGCAATAGATATGGATACATCTGCAGTCTTCTACACACCAGCATCCAATTATGCCATCACCACTTGTTTATGATGCTTTTCTTTTTTCCATTGTATAATTTTAGCTTCTTTTTCAAAAATCGGGTGTTTGTAGGTGTCTGAATTAACATCAGTGTTTTCCATTTGATTCCATTTGTCTACCTCTCTAATTTCCTGCCAATACCACGCTGTTTTCAGGAGTATAGCTCTGTAATAGAGCTTGAAGTTAGGGATGGTGATGCCTCCAGATATTCCTTTATTGCACAGGTTTGTTTTGGCTATCCTGGCTCTTTTGTTTTCCCATATAAAGTTGAGTATTGTCCTTTCAAGATCTGTGTAGAATTGTGTTGGGATTTTGATAGAGATTGCATTGAATCTGTAGGTTGTTTTTGGTAAGATTGCCGTTTTTACTATGTTGATCATATAAACAATCTGAAAAAGAAAAACCACATGATCATCTCACTAGATGCTGAAAAAGCCTTTGACAAAATTCAACACCCCTTCATGATAAAAGTCTTGGAGAGATTATGGATAACAGGAATACACCTAACATAATAATGGTAGCATAGAGCAAACCAGCAGCCAACATCAAACTAAATGGAGACAAACTCAATGCAATTCCTCTAAAATCAGGAACAAGACAACATTGTCTACTTTCTCTATATCTATTCAACTTGAAGTTCTTGCTAGAGTAATAAGACAACAAAAGGAAATCAAGGGGATACAAACTGGAAAGGAAGAATTAAAACTTTCACTATGATATGATAGTTTACATAAGTGACCTGAACAATTCTACCAGGAAACTCCTACAACTGATAAATACCTTCAGCAATGTGGCAGAATACATGATTAATTCAAAAATCAGTAGCCCTCCTACACAGGCAATAAATCAGAGAAGCATCATCCTTTATAATAGCCCAAATAACATGAAATATCTTGGAGTAACCCTAACCAATCAGGTGAAAGACCTGTACGACAAGAACTTTGAGTCATTAAAGAAAGAAATTAAAGATGATACCAGAAAATGCGCAGATCTCCCATTCTCTTGGATGGGTATGCTCAATTCAGTTTTTAAGCTGGTAGTTAAATGTTTTATCCTCAGTGGTTCCAAATTCCCATAAAGCATGCTTTGGGTTTACTTTTGCTCTTCTGTAAGTCATTACAATATTTTAATAGCAATACGTGAGATAAAGATTTATCCATTCCATGAATATATAAGATAGCAATTGAAAACAGGTGGTTAGTGGTGCATGCCTTTAATCCCAGCACTCGGGAGGCAGACACAGGCGAATCTCTGTGAGTTCAAGGCCAGCCTGGTCTACAGAGCGAGTTCCAGGACTGCCTCCAAAACAAGAAACCAGAAAAAAAGATAGCAATTGAAAATAGTAGTTTTTCTTTTCTATTTCTAGGTTCCACATTTAAAAAAAAGGAACAAGACGATTCAGTCTAAAAATCTTTCTTTGGCAAACTGAATATAATTTTTAAATACTATTTTAAGTTAACTTTTAGAATACATAAAATGGAATTGTGTTATTTATGTGCTTACATGGAATAAGTGTGCTGGATTTACCTTGTTTGTCTCTTTAAATGTAAGGAGTTCTTTTGATTACCTTATGAATGAATTAAATACAGCTTCAACAGATTGCTGTTGGGGAGTGAATGGAACAAAGCAATTTATTTTTTATTACATTTCTAATACTCTGCAGTGTATGCAATAGTGTTAATTTAGATTATATTTTATTATAAAAGACTTTAAAGAAATCACTGCTTTACTTGCAACGAGATTGAGAATGATGGTGAAAAATTCCCCTAAGAAACCTATAAAAAGAAGATGGAATGCCATTCAGCTGTGACATTTAAGAAAAGCCCTTGATTTGTAAATTTTGTGGAAAATCAACATTGATTAATAACACTTAAATTGTTAATTTAAATCAAGAAAACCTTTAAAGTTCTAGAAGAAGCATTATGATAAAAGTTGAATACCACCCTTCCCCTGTATTTATTCACAGTTCTTCAACTAAAACTGTGTTTGGAATACACTATATGTCATTATAGCAATTGCCCTACGTAAAAATGACATAGTGATGATTAAACTGAGATATTCCACTAGAGACTATTAAAGTCTTAGTTTAATGATTTTTTAAACTTGTTGTTTATTCTTTCCCTCCTGAGATGTTACTCAAATCCTTTAGAGGGCTTAAACTCAACATTTCCAATGCAAGCAGTTCTCTTTACTTATTTGAACAGTTCTAGTTAATTATTGAAGAGTCTTACTTTTGTTATTTGGCAGTGCAGTACAGAATCTGCCTTTTGTTTATATAGCCTTCACAATTAAAACCATATTTCTTATATTTTGTTTAAATTTTTATGACTAAGTTTCACTTAGCTGCTATTTTCTAGATGCAAAATAAAGTAGCATAAGCAAGACAGCTCTGATTCAGTGCCACAAGAAGCCCAGTTGTGAAGAATGTTGAAATGGAATGTGCCTCTAGGCAGTGACTTGGAATCTGTCTACAACCTGTGACTTCTACCTAGGAGTTGGCCTAAAACCTATCATGCATCATGGAAGCCTGGCTAAAGCATTTGCTCTTAAACCTCCAAGAGAGAATAGGTGATAAAGCTGATAACATAAATATGTCCATTCCACTATTTCATTTTTTATATAATAATTTTTTATTTAACTTTTAACTTGTTACTTTCAGTTCCCTCTCCCTCCCCTCCTCTCCCGGCCCCCCATTCCTCCTAATACCCCATACCACTCCTTATGCCCTCTGCTATCCAGGGAGGGTAAGGCCTTCCATGAGGGATTTTCAGAGTCTTTCATATCATCTCTGGCAGTGCCTACGTCCTCCCCCATGTGTACAGGCTGAGAGAGCCTCCCTCCATGTGGAATGGGCTCCCAGACTCCATTTTTATGCCAGGAATAAATACTGATCTACTCTGCAAGGTCCCATAAATTGCCGAGGCCTCTTCTCTGACACCCAGGTTGTGTGGTGGGGGTGTGTGTCTGGATCAGTCCGGTGCTGGTCTCTTAGTCATCAGTCTGAGGTCCAGGCATTCCCCTTTGTTTAGGTCAGCTGCCTCTGTGGGTTTTGCCTGCCTGGTCTTGATTCCTTTGCTCATCACTCCTGTTTGCATCTGGGTTCCAGGTGTTCAATTCCATTTTTAGCTGTTGGTGTCTGCCTCGGCTTCCATCAGCCACTGGATGAGGGTTCTAGGATGGCATGTAAGGTAGTTATCAATCTCATTATCAGGAAAGGGCATTAAAGGTAGCCTTAATACCAGTTGGTGTCATTCTTGTAGATCTGTGAAGATCTCACTAGTGCCAGATCTCTCCTACAACTTACAATGGCTTCCTCTATTATGGTATCTCTCATCCTTCTCTCCTCTATTATTACCCTGTCTCAACCTTCCTGTTTCCCCCATGTCCTCCTCTCACCTCCTCTTTTCCCCTTCTCTTTCTCCCATCTTCTACCTTCCCCTACCCCTGCTCCCAATCCAATTAGGATATCTCATCCCATAACCCTTCTCTGGGTTACCATGCATATCTCTATTAGGGTCCTCGCTGCTTCCCAGACTCTCTGGCAGTGGAATTATAGGCTGGCAATCCCCTGTTCTGTGTCCATTCCACTATTTCTTAAGGAAGAATACCTATTTAACATGGTTAGCATGGTATTACATGTGTGCTGAGTAGTTACTCCTGAAAGACTGATGATACCACAGTGAGGGGTACTTTATGTGAGGTTGTACTTTCACTGACAACTGGGAAATGGAACTTCAAGATTATCTCTATCATTTAATAACTGCTGACTGGCTTGTTATGCTTAAATTGCTTATGTCAATAATATGCTTATGCTGAACACTTGCATTACACTTGGCAGACTGACATTTTGACATTGGAGAGGTACAGGATGACCAATTCCCAGTGAGTGATGCAGAACCGGTTCTCTAATGATTTTCTTCGGTAGACAACAATCCTAATAATTATCAAAATTCTGTCCTGGTAGACCCGAACGTTTCCTGTGTGAATCATTGCTCCATATACCTTTATTTCTCCTTTCTTACATTGCTTGGATGTTTTCATTGTACTCTAACACACTCATAACTGATTTTAAACTGAATCCCGGAACTCTACCATGAGTCACTTAGGCTAAATATGAAAAATATGAGAAATAAATAAATGACTATATTACCAATTTGTCACTTATAAAAACATATTTTAAAGTTTATCTGATGATCTAGGACATGGTGTTACACACCTGTAATTTCAGCTCTAATGAGTAAAGGTTGACAATCAAGTAAAGGTTGAGCATGGTTGGGTAGTAGCTAAGAATTAAACCCAGGGCTCCATGAATGCTAGACAAGTGTCTACAAGTGAACTGTATCTCTGGAACCCTTGGTTTATCTTCTTCTCTTTAAAAAATAAGTAGTGTATTTTAACAAAGATCAGCAATATGACTTTATGGTTTTAATTAAATCATTGTTTCATCAAGGTGACCTGGACTAGGAAGTTTAAATTGAATTGATATCATTGCCAATAATTGAAACGGAAAAGAATGCGAAGACCAGCCTGGAAGATAGATTAAGTGCTCCTGTTAAATAGGGTATGCTACAGATCCAAGATAAATTATTGATAGATAAAATCTGGGGTTTAGGAAAGAGGTCTGAACTTTGGTAATTATTTTGAGTTGTCCTTACATGAAAGTATTTAAACATGTTTTTTTGGTATGGCTGAGAAATTGAGTGCTATGGAAAAGGGTCACACTCCAAGACACCAGGGCAGTGAGAGGTCAGTAAAGGAGTAGAGGCCACCAAGAGAGACCAGAGGAAATGAAGTGTGAGGAGACAGCTCAATGTTTTCCATTTCACTTTCAAGAAAAAAAAAGATTTTCATTTTCTCTGTATATGTCTACTGATAAAAAATAATTTGTTAAAAACTCAAGTTTGAATATTTACATTTCAGTCATTTTGCATTCTTTTTTTTATTAATATTTTTTTATTTTCCATTTTAAATTTAGATAAGAAACAAGGTTGCTTCACAAGTCAGTCCCTCCCCTCCTCCCGTACCCTCCCCCCATCCCCCCCCCGTTATCCCCTCATTCCCCCAGGGAGGGTGAGGCCCTCCATAGGGGTGTCCATAGTCTGTCATTTCATATAGGGCAGGGCCTAGACCCTTCCCCAAGAGTTCAGGGTGATAGTGCACCTCACATTGTTCTATGGGAGTCCAGAGACCGTGTGTATACTTGGGATGGGTACTGATCTGCTGTCCAAGGCCAATAGATTACCTAGGCCTCCTCACTGACACCCAGATTCAGGGGGTCTTGATCAGTCCCATGCTGGATTCCCAGGCTGATGCCTGGGATTCAAGAGTTAACCTTTGTCTGGTCAGCTGTTTCTGGGGGTTCAACCAGCCCAGTCTTAATCCCTTTGATCATCAGTCCTCCCTCTCTGATACTGGCTTTCTTGAGTTCAGCTCATTACTTAACCAGCCAGTAAATGAAGTTTCTGTTTCCCAGACTCTCTGGCAATAGGATTGTAGGCTGGCATTCCCCAGATCTATGTCTAAAATCCATATATGAGAGAGTACATGCCATGTTTCTCTTTTTGTGACTGGGTTACCTCACTCAGGATGGTTTCTTCTAGTGTCATCCATTTGCCTGCGAATCGCATGATTCCATTATTTTTTTCTGCTGAATAGTACTCCATTGTGTAGATGTACCACATTTTCTCTATCCATTCTTCGGGTGAGGGACATCTAGGTTGCTTCCAAGTTCTGGCTATTACAAATAAAGCTGCTATGAACATAGTGGAACAGACATCTTTGTTATATGAATGGGCATCTTTTGGATATATGCCTAAGAGTGCAGTTGCTGGGTCTTGTGGTAGGTTTATTCCCATTTTTCTGAGGAATCTCCATACTGCTTTCCAAAGTGGCTGAACCAGTTGGCACTCCCACCAGCAATGGAGGAGTGTCCCCCTTTCACCACATCCTCTCCAGCATAAATTGTCATTGGTGTTTTTGATTTTAGCCATTCTGACAGGAGTGAGATGGTATCTCAGAGTTGCTTTGATTTGCATTTCCCGGAAGGCTAAGGATGTTGAGCACTTTCTCAAGTGCCTCTCAGCCATTTTAGACTCCTCTATTGAAAACTCTCTAGTTCTGCAGCCCACTTCTTAATTGGGTCCTTTGCTGTTTTGGAGACTTGCTTCTTGAGTTCTTTGTAAATTTTGGAGATCAACCCTCTGTCAGATGTGGGATTAGTGAATATTTTTTCCCATTCTGTGGGCTGCCTTTTTGTCTTGCTGACTGTGTCCTTTGCCTTACAGAAGCTTCTCAGTTTCAGTAGGTCCCATTTATTAATTGTTGATCTCACTGTCTGTGCTACTGGTGTTATGTTCAGGAAGCTGTCTCCTGTACCAATTCTTTCAAGGGTACCACCCACTTTCTCTTCTAAGAGGTTCAGTGTGGCTGGATTTATGTTGAGGTCTTTGATCATTTGGACTTAAGTTTTGTGCATGGCGATAAACATGGATCGATCCGCATTTTTCTACATGCCAGTCTCCAATTATGCCAGCACCATTTGTTGAAGATGCTTTCTTTATTCCATTGTATATTTTTAGCTTCTTTGTCAAAGATCAGATGTTTGTACGTGTGTGGGTTAATACCCGGATTTTCAATTCGATTCCATTGGTCTGCCTGTCTATTTTTGTGCCAATACCAAGCTGTTTTCAGGACTATAGCTCTATAATAGAGCTTGAGGTCAGGGATAGTGATGCCTCCGGACTTTGCCTTGTTGAACAGGGTTGTTTTGGCTATCCTGGGTCTTTTGTTTTTCCATACACAATTGATTATTGTTCTTTCAAGGTCTGTGAAGAATTGTGCTGGGATTTTAATGGGGATAGCATTGAATCTGTAGATTGCTTTTGGCAGGATTGCCATTTTTACTACATTGATCCTACCTATCCAAGAGCATGGGAGATCTTTCCATTTTCTGAGGGCTTCTTTAATTTCTTTCTTTAAAGATTCAAAGTTCTTACGATACAGGTCTTTCACTTGTTTGGTTAGCGTTACCCCAAGGTATTTTATGTTGTTTGTGGCAATTGTAAAGGGTGATGTTTCTCTGATTTCTCTTTCAGCCCTTTTATCATCTGTATATAGTAGGGCTACTGACTTTCTTGAGTTGATCTTGTAACCTGCCACTTTGCTGAAGGTGTTAATCAGCTGTAAGAGTTCCCTGGTAGAGTTCTTTGGGTCATTGATGTAAACTATCATATCGTCTGCAAACATTGAAAGTTTGACTTCTTCCTTCCCAATTTGTATCCCCTTGATCCCCCTTTGTTGTCGTATGGCTATAGCTAGAACTTCAAGTACCATGTTGAAAAGGTATGGGGAGAGTGGACAGCCTTGTTTTGTTCCTGATTTTAGAGGAATTGCGTTGAGTTTCTGTCCATTTAGTTTTATGTTGGCTGTTGGTTTACTGTATATGGCTTTTATTATGTTTAAGTGTGTCCCTGTTATCCCAGATCTCTCCAAGACCTTTATCATGAAGGGGTGTTGGATTTTGTCAAAGGCTTTTTCAGCATCTAGCGAGATGATCATGTGATTTTTGTTTTTCAGCTTGTTTATATGGTGGATTACGTTGATGGATTTTCGTATGTTGAACCATCCCTGCATCCCTGGGATGAAACCTACTTGATCGTGGTGAATGATTGTTTTGATGTGTTCTTGGATCCGATTTGCCAGTATTTTATTGAGTATTTTTGCATCAATGTTCATGAGGGATATTGGCCTGAAGTTCTCTTTCTTGGTTGTATCTTTGTGTGGCTTGGGGATCAAGGTTATTGAAGCCTCATAGAAAGAGTTTGGCAAAGACCCTTCTGCTTCTATTGTGTGGAACACTTTGAGAAGAATTGGTATAAGCTGTTCTTTGAATTTGTGGTAGAATTCTGCACTGAGGCCATCTGGACCTGGACTTTTTTTGGTTGGGAGACTTTTGATGACAGCTTCTATTTCCATAGGGGTTATAGGTCTATTTAAATTGCTTATCTGTTCTTGATTTAGTTTTGGCAAATGATAGCTGTCCAGGAAGTCATCCATTTCCTTTAAATTTTCGAATTTTGAGGAGTACAGGTTTTCAAAGTATGACCTAATGATTCTCTGGATTTCCTCAGAGTCTGTTGTTATGTCCCCCTTTTCATTTCTGATTTTGTTAATTTGCGTGTTCACTCTCTGCTGTTTGGTAAGTTTGGACAAAGGTTTGTCTATCTTGTTGATTTTCTCAAAGAACCAACTCTTCGTTGCATTGATTCTTTGTATTGTTTTCCTGGTTTCTACTTTGTTGATTTCAGCCCTCAATTTGATTATTTCCTGGTGTCTACTCCTCCTGGGGGAGTTTGCTTCTTTGTGTTCTAGAGCTTTTAGCTGTGATGTTAATTCTCTGGTATAACTGTTTTCCTGTTTCTTCATGTGAGCACTTAGTGCTATGAACTTCCCCCGTAGCACTGCTTTCAAAGTGTCCCATAGGTTGGGGTATGTTGTGTCTTCATTCTCATTGAATTCGAGGAAGTCTTTAATTTCTTTTTTTATTTCCTCTTTGACCCAGGGATGGTGCAGTTGAGCATAATTCAATTTCCATGAGTTTGTAGGTTTTCTGCAATTTGTGTTGTTGTTGAATACTAATTTTGAGGCATGGTGGTCTGATAAGATGCATGGAGTTATTCCAATTTTTTTGTAGCTGCTGAGGTTTGATATGTTGCCAAGTATGTGGTCGATTTTTGAGAAGGTTCCATGTGGTGGTGAGAAGAAGGTATATTCTTTTTTATGTGGATGAAATGTTCTATAGATATCTGTTAATCCCAGTTGGGTCATTACTTCTATTAGACCCTTTGCTTCTTTGTTGAGTTCCTGTCTGGTATTCTTGTCTAGTGGTGAGAGTGGTGTGTTGAAATCTCCCACTATAACTGTGTGGGGCTTTAGATGAGATTTAAGTTCTAATAATGTTTCTTTAATGAATGTGGATGCCTTTGTATTGGGGGCATAGATGATCAGGATAGACACTTCGTCTTGGTGGGTTTCACCTGTGATGAGTATGTAATGACCTCCTTCATCTCTTTTGATTGATTTTATTTTAAAGTCTAGTTTGTTAGATATTAGGATTGCTACCCCTGCTTGTTTCTTGGGTCCATTTGATTGAAAAATTTTTTCCCAACCTTTAACTCTCAAGTAATGTCTGTCTTTGAGGGTGAGGTGTGTTTCTTGTATGCAGCAGAAGGAAGGGTTCTGTCTTCGAATCCATTCTGCTAGTCTGTGTCTTTTTATGGGTGAGTTAAGGCCGTTAATATTGAGGGATATTAATGACCATTGATTGCTCATCCTTCTTCGATTTGCGATGGTTATTGTTGGTGGAATTATGGGTGGAATTTCGCCCCTTTGTTCTTTTGGCTGTTGGTAGAGAGGGATTCTCTAATGCTTATGTTTTTCTGGTTGTAGTTAGCTTCCTTGGGTTGGAGTTTTCCTTACAAAATTTTCTGTAGGGCTGGGTTAGTGGACACATATTGGTTGAATCTAGTTTTGTCATGGAATATCTTGTTTTCTCCGTCTATATTGATTGAGAGCTTTGCCAGGTATAGTAGTCTGGGCTGGCATCCATGGTCTCTTAGTGTAGGTAGAATATCTATCCAGGACCTTCTGGCTTTCAGAGTTTCCATGGAGAAATCAGGTGTAATTCTGATAGGTCTGCCTTTATATGTTACTTGACCTTTTTCCTTAGCTGCTCTTAATATTCTTTCTTTATTCTGTATGTTTGGGGTCTTGATTATTATGTGACGAGGGGATTTTTTTTGTGGTCCACTCTATTTGGTGTTCTGTAGGTTTCTTGTACCTTCATTGGCATGTCTTTCTTAAGGTTGGGAAAGTTTTCTTCTATGATTTTGTTGAATATGCCTTCTGCCCCTTTCAGGTGGATTTCTTCTCCTTCTTCTATACCTATTATTCTTAGGTTTGGTCTTTTCATGGTGTCCCATAATTCCTGGATGTTTTGTGTTAAGGATTTGTTGGATTTAAGGTTTTCTTTGGTTGATAAATCCATTTCTCCTAATGTATCTTCAACACTTGAGATTCTCTCTTCCATCTCTTCTATTCTGTTGGTAATGCTTGTATTGGTAGTGCCTGACTGTTTGTCCAGCTTTTCTATTTTCTGCCTTTCTTCAGATTGTGTTTTTTTTAGTGTCTCTATTTCAGTTTTCAACCCTTGCAGCGTTTGCATTGCTTCTTGCAATTTTCCGTTTATCTGTTCGTCCGTTTGTTGCCTTTTATGAATTTTTTGGTTTGTTTTTTCTTCCATTTCTTGCATTTTTTGGTTTGCTTTTTGTTCCATTTCTTGGATTTTGTGCTTTGTTTCTTCTTCCATTTCCTGCCTTTTTTGGTTTGTTTCTTCCTCCATTTTTTTCATTTTTTGCTTTGTTTTTTCTACCATTTCTTGCATTTTTTGCTTTGTTTCTTCTTCCATTTCCTGCCTTATTTGGTATGTTTCTTCTTCTAATTCTTGCATTTTTTGCTTTGCTTTTTCTTCCATTTCTTGCATTTTTTGCTTCATTTCTTCTTCCATTTCGTGCCTTTTTTGGTTTGTTTTTTCTTCCAATTCTTGCATTTTTTGGTTTGTTTTTTCTTCCATTTCTTGCATTTTTTGGTTTGTTTTTTCTTCCATTTCTTTGAGGGATTTTCCAATATCCTCTTTTAGGGCCTCTATCATTTTCATGAAAGTGCTTTTAAGGTCGTTCTCTTCTGCTTCCTTCGCGTTGGAATATTGGGGTCTTGCTGGTGTGGAGTCTCTAGAATCTGGCGGTGTCATATTTGTTTTTCTGTTGCTGACTGTGTTTTTGTATTGTCTCTTTCCCATCTCTTCTTTTAGTGGGTGCAGAAAGAGCCCCTTCCTGGTCTGGGGACCAGAGTTCCCTTTTGGTGGGTGCTAGTAAGTCCAGTAATCTGGTGGTTCTTCTATGCCTTGTCCAAATGCTGGTCCGTGGGTAGAGAAGAAGAACAGGAATCTGGGGCGCTTAGCCTCCTACCTGGTCCCCTGGACCCTATGCTGGGTCCTGTTGTACCTGATCCGGAACAGCTATTCCCCTGGTCTCCCTGGCTCCTGTAGTTTCCTGGTCTCTTTGGTGGGAGAGAAGATCTGGAGTCTGGGGTGCTTGGCTCCCGCCGGGATTGGGAGCTCTGTGCAGTTCCCAGGGGATCTGCAGGCTCTGGAACACAGGCCAGGAAGCTGGCCTGTTTACCTGATGCTCCCGCTGGGATTGGGAGCTCTGTGCAGTTCCCAGGCGATCTGCAGGCTCTGGAACACAGGCCGGGAAGCTGGCCTGTTTACCTGATGATGCCAGAGGGACAGCTACTTCCCTGTACTCCCAGCCTCCTCTCCTTTCCTGGAATCGTTGGTGGGAGAGAAGATCTGGAGTCTGGGGTGCTTGGCTCCCGCCGGGATTGGGAGCTCTGTGCAGTTCCCAGGCGATCTGCAGGCTCTGGAACACAGGCCGGGAAGCTGGCCTGTTTACCTGATGATGCCAGAGGGACAGCTACTTCCCTGTGCGCCCAGCCTCCTCTCCCCATTTTGTATTCTTTTTGCAACTGATATATAAATGTATAAATAAATGTGTGTGTGTCATTTATATGCACATGCCTTGAGATACATTATATATGTCATTATCATTTCCTTTTTAAAAATTGTTTGTTGTTTTGGAGACTTTTCTACATGAATTCACTGTTTACCAGTTATTTGTGCTTATTTTAACTCAATCTAAAAATGCTGAATTTCTAAATTCAGTACAATTTATAAATTGATACACAAAATTTGCCTTTTGTTATTTTCACCAATATCATGTTTTCCTGTTTAAAATATCTTTCATTTTCATTACTCATTTATCTGTTCATCGATATCATGGTTGACTCTATTTCCTAGTTATTATGAATAGAGCAGGTATGATCATAGATGAGTGTCTCTATAGTAGGTTATAGAGTCCTTGAGGCATATGCCCCTCCCTGATATAACTGAGTAGTATGTTAATTCCAGTTTTAGCTTTGTAAGGATCCTCCAAATGATTTCCATAGGGACCATTTCAGTCTATATTACCACCAAAAGTGTCTCATTTCCTACAACTTGCCTGAACTTAATGTTATTTGATATCTTTGTACTAAGCATTCTTAGAGGGGTAGCATGAAACCTCAGTATAATTATAACTTGCATTTCCCTGATAAAAATGTTGAATACCTTTCAAAGTGGTTATTAGCTATTAATATTTCTTTGTTTTATATTTTCTATGTAGGTTTTTGATTGAGTTGCTTTCATGAATACTGAGTTTCTGTAATTCCTAGGATGTTAATTCTCTACTATTTAAATGTTGTGAATATATGTTGGCAAATATTTTCTCCCATTATGTAGTCGGCCTCTTCATTTGATTGATATTTTCCTTTGATGTGCAGAAAGAGTTTAACTTCATGAAGTACCATTTGTCAAGCGTTGACCTTATTTCCTGAGCAAACAGAATTCTATTTAGAAAGTGTTCATCTCACACCTGTATCTGGTTGTGTACTCCTAATTTTCCTCTAACAGGTTCAGAGTTTCAGGTTTTGTTCTAAGGATCTTGGTCTATTTGGAGTTGATTTTTCTGTACAGTGCAGAAAAGCACCTAATTTCATTCTTCCACAGGCGTTTATCTAGATTTCCCAGCATCATTTGTTGACGATGATGCCTCTCCTCTAGTGTGCATGTTTCAACTCTCTGCCTAAATCAGGTGTCTGGAGTCTGTAGTTGTGCTGGCTCATATCGGGTGTACTCTTTGAATCAATACTGTGCTGTTTTTGTAACTATGCTTCTGCAATGAAATTTGAAATCATGCATTGTAATACATGGGGTTTCCATGTGAATGTTTGTTTTCTTTGCTTCTATAAAAAAGGTAGTTGTAATTTTGATTGAAATTGCATTAGCTTTGCAATTACCTGTGGCTAAATGTCCATTTTAGCCATATAAATTGTGCCCATCAATGATCATGGGAGGGCTTTTCATTTTCTAAAGTCTTCCTCTGCTTCTCTTTGCAAGATTTTAATGTTTTTGTTAAACATTTTCTCTTGATTGAATAGGTTTATATCAAAGTGTTTTATGTATTTGTTTAGCAATGGTGAATGAGATTTCCCTCTGATCTCCTTCTTAGTATGTTTGTTATTGATATTTAGGGAGAATGCCCATTTTTGTATACTACCATTTTGCTGAAACTGTTTATCAATTGTAGAAGTTTTATGAAAAGAGTCTTTAGAGTCTTTTATGTATAGAACCCACTATGTTCAAATAAGAAGACTTTGACTTCTTCCTTTCATATTTGTATCTCTTTTATCTCCTTCTCTTGGTTCAACCTTTGCTTTGGAAGAATGTAGAGAGTAGACACCCTTGTCTTGTTCCTGGTTTTAGTGAACTATAAGGAACACTAAATACTGTATTCAAAGCACAGCATAGCACTTGTAAACATGCTCTCATAGCAAGTGCAGTTAGCTTTACTCCATCTGCACAAGACTGACCTATCAATGGCCAGCCATAGATCAGGAAGGGACTTATTGTCCCTAAAACCAACCACACTACTGAATTATTTGTAGCTGATAGATTCTAGAGGAGGGACAGTCATTGATTTCAGCTAGGTACCAGTGAGTTCACCAAGCTGCATATTTCCAAACCATTGCCTCAGAGATGTTCTTAGTTAAAATCATAGCTCTCAAAGAAAAACAGCATGAGTGTAGGAAAAGGACCTATGGGTTAGGGGATATCAAGGACAAGAAGAGAATAACAGAGGTCAGGGCTGTGAGTTAACAGAGGTCATTATATACATGTATGAAATTGTCGAAGAACAATCTAGTCATTTAAAAGGTATTGAGAAAAGAAGCTTGTGTCATTAATCTATAAGTACTAAGTTTCTATGGAATATACCATTAATTATTCATAGAAGAGGCTGACAAATTTCTCAGTTTAACCCCAAAGAAAGAGCATGTGGGATAGTTGCAAACACTTAAGAGTAATTTATGTTGATCAGTTTTTTAAAAGTGGTTCCTTCTGCTTGAAGCCTTATCTAATTTTTAGGAATAAGCATTCCTATTTTTCTACTGTTCCTTTTTATTTTCAATCCCTTTGTGTATATGTGTGTGGGGTTGGGATGTGTATACGAATGTGTTCATATGTGAGTATGTGTGTATATGTGTGTGTGATATAGACATTCATGTTTAAGATGTTTTCAAGCCATATACTATTGGTAGTAGTAGTGTATGTGATCATGGTAGCAATCATAATCCCTAGAAATTTGGTTGTAGGAAAAATAAATATCCAGTAGTTAATTCATTGCACATAGAAACTTCAGGGTTAAATTTTTAATACCTTGTCAGAAAATTGTAGGTCTTCCTATAAAAGCAGAATTAGAAGCTAGTGTCATGGTGCAATAATTTACTGCAGGCTGATACAATTTATTAAAAATTTAACCTGTATTATCTAGAGTCTGATGCCATTCGGAATTCTATTTATTGCACTAAATAATTCAGAAAGAAACTATCTCTGTGTAATTTCCCTGATGTCAGCACAAGAGATGAGGGTAACCTTTATTTTCAAAGCTCTAATGAACACTGCCTACTCATAATTGCTACCTTGTATATCCCTTTATACCCTCCCAGGCTGATGTTCAGTGAGTGGACTTTCAAGTTCAGCTTTTCATGAATCTGGTACCTAGATTTCTTGATAATTATGGCAGCTCATTTTTTTTGCTGCTACAAGATGTTCTTTCTGAGTGCAAACCAAGTTTCAGCAAGCTCAGTTTCCTGTCTGTAGAGTTACCCGACTATGTTTGTATTTGCTCATTGGCAACTAATAGAAAGTAATTCTAGTTGATTGACCCTCATTTAATGGGTATCAGTAAAAGAATGGAACCTACATCCCAGAAATGCTGAATTCTTAGATCAAATTGTCTACAAAGCATCTGTGTAATGTGCTTATTAAAATCAAACAACATAATCTTCCATCTGAGTTTCAGGGTTTTGAGTGCTTTCCTAAGATTATCTGAGTAGACCATGATTTTATTTAAAGATATGGCAAGCACTGATGTTTCAGTGATATTGTGATATCAAAAGTCAGAATAGATCATTCTGTTAGGAACAACCATGCTTTAAACGAGTTTCTGTGCTCTGTGCCCTAAGCACTCTCCTTTCTTTTCTTCAGCTAGATAGGAAGTTACAAGAAAAAGTGTGTCCTAAATCTGTTGACTTCCTTTTCTGTCAATTATTTATGAGAAGATGGCTGATATTGTATTGTTATAACAGGATTTAAACACAAGAATATTGAATAATTCATACATCTGAAAACCAGATATTCTCTGTGTCCCATGTGGAATAGTAATTGTTTCAAAGAGGCACTTCCTTTTTTGCAAAAGCTAGAGAATCATTAGATTTTAATAGATAGATTCTGTTCTCAGGGAATTGTTATTTTCCAAACTTTCTTGAAGATAAGCATTTTGATCCAACCATGCAGTGTGTCAGCTTCTCAGAATTTATAAAAGATTACTTGCAGAGGTGTCATGTATTTCCCCTTTCCTGTGCTAGGAGAGAGATATGAATAGTTGGTCGGTAACATCTCTTCTGGGCCTTGAACTCAGATGGCTCCACAAGAGGAATGTCCCCACAGGGACTGAGTTCACAGTTACATAATGTCACAGCACCATTAGGTAAGCATTGGCAGCCTCACATTAGAATAGTGTTAACCAACATAGACTATCTTTACCCTTGCATAAGTAACTGAGGTGCAACTGATTTATTTATAGCTTTACATGATACAAAAACCTGAGCTGTAACTCAAATATTGTAGCTTTGCTCAATAAGTTAATATATACCATTTAAGTGTTAGGGATCAAGCTCTGAATTACCCATGAAGCCTAATTCATGTACTTTACATCCAGTTTACCTGAAAGGCCACCATCCTACCTGTGACATCACATCATAGAAGAAACTGCAGGAAAATATTGAAAATAAGAATCAGCTCAGTATATATCATTGGGCACTCACTAGTTTAGACCCCACCGAACACATGCAGTTACAGAAGCACTATTTATTTATTCATGTACCCTCACATAGATGTTTGCTGTTTTTCTATTTTCCTCTATGGACCACATGTCCTGCAGCAATAGTTTCTTATCCAGAAATAGTTTTCTATCCCTCTATTTCACCATACGGACTTTCTTTCCAAATTTTGCTATTAAACAGAAGCTGTTTTTCCAAGTACTAGTCACTCTTTAAGCATATTTATAACTACAATGAATTAAATCCCATTATCTGTACTATTTATACTTTAAAAATTAATTAGGAGTTTTTGTTGAAAATTAAATGATCAATATGCAGAGTATTTAAAAATATAAGAAAAAGTTTATGATTTTGTGATGGAATATTTGATATACTTGTATGTTACATGTTCATTATATTGCTTATTTCCTCAATTTTCTTTGTGTTACCAACTTTCTTGATCCCCTTAGAGACTATTGGACTTTCTCAATGAAGCTGCATTACTTGCATTCCTGTGTTTAAAATTTTGCTCAGTGCCTGTCTTGATCTTTATTTTATGGAATCACAAGTAGAAAAAATGGTTTTCTCTCTCTTTAAATATTAAAGATGAATGATTTGTTTTGCATTTTCTCCGACCATCTCTTCCATGGCTTTATTCCCAGTACTGATTTGCAACCTTTAATTATTATTATAAGTATGGTATATGTGATGTAACATAATATAAAACTGAATATAAGTAAATATGTTACATAAAATATTGCATATAATGATATATGCACTATATATCATTATATATATATATCTTTTAATTATTAAATGTAGTCTAGAAAATTTATATATATATATGTATTTTATATATATATGTATATATATTTCCACAACAAAAATTGAAGAAAAGAATAAGCCATGAATTTGAGAGGAAGCAAAGATTTCTAGGGAGGAAATGGAAGGGAGAAATTACGTGATTATATTATAATGTCAAAATATACAGAAAAATCCATAAAAGTGAACAATGTTAACTTCCTGAAGTTTCATTATTTTTAACTGTGGGTGACAATATAGAAACATCTAAAAAATTTATGAATAATTTATTGCTTGCAAAACTGGGCAGTACTTTCAAGGAAAGGAATTCATGTGGTTGTGTTTGGTGATGAACTAGACACTTCCTTTTCCTGAGCATTTTATTTAAAAAGTGCTAACTTTCAAAGTATGGTGTTTCAGACTTGTGTGTTTTCTAAACTTTTTAAAAATGGATTAAATGACTATGCCTTATTCCTCAAAGCAACTTACATATTTTTGATGATAAACACATGATTTCAAGATAAAAAGATGTATTTGGAAAAGTCAGTATAATAGCTTTTCAACATTTAAAGGCTCTAATGAGGAAACTGGTGATGGAATTACTACATGCGATTTCAATTGTAACTTATAATGATGAAATTTGATGCTAGTAACTCCCCCCCCACAACCTTTGTAGCTCAGTGGGTTTTTCCCAAATGACTAATATACAATGTTACAAAATAATGCAGAATAAAAGATCCATTCAAAGAGCAAAACTGACTGATGGGTCTTCATATAATGGTTTTAAATTATGCTGTGCAAAAATGTTTAAAAACTACCACTTGTGGAGTTTTATTGTAAAAGATACATGATTTCCTGAAAAGGCTAAGGCATAGTTTTTTTATCAGTGGCTTAATATCAGTGTGGATTGAGATTTTCTTTGTATGTTTATAAGAAAGGAAACACCTTGAATAGATCATATGAAGAAGCTCATATGAAATTCTGCCTGACTTGGTATCCCAAAACGAAATACTCAAGAGAGTTAAAGCACTGTAAAGTATGTCATTCTTATTTGTTTTGGGAAAATTCAATTTTCTAATTAAAGCCATATTTATGTTAGCATGGCATAGTTTTAATGGTCTATTTAAAATAGGAAACACAAAAATTAACATCATGTTTTATTTTTAAAAATTAAATGGGTAAGTAGTTACAGTTGAAAAGGATTCTACCGTATACATTTTTATATGATTAATATCCATTCATCTGTTGAAGAACATTTAAGTTGTTTCCATTTCCTGGCTATTGTGAGTAGGGTGGCAAATGACATTACTACCCAAGTATCTATGGATATTGTTGAGTCTTTTGGCTGTATGCCAATAAATTTAGCATGCAGTCATTCATTTTTATTTTCTTGAAACTCTTGCACACTTATTTTAAGAGTGGCTGCACCAAGGTGCATCCCTACCAAAGTGAATAAGAGTTCTCTTTTTCTAAAACTTCACCAGCATTTGTTGTCAGTAGTTTTGTTGACCTTAGTCATTCTGACTAGAGTGAGATGAAAACCCAAAGTTCTTTAAATTTGCATTGCCCACACATGTATGTATGCATGTATGTATGTATATATGCATCATCTATCAATCTAACTATCCATCATCTATCTATATAACAATAATAATCAGAGGAAAAATAGAATGTCAAATTTACAGTAGGGAAAATAATGGGAGGTATTGTTGGGGAGGATACTTGGGCAGAGCTGGAGGGAGAAAAGGGAATAATATAATATTACCACAACTAAACACTACTTAAAAATAAACATATAAATAAATGAGGAAATAATGAAAAATTTTGATGTGTAATATATTTAATAATATCTATATTACTTATATCTATAATATATACTTCCATGAATTTTTTTGTATTTTTGTATTTTTATTTTTTATTTTCCAGTTTAAATTTAGATAAGAAACAAGGATGCTTCACAAGTCAGTTCCAGGTCCCTCTCCCTTTCCCTCCCCTCCTCCCGTGCCCTCCCCTCAACCACCCCCCCCCCGTTATCCCCTCATTCCCCCAGGGAGAGTGAGTCCCTCCATGGGGGTCTCCGTAGTCTGTCATTTCATATAGGGCAGGGCCTAGACCCTTCCCCAAGAGTTCAGGGTGAGAGTGCACCTCACATTGTTCTATGGGAGTCCGAAGTCCTTGTGTATACTTGGGATGGGTACTGATCTGCTGCCCAAGGCTCAATAGATTACCTAGGCCTCCTCACTGACACCCAGATTCAGGGGGTCTTGATCAGTCCCATGCTGGATTCCCAGGCTGATGCCTGGGATTCAAGAGTTAACCTTTGTCTGGTCAGCTGTTTCTGGGGGTTAAACCAGCCCAGTCTTAATCCCTTTGGTCATCAGTCCTCCCTCTCTGTTACTGGCTTTCTTGAGTTCATCTAAGTGCTTAGCCATGGGAGTCTGCCTACGCCTCCATCAGCCACTGAATGAAGGTTCTGTTTCCCTGACTCTCCAGCCATGGGAGGCTGGCACTCACCAGATCTATGTCTAAAATCCATATATGAGAGAATACATGCCATGTTTCTCTTTTTGTGCACTGGGTTACCTCACTCAGGATGGTTTCTTCTAGTGTCGTCCATTTGCCTGTGAATTTCATGATTCCATTGCTTTTTATTCTGCTGAATAGTACTCCACTGTGTAGATGTACCACATTTTCTCTATCCACTCTTCGGTTGAGGGACATCTAGGTTGCTTCCAAGTCCTGGCTATTACAAATAAAGCTGCTATGAACATAGTGGAACAGACATCTTTGTTGTATGAATGGGCATCTTTTGGCTATATGCCTAAGAGTGGAGTTGCTGGGTCTTGTGGTAGGTTTATTCCCATTTTTTCTGAGGAAACTTCATACTGATTTCCAAAGTGGCTGAACCAGTTGGCACTCCCACCAGCAATGGAGGAGTGTCCCCCTTTCACCACATCCTCTCCAGCATAAATTGTCATTGGTGTTTTTTATTTTAGCCATTCTGACAGGAGTGAGATGGTATCTCAGAGTTGTTTTGATTTGCATTTCCCGGATGGCTAAGGATGTTGAGCACTTTCTCAAGTGCCTCTCAGCCATTTTAGACTCCTCTATTGAAAACTCTCTATTTGGTTCTGCAGCCCACTTTTAATTGGGTCCTTTGATGTTTTGGAGACTTGCTTCTTGAGTTCTTTGTAAATTTTTCCCATTCTGTGGGCTGCCTTTTTGTCTTGCTGACTGTGTCCTTTGCCTTACAGAAGCTTCTCAGTTTCAGTAGGTCCCATTTATTAATTGTTGATCTCACTGTCTGTGCTACTGGTGTTATGTTCAGGAAGCTGTCTCCTGTACCAATTCGTTCAAGAGTACCACCCACTTTCTCTTCTAAGAGGTTCAGTGTGGCTGGATTTATGTTGAGGTCTTTGATCCATTTGGACTTAAGTTTTGTAAATGGCGATAAACATGGATCGATCCGCATTCTTTTACATGCCAGTCTCCAGTTATGTCAGAACCATTTGTTGAAGATGCTTTCTTTATTCCATTGTATATTTTTAGCTTCTTTGTCAATGATCACATGTTCGTACGTGTGTGGGTTAATACCCGGGTTTTCAGTTCGATTCCATTGGTCTACCTGTCTATTTTTGTGCCAATACCAAGCTGTTTTCAGGACTATAGCTCTATAATAGGGCTTGAGGTCAGGGATGGTGATGCCTCCGGACGTTGCCTTGTTGAACAGGGTTGTTTGGGCTATCCTGGGACTTTTGTTTTTCCATACAAAATTGATTATTGTTCTTTCAAGGTCTGTGAAGAATTGTGCTGGTATTTTAATGGGGATTGCATTGAATCTGTAGATTGCTTTTGGCAGAATTTCCATTTTTACTACATTGATCCTACCTATCCAAGAGCATGGGAGATCTTTCCATTTTCTGAGGGCTTCTTTAATTTCTTTCTTTAAAGGTTCAAAGTTCTTATGATACAGGTCTTTCACTTGTTTGGTTAGTGTTACCCCAAGGTATTTTATGTTGTTTGTGGCAATTGTAAAGGGTAATTTTCTCTGATTTCTTTTTCAGCCCATTTATCATCTGTATATAGTAGGGCTACTGATTTTCTTGAGTTGATCTTGTAGCCTGCCACTTTGCTGAAGGTGTTAATCAGCTGTAAGAGTTCCCTGGTAGAGTTCTTTGGGTCATTGATGTAAACTATCATATCGTCTGCAAACAGTGAAAGTTTAACCTCTTCCTTCCCAATTTGTATCCTCTTTATCCCCCTTTGTTGTCGTATGGCAATAGCTAGAACTTCAAGTACCATGTTGAAAAGGTATGGAGAGAGTGGACAGCCTTGTTTTGTTCCTGATTTTAGAGGAATTGTGTTGAGTCTCTGTCCATTTAGTTTGATGTTGGCTGTTGGTTTACTGTATATAGCTTTTATTATGTTTAAGTATGTCCCTGGTATCCCAGATCTCTCCAAGACCTTTATCATGAAGGGGTGTTGGATTTTGTCAAAGGCTTTTTCAGCATTTAGTGAGATGATCATGTGATTTTTTTGTTTTTCAGCTTGTTTATATGGTGGATTGCGTTGATGGATTTTCGTATGTTGAACCATCCCTGCACCCCTGGGATGAAACCTACTTGAACGTGGTGAATGATTGTTTTGATGTGTTCTTGGATCTGATTTGCCAGTATTTTATTGAGTATTTTTGCATCAATGTTCATGAGGGATATTGGTCTGAAGTTCTCTTTCTTAGTTGTTTCTTTGTGTGGCTTGGGGATCAAGGTTATTGAAGCATCATAGAAAGAGTTTGGCGAAGACCCTTCTGCTTCTATTGTGTGGAACACTTTGAGAAGAATTGGTATAAGCTGTTCTTTGAATTTCTGGTAGACTTCAGCACTGAGGCCATCTGGACCTGAACTTTTTTTGGTTGGGAGACTTTTGATGACTGCCTCTATTTCCATAGGGGGGTTATAGGTCTATTTAAAATGCTTATCTGTTCTTGATTTAGTTTTGGCAAGTGATAGCTATCCAGGAAGTCATCCATTTCCTTTAAATTTTCAAATTTTGTGGAGTACAGGTTTTCAAAGTATGACCTAATGATTCTCTGGATTTCCTCAGAGTCTGTTGTTATGTCCTCCTTTTTATTTCTGATTTTGTTAATTTGCGTGTTCACTCTCTGCTGTTTGGTAAGTTTGGACAAAGGTTTGTCTATCTTGTTGATTTTCTCAAAGAACCAACTCTTCGTTGCATTGATTCTTTGTATTGTTTTCCTAGTTTCTACTTTATTGATTTCAGCCCTCAATTTGATTATTTCCTGGCGTCTACTCCTCCTGGGGGAGTTTGCTTCTTTGTGTTCTAGAGCGTTAAGCTGTGATGTTAATTCTCTGGTATAACTGTTCTCCTGTTTCTTCATGTGAGCACTTAGTGCTATGAACTTCCCCTGTAGCACTGCTTTCAAAGTGTCCCATAGGTTTGGGTATGTTGTGTCTTCATTCTCATTGAATTCGAGGAAGTCTTTAATTTCTTTTTTATTTCCTCTTTGACCCAGTGATGGTAGAGTTGAGCATTATTCAATTTCTATGAGTTTGTAGGTTTTCTGCAATTTGTGTTGTCGTTGAATTCTAATTTTAAAGCATGGTGGTCTGATAAGATGCATGGAGTTATTCCAATATTTCTATACCTGCTGAGGTATGATATGTTGCCAAGTATGTGTTCGATTTTTGAGAAGGTTCCATGTGGTGGTGAGAAGAAGGTATATTCTTCTGTGGATGAAATGTTCTATAGATATCTGTTAATCCCAGTTGGGTCATTACTTCTATTAGACCCTTTGCTTCTTTGTTGAGTTTCTGTCTGGTATTCCTGTCTAGTGGTGAGAGTGGTGTGTTGAAATCTCCCACTATAACTGTGTGGGGCTTTAGATGAGATTTAAGTTCTAATAATGTTTCTTTAACGAATGTGGAAGCCTTTGTATTTGGGGCATAGATGTTCAGGCTAGACACTTCATCTGGTGGGTTTCACATGTGATGAGTATGTAATGACCTCCTTCATCTCTTTTGATTGATTTTATTTTAAAGTCTAGTTTGTTAGATATTAGGATTGCTACCCCTGCTTGTTTCTTGGGTCCATTTGATTGAAAAAAATTTTTCCCAACCTTTAACTCTCAGGTAATGTCTGTCTTTGAGGGTGAGGTGTGTTTCTTGTATGCAGCAGAAGGAAGGGTTCTGTCTTCGAATCCATTCTGCTAGTCTTTGTCTTTGAATGGGTGAGTTAAGGCCATTAATATTGAGGGATATTAATGACCATTGATTGCTCATCCTTCTTCGATTTGCAATGGTTGTTGTTGGTGGAATTATGTGTGAAATTTCACCCCTTTGTTCTTTTGGCTGTGCGTAGAGAGGGATTCTCTAATGCCTATGTTTTTCTGGTTGTAGTTAGCTTCCTTGGGTTTGAGTTTTCCTTCCAAATTTTTCTGTAGGGCTGGGTTAGTGGACACATATTGCTTGAATCTAATTTTGTCATGGAATATCTTGTTTTCTCCGTCTATAGTGATTGAGAGCTTTGCCGGGTCTAGTAGTCTGGGCTGGCATCCATGGTCTCTTAGTGTAGGCAGAATATCTATCCAGGACCTTCTGGCTTTCAGAGTTTCCATGGAGAAATCAGGTGTAATTCTGATAGGTCTGCCTTTATATGTTACTTGACCTTTTTCCTTAGCTGCTCTTAATATTCTTTCTTTATTCTGTATGTTTGGGGTCTTGATTATTATGTGGCAAGGGGATTTTTTGTGGTCTACTCTATTTGGTGTTCTGTAGGCTTCTTGTACCTTCATTGGCATGTCTTTCTTAAGGTTGGGAAAGTTTTCTTCTATGATTTTGTTGAATATGCCTTCTGTCCCTTTGAGGTGGATTTCTTCTCCTTCTTCTATACCTATTATTCTTAGGTTTGGTCTTTTCATGGTGTCCCATATTTCCTGGATGTTTTGTGTTAAGGATTTGTTGGATTTAAGGTTTTCTTTGGTTGATAAATCCATTTCTCCTAGCGTATCTTCAACACTTGAGATTCTCTCTTCCATCTCTTCTATTCTGTTGGTAATGCTTGTATCGGTAGTGCCTGGCTGTTTGTCCAGCTTTTCTATTTTCTGCCTTTCTTCAGATTGTGTTTTTTTTAATGTCTCTATTTCAGTTTTGAACCCTTGCAGTGTTTGCATTGCTTCTTGCAATTTTCTGTTTATCTTTTCGTCCATTTGTTGCCTTTTATGAATTTTTTGGTTTGGGATTGGGAGCTCTGTGCAGTTCCCAGGCGATCTGCAGGCACTGGAACACAGGCAGGGAAGCCGGCCTGTTTACCTGATGCTGCCAGTGGAATAGCTGGTTCCCTGGACTCCCAGCCTCCTCTGGTTCCCTGGTCTCGTTGGTGGGAGAGAAGACCTGGAGTCTGGGGTGCTTGGCTTCCGCCGGGACTGGGAGCTCTGTGCAGGGGGTCTTGATCAGTCCCATGCTGGATTCCCAGGCTGATGCCTGGGATTCAAGAGTTAACCTTTTTCTGGTCAGCTGTTTCTGGGGTTAAACCATCCCAGTCTTAATCCCTTTTGTCATCAGTCCTGCCTCTCTGTCACTAGATTCTTTGAGTTCAGCTCAGTGTTTAGCTGTAGAGTATGCCTCTGCTTTCATCATCCATTGAATGAAGGTTCTGTTTCCCAGACTCTCTGGCCATGGGATTGTAGGCTGGCACTCTCCAGATCTATGTCTAAAATCCATATATGAGAGAGTACATGCCATGTTTCTCTTTTTGTGACTGGGTTACCTCACTCAGGATGGTTTCTTCTAGTGTCATCCATTTGCCTGTAAATCTCAGGATTCCATTGTTTTTTTCTGCTGAATAGTACTCCATTGTGTAAATGTACATTTTCTCTATCCACTCTTTGGTTGGGGGTCATCTAGGTTGCTTCCAAGTCTGGCTATTACAAATAATAATGCTATGAACATAGTGGAACAGGCATCCTACTTGTATGAATGGGCTTCTTTTGGATATATGCCTAAGAGTGGAGTTGCTGGGTCTTATGGTAGGTTTATTCCCATTTTTTCTGAGGAATCTCCATATTGATTTCCAAAGTAGCTGTACAAGTTGACACTCCCACCAGTGGTGAAAAGTTCCCCTTTCACCACATCCTCTCCAGCATAAAGTGTCCTTGGTGTTTTTGATTTTAGCCATTCTGACAGGAGTGAGATGGTATCTCAGAGTTGTTTTGATTTGCATTTCCCAGATGGCTAAGGATGTTGAGCACTTTCTCAAGTGCCTCTGAGCTGTTTTAGTCTCCTCTATTGAAAATTGTCTATTTAATTCTGTAGCCCAGTTTTTAATTGGATCCTTTGGTGTTTGGGAGACTTGCTTCACGTGTTATTTGTAAATTTTGAAGATCAGCCCTCTGTCAGATGTGGGGTTAGTGAATATGTTTTCCCATTGTGTGGGCTGCCTTTTTGTCTTGCTGACTGTGTCCTTTTCCTTACAGAAGCTTCTCAGTTTCAGGAGGTCCCATTTATTAATTGTTGATCTCACTGTCTGTGCTACTTGTGTTATGTTCAGGAAGCTGTCTCCTGTACCAATTTGTTCAAGGGTACACTTTCTCTTCTAAGAGGTTCAGTGTGGCTGGATTTATCTTGAAGTCTCTGACCCATTTGGACTTAAGTTTCTTACATGGGGATAGATATGGATTGACCCGCATTCTTCTGCGTGTCAGTATCTAGTTATGCCAGCACCATTTTTTGAAGATGCTAATTTTTTCCATTGTATATTTTTAGCTTCTTTGTCAATGATCACATGTTCGTACGTGTGTGGGTTAATACCCGGGTTTTCAGTTCGATTCCATTGGTCTACCTGTCTATTTTTGTGCCAATACCAAGCTGTTTTCAGGACTATAGCTCTATAATAGGGCTTGAGGTCAGGGATGGTGATGCCTCCGGACGTTGCCTTGTTGAACAGGGTTGTTTGGGCTATCCTGGGACTTTTGTTTTTCCATACAAAATTGATTATTGTTCTTTCAAGGTCTGTGAAGAATTGTGCTGGTATTTTAATGACCTCTTCCTTTCCAATCTGTATCCCCTTGATCTCCTTTTTTTTCATATAGCTCTGGCTAGAACTTCAAGTACAATATTGGCAAGGCATGGATAGAGTGGACAGCCTTGTCTTGTTCCTGATTTTAGTGGAATTGAGTTGAGTTTCTGTCCATTTAGTTTGATGTTGGCTGTTGGTTTGCTGTATATAGCTTTTATTATGTTCAGTTATGTTCCTGTTATCCCAGATCTCTCCAAGACCTTTATTATGAAAGGGGTGTTGGATTTTTTTCTATATTTAGTTCTACACCTCACATTTTAATTGGATCCTTTTGTGTTTCAGACACTTGCTTCTTGAGTTCTTTGTAAATTTTGGAGATCAGCCTTTTGTCAGATGTGAGATTAGTGGAAATGCTAAATTTAAAAGAACAAAATAACTTGGGTTCCTCAACAACTTTAGACAATATCAAAGTGTGCTGTGGCCAAAAATTTGCTATTAGTTTCTCTGAATGATAATTGACAGGTACTTGCTCTCCCTCCTTTCCTCTCCTCTCCCCATTCTCTGACACACACACACACACACACACACACACACACACACACACCTCCTCTCTTGAACCAATGTAGTATTAATTTTGTCCGATGAATTTATGCATATTAACGGCATAACTTTACAAATTGGCCAGACTTAGATCATATCTATAACTCTTTCAACCAGAACTTTTGTATTCTGAAACATTTAGTTTTCTGAATCAGCTTTAACTTTATTCTGAAACATTTGCAAAATTTCTATAAAGCAACTAGAGTTTTAGTATGTGCTATACTAAAGATGACAATCTATTTTCTTAAATAAAATGAAAACTCTCTAGAGAAACACAATAACATTAGTCTTTTATTTAAATAGTCCTTATTTCTTTACCTGAAGTATTTACATTTAGATGAGGGCAGTTCTAGACTTTTCAATGGAGACATCATCATTGTTGCAGATCTACAGATAAGATAATTGATGAACTGCTTGAATATTAAATTATACATTTATTTCCTATAGTTTTCCATACTGATACCTAGATTTGAACAAATATTCCTGATTTCATTTAGTTTAGTAATCTCTAGGTATCATCTTTGTTGCTTTTACAGTGCACAGGGATCATGATTATACTCATCCTACTATTTTATGATTTGAAAATCTTTTTAAAGACAGCTAATGCCATTATCTTATGGTTTTAGTGTGTAGTATGTGAAAGTAATGCTTCTGAGAATTGTACCATACATCTTCAAGCTTGAAAACAATTACATTGAAGTAATGTAGCTAAGAATTGTATTATACATTTTCAAGTTTGAAAACTCAAACTTCAGTTTCTCTATGTATCAAAATATGTATCATTATACATACTTAAGCAGAGTATTTCTATTGTTTTTTTCCAAGCCCTAAATATTTTTTAAATACATGGACTAGGCAAAAGGAAAAATAAAACCAAACAGCTTTCATTTTCTATTTCGTAGCACTATATAGCATCAGCATGTGGCTTTTATTCAGGTTTTATATATGAAAACACACAAATTTTAAGTTGAATACCAATGGTTATTGCTAGCACACACAAAATCTGTTGCGCACAGCTGTGTTTAAAAGAATAGTATTGTTTATAATGGACAATTTTAGATATTCAAATTGTTTTGACAGTCTGATAGGATTGCACTCTTTGAAAAAGTTTACACATTTTTGAAAATAATTATTGATGTAAAGTGAATTCCAATTTTCAAAATAGAGAATCATTTGTGGGCTTATTAAAGCAAAGTCATTAAATAAAACAAAAATCTCTTTTAACAACCAAGTGTATAAAATTATACATAATCTCAATTACCCATTATGATAATATGCCTACATTATCTAAACCAAAGAGAAATTTTAAATAAAATAATGAAGCATGTCCCAAAAGAAATGAGAGCTTATTTGGTCCAAATAAGAAAAATTGTCCTACAAATTTCAGACATATGTAAGAAAAGTTGTAATGCTTAGTAGACACAGAAACTGAGTCATGTTTCTGCTGTGTGTTGCCTTTAACCTGGTTAGACTATTGATAAATTCCATGCAGTTGATTCTGAGAGTGATTTGCACTCTACAGTAATGACATTAGCACTTGCAATTTTGTAACCAATGGCATAGAAAGGCCACACAGCGTCTCTGAAAGCCAACTCTTCAGATGAATAACTGCTGTTTGATTATCTGGAAAACCAACCTAAAGTAACAATCTTTGTTGATGCTTGCTCAGATCAGGTGGACCAAAACAGCAGGAAGTGCCTCTGACAGATTCCAAGACTCAAGTGTCTTCAATGAGACTTTGAGGATTACAAACATTCAAAGACACCAAGGTGGCCGCTATTACTGTAAAGCAGAGAACGGCTTGGGGTCCCCAGCAATAAAGTCGATCCGAGTGGATGTGTACTGTAAGTAAACTTAAGCCAATGACTGTTTCTACTAATTCACTTCTACGCTTCTGAAAATTAACAAATACAGTTTCTGTAGCTGTGAATGAAAATTTTATATGATAGTGGTAATCCTTTAAGGAATATCTTTTTTTTTAATCGGTTCTTCTACACATGGGTGGGATTTTAGAGAGGTCAACGGGCAACTTCGAGTGTTCTTCATCAGGTCTAGACTACAAGTGTGTGTCACCATGCCTGACATTTACTCGTGGAGTTTGAAGACAGAAACCAGGTGCTGAAGCTTGCATGGTAGAAGCATTTATTAACTTTGCTATTCCCTAACTTGCTCTGAGACATTTCTGAGAAGGGAAATTTCACTCCAAATTTTCATCACTTGTGACATAATACATATTCATACATAATATATAATATCACATTAATCAGATGGTTATTATTATCGGTAAGGCCAAAGCCTCTTTATATGTAGTTTTTACACAAATTCACATATACTTTTTATGTTTACATGTGTGGCACTTTGCAGTTGGTTTCCATAATTTCATTGGGAGTGGCACTATTAGGAAGTATGGCTTTAATGGAATAGGTGTGGCTTGGTTGGAGGAAGTGTATCACTGTGGAGGTGGGCTGTAAGGTCTCATATATGCTCAAGTCAATCCCAGTGTCTAAATTCACTTCCTCTTGCCTGTTCAAGATGTAGAACACTCAGGTAAGTCTCCAACATCGTTATCTGCTTATATGCTGCCATGTACCACCATGATGATAATGAACTGAACCTCTGAATTGTAAGCTATCTAAATTAAATATTTTCCTTTATAAGACTTGCTGTGGCCGGGCGTTGGTGGCGCACGCCTTTAATCCCAGCACTTGGGAGGCAGAGGCAGGCAGATCTCTGTGAGTTCGAGGCCAGCCTGGTCTACAAAGTGAGTTCCAGGACAGCCTCCAAAGCCACAGAGAAACCCTGTCTCGAAAAACCAAAAAAAAAAAAAAAAAAAAAAAAAAGACTTGCTGTGGTCATGGTGTCTCTTCACAACAATAGAAACCCTAACTGAGACAACATGTAAGTACATATCTTCACATATATATCTTCTTTTTTATTATTCAGAGTTTCTCTATGTGTACCTCCAGCTGCCTGGAACTTACTCCGTAGGTCAGGCTGGCTTCGAATTCAGAGATCTACCTACCCTTACCTCCCAAGAGCCATCATTAAAGGCTTGCACCACCATAGTCTTGCACACATCTATATATTAATGAAATTCATGAAGAAAGTATATTTCCATAATGTACTCTGACTTACTTAATCATTTTACCTGTGTACAAAGTCAACCATTCTCACTTTAATGCACATTTTGTATGTAAGCACAGTTATCTGCATTGCCTTGTGGAGGACCACATTTCTCTTTCTACAGCAAATTGTTATAAGTAACCATTAGTGACCCTGAAAACACAGTGCCTTCTGGACAATGTTGCTTGATTTGTTCATTATGTCACATACTCCTACTTTTCTTTCTTCACAATTGTGTTTAGAATCTTCTGCTCTCTTTTCTTCTTTCACCAGCAAAGAAATTAAGTGCCGGCATTTAGTTGAGTCTTTTACACAGGTTCATCTGGCACTCTTGTTGTTTTCACATGAAATGACATTTATTTTTAAATCTCTAATATTAGAATGCATTTTTCTCCCCTTAAAGTAATTCAGAAATAATTACAAGTGAGGGGTTCCTGTTTCCCAGCCTGTTTTCTTTTCATTCTCTTTTCCTGTTCTTTCAACATAGTGCAGGTGTTACATAGTTAGGGAGAGGCTAGAAATTATCAGTGGTCTATTCATGGAGCTTATGCTGGGCTCATTTATTTATGGAGACAATAAGGAAGGAAGTAGTGACAGCAGCATTTGTGATTCATCTTCCACAGTTCACTGCTTGTTGCCCTCTTGTGTGTGACAGAAGCCTGTGTTCCAATCTGTCCAAGATCTTTTATGATCTTTTAACTGCAAGACATCCACTGATATGATACTGTCAGGACCAACCTATGTGCCACACTTATCTCCTATGTATCCAGGTTGACTATACCTGTGTACTTCTCTGCCATAGTCAAGCACCAACTCTCCACTTAAGTTCTATACAGTGTGAACATATTTGTAATCAAACTGAATTTTATTTACATGAATTAAATAATCTGTTATTTAGTTACTGTAAACTAGTTAATTAACTATATTGCTATTTCCTTGTAAGTTAGGTCATAATGTTTAAATACAAATCTCTAATATCTTGAAAGTAATTTAAAATTCTAAAATGTTCTAAAAGTGAATAGATGGTCTTTTGGGGTTTATTCTTCTGTGTTAGGTTAATGCCTGTCAAGTTCATATAAATTGGTTGGCAGCAAAATGTGACTGGAAAATCTGTAAGTACAAAATGTTCAATTTTAATGTACTTTTTATTTACTTTATTTTGCAAGGACAAACATATTTTGCTCATAAATCTTTTTTGAATACAGTATAGCCATCAGTCCTGCTATGGGTTTTTTTATATCATATGGTGTATACATTGTATTTTTCCAAATGAAGTCTTATCTTCTGAACACAGTAGTAACTAGTTTTCAATAAGGGTTTCTGAAATTTGCTATCACATTGGACTTGATGGCAATAAAATATGTGCCATTGGGGCTTTAAAAATATATGCAAAGCAAGAAATAACATATGAGGAGTTTTAAAAGATTTTTTTCTGTGACTAACCCTTTCAATACCATCCTGTGTTACTCCTTTTTACAAGTGGGTTATGCTTCTGTAGTTGATGCTACCCAGCTTTCTAGGATGACACTGCTGCCCATCCAGTTCCCCAGCTCCTCTGTTTTATTAAAACGCTAATCAACCTCATGTAGCCATGTTACCTTCTACCCATTGAATTTCTTTGTGGTTTTCTCTTGGAAATAATTTAAGCTTCACAAACACATTATTCTATATTATCAGAGTGAAATAATACTGAGATATGCGCCATGGTTAAGTTATTTTTCTGTGCCTTTCTGATATGGAGATCATGAACTAGTCATCTAAATTTGACTAAATTTGTATTAAGAAATGTAACATCTCATTGGGATGAATTACCCAGGTAATACCATCAGCTCCCATGATAAATTCATAGTGTAAGAATCAGGTATTTTCCCATAATTATACATATTCATATGTGTATGAATAACTTCCCTCTCATAGTAAATTTTAAAAGTTTTGAGTGATAACAATATATCATAGTAGAGATAACTAACCTATTTGAAAAACAATTTTCTGAATATAAATTTCAATGAAAGCCATAGTACTTAGGTTTGTATGTCATATGTTTTCATTTAGTACATGAATCTAATTTATAACAATCCATCATTAAAAAAAAACATGACTAACATAGCAATGTTGTGTTTTCTTTTCACATTGTGACAAAATATCCATAGTTGGTTGGCCTCTTTAGTCTAGGCAGAACATTGATATGTCCTTTTGTAGAGCAGAAGAGTTGCTTCCCCTCATGGAAGCAAACAAGCAAAAATTCAGAGTGTAGTGATGTGGTTTGATAGAAATGTTTCTTACATGCAGAAAGATGGACCTTTTATGGGATGTCACAGTAGAGTTAATGGAATGCCATGATATCCCTCAACACTTGGCATGCTTCCTATTGTGTCAACAGCCTTTCAGTTCAGCCAGCCTTTAAAAGATGAGTGCAATACCTTTAACTTCCTGTATGTGCAGGCTTAGGTGAGAATGCCCTCCACGGGCTCATATGTTTGAATGTTGTATCCATAATGGGTAGAACTGTTGTAGGAAGGATTAAAGGGTATGGCCTTGGAGGAGGTGTGTCAATACGGGTGGCTTTGAGGTTTCAAATGCTTTCACAAGGCTTCGAGTCTTATTTTCTGTCTCCAACTTGTAAGAGTTAGATATAAACTCTTAGCTACCACCCCAGTGCCATGCCTTCCTGCTTGCTGGTTTGCTCCCTGCCCTGATGATCAAGGCCTTATCCTCTGACACAGTAAGCAACCCCCTAATTAAATGTTTTCTTTATAAGTTGACTTTGTCGTGGTGTCTCTTCACAGTAATAGAAAAGTAGCTAAGGCATCATATAACTTTTACAACCTAAGTTAATGTACAGCTTTAATCTTTTTCTTTCTCTTTTTTATTTAAATTAGGAACAATCTTGTTTTACATGTCAATCCCAGTTCCCTCTCCCTCCCCTTCCCCCATGGCCCCCACTGGTCCCCTATCCCTTCCCAGGGAGGGTGAGGTCTTCCATGGGGATCCTCAAAGTCTGTCACATCATTTGGAACAGGGTCTAGGCCCTTCTCCATGTGTCTATGTGATTTGGGCTCCCAAAGTCCAGTTGTACAATAGGAATTAATGAATTAATACTGATCCACTACCAGAGGCCCCATAGACTGCCCAGGCCTCCTAACTGATACCCTCGTTCAGGGGTTCTAAGTTGGCTCTATGCTGGTTTCCTAGCTATCAGTCTGGAGTCCATGAGCTCCCCCCTTGTTCAGGTCAGCTGTTTCTGTGGGTTTCTCCAGACTGACCTTGACCCCTTCACTCCTCCCTCTCTAAAACTAGAATTATGAGTTGAGCTTAGCTGTGAATCTCTGCTTCTGCTTCCATCAGATACCGGGTGAAGGCTCTAGGATGTCATATAAGGTAGTCATCAATCTAATTATAGGGGAAAGGAATTTAAGATAACCTCTCCACTATTGCTTAGATTTGTTAGTTAGGGCCATCCTTGTAGGTCTCTGAATATTTCCCTAGTCCCATATTTCTCTTTAAACCTATAATGGCTCCCTCTATTGTGGTATCTCTCTTCTTGCTCTCCTCTATTCTTCCCCCTTCTCACTCCTGTCCTCCTCTCCCCTCTTCTTCTCCCCTTCTCTTTCTTCTAACTTCCTCACCTCTCCCCTCATGCTCCCAGTTTGCTCAGGAGATCTTGTCCCTTTTCCCTTCTCTGGGAGACCATGTATGTCTCTCTTAGGGTCCTCCTTGCTTCCTAGTTCTCTGATGGTATGGATTGTAGGCTGGTAATCCTTTATTTTATGTCTAATATCCATATATGAGTGAACAATACCATGTTTGTATTTTTGTAATTGGATTACCTCACTCAGGATGGTTTCTTCTAGTTCTATACATTTGCTATTGAATTTCAAGATTCCATTTTTTCCCCACTGAGTGGTACTCCATTGTGTAAATATACTATATTTTCTTTATCCATTCTTCAGTTGAGAATCATCTAGGTTTCTTCCAAGTTCTGGCTATTACTAATAATGCTGCTATGAACATAGCTGAACAGATGTCCTTGTGTGAATGTGCATTTTATCTTAAATTATGTACTTTCATCCCCTTACCCTGAATAATGCATGTTCATATGTGTGTTGTGATATTCATTTGCTGAAAGTAGCCAAAAGGTTGAAAGCAGCCTTATGCAATAAATACCCACCATAAATGTTGTGAGCAAAATGGATATAACTAATAATGTCTGTCTTCAGTATTGTATTATACTTTGAGTCAACACAAGTTAGTAAGGTGAATTATCTATCCCCTTGTAAAACTCTGTTAAATATGTTTAGAAAGAATATCTTGCCTTGTTCCTATGCTGTGTTTTCTGTGTTTCCCTGTATCCAGAACATAGCACTTTGTTAAGAACAGAATGGATAGATAAAATAGATTCAGAAAGGAGACTGTCAGGCTACCAGTAGACATGCATAACAGACAAGCTACACACAGGCTGAAGATACAGGTAGAAGAGTAGAGAATTAAAATTTTCACTTGCTCTTGGTCAAATTAATCCAGAAGAGGAAGTGCTATGTTTATACTCTTTAATTAAAGAGTACATACAAAAAAGACTACAGGAAATGTGGGAGCTGGTAACAGAAGGCACAAACAAGCTGTAGGAAAAGAGATGCAATCAAAATATGCTACAATGTTCAACAGTGAAGAATGCTTGCATAAATACAATAACATCAGAACCTGGTCTAACAAAAAGTGGAATTTAAATATGTGGTAGATATGAGAGGATTGGTATATGAGAGTGAAAAAAATTTTTCCATGGAAGGAAATAAGTAGACCAATATGAAAGAAGAAAACTAAAAGTATAAAAAACAGTGAAAATAGTACAGCAAAATTAAATGTGAATGGGATGCCTTTGTAAAGGATACTGCTGAGCATTAAAAACACCCAGGCATTCCTGAAGTGGTGGTATATGACTTTCATCCTGTCCTAGTTCAATTCCAGGAGGCCACTTCACAAACTGCTAAACATAAATGATTATTTCCTGTTAGTTTGGTATTTCTGTGGAACTACCGTGGGAATGGGGTGTTTCTAGCTCTCTTGCTGCTCTTGGGAGTCTTTTCCTCTGACTGGGTTGCCTCCCTCAGTCCAAAATGAGGGTTTTTACCTAGTCTTGTTGTATCTTTTTAAGCTGTTTGATATCCCTGGGAGGCCTGCATGAGTATTTAATATTGACCCCACAGATATGTCATAAGTAAAACACAGACAACACTTTAGGCAATGTTGGTGAAATATTCTGATAATAATTTTCCTAACTTTCAAAAATAAACTCTTTCAGGGCCATCTCTTCTACTATTTGTTTACATGCTGATTATGGTGAAATTTTTAAAATATTTAAAATGATAATTTAAAATATTATGCAACTCATCGTAAGGCTAAAAATGTATTTATTATTTATATTGTACCTTCAGTGAATTTCACCTATTTAAGAAGACAAACAACATATGAATTTATTTAAGTGGATTAGAGCAGCTAAGTAAAAAGTATAATGACATCAATTCACACAACATTAAATAGTGATAGTGTGGCATTGTCACAGAAAATAGATTGCCAGGAGTAAAGGGCTAGTAAGGCCCCTTAGTGTGAAAGAAGTAAGTTGAGAGCAGTTGCTTCCAGGAATGTCTATGTGCTTTAGTCCAGTTTGTGTCCTGAACTCACTTCTCACCAGTGTTTATGGAACAAACAAACTTGGACAGTAGGACACAGATTTCCTTAGGAGAAGACAGGAGTCTTGTTTCCTGACCATGATCACGAAGATAATATGTACCTGAGGGAAAAGAGAAGCTTGTTTTCACTCTAGGCTTTTGTAAAATGAACATTTTCAATGCTCAGTGTTCCTTGTCTGTGTTACAAAAGTACTGTGTGCAAAGAATACACTTGGGGACCCCATCTTGCCCTCAAAAAAGTTGAGGAGAAATGTAGTCCATGAAAGCACGAAGCTGGTATTTACACCTGCGACTTCATTAATAGTATTTTTGCTCTATGTCCAAGAAGACCCTTGTCCTCAAGCATCCATGAAAGTATGATCAACTATATGTTAGCCAACAGATAGATAAAATAAGAGAACTCTCACAGTTCCTGACCTAAAAAAGTTAAACTAAGTAATAAAAGGTTTAAAAAAGGCCAAACCCATTATTCAATGGATGAATTTGTTTTGTTACATTAACAGTAGGGTTTATTAAGTAGGGAGCAAGAGCGAGAGAGAGAGACAGAGACAGAGAGACAGAGACAGAGAGAGACAGAGAGACAGAGACAGAGAGAGACAGAGAGACAGAGACAGAGAGACAGAGAGAAGAGGTTACGAGTGAGATAAAGGAGAAGAGAGTGAAGTAGGGGTGACCACATGTGGGTGCTCACTTAAGATGAGAAGCTTGCATGTGCTTACTGAGTCCTTATGCAGCCATGTAAGTTGTGATGTAGTGATGATATGGCCACCCTACTGTGTATGCCCTGCCTGTTTTCAGGGGGCAGGGTCAACATAGTGTTGAGTTCCAACAGATACCAACAGTATTGCATGGTGACAATACTCTTGAAAGCTTAACAATGAGAAAATACTGGGCTTCTCCCATCATTTAGACATCAAAAGTAATTTCATCTAACAGAATGTTTCTGTGGAATTCAATTCATAAATCATATTTATTAGGTCTATCTTATTATGGGGTGCAAACTTAGTGCTACAGTATCCTACTTTCAGGTAACCTTTAGAAAATCCACTTTCCTGTAATAGGCACTAAAAATTAATAAGTAAAAATTCCAAGGAAAATCATTCCCTTCTTTATCATTAAAATGAATTTAATTTAAACACTATACAATGTACCAGGCATGGTGGAGCCCTAGTTGCAGAGGCAAGGGGATCACAAATTTGAGACCAGCCTGAGACTTAGAAGCAGCATGGAAACCCTATCACAAAACTCCCAGGGGGATACAATGTACATTAGTTGTAATACAACTACCAAACAGGTGCAGGGATCTAATTCCCAGTAACTTATCCCCAATGCTGTGGCTGCTGGCTGCACTGGAACATGTTCACATGACCAAAATGCCTCACCTTGAGCTCAGGCCTCCTACTTCAAAACAGTTTTTCATATAACTTCCATGGAAGGTTTATAAGGTTCTTCAGGATAAGTCATTCTTTGTGGAAAAATATTACAAAAACAAAAAATAGCAATTCACCAATCCATTGACGTCAGCAAATTTAGTACACACACACACACACACACACACACACACACACACACACACACACACACACACGGATGCAGCAGTCCCCCGGCATTTAATGTCTAGTTTAAGTGGTTTCTTGTATCTTCTGAAGAAGATACCCCATCTGCCTATTCAGGTTGGGCTGGCCCCTTCTAGTCTTTTTGCTCAGGACTTTGAAAGTTTCCAACTTCTTTTGTAGAGCCTCTGAGCCTCTTCTAGCTCTCGCTTTCTCATTTCAAATTCAAATTTCTTAGCAGCATGCTTTGCTTGTATCTGCTCATACTTTTCTTGTGCCTTTTGATTTGAAGTTTTCTTTTTCTTTGGAATAGTGACAGAATTTAGCGTACACAGCTGTTGTGGCTGAGACTGGTGATCTTCAGACGAAGTCTGTTCAGTGTTACACTCTTCTTCAGACATAGGCTGGTCAACTTGTTCTTCTGGGGGAGGCAGACCAACCTTTCTCCGCTGTTTCCTGAGTCTTTCTTCTTCAGCTAAATAGAGGTGTTTCAGATGGTCTGGGTAATGATCAGTGAACTGGGATTCCTGTGATGTTGGTGCCTTCTTTACCTTCCATTGCAATTTCTTGTAATTTTGCTGGATTTTTAGTTTCCTCCAAAATGCAAGCACCTGTACCTCTCGAATGCTCCCAGGGAAGGCTTGCTGGTAGACAGGCCTCCAGGTCCTGCATTTCCCACTTTGGTTCTTGAATCTGCCCTGAGATGTCCCTTCCTCATGCCCTGCAAATCTCCCGGTCTGCCACGTCGAAGATGGCCTCACTGGCAACATTTTGCACCACTTTGGTTTGAAAATTTTTTTTTACTAAAGACACAAATAAAGAATTATAGAACAGCTTTCAAGGGAATACCGATTAAGTTGTTGAGTTTTAGAAGGAATGAGAGATTACTTCGAAAGCTGGATTGTTAAATAATTTTGAAATATTACTGATGATCCCTTAGATCTAATGAATGGCAATCTACTGAACACTGTAGAATAAGAAATGGTAGTGTTATGACCTCAGGCTTACTGATGAAGTGTGTTCTCCAAGCTAACACATTGCTTCCTCTGTTATAAAAGGCAATTTCATTGATTATGTCCCATGTGGAGAAAGAAGGGGCAGTCTCCCCAGCACATGAGGTTCTGGATTCTGATGCTCTCATTCTCAAATGTGTTTGTCACTTGCAGAATCTTGAGGATATTTAAGTAATTTTCTAAGAATTTGATCGCCTAATACTTTTACTTATTTCCAGACATGACGGTGATGTTCAACAGGGTAATAGAGGTCATACAACTTGAAAGGTTAGGGTTTGATTAAAACTTATTCTTAATTCAAAAAGAAATTGGATTCAGAGGCATTAGCTTAATAAGTTTTCATGTGTTCAGCCACTACTCACTCACAAATGAAACAAATCTTTTCCAATATTCATTAAACATTTGCGAGCATTCTTATTTCAGAAATATCTTTTTCAATCTCATTTGACTTATGTAAATTTTCGTATTTCATTACATTTAGACCAGAACATTTTTTAGTATGTGTCATGAGGTTTATTATTTATTACATTTACACCCAAGAAATTAATTAAAGAAGAGTTGCAGGCATGCTATTGATTTATTCCACAGACAAAATCTACCTGTGTTAATATTACAAACTGTACATTTAAAAATGATAAGAGGCCTAGATAATCTATTGAGCCTTGGGCAGTAGATCAGTACTCATCCCGAGTATACACATGGACTTTGGACTCCCATCCAACAATGTGAGATGCACTCTCACCCTGAACTCTTGGGGGAGGGTCTAGGCCCTGCCCTGTATGAAATAACAGACTATGGACACCCTCCCTGGGGAAATGAGGGGATAATGGGGGGGGGGGTTGGGGGAGGGCACGGGAGGAGGGGAGGGAAAGGGAGAGGGACCTGGAACTGACTTGTGAAGCAACCTTGTTTCTTATCTAAATTTAAACTGAAAAATAAAAAAAGAAAGAAAGAAAGAAAGAAAATATAGTCTGGGCAGATACTGAATGTCATTTGGCTATAAAAAGCAAAAAAAATGATGACAACAATGAATTGCTGTTACTTTTAATTTTATGGAACTCATCAGCATGGCTTTTGGACAAAAAAGTTTAGAAAAAGAGCTTGAAAGCTGATGTGAATTCTAAAAGCTCTCCAGTGTCAGGGGGGTCGCTGATCCCCAGATAAATCCCACCAAGCATCTGGTATACCCCTTACCTTCCCCAAACAATAACCACAGCCTTACAAAGTCAGAAGAGTGTTTCATATGGTGATTATAGTGTCTATTGAAATGGGTGGTTCTCATACCAATCACCCTATTAATAAAATTCAAGACTGGTATTTGCAATTTTAGGTGTCACTTGTGAAAGAAAAGTGTTTCTTGGCTCTGTTATTTACTGGTAATGTCTACACTAACATAATTCCTCGACAGCATCACAAGTCTTAATAAAAGACCTTAGAAATAGACAAATAAACAGACATGTAATGATTTTAACATGATTGTTTAAGTGCCATGTTCTCTTCTTGCTCAGCTTATTTTGCTGTGATAGAGTCTCAGAGTATCAACAGTCATCAAACCATCCCCAGTCAGTGGCTTGTGAGTTCATAGTGTCACCCAAAAATAATAAGGAAGAGATGTAGATTTATTAGGGGAAAATGAGAACTCACAGCAGTGGGAAGGATTTAAGAAACACTAACTCCCAGCATTCCAGGTGATGTTTGTGGCTCTTATGCAGAGTTCAATGGAGACTAAGTCATCTTTATTGAAAGTGGTCATCTGAGCATGTCACTGAACAAATAAGGAGTCTACACTCTGTGCCAAACCTGAGAGTTACCCTCCTTTGTAGGAGGGATTATGTATTCTATGTGACCAACTACTGATCCATCCTGGACTTGCTCTTGCTCTCTGAATGGAGCTGTCTATCGCTCATCTTAATATCAAGCCTTTCTATTGCTTCTTATGCAAAAGACATGAAGGTAGTGTCACTTTTGGATCAGGCGAGCCTTCTCTTAATAAAACTGATTATATATTCATTATAGTTGAAAAGGCTTTCTAGAGGTATTAACACCAACTTGACTGTTTCTAGAATCTCGCAGATACATAGTCAGAATGGCAACCAAAATTTCTCTGTGGTGCTCTGCACCTGACCTTGCTGCCTTCGGGTTTTGTGTTCACTCACCCTGATTTTCCAATCCAGGACATTCTATGATCTACTTTGACCTGAGGCACTGGAAGCCACATCCAAGTAGAATCTGTCTATTGCCAATGTTATCGAGGTTTTACTGGATTTAAATACTCTACTAGAAGATTTGCTGAGAGTTTAGAAAGTCGAATTCCAAGCCCCATGGCCTAAAGAAAGTCTATAATGAGTTGAGGATTTGAAAAATAAACATTTAAAGACCATAGCTAAAGTTTAATTTAGTACCTGTAAAACAATTTGCATATTGAAAGTACGAAGCTCCAAATTACATAAAGGATGACATTAACTCCTATTAAGTATATGATGATCAGTTGGATAAAATCTGTTGAATACTGAGAAACTCTATGAAGTGAAAATTCGTAATGCTTTCCACAAATACTGCTGGCTATTAGCACTTGTATCTATGTTTGTTCTGTTGTTGTTGTTCATCGTCCACCTTTTCCATTAAGGTTTTCCAAGTTCTGACTTAATTATAAAAAAGATATTGGTAAATTATAAACAGTTAAATCTGTTGATTAAACTGATCAACAGGCTCTTAAAAACACAGCTCACAGGCTGTGTGGGATTCTTTAGTCAGAGGTTAAATGGCTAGCAGATGCTCCTGCTGAGTCAGGCAGAGATTCCAGAATGGCATCCAGCATTCTGCTCTCCAGTCAATTCATCAGTGCCCTGAATGTAGCTCTGCCCTGAGGGCCAAATCTGCTGCTGTCAGCTCTGAGCTGTGTGCACACTTTACTACAAAAAATAAAACACAGAATGAATATTACATGTAAACAAACTTGAAATTTTAAAATAGTTTACACTTTTCAAATGCATATGCTTTCCAAAAATATCTGGTAACTTCTGATTGACTGATGGTGGCTGGCAAACAGTTGAAGAATGAAAGGAGAAGGAGTAAGAAGGCACAGAGTGTCAGGAATGGGGGATCCACACTTTGGTAAGTATTCAAATGTAAAACAAAGGTGTAATGGGAACAGTTGCCCTATTCAGAACTCAGAAAAGCAGACAGGTTTAGCAGTGATGCATGATGGGAGTTGTGTAAGCTACCTTGGGAGAGGTAGTGTTTCTCTGTGTCATGCCTTCAATAAGGGCTAGAGTTGTTACCTTATTTTGACCAGGAAGCCTAAGGAGGGGCAGTTGTTAAGTTCTTCTTTCTAATGTTACTAGAGAAGCAGAAAGTAGTATCCAAAACTGACTTCAAGAGATGGGTCCATCCTCAGTTACCTCCAAGGTTTCAAAACTAACTAATACCATGCATCAACTCAAATAACTTAAAATAACATTTGTCAAGTAGTTTCATAAAATGTACAGGAAAATTCTTCATAGAAATTTCATATGCCCTGGATTTATGTGAGATAAGAAGTTCCTTAAAACTGAAATGATGTCTACCTACAACTTTAAGGTTAAGAATATTGTATTTTCTAACTAATAAAGGAAAAGAACTTACAAGAATATCAATGACTTCTGACATCACCATAATAATTCACATTCATTCTTATTGCTAAGATGTTAGAACTCATGAAACATAGTGATTAGAGTAATATAGGATAATGCTGAAGAATCTGAAGATTACCCTAATTTTAATCTCTTAAACTATTTCATGGAATGAAAATATATACATCCCACTTGAAGACATTGCAATGATTTTTTTAATTGATGATCCTGAGTTTGTCACAAGCCTTAGAATATGAAAACCCAAGTGTCTTTTGGCATCTCTGAGGCAAACATGTAATCAAGGCACCTGTATGGCTGTGAATGAAGTAAATTAATGTTTAATTTTAAATATTTTCAAATGTCCATTCCTTTGAATTATACTTTATATGTAGAAGGAAACCTGCAAAGAATGTACTTTTTATTTTATATTATTTACATTTTTGTAATGTTCTTATTTAAATTAGAAACATGAATGCTTCACATGTCAATCCCAGCTCCCTCTCCCACCCCTCCTCCCTTGTCCCTCCACCAGCCCCCAGATTTATATTTTTTAAAATTTAAATTAGAAACAAGGTTGTTTCACATGTCAGTCCCAGTTCTCTCTCTCTCCCCTCCTCCCACACCGTCCCACTGGTCCCCCCACTCCCCATCTCCACTCCATTCCCCAGGGAGGGTGAGGCCTTTCATGGGGGATATCCAGAGTCTGTCATTTCTTTCAGGGCAGCGCCCAGGTCCTCCCTCAAGATTCCTCATTATGGGATGGGCACCCAAAGTCCATCTGTATGCCAGGGATAAATACTGGTCTACTACCCGATGCCCCATAGTTTGCCTAAGCCTCCTCACTGACACCACATTCAGGGGGTCTAAATCAATCCCATGCTGGACTCCCAGCCTTCAGTCTGGGGTTCAAGAGCTCCCTCTTGTTCGGGTCAACTGCTTCTGTGGGTTAAACAAGTCTAGTCTTGACCCATTTGCTCATCAGCCCTCCCTCTCTGTCACTGGGTTCCAGGAGTTCACCTCAATGTTTAGCTGTGGGTGTCTTCCTCTGCTTCCATCACTCATTAGTTGAAAAAAACTTTGCTCTACATACTAGACATGTTCTCCAGTAGAACTGGGGATAGCTTGGGGGAGATGAGAGGGAATGGACGAAGGGATCAGAGGGAGAACTCTGGTTGGAATATGAAATTAAATTTAAAAGAATAAATTATTTTTAAAAACTCTCATCTTATTTCCTTAGTCCCTACCAGTAACTTTCACTCACTCAAATTCTGTGTTCAACAATGGCCTTGCATTTATGTTTCTACATGCTGCTTAATGAAAGTATTGGTTTCGATACTGATTTCTTTTTCCTTTCCTGTTCTATGACATCTTACTCTCCCAAGGAAAATCCTTCACACCTTATTTCATAATCTGCATGTTGTAGGTGGCCTGATACTTTAGCCCTGTAAGAAAGGTGGGCTTGGAGCTGCTGGGCCAGCTCTCAGTGTTTTCCTACACTTCACCTTCCTTAATGAGTCCTTGATTTGTGTCTACATCTTCTGTGGTAATTAAGACTTTAATTTTTATACTTTTATCAGGAAATGGTGATCTAATTATTTGCCTCTTTATATTGCTTTCAACATTTTACTTTATGAGAAGTTGAAGATACTTCAGGATATTGAATTTTACCAGTTCTATGACGAATACAGAATAATTTTGAAACATCATCAGTATCATATAGAGTAATATCCATGATAAAATATATTTGTGTTGTTTAGTTCAAAATTCATTCTGAGTCATGGCACATGTGAAACAAGACAAATGCACTCTACAGCTGAGTTTCTATCACTCAAGATGCTGTTTATGATTTAAAGAACAACAGTCAAAACCATGTGTTTCCCAGTGAAAATGAAAATAACCTCCTTATTTTTTGAAGTCTTTAAATTTCAGAATTATGTAGGCATAATTCTGTGGTATTAGATAAAATTGTATATAAGGCATTATGGATGCATATATACATTTTTACAAATTCACTATAATTATGAATGAACCATACCTATAGCTTTTGTTTTTATAAATAATCTGTAAACTCTCAGAGATGGGGATCATGTTTTATCATCGTGTAATATACCAACTCAGTGATAAAATAGAATACAAAATAATATATTGGTGCAGGGACTCATCAATTATTGAAAACATACAGGAGTGTAAGTTGATTGTATGTTTGAGAATTTGTCTTCTTCCCTCTATAAAATTATTGATTCTCTTTTATGACCTTTCAATTAAAATAAACAGCTAAGTTTTCTAAGTTAAAAACCTGTGATTTCCCCATTCATCATGCAACAGTGTGAAATGAATAATAATGTATATTAATTTTGCATGTCAGGAAAGAGTCTCCATGTAACTAAATCAGGAAACTATTATTTCTGAATTAGTGTTTGGGTTAAGTAAAATTGTGTCAAGAAAGTAATCTAATCAAAGAATTCATCTATGTATTACTAGCTTTATGATATCAGGCAAATTGCAATGCTCCTTAATAAAGGATAGTAATCATACCTAATATATGGGTTTATATATATAATCAACACAATTATTTTTATGCACATTAAGTATTTGGAAAAAAACTGGTAGTGTTTTCTTCTCTTGTTCTCATATATACCAAAAAATTCATATTTTGCTAGTAGTACTAAAACACATCTATGGATGTTAGAATAGGAATGGCCCTATAGGCTCATATATTTGAATGCTTGTCCTTAGGCAGTAGTGCAACTTGACAGGGATTAGGAGATGTGGCCTTGTTGGAGGAAGTATATCACTGAGGGTGGGCTTTGTGGTTTCAAATCTTAAGCCAGGCCCAGTGTGCCTCTCTTCTTGCTGCCTTCAGAGTCAGATGTAGAACTCTCAGGTCACCATGTCTGCCTACATGCCACCATGCTTCCCACCATGATGACATGGACTAAACCTCTGAAACTGTAAGCGTACCTCAAGTAAAGTTTTGTTTTATAAGAGTTGTTGTGATATTGGTGTCTCTTCACAGCTAGGGCTGGTTGAAGGGCCTCAAGAAAGTTCTTCAGAGGTGGAGCTTGCCCTGAGACACAGAACACATTTATCTTGAGGAGGAATTTGTGAAATAGCATTAAAGGTATAGTCAGCTTATTGAAAAGAAATACAAGGCAAGGTGATAGGAAGAATTTGATGAAAATGAAGACATTGGACATGTGGAATTTTAAGGTCCAGGTGGGATCTTGGGAGAGTCGAAAGTGCAGAAAGAGCTTGGAAGTCCTGTAAAAGACTTAAGGAGAGAACACAGAGCTGGTGAAAATGGATTTGACATTGAGGTGTAAAATCAGATGACTTGATAGTGAGAATCATGTCTACGAATGAGAAATAAAAATGTTGCAAAAGAAATTGATAGAAGGAACAGCAATAGAGAGAAGAGAAACTGCATGTACAAGGTATTAAAAACCAATCTGGTATGTGAAATAAGGCATTTCAGTAAAGCACAGCCAACATGTAGAAACATCGCAGAAGTACAATATTTTGTTCAGTTCCTTAGTCAATTTGATTTTAGTCATAAATAAATATTTCTCATTACAGTTGACTACTTTTTTGTAGTTGATTTTTTTCTTTTTTGGGGGTGAGGAGACTTGAAGTCTCCCTATGTAGCCAGACTGGTCTTGGACTCTTTACCAAAGGCTGGGGCTTACAGGCACGGGTCTTCAGACCCAATCTATGCTGTTTGTTTTTATTAAATATACCTTACAAGTACCATAAGCTAAGGCACAATTTATCATTTGTATTCATCTTGTTTTCTCATTTCTTTTTTTTTTTTTGGTTTTTTGAGACAGGGTTTCTCTGTGGCTTTGGAGGCTGTCCTGGAACTCGCTTGGTAGTCCAGGCTGGTCTCGAACTCGCAGAGATCCGCCTGCCGCTGCCTCCCGAGTGCTGGGATTAAAGGCGTGCACCACCAACGCCCGGCTCATTTCTTGAATGTAAATATTACTACACATAGTATAGAAATACAGGCATTCATGAATACACACACATGTACAAAATCTAAGAGAATATATACATGCACAAGAGAGATCTACATCCAGAGAAGCTGGATTTGTTTCTGTTTTCTGCTGTCATTATCTCTTCATTATTCTCTTCTTCTCTTGTTACATTTTATTTATCTACATATTTGTTCTTGCTTTTGGTATTAAGAATATATTTGTGTTTTCAGACTACTAAGACCACATAATGATTATTATGTTTTTTTATTTCTCTAAGGATGCATTTTTGTTATTTATAATCCAGTACTTTTGAAAATATAACTTTATAAGTTATGTCACTCAGAAACTTCTGAATATCAAGTTCATGTTTGTATTCCTGGAAATGGATCTAGATTGTTATAGAAGTTGAAAACGCAGTGCAGAAAGACACTGTCCATATTTACCTTCAGTGATTCAGCAAGCCCTCGCACACATCTGGCATGTCATGGGAGTCTTGTCTCATTTAGTACGGCATCTGTGAGACCCCTTGCAGTAAACAAGAAGGTACACTCCTGCTGAAGCATTGTCTTTCAAAATTACCTCAGACATAAAGTCGATGTGAAATGAGAGACTAGACTTGGTTTTTCAAGTCAAAGACAGCTGCACCAAAAGCACACCTCAGCAGCCTGCAGATTCACAAAAGCTGGAAACCTAGAGCATAGTGCACAGCCTCCAGGCAGATCAACAGGATAGGTCTGTGTCCTTTTTTTTTTTCTTAACCTACTTCATTTGTTCTGAGCCTCTTCTGGGCAGAATACTGGTCTTTGTTAATTCTAGGCTGGTTAGCTGGTTCCTGATTTCTCTATGCAGTTGGTCTGAGCTTTTTATAACAAGTCAGCTTGTGCTTTTCCCTGCCACTGCTGAGCTGCATGGAGGCAGAAGTTTGGGTGCTCTCAAGCTTCGGCTTAACCTTTAATATCTTGCCATGGTTGAGGAACACATTCATTGCTGTTGGAGGTGCAACAGATGTCAATACTGCTCTACAAGAGGCATTGAACACTGATGTCATCCATGATGGCCTTGCACATTGTTATGGATTCCCATCCGGTTCCGCTGACACCTCAGAGCCCCCAAATAAAACACAAGACACTATAAACTGTTGGGCAATGTCTAGGGCTTCTTATTGGCTAGCTCTGACTTAATTTCTAACCCATTTCTATCAATCTAAGTATTTCTACTGGAGAAATGCCCAGACACATGTTATTCCTCTTCGAGTCCTGCATCATGACTCATTGTGCCCACACCCCCGAGTATCCTCCTTGTCTCCTAGTCCCACATATCTTGCTTCCCTATTGGTCAACAGTGTTTTATTCATCCACCAGTAGGAGAAACATATGTACAGAAGACTTTCCCATCAGCACGTGGCATATGCAAAGCTGTCAAAGCCTCAGACAAGCACCAAATACATCTTTGTATGCTTGCATTGAAACATCGTAAGTTTATATATGTTAGATTGGTGGAAGCCATTATTTTAGCTGAGCACCAAATCAACCTAATTAAGTTTGATGACAACAAGAAAGTAGGGGAATTAGTAGGCCTCTGCAAAATCAATGAAGAGGGGGAAGCCATAGAAAGTGGTTGCCCATGTATAGTGGTTAAGGACTATGGGAAAGACTCTCATGCCAAGGGTGTCATCAAAGTGTACTTCAAATGCAAGAAATGAATAAAGTTGGCTCAAAAAATGTCAGCTTTCTGGGGATATATTCTTGGGGCATTGGGGTAGGAGGAAGAACTTAGGGAATATGGTCAAACTTAGGGACTTCTTCTGGAATCTCTTTTGAGTTCTTTATTCCTTGTCTTTTTTTTTTTTTGGTTTTTCAAGAAAGGGTTTTTCTGTGTCCTGGAACTAGCTGTATAGACCAGGCTGGCCTCAAACTCACAGAGAGCTACCTGCCTCTGCCTCCCAAGTGTTGGGATTAAAGGCAAGCCCCACCAAACCTGGTCACTGTCATTTTTTTTATTCAAAGATATTCTATTTATAAAATTTCGAGGCTATTGTTTATGTTTGTCATTGTGTGATTATTTTTATTTAAGCTAGAAACAAGCTTGCTTCACATGTCAATCCCAGCTCCCTCTCCCTCCCCTCATCCCCCACTCTCCTCACCAGGCCCCCAGTCCCCAACCCAATCTCCACTTTGATGGCGGGGCAACAGTGAGGCCCTCCATGCAGGATCTCCAGAGTCTGTCATTTCACCCAAGGCAGGGCCTAGGCCCTCTCCCAAGAGTCCAGTCTGAGAGAACATCCCTCATTGTGGGATGGACAGCCAAAGTCCATTTGTAGGCCAGAGAAAAATACTACCCAAAGCCCTGTAGATTACCTAGGTCTCCTCACTGACACCCACATTCAGTGGTTCTGGATCATTCCCATGCTGTCCATTCAGCCATCAGTCTGGGGCCCAAGAGCTCCCCCTTGTCCAGATCAACTGGTTCTGTGGGTTAAAACAGATTAGTCTTAACCCCTTTGTACTCACTCATATATGGATTTTAGACATGAAACAGGGGAGTGCCAGCATGCAGTCTCACTGCCAGAGAGTCTGGGAAACAGAACCTTCATCCAGTGACGAACGGAAGCAGAGGCAGACACCCATAGCTAAACACTGACCTGAACCCCTGGAACCCAGTGACAGAGAGAGAGGAGCGATGAGTAAAGGGGTTATTCCCTGTCTTCTAAATAGCTTCTCGAGAAGATGAAGTGTTTTACCTCCCATTAGAACAACGTTGTTTTATCTCCTTGTTCACATCTTGTTTTAAAACAGCCTGTTGTTTCACTCCCTTTAACATGCTTTCTTAATAAAGTTCCTCCAAGGTGGAAGGAAGTAGAAATTGAATTTCATGAGGCTGGTAAGAGGGCTTAATGGGAAAAATTGCCTGCAGAGTAAGACCAGTGATGCGTTTTATCCCCATTTCCCATGTAAAGCTTGAAAGAGTGATTCAGCTCCATGAAGTTGCCCTTTGACCTCCACAGGAGCACCAAGTTTTACACACACACACACACACACACACACACACACACACACACACTGCATAAAATTAAAAGATAATCATTTTTTAAAGAAAGTAAGCTTAAATACTTTGCCTTCTTGCAGAACTAGCTACATAAGTTTTCCTTGTGACATACATAGTAAGGACTCATGATGCTTAATGGTATTCTTAGGATACAGTCAAAATTATTAGTATAAATTAAGAAGAGAAAAATTGACTGAATTTTCTGTCTTATTTGAAGGGAAATAAGGGATATTTTCAGGTTTTCAAATAGATACATGGAAATACATAAAGGGAAAGAAAAGAATCACACTTCATACTTTCCCTTCCATTCTGTGGGAGTCAGCAAGTCTGAGGATTGTATAGCCAAGGAACCAGTAAAAATATGAAACCACTAAACTGGACCACTCCCTGGGCAAAAAGAAAGGTTTATTTGGGGACCATACAGCCAAGACTATTTGTTCAAGGCGGGGGGGGGGCAGAGAGAACAGAATATGGCAGAAAAAGCAAGTGGATCTTATGTCAGTCAGTGGGGGGTGAGTGGTGGCTTTCAGATACAGGCTGTTCACATTAAGTGGGATCTAGATGCCCTTGCCAAAATTAGTTGATATTGGGGTTGGATAAGGGAGGCAGTGGCTTTTCTGGTAAACAGAAATGTATTCTTGAGCTTCTGTTTCTCAATAGCAATCCTTTTATCTTTCCAGAGTCCTGTGTAAGACACTTTCACTACCATTTGAGGGCCTGCTGTGGACCTAACAGTTTGTGTAGCTCGCCAACCTGATAAGTGTTTTATGGCAGGCTTGTCTACATTTCACAGGACAGCAGGCTGGTGACTCATGCTCCTGTTTACTCTGAAGTATCAGAAAGATGTCCCTTTTCTGGACATCCAAAGCCTTCATCTTCATCTACGTGAGGCCCAATCCCCCGTGGTCAAAGTTGGTTTTTTTCACTGTGTCTATGAGGTTAAAATGCCATTCAGAAATGACTTCTAAGCCCTGGCATGTGGCCAAACAAATAACCAAACATAGCCATCACTGAATATAAACTTAATCATTTCACCGTTAAGGTCTTATTCTTCATCCAAACATCTAAGAGTTCTTCATGAATGCAAAACACGACCCTCACACCAGAGGGAATAAAAAATGGCTTGTTCTGAAGCCAAATGTGAGTAACAATTGCCCAGAAACACAGATTTAACTTGCTCTGAGTCCTCTTTATAAAGTAGTAACAGTTCATTGAAGGTTTTGTAGTAGGAAAACAGAGAAAGAGATGAATTAAGGTCCTTCCTTATCTAGCAAGCTTAAAGCAAAGAGGGAAATCTCTGCTATAGGCCTCACAAGCTATGTGGTAACACTCATAGCCTTTGGTTGGTTGAGACTAATTGTCTATTAAATTAACACATTCTAAACATTTTCATTTGTTAATCACAAGAATGGATATGAAGGAGGCTATAGAAACAAACAGATGGAAACTGTAGTCAGTTCTGCATCTGAAACAGGCCAACCTCTCCACAGGTAGTCAGCATTACACAAGGCCTTTGGAAGGCTCACTTCTTTTGAGTTCTCTTTCAGGAACATTCTCTCACATCTTTATAAATGTAAATGATTCATCAGCAAGCTCATGACTGACCATAATGTCCGTGTTAAAAATAAAAAATAAAAAACTAATAATTCTTAGGGCTTTGACGCATTTAATGCACAATGCATTGATAATTAGCATGTTTTAAGATGAAAAATTATATCAACTAATTAGTACCATTTTATGGTATGAATCACGCCTCCAGCCCCTTAGATAGTGTTGGTTTGTATTCATGGAGTCAGGCCTGATCAATGGGGCAGAATCAAGTCTAAGCAACACAGTTCTTCTTTCCAGCTTTCCTCTGTTTCCCTGTTGTATCATAACTGTCTCATACAACTGAAAACTAAAGAAAACAAATAAAGAACACCTAGCACTTCCATTTCTGAAACCGCTAGGCTTACTCAAAATGCAGCAATATACTCTGAAAATTCTTTGGAATTTTTTAGTATGCAGTCATGGAAATTATCATGTACAAGATTACTCAGGTGTAAAAATCCTAAGCAGTTCTCAGATTCAAATGGACCTACATGTACTACAAAAAATAAAGAGTGAGCAGGGTCTATGAGGTGGCCCAGAGGGCAATGAGAAACAAGCACACACATTTCCTCTTAAGACTTTAAACCAGTACCTGAGGGCTCTAACTTTATGGCCTAATTACCTCTCAAAGGCAATGCTTCCCAATATCTCACTGAGAATTAGGTTTCTGTATGAATCCGGTTGTGATACATTTCATCAGTAGCAGCAACTCTTATTATAGTGTATCATTAAAATCACCACGATAGATAGCAGAAGTATGCTCAGAGTTGAAGAGAAAGACACCAACTGAGGTGTCTGGGGAAGGCACACTTTACTCTTGATTGCTCTATACCTGAGTAATCTTGTACAAGATAATTTCTATGACTCAATACTAAAAATTCCAAAGAGTTTTCAGAGTGTACTGCTGCATTGTGAAGAGAAACATGGGAGACAGAATGGGAATTTGGTTCATATTCTAACTCAGGTGGCAACTGTACCTTTTCCCCATAGGCTGGGGTCAGACCTCCCAGTCTTACTCAGTTGGTCAGCCTGAAAAGAATCAGCATGGAGGCACTGAAGAAGAACTTTGGAAGAGGTCACTGCTGCCATGAGCAAAGGACCACTGCTCCAGCCTACCAAATTCTAGAATAGAACATTGGACCTTTGTATATACGAGGGTTTTACTGGGTGGGGAGGAATGAAACATTTGTATAAAAGTCTTCCATGGTGGAAAAGATAAAAATATTTTAAATCCCTGTCCTAAACACAAGTTTTATAGCAGTGATACAACTCATTTTTGATATTTTTAAGTAGATTATGACACATGATTCCTATATTGAGCATGTTAAATAAGGAAATAATAAGTCCATTTTGACTACTACATGTTGAACAAAAAATAAATAAGTAAGAAGGAGGACTTGACGGCTCCTACATATGGTGGAGGAGAAGGTATGCTGTAGGTATGAGGGAAAGTGTAACCGGGGACAGGGACAGAAACATCTGGGAGAGTTGAGAGTGAACATGGCCAGACTGAGCTGGGCCATGTGAGGAAAGAGGGAGAGCCAGAGAAGAGCAGCTGGCCAAGGGTGGCTGCCTAGGCCGAGAGACTGACATAACCAAAATACTTAGTTAAACAGGGGCCAAAGGAGCTGGGGGAAGGAAGCACAGTCCAATACCTGGGCTGGAGAGTTCAGGGTCAAGAGCAGGGTCTGCCAGCCAGGAAACCCTGTGATGGGAGAAAGTGAGGGATGCTGGGAGAACCTGCCTCTCCTTTGATATGCTAATAAGCACCCGAGGTTTGAGACCTAACAGATATGAAATAGTGAAGCAAGGACCAGTCAGGATTCTCTCTTTTGAATGAACATACCGAAAAGCAAAAACTATGGCCGCTCCATCCACTCCCCTTACTCACTCTTATGCTATAGCCGCTTGTCTCGTCTTCTATAACACATGTAACAAGTAGCAACTATTCCCATGATGTGATGGTTATTTTTAATAAATTTCTCAACTCAAGAGAAAGCCATTAAGTTTGCTTTCATGTATCATAGGTCAATTGTTCCTGACAATTATTATCTAATAAAAAAACACATTTTCTTTTAACGCATTTAAAGCTTTTTATTTAGTATTTTTGTTGAAATTAGACTTTTTCATACACTATATTCTGATTAGAGTCCCCTCTCCAAACTCTTCTCAGATCTCCATAACCCCGAAACTCACCCAGATGCACACCCTACTCTCCATCAATAGAATGAAAAACAGGCATCTTAAATAATAGTGATGATGATAAAATAAATAAAGATATAAAAAAACATTGTTAAAGGAGCAAAAGAAAGAGCATAAGAAACACATTCAGATGCCAAGACTCACAGATTCTTTCACACACACACAGAGAGAGAGAGAGAGAGAGAGACAGAGACAGAGAGAACCCATAAAAGCAAAATCAGAAATCATAACATATAAGCAAAAGATTTGTAATGGGAAAAAATGCCCAGACAAAGTGCTGTGAGAATAACACCTTCCAAAAATAGCATTAAGTTCATTTTGAGCCAGGCGGTAGTGGCACATGCCTTTAATCCCAGCACTCGGGAGGAAGAGGCAGGCGGTTCTCTGTGAGTTCGAGGCCGGGCTGGACCGACAGCCTCCAAAACAATACAGAGAAACACTGTCTCGTAAAACCAAAAAAAAAGTTCATTTTGTGTTGGCTATCTACTGGTATCAACTGCTGTACATGTTGTTTGTATACCTGGTGAGTCTCTGTAGGAGGGAGGAAGATCGTAAGAGCCACTAGGAATGGAAGACACCAATGAACAGGTGCATCTTAGATACAAAATGACTGAAACATATATGAACTCACACTGAAACTGTAGCTGGACGTACAAGGGTCTAAGCCAGATGGTGTCAAAGAATTGAGAGGTGAAGTAGACACAAGATCCCACCCCTAACCTAGAAGCTAACTCCAACTGATACATGTAATTTTCATGTTGTAAATTAAATAGCCCACTAAAAAGGGGGCTTCTATCTCATTTTGAAGGTTTTTCCTTATCAATCTAATAATATTTACATTTCATGCACATACATACACATTATTTACATATGTATGTATATATGCATATATATAGGAAATCAATAAATTAAAAACTAAATTAGAATCAAAAGCTCAAAATTATAATTTATTGTTTTTTCCTAATGTGTATATTCCTATTTTAAATGTGTGTGATTGAATGTGTTTGTGTATGTATGTGGCCATTGCTCACACCAGTGTATGCACATATGGAGTCCAGAGGTTGGCAGCTGTCTTCCTCTCTTATGTCCTATCTTACTTTTGAAGACATGATCTTTCACTGAATCTGAAGCTGGCCACCCAGTAGATTGAGTATTCAGAAAGCTCCCAGGATGCTTTTGTTTCTAATCAGCTCTCAGCAATAGACTTACAGGTATGTGCATATATGATTGGTTCTGGAAACACAAACTTAGGTCTTAATGCACCTCAACCACTGAACCAGATATTTAGCCCCCGGTAGTTATTTTATTTTAGATGCAGCTGTATGTATGAGTGAGTCTCTATCTGTCTGTCTGTCTATCTGTCTCCCTCTCCCCTTCTCCCCTTCCCTCTTTCCCTCCTTCCCTCCTTCCCTCCCTCCCTTCCTCCCTCCCCCCCTCTCTCTCTGTGCGCACATGTAAACATGCTATGGAATAAACAGTTTCATAAATGCTAAATACAACTTACAACTAACCTACACTTACATCTCCCAAAAGTTTCTTGTATCTTATCATTTTTCTTTACTCCACAAAGACATGTTTTCCATAGCTACTTGCATGTCTTTGGCACTTAAGTTGTAATCTTCAAAGTGAAGGAAATATATAATCTACTTACAAGTTTCTCAATTGCCTGTCTGACTTCAGATTGCCAGTTACTGAATGCAGCACTTTAATCCTTGATGCATGTCAAATCCCTATTCCCAGCACATATTAAAAGTCAGTAGATGTATCTGTTTTCTTCCTATAGACATTTTTCTTCTTTCCAAATAGTCACTGTTTTTCCTGATCCCAGTATCTTAGGGAATCCTAACATTACAGTTCTATAAATATGAATCCATATTATTTTTCTTTACTATGCTCACATGGCCAAGTAAATACAGGTTTTTACATAGACTTCTTAGAAACTAAATCAGACATGGTGCTGAAAGGTCTAATTTCCCTGTGTTTGGACATAAGGCTCTTCCATACAATGAAATTTCAATTTAATTGTGACTTAATGTTGGAAAACTTATAATTTTGGTTCTTTGTTGTTCTTACCTTCCTAGTTCTTAGTTTAATTTTAATGTTGTCTTATCATTTTAAAAAATAAGTGGATTTTCATGGTTTTTTCCATGATTTTTATGGCATATACATGTGAAAATTGTTGTCACTGTCGATAAAAATGCAAAGAACCAAATGTAATCACTGAAATAGGAAAAGAATGCAATTTGATGTTGGGTGAAAGAAAGTGTCATCCAGTTGGTTTTAAATATAATATGTACTATATTGATTAATGAAGTTTGTATTGAATTTTAGAAATTTAATGTAAAATAGAGGAAAGAATGGGATTCTATATCTCATATAAATCACATTATGTGAGTCACCTCAGGACAGGTAAAATAAAAAAAAATCTGGTATGTTGTAATTTCTTTAATCATTCAATTGCTCTGAAAAATGTTATGAAATCTCTTTAACTTTGATTTTCTTAAGAAAACTGGGCCAAGAGCCGTAGCATCACAGTGCTTGTGAAGAGCCTCTGTTAAAAGTAACTGCTGATGCCCCAGAGAGGTCATGGGCATCTTCACTGCCTTCATATCTGCCCCTTCTGTATCTTCAGTTGATATTGCAGTTTATTGTGGGTGTCAGGTTTATTGTGAGCTGTTTGGTTTTTCATTGTATGAGATCCAAGTGTTGACCACCAAACTGTTCTTCCTCAACAGGCTCAGAGGCCAGTTAGCCTCTGTTGAACAGGGAATTCCATTCCTCAGGATCCCAAGATTAGTTACTGGGTGTTTCGGCTATAGGAGAGATAGGAGGGAAAGAGAACTGAGGAAAAGAAAAGAGAAAAATTAACTGAAATGCTTGTCAAGAATTTTGTAATTGCCTGATAATTCAATATTATCTATTTGGTATACACATATAAAATGAAGCTAATTTATAAGTACTTCTGGGAAAAGCCTTCACTATTGTTGCTAATCAATGACTAACATTCTTCTGAGTGAACTTGGGTCTGAACTGTCTCGGTCTATCATTGTTTTTATTTAATCAGACCTTTGTTTCAAAACATTAAAAGGAATTATTGATGTTTAAATATTCCTTCAGGTTATGTTTAGATCTATTACCAGAATGTAATCTTGGTAATCAGAATGTAGTATAGCTAAATGGAATTATAGCTATGGGAACTATCTTAATTTTTTTCTCATTATCTCTTTTGAGATGTAGCGTGCTGGCAAGTGACTGCTAATGTACTTATCTTAAAAGTGACTTCAGGAATTTATTGTGGCTAAAAATCTGTTACATTCAGCTGAGCCTAATTATGTTGACTATTTGCCAAATGTACTCTAATTGAATTAATTGAAGTGGTAAGTCTTGTTACTACTGCCTTCTCTGAGTGTAATATGTTGAAAATAACTTTATAATGCATCACGGGTGGTAAATGCTATTCAGAGAACACCTGAATGAAGCACCAAAAAAATCCCCCTGGGAAATGAGCATAGTTTCATCTTCTCTGAGTTCTGGGTTTGCTCTCAATCCAGATTGGATGCATTAAAGCTTTCTGTGATTCAGAAACTTACATGGTTTCTGTCTACTTATATGAGAGAAACAGTATTCTACAGTTTTCTATGCATTATCTCAGTTCATTCTAGAATATCTTGTGTAGGAGCTGCTGTCAGGCTAACTACTACTTTCATTGTTTCCTGGGCTTTAGATTAAAACCAGATGTTTTAGCACAGCTTTCTAGTTCTGACATATGTATCAGAGACCAAAAATGAATGGTAAGACACCTGCAGAAGCTCAACAAATGACTGCAATAAATTCAGAACTTGGGCAGAATGGTATGTTTGTGAGATGTCAGGAGGAAGTATATGCAGTCACATGGGTGTTCTAACTCTAGGATATGTAGATCCAGTTCTTAATTTCAATGCAATTAGCAGTGGACATGAGTAAAGAAGACAAATAAATACAGGAGCAGTTGTTATTGGGGCGGCACATATCTTAGGACTCTACCGTTACATGGTTTATATTATGTGGTAAGAAGCTTCATTAAGTGTCAAGGTCAGTTGTTGAACCAACTATTGTTGCTACTATGGCAGACCCACCATCATTATAGATAGTACTAAAAGAAGGTGGCACTAGATTTTTGTAACTTGCTTCATCAGAGAGAATTTCATAGGCTTCTATGTACATTTCAGGTGGCTGGCAGGGCAGGGCATTATGTGACAACCCTATGGACAATACCTATCTTCAAATATATATGACTATATTGGTGGTCAGGCCAGAAGAAAGTGTTTATCAGTAAAAGAGACTGTCAGGCTTTTTTCTTGAGGTGACTTATTGGAAGTGTCCATTGTTAAGGTTCATATGAACATATGGTTCACCTCCATCATGACACATTTTTTCTAATTAATTTTTGTGTACTTTGTTTATTGACACTGGCCTGAGCCACCTAACCTCAAGTGCTGGGATTGTAGGTTTGTGCCATTATGCCTGGTTAATAGAGAGATACTTAGTAACTGCAAAGAATAAGTAAACATATCCTATAAAATAATAATTCTCCACAGCTTGTTACATATAAATTATTTTATAATAAACTAAACAACTTATTATGAAGATCTGTGGTTACTAGTTTTATACATTTTCCAAACATTTCGAATAGTAATTATTTGTCTCCTGATCAATAGAAGATATCACTTAGTTACTAAGTATATTGGAATTACCATACTAATTTCCAAAATTATTGATTTATGTATGTATACACATTTCAAATTTCATATACAGAGGCCTCACAAACTCCATAGCTAGGGTATTTGCTTTTTCAATATGTTATATAAGGCATAAGCAGTCACTTGGTTTTCAGCTAGTAAAGAGTCTCTGTGTGTTAGAGAGTTCTACATCTTGATTAACATCTTTGTTTTCCTGCCTTGGTATTCACTTGCTATGTACTTATCACAGGTGTATTCATTTTTCTCTGTTTGAGTCTGAAAATGAAATGTAAAATGGATCTACTCTGTCTCTCTTCTGTACACCTGGAAGTTTTTCCCCTTCCAGTCTGTCTGTTAATTGCAGATGTTAAAAAGAAGAAGACACTCAGGCAGATAAGTAGCAAACTGTTGTTCAGGAGAGAATTCAGTAAGCATAGACATTGGCCTTCCTTCCTTGGGTAATCTGGCTTCATAATCTTGTAAAAAGTATTGGACAGGAACTAGTAAATATTTTGGGGCAAAAAACTAATTGAAAGACATCTTAGATTGCAAATTACCACGAGACAATTGAAGCTTTCAGACTCCTAGAGAAATACTGGATATTGCAAAAAATGGTGGCAACTGTCCTAACACATTTATAAGTATGAATGAATGCATATGCATCCAGAAATGAATGCTTTATATAGAAAGTATGTCTTCCTATCTTGGGATGAAATAAATAATCCTATTTTGTTTTGTTTGATCTGTAAGGAAAATATGTATAAAAGAACTGATAACGAAGTTGCCACATGTTTGCTGGATCTTTATTTTCTTCTGAACTTAAAAGTACTAAATGTATAAAAGTCTAGTCATAAACGACAGAACATTCACATAAACGTGTGTGTGCTGTGTGGATAGGTGTCATTGTGCATACAGGTCACGGTAGCCAAATACAGCTACTACTAATATTTTTAAATTTTCCAAGTTACATAATTGTAACACTTTATTTGAAAACCTCCCCATCATCTCTGAACCGATATAATAGCTTCTAGGGTGTCAACTGACACATTTTGGAACATCTATTTGAGTGAATGCCTCCTAAACAATTGAGCCTCTGTTAAGGAAGTCTTGAACCAAATGCATTGTCACAAACAAGACAGTGGGAAAACTCAGTGCATGCGCATGTGCCCAGTGCTAGATTTTTCCACTGAATTACATGAGCGGGTCTCAGAAGATTGCCACTGAATATATGGGAGAGAATTGTTTAGATAGTTCCTTAATGAACCACATGCTCTCCCATACTGGAGAAAATTTCTGTTGATAAAATTCATCCCCTCAAGGGAAAAAGGAAATAAAAAGACTCAATAATTTATATGAAATCTTCATTTCATGAATAATATTGGACTAAATGACTCATAATGTTATATAGACATCGCAGTCTGGCAGAGATTCTGTTTATTTTTACATAGCCAATGGTAATAATTTGTCATCATGGGATCCTTGGCTTTAGATTCAAGACACTACCTGAAAATACTTATTGTATTTGCAGATGTTTGTATGTTTCTACTGACTCTGGGAAAGCCTGATATGGGTACATTCCTGTAGAGGTGATATGTTCACACAGTACTGTACTGAGAACCTAACTCTTCAGCCCAATGGGCACAAACCTTGACATTCACATTGTCAATGTAACCTGCCTTTCTCTGGGGAGGTCATGTGCCCATTGTCAAAGAATAGCAAAGTGGCTGTGACTGCCACTCTTTGAGACTAGAAGGAAGCTACAAGTTTGATTACTTCAGTGTCTAAGAGTTCAAACTGACTTGAATTTATTTCATTTTTTTTATTTAAGTTAGAAACAAGCTTGCTTCACATGTCAATCTCAGCACCCTCACCCTCCCCTCCAATCTCCTGCAACCCCCTCCCAAATCACCACTCCCCTCCCCAAAGAGGGTGAGGCCCTCCATGGGGGATCTCCAAAGTCTGTCATATCATCTGGAGCAGGACCTAGGCCCTCCCCCACATATCCAGGCTGTGAGAGCATCCCTCAATGTGGAATGGGCTCCCCCAGACTGATGGCCAAGAGGCCAGCATGGGACTGATACAGATCCCCTAAATGTGGGTGTCAGTGAGGAAGCCTCGGCAATCTATGTGGCCTTGGGTAGTAGATCAGTATTTATTCCTGGCATACAACCTCACTTGAATTTATCATGACTCCTTTCTCCACACAATGCTGTATTTTAAACCTTTGTCTCATACATTCTCAGCAGAACTCTGCTACTAAGTTGTATCCCCAACATCCTTTCTGCTTTATATTTGAAGGTAAACTCCCACTAAATAGTCAGAGGTAGGCTTGCCCTCACTCAGTCTTCCTTAAGCCAGTAAATGAATACAGGGCATTTTGTTTAACTGGCAGCAGAGATGAAAACAATTTTGGTGGAGTCTAACTATCTGCATCCTGCAAAAATGGCTACACACTCAATGTCACTTGCTTTTGTTGCCAGAAATTAGTACCTGCCATGTTTTTCTTTTTATTGTGACTTGGGTGTGCCTTAAGAATAGGTAGCAGTTCTGGAACAATTCTCTTCATGGTCCTTTGCCAAGTCCCTCTGATAAGTGATCAACTTTCCTGCATTTGTGAACTGGTATGTGTGTAAGATTAACATAGGGACATAAAGAGAAGCAAAAATAGAGAGGAAAGAAGGAAAGGGCAAGAAGAGGGGATAACTGGGTGATAATGGACCAGATATAAGAGTTGTTGATTCTCCTGTTTTTTAGTTTTTATCTGAAAACATGTCAAACTGAAGGAGCAAACTTGTGTAAGCAAATGCTTTTGTTTCACTGGATATGGTGGTTTATGTCTTTTATCCCATCACCCAGTAGGAAGAGACAGAAGGATCTCTGTGAGTACAAAGCCAGCATGATCTGCAAAGCAAGTTCCTGGGCCATCAGAGCTACATAGTGATACCTTGTCCCTGCCACTTCCCCTACACAAATTCTTGTTTCTAATGCATGCACTGTGCAGACACAATCTGGTTGGGTTGTAGAAGGAATATAAACACAAACACCTCAGACCTGAAGCACAGTATGTTTTGTGGATAAAGAATTCACACCATGCATGGCCAAGCTCTATACAATACCGGCGTGTGTGTGGTCTTTAAAAGAATGTAATGAGTTTTTGTTTTTAAATCTTTGCTGTGTCACCTTAGAAGTTAACCTATGCCAATCATCTTTTGAAGTCTAAAAATAAATTTTTTTCTATTGTTTTTGTTTTTAATTGCAAAATATATTTATTCTTTATATTTCATAGCTTAGTTAACTTGACAACTATTTATACAAGGAATTTAAGCATAATATTTCTGTTAACTCCTATGGAAATAAAGTTTTTCAACTAGTAGATCTAAGTCTAACATGATATGTTCATTACATATGTTCAGTAGTTTTAGAATTTTATAAAGGTCCATCCATTTTGAAATTTAGTGCCCTAGAAGCAAGTTATATTTTTCTCTTTCGTATTTACTCTGAATGGACAGAGAATTACAGATTTGTTTGTGTCCACATATCCCTACCTCATCTCTCTAACTCACAATTGGGAAGATTGTAACAACTATGACTATTATTTGCATTAAAAATAATAACGTGTAAATAGCATCTTTCCAACTTTTCATTTTGGTAACAAAAATAAATGATATATTGGACCCACCTTGTCATTAAGGCAGAACCATGTTCATAATGAAAACAAATGATCATAAAATTGTCAAGAAACAAGAGAACACATTACAGAAGAAAGCAACAATGATGGTAACAAAAAATATGCATTAATTCAAGAGAACTTTTCCTGGAGATATACTTCTGAGCTGGTTTGTCTCTACTTGCTCAGTCCCATGGTTAAGAATTTCCAGATGGATTCTGAAACTCAGGCTCCAGAGAAGCTAAAAGTCAGTTTGTATTTGAGACACATTCAGACCCTCAGGAGTTTGCAGTTAATGTGACTGTGACAGTCTGGATTTAAACCTCAGTCATCTTGCCTAACTGTTACTCCATACTGCTGAATTTGTAAGGCTTCTTGTTACTCTGAGTGTGAAATGAGTTAATAATATGAAACACGCTAGTAGCTGTCAGTGAGCACTCTGAAACTATTAACTTTAATATTAGTAAAATTCAAGCACATATAGATTTTAGACTAGTTAAAAATTATTTGCTTGTAGCAAAAATATTTACTTATAGCAAAAAACAATTAATTGTGTGATCCAGGATTTGTCTATCCTGAATATACATATCCAGTATACTACTCAGATACCTTGTTTTATATGATTGTCTTTATTTCATCTTCAAGCTTTTATCCTTTTTGATTATTACAGTTTTGCTTTTACTTTGAAAAGGTTTTAAATTCATGCATATTTTTTCATACTTTAGAATAAAAATTTTCAGCATGAATAATCTTTTAAATTTAACATTTAATACTTAACCACAATCATTCATTATATAGAATATTAAACTTTTATAAACTGTGTTGCTAATGCTGACAACTAAACAGAGAAAAACATGCCACAACTTTTAAAGCCCATTTCTTAACTATGGAAGTACAAATTTGTGTACTGCAACATCTTTGGAAGGAAGAAGGAAGATGGGGCAGAAAGAGGAAAGCCATGCACACCACTAAGAAAAAAAGAGAGAGGAATAGAGCCTAAGAAATACAATGAACATAAATCCAACACATGTCAGCCATGGGGTTATTTAAGTTATTTAGAATAGTTGCAAATTTTTACCAATATCAGTTTACAAGATTGACATTATGTGGGTTGATTTTTAATGAACTACTTGGGCACAAATTGTTCTAACAGATCCTAATAGTGGTCCAATTTGCAGCTGGTTGATTGTTTTCCTTACTATTATACACAAAGCAATTTTGCATGGATAAAGATGTTTTGTCTAGTTCTCAAGAAAATATTAACAACTAATAGATGTTCATTAAAGAATATTGAGGCAGAAGAATTTAAATCAAGAAAATACATAAAAACAAAATCAGGGTAGGTTTTTGATACTAAGCAATTCAAAACACGAAAAAATGGTTTTGATCTAGATTTGTATATACATATGCATGTGCATTTATAATATACTATTTTGTGATATACACATATATTTGTGATATATATATATATATCAAGTAATATTATAATACACTGTAGGATCATTTAAGAAGGAGATTGTGGTGGTATTTTGTTTGTGCTCTAAAAAAATAAAGCTTGCCTGAAGATCAGAGGGTGGAACTAGCCATTAGTTAACCATAGAGGCCAGGTAGCAATGACACATGCCTTACATCCCAGAATTTGGGAAGCCACACCTTTAATCCCAGCACTAGGGAGGTTGAGAGAGGAATATATGGCAGATGGAAACAAGATCTTTTGTCCATTGAGTCTGAGGATTTTTGGAAACAGGAGTTCAGTCATTTTAGTCTGAGAATTTCATAGAAGTAAGAACACTAGTGGCTGGCTGCTCTGCTTCTCTGATCTTTCAGCTTTCACCCCCTAATATCTGACTCTGGGTTTTTATTACTAAGACCAGTTAGAACTTGTGCTATAGGAGATCTAAGAAATTATTTGTTAAGAGAAGGAATTATAGAAGGCATCTTATTTATAGGATTTCTATCCAGATTGAAATCTTAACCACTAGTAGTTATGGATGGATTCAAGGAGTATAGAGGGTTCTAGAAATAGCCTTGGAAGCACATAGGCAGGAGAGTGAATAGTGTGATCTAGACTTGATTAAATTATTTCTAAATTTGAATGCTGGCGAAGAATCATACTGTAAAATTATTTTAGCTCAAAGACAAGTTGAGTATACTTACAATTATTTTAGAGATTTTGCATTTTAAAACATTTTTTATGTGTAAGAGTGTTTTGACTGCAGTGCATGTCAAAATACAACAAGGTTACATTTTCAGAGCACACCTAAGCAAGCAGAAGAGGACATCAGTTACCCTGGAACTACAGTTACAGAGAGTTGTGAGCCACCAAGTGGGTGCCTATAACCAAGCCAGTCCCCTCAAAGAAAAGTCAGTTCTTCAACCATTGAGCCATCTCTCCAGTCCCAAGATTTGGTTTTGATCTGTTTGTTTATGCTTTGATATATTATTTTCTCTTGTTACTAACCAAGCAAAAGTAGTTAATATAGATGTGGCAGGATTAGAACTGTTTTAGGTCAGGTAGTTGAAGAGTAAAAAATCAAAGATGATCATTATTTCACATAGTAAATTAGATAATAGTATGTTTATTTACAAAAATAACCACAGGAGGAAAAGATTATATATGGCCCATATATTAGCAAAACCATTGGAAGAAAAACATATGTACATGTGTAATGTGTTTTGGTGAATTGGATTTAGTTTTAGACTTATATTAACAAAAAGTAAAAGAAATTACAAATTAAAGTTAAAAATCAGAGTACTGCGTGTTATTCAGTATGCCTACCTTCATGTGGGAGGCTCATATGTGTAAATGATGAGTTGAAAGATAGCCTGGGCTATATGGTGAGTCCAGAGAAGTCTGGATTACATAGTGACATGCTGCCTCATGCTTCTCACTGAAAGTAAATGAAAGTGAGAAAAGCAAAAATGTGTGAATTATGCAGCTACATCGGGATAGCAGACAATAAAAGAAGAGCTCACTAACAATGACCAACAAAGAGGACTGATTTGAGAACCACTGTTATTCAAATTGCCCCTACTAGTTTCAGTTCAGGTCAACTAAATATATTAGTGGTGTTTCTTGTGTTTATTGAAAGTATGAACTGTGATTGTGACCACTCAAGTTCACATTAAAGTGTGCTTCTGTGTGCAGTCTTGTACTCAAACTTTAAGAATAACACAACTAGAGTCACCTGTACCCTTCTGAAATCTGTAAATCTAAGATCAAGCTGATTTTGGGCTATTTCTCTGGAAGCCACTGTGCCTGACTTGTAGACAGTCAAGCACTCATTACCTTATGTCTGGGCTTTTGCTTCCTCTCCTCTGCTTCACACAATCACTTTATTCCTGCTGGAGTAAGATTCCATCTGCAGGTCTGCCTTTAACCTCAGTAGCCTTCTTGATGATTTTGTCTACAAATAAAATCTCATTGAAATTCAGGACCCAATGTATAAAACTGAGTTTATAGCAGGTATTCACAATTCAATTCATAGGAGTTTTGCTATCAAAACAAGCTGAAAATATAAAATCTATCCTTTAAGTAATCTCTATTGGCAGATATCAGACCAAGTGTCCTGAATCTGAATCTCAGATAAACAGAAAACTCAAAGTCTCTAGGCAGGTGCTTCCTCCATACACTTGAAACATTTCCTGGCATAGATTAAGAAATAATCAATTTAGTTTTGGAAGATCATTGAACAGAAAATGACTGTCTGATTTGTTCACCAATAATTAAATGAAGAAAGTTTGAAATTTATATAGGAAATCATCTGATTTTAATTTAATCTAAATAGAAATGAAATAAAAATAGAATATAATTGTCCAATGCTGTATGTATTTAGCAAAAGAAGAATGACTGGAAACTCAGTCCTTCTAATTTTTATTTAACATATATTTTTCTTTGATGATTGATAGTTGAAAGAAGTAGAGATATAATGTGAATTGCAGAAAAAAGTACTAGATGAAAAAGAGAGATGTAAAAGAAAAAAATGGTAAGACATACCAGTTTAACAAGAAGAAACATTAAATCAATGATTAAAATCATTTGAATAATATCTGAAGTAAAATGTGAACTACGATCTGTGAAGTAGACATGAGGAAGAGTACACTTTGTAAAAATCTCAAGTCAGGATTCCTTGAATATATTATGCCTGGGTAAGAGCAAAGCAAGAGATAATGAAGGAGTAAAGAATAATAAGACAGTTAATGAGAAAAATAAGTTATTCATTAGAACACAGTAAATCATGGTGATAAAATTGATAAATGATTTTTCTAATCTTAAAACAGATAATACTGTCCAGAGAAGGAATTGTCCAGGTTAAGCTATTTTATTTTATTTTTATTTTATTTTATTTTATATTTTTTATCATTTTTTATTTTAATTGTAAATAGCTTGTTTTACATGTCAATCCCAGTTCCCTCTCCCTCCCATCCTCCCGCACTCCCCTTCCCCCCCTCCCTCCCACCCTATTGCCAAATCCTTCCACATAGGGGATATCTAGAGTCTGTCATTTTACTCTTGGTAGGGTCCAGGCACTCCCCTAAGAGTCCAGGCTGAGAGAGCATCTCTCTTTGTGCTATAGGCACATGAAGACAGTTTGTATACCAGGGATAGACACTGATCCAAAGCTCAGGGCCCCATAGGTTGCCCAGGCCTTCTCACTGACACTCACATTTGGGGGGTCCAGATCAGTCCCATGCTGGCCTCCCCACTGTCGGTCTGGGGTCCAAGAGCACTCCCCTGTTCAGATCAGCTGTCTCTGCTGGTTTTGCCAGCCCATTCTTTGCCAATTTGCTCATCACTCCTCTCTCTCTGTCACTGGGTTCCTTGGGTTCAGTTCAGTGATTAATTGTGTGTTTGCCTCTGCTTCCATCAGTCACAGGATGAAGGCTCCCGGATGGTTATAGACATCAAGTTCATTATCAGGAATGGGCATTCGAGGTGGTCCCTCCACTATTGCTTAGCTGGCCAATTGGTGTTATACCTTTAGATCACTCGAGGTCACTCTGGTGCCTGATCTGTCTTCGATCCTATGATTCCCTCTTCCCCCTATTCTACGCCCACCCCCTCAGCTTCCTGTTCCCCCATGACCAACTCCCTTCCTCTTTACCCCCTCTATTTTTCCCAGGTCCCACTCCTCCCCACCCCTCACCGTGTTCCCCATCCATTCAGAGGATCTTGTCTCCATCCTCTTCTCTTGGGTACTATGCATATATGCATATCTTTTAGGTTCTTTCCTGTTTCCCAGACTCTCTATCTGTGGAAGTGCAGACTGGCACTATCCTGATCCATATCTAAAATCCATATATGAGTGAGTACATACCATGTTTGTCTTTTTGCGACTGGGTTACCTCACTCGGGATGGTTTCTTCCAGTGCTATCCATTTCCCTGCGAATTTCAAGATTCCATTGTTTTTTTCTGCTGAGTAATACTCCATTGTGTAAATGTACCACATTTTCTCTATCCACTCTTCAGTTGAGGGGCATCTAGGTTGCTTCCAGGTTCTGGCTATTACAAACAATGCTGCTATGAACATAGTGGAGCAGATGCCCTTGTTGTATGAACCTGCCTCATTTGGATAAATGCCTAAGAGTGGAATTGCTGGGTCTAGTGGTAGATTAATTCCCATTTTCCTGAGGAATCTCCATACTGATTTCCAAAGAGGCTGTATGAGTCGGCATTCCCACCAGCAGTGGAGGAGTGTTCCTCTCTCTCCACATCCTCTCCAGCATAAATTGTCTTCGGTGTTATTGATTCTAGCCATTCTGATAGGAGTAAGATGGTATCTCAGAGTTGTTTTGATTTGCATTTCCCTGATGGCTAAGGATGTTGAGCACTTTCTTAAGTGTCTCTTGGCCATTTTAGCCTCCTCTACTGAGAATTCTCTATTTAGCTCTGTACCCCACCTTTCTAGTGAATCCTTTGGTGTTTTGGAGACCTGTTTCTTGAGTTCTTTATAAATTTTGGAGATTAGCCCTCTGTCAGATGTAGGGTTAGTGAATATCTTTTCCCATTCTGTGGCCTGCCTTTTTGTCTTTTTGACTGTGTCCTTTGCCTTACAGAAGCTTTTTAGTTTCAGAAGGTCCCATTTGTTAATTGTCGATCTCAGTGCCTGTGCCACTGGTGTTATGTTTAGGAAGTGGTGTCCTGTACCAACTCGTTGAAGAGTATCTCCCACTTTCTCTTCTAAAAGTTTCAGTGTGGCTGGATGTATGTTGAGATCTTTGATCCATTTGGACTTAAGTTTTGTACAAGGCGATAAACATGGATCTATCTGCAGTCTTCTGCATACCAGTACCCAGTTATGCCAGCACCATTTGTTGAAGATGCTTTCTTTTTTCCACTGCACAGTTTTAGCTTCTTTGTCAAAAATCAGGTGTTTATAGGTGTGTGGGTTAAAATTAGGGCTTTCGATTCGGTTCCATTGGTCTACATGCCTATTTTTGTGCCAATACCAAGCTGTTTTCAGGACTATAGCTCTATAATAGAGCTTGAAGTCAGGTATGGTGATGCCTCCTGAAGTTCCTTTATTGTATAGGGATGTTTTGGCTATCCTGGGCCTTTTGTTTTTCCATATAAAGTTGATTAATGTTCTTTCCAGGTCCTTGAAGAATTGTGATGGAATTTTGATAGGGATTGCATTGAATCTATAGACTGCTTTTGGCAAGATTGCCATTTTTATTATGTTGATCCTACCAATCCAAGAGCATGGGAGATCTTTCCATTTTCTGGTATCTTCTTTGATTTCTTTCATCAAAGACACAAAGTTCTTGATATACAGGTCTTTCACTTCCTTGGTTAACATTATCCCCAGATATTTGATGCTGTTTTTGGCTATTGTAAAAGGTGATGTTTCTCTGATTTCTTTCTCAGTCACTTCATCCTCTGTATATAATAGGGCCACTGATTTTTTTGAGTTTACCTTGTATCCTGCCACATTGCTGAAGGTGTTTATCAGCTCTAGGAGTAACCTTGCGGAGTTTTTTGGGTCACTTATGTAAACTATCATATCATCTACAAATAGTGAAAGTTTGACTTCTTCTTTTCCTATTTGTATCCCCTTTATCTCCTTTTGTTGTCTTATTGCTGTAGCTAGAACTTCAAGTACAATATTGAAGAGATATGGAGAGAGTGGACAGCCTTGTCTTGTTCCTGATTTTAGAGGAATTGCTTTGAGTTTCTCTCCATTTAGTTTGATGTTAGCTGTTGGTTTACTGTATATTGCTTTTATTATAATCAGGTACGTTCCTGTTATCCCTGATCTCTCTAGGACCTTTATCATGAAGTGGTGCTGGATTTTGTCAAAGGCTTTTTCAGCATCTAGTGAGATGATCATGTGGTTTTTCTTTCGCAGATTGTTAATATGGTGGATTACATTGATAGATTTTCTAATGTTGAACCATCCCTGCATTCCTGGAATGAAGCCTACTTGATCATGGTGGATGATTTTTCTGATGTGTTCTTGAATCCGGTTTGCAAGTATTTTATTGAGTATTTTCGCATCAATGTTCATGAGGGAAATTGGTCTATAGTTCTCTTTCTTAGTTGTGTCTTTGTGTGGCTTGGGTATCAAGGTAATTGTAGTCTCGAAGAAAGAGTTTGGCAGTGAGCCTCCTGCTTCTATTGTGTGGAATACTTTGACGAGTATTGGAATGAGCTCTTCTTTGAATTTCTGGTAGAATTCTGCACTGAAGCCATCTGGGCCTGGGCTTTTTTTATTTGGGAGACTTTTGATGACTGCTTCTATTTCATTAGGGGTTATAGGTCTGTTTGGATTATTTATCTGTTCTTGATTTAGTTTTGGCAAGTGATATCTATCCAGGAAATTGTCCATTTCCTTTACATTTTCAAATTTTGTGGAGTACAGATTTTCAAAGTATGCCCTGATGATTCTCTTGATTTCCTCAGAGTCCGTTGTTATGTCCCCTTTTTCATCCCTGATTTTGTTAATTAGCATGTTCTCTCTCTGTCTTTTGGTTAGTTTGGACAGAGGTTTGTCTATTTTGTTGATTTTCTAAAAGAACCAACTCTTTGTTTCATTGATTCTTCTCAGTGTTTTCCTGGTTTCTACTTGATTGATTTCAGCCCTCAATTTGATTATTTCCTGGCGTCTGCTCCTCCTCGGGGATTTTGCTTCTTTTTGTTCTAGAACATTCAGCTGTGCTATTAATTCTCTAGTATGACTGTTCTCCAGTTTTTTCATGTAAGCACTTAGTGCTATAAACTTTCCTCTCAGCACTGCTTTCAAAGTGTCCCATAAGTTTGTGTATGTTGTGTCTTCATTTTCATTGAAATCGAGGAAATCTTTAATTTCTTTTTTTATTTGTTCCTTTACCCAGGGATGGTGCAATTGTGCATTGTTCAATCTCCATGAGTTTGTAGGGTTTCTGCGATTTGTGTTATTGTTGAATTCTAATGTTAATGCATGGTGGTCTGATAAGATGCAGGGGGTTATTCCAATTTTTTTTTGTATCTGTGGAGATTTGCTATGTTTCCTATTATGTGGTCAATTTTAGAGAAGGTTCCATGTGGTGCCGAGAAGAAGGTATATCCCTTTGTATTTGGGTGGAATGTTCTATAGATGTCTGTTAAACCCAGTTGGGTCATAACTTCTATTAATTCTTTTGTTTCTTTGCTAAGTTTCTGTCTGGAGGTCCTGTCTAGCGGTGAGAGCGGAGTGTTGAAGTCTCCTACTATTAGCGTGTGAGATTTTATGTGCATTTTGAGCTTTAGTAATGTTTCTTTCACGAATGTAGGTGCCTTTGTATTTGGGGCGTAGATGTTTAAAATTGAGACTTCATCTTGATGTACTTTTCCTTTGATGAATATGAAGTGCCCTTCTTCATCTCTTTTGATTGATTTTAATTTGAAGTCTAATTTGTTAGATATTAGGATTGCTACGCCCGCTTGTTTCTTGGGGCCGTTTGATTGGAAGATCTTTTCCCAGCCCTTTACTCTGAGATAACGTCTGTCTTTGGTGTTGAGATGTGTTTCTTGTATGCAGCAGAAGGAAGGGTCCTGTCTTCGTATCCATTCTGCTAGTCTGTGTCTTTTTATAGGCAAGTTGAGGCCGTTGACATTGAGGGATATTAATGACCATTGATTGGTGATCCTTGTTTGCGCTTGATTTATTGTTAGTGAAGTTATTTTGTGTAGTTTCTCCTCCCTTTTTCTTTTGGTGTTTTGTAAAGTATGATTATATATTGCCTGTGTCTTTGTGAATGTAGTTATCTTCCTTGGCTCTAGGTTTTCCTTCTAGCATTTTCTGTAGAGCTGGATTCATGGATACGTATTGTTTAAATCTGGCTTTGTCATGGAATATTTTGTTTTCTCCATCTATGGTAATCGAGAGCTTTGCTGGATATAGTAGTCTGGGTTGGCATCCTTGTTCCCTTAGCGTTTGTAGGACATCTGACCAGGATCTTCTGGCTTTCATCGTTTCCATTGAGAAGTCAGGTGTAATTCGGATAGGTCTGCCTTTGTATGTTACTTGGCCTTTTTCTTTGGCTGCTCTTAATATTTTCTCTTTACACTGTAGGTTTGATGTTTTGATTATTATATGGCGAGGTGACTTCTTTTTCTGGTCAAGCCTATTTGGTGTTCTGTAAGATTCTTGTACTTTCATAGGCATATCTTTCTTTAGGTTAGGGAAGTTTTCTTCTATGATTTTGTTGAATATGTTTTCTGTACCTTTAAGTTGAATTTCTTCACCTTCTTCTATACCTATTATTCTCAGGTTTGGCTTCTTCACGGTGTCCCATATTTCCTGGATATTTTGTGTTAAGGATTTGTTGGTTTTGAGATTTTCTTTGGTTGACGACTCTATATCCTCTAATGAGTCTTCAACACCTGAGATTCTCTCTTCTATCTCTTGTATTCTATTGGTGATACTTGCATCTGTAGTTCCAGACCGTTTACCGAGCTTTTCTATTTCCAGCATCCCTTCATTCTGTGTTTTCTTTATCGTTTCTATTTCAGCTTTCAATCCTTCAACTGTTTGAGCTGTTTCCTTAATTTTCTTGGTTGATTTTTCTTGGTGCTCTTTAGATTCTTTGAGAGATTTGTTTATTTCTTGAATTTTTTCCCCCATTTCATGGATTTTTTTGTTTGTTTTTTCTTCTATTTCCTTAAGCGATTTCCTCGTTTCTTCTTTGAGGGTCTCCATCATCTTCATGAAATAATTTTTAAGGTCTGTCTCCTCTTCTTCGTCTATGTAGTGCTTTTCGGGTCTTGCTGGTGTTGGATCCCTGCATTCTGGTGGGGTCATGTTGGTGTTTCTATTGCTGAGTGATCTCTTATTCTGTCTTCTTCCCATCTCTTCTTCCAGTGGGTGCTGGTGGGGTCTTTCCGTCTCCACTGGTCTCCTTCCTTACTGCAGCTGAAGCTGGGGATGCTGAAGCTGGACTCCCTGGGGTTGGGGTCTTGGAGGGGTTGATGTCTTTCCTGAAGCTGGGCTCCCTGGGGTTGGGGTCTTGGATCGGCTGATCTCTTTCCTGTGTGGGCTGGTCTTCTGGATGCTGGAGCAGCCCAGAAGATCGCGGGGGATGGGTGATGGGCCGGCGGTCCCTGCCGGAGACCCAGTCTCACCTGAAGCTGGTCTCGCTGGGTTGGGGTCTTGGAGGGGCTGATCTCCTTCCTGTGTGGGCGGCTCTTCTGGAAGCCGGGAGCGGCCCCGAAGATGGAGGGGGGATGGGGGCTGGGCGGGAAGTCCCTGCCTGAGACCCAATCTCACCTGAAGCTGGGCTCGCTCCAGGTTAAGCTACTTTAAAATATGACTTGTGGTTAAGATAAAATAAAATAGAATATTTCAATATTTTAAATTTCAAGATACTCAAATATATGAGAAATGCATAACTTGAAATATTTAAATTTGGCAATTCAAAGCTTTCTCACAGACCTTCATTTAGAATTCTTCACCTATTGTTTTGTTCACATGAAATGATGCTGCTGGGATTGGTGATTTTGTGTGACATACATGTCTTTTTTTTCAGTACTCTATTAAAAGCATGTGGTTTTATTTAAAAAGGAAATTGATTAATATTATATACATAGGATATTAATTATTTAAATATATTGTAATAGGGCAATGGATTCTGAATAATATAGAAATGTCAGTTCTTCACAAACATGAAATACTTTGTTTAAAATATTATAAAATTTAATAAAATTTTATGAAGGTCAAATGAGGATATTCAGCTTTGAGTGCTGTAACCTCCAGAATATAGAACTATGCCAGATGAATTCAAATAGAGAAACATCATAAAAACAAAATGATATTCTTATCATAAGAGACACTGAATGAAAATAATGAGTTCAAATTAGGTATTCAAATTATAGCTACTTTATTTGTTTGCCTTGTACTGTTTTGTCATAGTGCTTTTCTGGCAGCCAGGGCAGAGTGTGTTTTTAACAGCGGTATTTTTTAACAAAGACACTCTATATGTTTTGCTTGTGATATCTGTGTGCTAGCCAAAGGCCTAATCTAGAAGTTTCTCAACTAAAGTTCCTCGCCAGCAATCTCATGTTCCACTGTGGAGTTGTTCTCCTCTAAGAACAGTGTCTGGTGGATCTTCCTGGCTTTTGACGTGAATACTCCCATCTGTTGCTGTTTGTTGTGAACTCTTTGCTGTTCCCTGAATATAAAGCTCTGGCTATCACTCCCAATATCTGTATTCTCCCCTGTGTTGGGAACAAATTAGTGACTCTTCACTGTACTAAACTCAGCTTGGAGTCATTCTCTCCAAAGCTTCAGTCAAAATGATGGCTGTTTATTCCTGAGTCCCTGGGCAAATCTGGGTAGGATTTGTACATAAGTCTGTATCTCTAGTAAAACATCTCCAGTAATTTCTACGTCATCTGTCACCCAAAGTGATGTTATGTTTTGCCTTTTTTTTCTAAATTGAATTTCTACCTCTTTGAAAGTGGAAATGTTCTTGGTCACTTTTTTGTTCCTCTTTGCAGCTCAATGCCTGGAACACAAATTATAGACATGAAATATTTTAACTAGTAGGGCAGTTAAATGAGCAACACATCTCACAAGTTCATGAAAACAGGCTCAGAAGAAATTGTTGTTTCAGGTCCAAGATAGGGTCAGTTCCAATTTAAATATCAGTTATAAAACTTTAGAAAAATGCTTTTATCTGTCCAGTAGTCTTGGTCCAAGTGAAAATGCTCTGAGTACTCCTCAATTATGTAAAATAACAGGAGAGCTAGAGAAGTTCCAGAAATGGGATGAGTTTTCTAATGTTCATTTTCCAAATCACACCTGAAAATGACAGCACCATGTCTCTTATGTTTAAATGCCACAGTACTTCTGTCATTAATTTTAAAACTAATGAATTCCTTTGTTTCAAAAGAGGGCTGAAACACTCCTGCCATATCCTTCAGGTGTGTCCCATAAACACTATATACCCAGAGTTCATTCCAAGGGAATTTACTCTGTGACATTAGTAATCATGAAGTAAATTTGATTATGATGAAATACTAGTATATGTGCTTATAGTTAATGGGGCATGTAAAGCACTACAGTTGTAGTTTCTGATGGTGTTGCTCAGAGTCAAGACCTCATACATGCTAGGAAAATGCTTTACCACTAGGCTCTATTGTCAGAGTCTAAACATTTCTTTTAATGTTGCTCTGAAATAGTTCAAAATCAGAAGTAGTGAATGTGAGTTAGGATTTGGGATTTAGAATCTTGGCACACAAATTCATTCCTAGTATTTAAGATGGAAACATAGTTGGCTACATAAGAGTTTTGAGGCCAACTATGTATCAAAAAGTATAATATACATATATGACTGATAGTGTCTGATTTAAGAAAATATATTCACTAAAGAAATTATCCTTTTGAATAATAAAAATAACTTTCTTTGAACTGTGTTTCTTACTGTTTGCAAAAATAGAGCACAATTTTAGGAAATAGCTAGTAGTTCTTCAATAATAACCTTGCTCGGAGTAATAAAAGAACTGCCTAACATTCTCTATTGAAATTAAAATTTCTTCAATTTCTTCACAGTGGATCCAACATAATGATGTTCAATGTGCTACTATTTCCAGTTACAATTTCATGCTTATGTTACTCAAAAACTTTGTGACTGATTTCATTGTCTTTCAGCTTTAGTAGTACTAAAGCAAAAAAAAAAAGTCTTTATATTTCATTATACTCAGATTTCATTGACCATGTATACAACAGTTAGAAATAACCCATGATCTTGTCATAGCTTATATCAATGCTATCTTGAGTGGAAAAGTCATGACTTTTTGTTATAAGAATGTCCAAATCTATAAACATATGTAAGAGCAAAGGATGATTTCATGAATTATGCAAAGGAAGGTGAACCAGTGGCATATGAAAAGCACCTAACTTGGGACTTTCTACATACTTGAGTGAAGCTTCAAGGGTCAGGCAATATGTTTCTACCAGATGCCTTGTACATTGTCTGTACATGTGAAGCCATTCAGTGAACTGTGTTGCAAAACATTTTTTAAGTTCAGGATAGTGAACAACATAATCAATTTTTTCATGCTATTTGTTACATTCTAAACTGCATTGATTACCCTTAGTCCCTTCCCATTTATAAGAGTACAAACCAACAAAATTAAAATTAGTTTTGAAACTTCTCTCTATATATGTTCTCATGTGGAATGGTGAGATTTTATGTGCAATTTTGTGGAATTTTGTATCTATTTTCTATTTTAATATTATAAATGTGCCTAAGAGCATTTGCAAAATCATAATCATAAATGTGGTCCAATAAGTATGTGTGACTATTTCTCAATGAATTAAATATCTGTTGTGTTCAATTTATTAACTATTGAGGCAAGATATTTGAAGTTATATTTTCTTGAGTCTGTTTTTATTATCATTCTGTCATACATTACACTGACTGCAGTTTCCTCTCCACATCGATCAGCCTGCCCCCTACCTCCCCTCTGCCCCATATCCACTCCTCCTCCTATTACCTTCGGAAAATGAACAGCCCCACCACCAGGGATTTCAACCAATTGTGGCATAACATTACAATAAGACTAGATGCAGACTCTCATATCAAGGCAGGAAGAGGCAACCCAGTAGGAGAAAAAGGGTGCCAAGATTAGAAAAAAGCATCAGAGACACACAAACCACCAACTGTTAGGAGTCCCACAAAAACACCCAGCTACACACAACCATAACTTTTATGAAGAGGACCTAGCTCGGACCCATACAGGACCCATGATGTGATTGTCACTTCAGTTTCTCTTGTCCCCTATCATGCCTGCTTGGGTTGTTTTTTGGGCCCTGTTCTTATGGTGTCCTTGACCCTTCTGGCTCCTATGATCCACTCTCTTCTGTGAGGTTCCTGGAGCTCTGTCTCATTTTTGACTGTGAGTCTCTTAATCTGCTCCTATCAGTTTCTGGATAAAGTATCTCTAATGGAATTGATATGTGAAGCAACCTTGTTTCTAATTTAAATTTAAAAATAAAAATTAAAAAAAAGAAACAAAGAAAATTGGACTAAGCACCAATCAATGTGTATAGTAGAATATCATTTGTAATCGTTTCATTGATTTCTTTTCCCATTCATGTTCATTCTATCCTGGGTCTCTGGCCTACTCAGTCTTTGGTTCCTGGCCATTCACATAGGGTTGGGTGTGGGCTCCCTCTCATAGCATAGACTTCAATTTGGGCCAGTAGTTGGTTGGCCACTACTAGAAGTTCTGTGACACCTTTACACCAGCAAATGTTGCAGCTAGGAAAGATTGTAATTCAAAGGTTTTGTACCTGGGTTGATAGGCCAGTCCCACTTCTGGATGCCACGCCTGGTAGAGAAGATGACTGATTCAGGCTCCATGGCCCCCCATTCCTAAGAGTCTTCACTAGGGTCACTCTCATACATTCCAGGGGGTTTCTACATGACCCCACAAATGTTCCCAGCTCCAGTTGTCTTTTCCAGTACTTTTTCCCTCCATCCATTCATCCCCAAGAAACCAGGAGGACTGACGCAGGAGCAGATAGATAGATATCCCTGGGAAGGAAATAGAGTAAATTGTGTGGGTGAACTGAAGGTGGGTGGGGTGGCTGAGGATTCTCTTGAAACTTTGAAGTCACCTCTTGATCAAGTTGCTTAGCATCTCAGAGAATGATAGATGTATCTTTTTCACTTTTAAAATGGTAATGAGGTTCTTGCTCCAACTTAGACATCCCTTGTTGAAAGGAAGAAGTAGTCCCAACTAGTCCCAAAAATTCTCCTCTAACATTCACATGAGTTTAATGGAACCTGTTGATCAATACCACACACACACACACACACACACACACACACACACACACACAAACACACACTAAAGGACATTATAAAACTGTAAAGGGGAATGAAAGTGACTAATTGAGAGTACATTTTTACAAATTTTGTGGATGACACAATGCATGTAGAGCATCTAGGACACAGTAGGATCTTTTATTATTATTATTATAAGTTTTATTTAGAAACAATCTTATTTTACATATCAATCCCAGTTCCCTCTCCCTTCCATCCTCCCATGGCCCCCACAGAACCCTCCCTCCCATTCCCCATCCACTCCCCAGGGAGGGTGAGGCCTTCCATGAGGGATCATCAAATTCTGTCAAGTTATTTGGGGCAGGTCCTAGGCTCTCCCCTGTGTATCTAGGCTAAGAGAGTATCTCTCCATGGGAAATGGGCCCCCAAAGTCCATTTGTGCACTAGAGATACATCCTGGTTCCACTGCAAGAGGCCCCATAGACTTCCCAGTACTCCTAGGAGACAACCATGTTCAGGGGTCCTGGTTTGGTTCTGTGTTGGCTCTGCAGCTGTGAGACTGGGGTCCTTGAGCTCTCACTTGCTCAGGTCAGCTGTTTCTGTGTGTTTTCCCACTGTGTTTCTTGACTTCTTTGTTGGTCACTCTGAAACTGGATTTCAGGAGTTTGGCTCAGTGCTTAGCAGTGGATCTCTCTAGGATGGCATTTAAGGTAGTCATCATTCTCATTATATGAGAAGGACATTTAAAGTAGCCTCTCCACTATTGCTTAGGTTCCTAGTTGAGGTCATCCTTGAGGATCTCTGTACTATTCCCTAGTCCCAGATTTCTCTTTAAACCTATAGTGGCTCCCTCTATTGATGTGTATCTTTTATTGCTCTCCTTTATTCATCTCCCCACTCAATCTTTCTGATCCCTCATGTTCTCCCCCCCCTCCACTTCTCCCCTCCACTTTCTCCTAACTCTCTGCCCCTTCTGCCATGCTCTCAATTTTTAGGTAGCTCTTGTCCCTTTCCCCTTCCGTTTCCTAGGATCTTAAAAATTATAATAAATAACTAAGCCTCTTGATTTATGTCCATCCCATTGTCAGTCATTTCAAAGAAGACTTCTATTGCTGTTGTCATTTTCTCTCTTTTAATTTATTTCTAATTAACTGAGATTTAGTGGTTAAACAAAGGTTGGAATTGTCATCAAGAAATTAAACACAGAACATGATCATAAGTCAAAGGAAAGGTGCCAACTGCTAAGGGTAAAGGCCCTGACTCCTTTCCTATGGTAAGAAAAGTTTCATATCTATATATGAGTAGTAGAATTTATTATGATTTTTTACAGGAAGGAAAATTAACCCAGAATAGTTGAAGATGGTCTCTGAACAAACTGAATTTGAATCCCCAGGCCCACTTGGGCAGATGGTTTTCATTAATTTATTTTTGGTGGGAACATCTTGACAGTTTGAAAGTGAGTGCATAGTATAGAAATAATTTTAAAAATTAAAACAAATTAATGTATGTCATAAACTCATATAGGTAACATTTTACTTTTTTATTTTCAACCACAAAACATTTGTAAGAATTGCCAAAGTATCCCTACAGATAGAGACTTTACAGGGCTAATCACAGTCAAGAGAAATGTAAACAAGAAGAATGATGTAGAATGAAACCGTAATGCCATAAAATCACCTGTAATTAATTTGTAATACTAATTGTGACAACTTTATAGACACCTCCTCTGATACCATAGTGAGTTAAAAGGCTCTGATGCCTGTCTAATATACAACTGCAATGCTGTCATTGAATGGGAACCATTTGAGAAAATCACATGTATTGACAAAATTGGCCTCTTGTCATTCTTGACTACATTACATCATATATAATACATACAACATGCAAAGTGTGCCATGATTTCCTATTTATATTATTGCCAAGGTTTTGACTAAGTATTGTATGCTAGTAGTGTTCAGGGGCAAGCAATTTATATTTGCATTTTAAGTGTTTAGAAGGTTAGCACTTTTAATTCCCATGTGATTCAAAATGAGTAGTATGTTTATGTGGACATGTTAGTATTTATGTAATAATTCAACCCCTGGTCTTGGTCTGAACTATGAAAATCTAAGAGGCCTTTCTACTATACTATAACATTTTTTAAATTTGTGTATTTTAAACTTAATTACATTTGATTTATACTATTAATATGTTTTTAAAATAATCAAATTGAATTTCCTTTAATAAATCTTGGATCTAGTTAATTTATTGAACAACCAAACTGAAGATATTTTGGTTTTAATACATTATAAAAATAAGTATGAGCCGGGCGGTGGTGGCGCACACCTTTAATCCCAGCACTCGGTAGGAAGAGGCAGGCGGATCTTTGTGAGTTCGAGGCCGGGCTGGACGGAAAGCCTCCAAAACAATACAGAGAAACCCTGTCTCGTAAAACCAAAAAAAAAAAAGTATGTTCTTATTTTTAGTTATTTTTAGTTTATAATAATCCATGTATAAAAGCTTATGAAACGTCTCAGTACATATATCAATTTTAATATTTCTTTGGAATTTAATCAATAAAATAACTTGTCAATAATAAACTTTTTGCTCCTGTTAATTAGTAATTTACCTCTACATTACTAATGTTTTGGAAATCTTTAGCAAAAGTATTGGTAATAACAGGAGTCTTTTTGTTAGTACCCACAGGTTAGTAAAGACATTGTAATTACATTTTAAAACTGTAGGTGATTGCATAGTTGTCTAAATGCCTGTGCATATTTCAAGACTGTGGGAGATACACAAATGCTCTGGAAGTATCCTCACTAAGTAGGAGTTGTGGAATGTTATACTTGGTCAAAATGTTGAATGCGTAAATAAGCTTAGTTTTCAGTGTACTTAGTGTAATTGTCTTGATGCAAACAAATAAAGTATCAGTTGATCCCTCTTCTATCATGTCTGTTCAGAAGGGAACTGCTTACATATTTCAGATGCTACTCTCATTTTGTTCCTGTGGGTTTCTTTTTTCTTATCTTTTTGAGAGGATACTCACTGATCTGACTTTCTCTTTGTTAAACATTCTTTACCAGGAATTCAGTTCTTCTGTCCATAACCAATGACTCAGAAGTCTGGCTTCAGAAAGAGGTTAAATCACTTGCCTGAAATTGCCATATTACTAAGCGTAAAGCAAGGATCCCAGTAATGATTTAGTTCCTATAATCAGTAGATTAAAATGTCTTGTGTTCAATTTCAATAGGAACATGCTTAATCCAGTTACTTTAAAAAACAAATTCCTGTGTCTGTGTGTCTCTCTGTGTGTGTACATTTCTGTATTCAATTTTATGAAGAAGGTCTTTCATCTAATTATTTTTAAAAATAATTGTGTGTGTGTGTGTGTGTGTGTGTGAAACCAAAAGTCATATCTACATCTGAAAGAAAACTTACAGACAGAAGCTAAATAAAAAAGATTCAGGGTTTGTTCTCAAAGTGGGAATTAGTCAAGCTCTACATTTGGACAGCTCACTGATTTTCTAGGTTTGTGAGCACTAAGTTCAGACTCCTTAGTAACAGCATCTGAAAGCTGGATTTTTTCTTTTTTCTTTTGCATTTTTTAAAATTTAGATTAGAAACAATCTTATTTTACATAGCAATCCCAGTTCCCTTTCCCTCTCATCCTACCATGCCCTTCATAAACCCCCATTCCATCCCCTTTCTTCTCCCCAGGGATAGTGAAGCTTTCCATGGATGATCTTCAAAGTATGTCACATCAGAAGCAGAGCCTGGGCCCTTCCCCATGTGTCTAGGCTGAGAGAGTAACCCTCTATGGGAAATGGACTCCCAAAATCCATTCCTACACTAGGGATAAATGCTGATCCATTACCAGAGGCCCCATAGGCTGTCTAGGCCTCCTAACTGACACCCATGTTCAGGGGACCTGGTTTGGTCAAACGCTGGCTTAATAGCTGTCGGTCTGGGGACCATGAGTTACCCCTTGTTCGTGTCAGCTGTTTCTATTGGTTTCTCCAACCTAGTCTTAACCCCGTTTTCATCACTCTTCCCTCTCTGCAACTGGATTTCAGGAGTTGGACTCAGAGCTTATCTGTGGGGCTCTGCTTCTGTTTCCATCAGCTACTGGATGAAGGCTCTAGGATGGCATATAAGATAGTTATCAATCTCATTATCAGGGAAGGGCAATTAAGTTAGCCTCCACTATTGCATAGATACTTAGTTGGGGTCATCTTTGTAGATCTCCGAACATTTCCCAAATGCCAGATTTCTCTTTAAAACTATAATGGCACCAGTCATTGGTAGCACAATCCTTTAATCCTAGCACTCGGGAGTCAGAGGCAGGCGGATCTCTATGAATTTGAGGCCAGGCTGGTTTACAGAGCGAGTTCCAGGACAACCACCAAAGCCACAGAGAAACCCTGTCTCACATAAAAACAAAAAACAAAAACAAAAAAGCTATAATGGCTCCCTCTATTAAGACATATCTTTTCTTGCTCTCCTCTATTATCCCCCCTGACTCAATCTTCCTGGTCCCTCATGTCCTCCTCCTACCTGCTCTTCTCTCCTTCTCTTTATTCTAACTCCCTCCCTCCCCCTGAGTGCTCCCAATTTTCTCAGAGATCTTGTCTCTTTCCCTTTCTCTGCGGAACCATGTATGTCTCTCTTATGGTCCTTTTGTTTTCTAGCTTCTCTGGAGGTGTGGATTGTAGGTTGGTAATCATTTGCTCTACATCTAATACCCATATATGAGTGAGTACACACCATGTTTGTCTTTTTGTGACTGGGTTACCTCACTCAGGATGGTTTCTTCTAGTTCCATCTTTCTGCCTATGAATTTCAATATTCCATTGCTATTTTCCACTGAGTAGTACTCCATTGTACTGCTAAGTTGCTTCCAGGTTCTGGCCATTTTAAATAATGCTGCTATGAACATAGTTGAACAGATATCCTTCTTTATGAATGCAAATCATTTGGGTATATGTCCAAGAGTAGAACTGCTGTATCTTGAACTAGACTGATTTCCATTTTCCTGAGGAACCACCATACTGATTTACAAAGTGACTGTACAAATTTGCACTCCCACCAGCAGTGGAGGAATGCTCTCCTTTCTCCACATCCTCTCCAACATATACTGTCATTGGTGTTTTTTGATTTTAAGGCGATCTGACAGGAGCAAGATGGTAAGTATCTCAGAGTTGTTTTGATTTGCATTTCCCTGATGGCAAAGGATGTCGAGCACTTTCTTAAGTGTCCATCAGCTATTTTAGACTCCTCTATTGAGAATTCTGTTTAGTTATGTATGCCACTTTTTAATTAGATTATTTGTTGTTTTGTGACTAGCTTCTTGAGTTCTTTGCATATTTCGGGAATCAACCCTCTGTCAGAAGTGGGGTTGGTGAAGATCTTTTCCAATTCTATAGACTGCTGTTTTTGTCTTACTGACTAGATAATAAATGAACTGAGAAAGAAATCAGAGAAACACTACTGTTTATAATAACCACAAACAACATAAAATAACTTATGGTTCCTCTACCAAACAAGTGGAAGACCTGTATAACAAGAACTTTGAGTCTTTAAAGAAAGAATTTAAAGAAGATACCAGAAAATGGATTATCTCCCAAGTTCATGGATAGGTAGGATCAACATAGTAAAAGCTGCAATCTTGCCAAAAGCAATCTATTCAATGCAATCCCCTTAAAAATACCAGCACAATTCTTCATAGACCTTGAAAGAAAAATACTCAACTTTATATAGAAAAAGACAACCCCAGGAAAGCCAAAATAATAAACAAACTTCTGGAGTCATCAGCATCCTTGACTTCAAACTCTATTATAGAGCTATAGTTCTAAAAACAGCTTGATATAGACCCATAAATAGACATGTAGACCAATAGAATCAAATTGAAACCTCTGATATTAACCCACACACCTACAGACACCAGATTTTTGACAAAGAAGGTAAAATTATACAATGGAAAAAAGAAAGCATCTTCAACACATGGTGCTGGCATAACTGGATGGTGACATGTAGAAGATTGCAGATAGATTCATGTCTATTGCCATGCACAAAACTTAAGTCCAAATGGATCAAAGACCTCAACATAAACCCAGTCACACTGAACCTCTTAGAAGAGAAATTTGGGTGTAACCTTGAACAAATTGGTATAGGAGACTGCTTCCTAATCGTAACACCAGGAGCACAGACACTAAGATTGACAATTAATAAAAGGGACCTCCTGAAACTGAGAAGTTTCTGTCAGGCAAAAGTTGGATCTTAAGTGCTTGATACAAAGCTAAAGTATCTGATCCATTTTGACAAGAATTACCTTACCTACCTGTGTGGGTCCTTGAAAATTTTGTTTTGTTTTGTTTTGTTTTGTTTTTACGAGACAGGGTTTCTCTGTATTGTTTTGGAGGCTGTCGGTCTAGTCCGGCCTCGAACTCACAGAGATCCACCTGGCTCTGCCTCCCGGGTGCTGGGATTAAAGGCATGTGCCACCACTGCCCGGCCAAGATTGGTTTTTAAACTGATTATTAGGATTGGGAGTATTTGGTAATCCTTGGAACTACAGATTAGCTTGTTTTTCAAGAGTTTTGTTGTTTGGATTTGGATTTGCACAATCATGTTTGGACTGGATTTGGGTGTGAAAGAGTCTCTTTGCCTCAGGTGAGACTTTTGTTTTTGTGTTGTGGCACTGCAAGATTTCGTTATTTTTTTAAGATGTTATGTGTGTATGTCTATGTTTCTGTGTATGCATGTGTGTGTGTGTGAATCCACATGAATGCATGTATGTGCAAGTGTCCATCCATAGAGGTCGGAGGAGGGTAGACGATCCCCTGAAGCTTCAGTTAGAGTTACAGGAGACTGTCAATCACCCAAGAAGAGCAAGGATTCTTAACTGGTTAACATCTCTCTAACTCCATAGTTTTGTTTCTTGAATTTAGTTGTCGTTCTATTGTGATTCAATTTGAGTTTGTTTTTTTTGTTTTGTTTTGTTTTTTTATTTTGCTTTTGTTATTTTGTTTCGTTTTGTACTTCGTTCTGAGCTTCAGGGATATAAGTAAGTTCATCTGGGTGGTGTCTTATTTTGAAAACTGTGCTATTAATGAAACTTTATACAATAAATGACACCTTAAACTAAACTTTGAGAAGACTGACTAACAGATTAAAAACTTTAGTGATTGTAGATAAATTGGAATGATGCACTTTTGGAGCCTAATAACAATTTACCTTCAGCTGTTCAAAGCTCCCACATGAGTAATTCCTTTCCCACATACGCATCTTACCTAACATCAGTGTGTCTAAACAGGTAAAACTTTTTGGATGTTGTTAGCAGAATACTACCTTCCAACCAAAGGCTAAGTGAGAATGTCTCACACATAATACCTGAAGATATTTCTCCTATCTCATTTTTTCACTTGTATCTTTGAAAATAAGCTTGACTTATGACTTTCTTTGTTTTGTTTTTATTAGAAGTCCATGCAACTTTTACTATATTGGATTATGGAAGTATGAGTAACCTAAATTTGTACTTCTAGGCCATGGTTGTTGGTTCATATTTGGCTACCGAATAAAATATCTCTGATTCCTGTTTAGGTGATAGTTGTATTTTTTCATTGATGATGAAAAAGATCCATTCTTCTCCCATACAATACAATTTGGTCATATTCTTTTCTACTTCCAAACTCCTTACACTACCCCAAACACCCTATTTTATGTTCATCTTCTCTCTCTCAAAAGAAAAAATGAAGTAAAAGTCAAGATAATAAAGCAAACAAACAATAAACAAAAATCACATTAAGACAAAAATGTCAAAACCCAGCAAAACACACACAAGAACACATGGTGTTTATTTTCTATTGGTAAACTAACTACTTCTGGGCATGGGGCCCTCCCTGGAGAGTGCTTGTGGAAGGCAGAGAGTCTCCTCTGGAGAAAACAGTGTTGTTGTCCTTTCCCAACAGGTATGAATTGAAAGCATCATCTTGGTTAGGAGTGGGACTTTGTGTTTACTTCCACTTTACAATGCCGGGCTTTTGTATGGTTTGAACCTAGGCAGAATTTGTGCATGCTCATACACATTTTCTGAGCTCATAAGTGCATCAGTCCTGCTTTGTCTGGAAGATGCTGCTTTCTTGGAGTCATTCACCAGCTCTGGCTCTTAATGTTTCTGCCTCCTACTCTGCATAGCTCCCTGACCTTGAATGAAGGAGTTTGATAAAAACATCTTTCTTTCATATAAGTACCGCGCGCTAACCGATTGCGCCACTGGTAGTACCCAAGAGAAGAGGATGGAGACAAGATCCTCTGATGGGGAACACGGCGAGGGGTGGGGGGAAGTGGGACCTGGGAAGAATAGAGGGGGTAAAGAGGAAGGGAGTTGGTCATGGGGGAACAGGAAGTTGAGGGGGTGGGGGTAGATTAGGGGGAAGAGGGAATCATAGGATCGAAGACAGATCAGGCACCAGAGTGACCTCGAGTGATCTAAAGGTATAACATCAATTGGCAAGCTAAGCAATAGTGGAGGGACCACCTCGAATGCCCATTCCTGATAATGAACTTGATGTCTATAACCATCCGGGAGCCTTCATCCTGTGACTGATGGAAGCAGAGGCAAACACACAACTAAGCACTGAACTGAACCCAAGGAACCCAGTGACAGAGAGAGAGGAGTGATGAGCAAATTGGCAAAGAATGGGCTGGCAAAACCAGCAGAGACAGCTGATCTGAACAGGGGAGTGCTCTTGGACCCCAGACCGACAGTGGGGAGGCCAGCATGGGACTGATCTGGACCCCCCAAATGTGAGTGTCAGTGAGAAGGCCTGGGCAACCTATGGGGCCCTGAGCTGTGGATCAGTGTCTATCCCTGGTATACAAACTGTCTTCATGTGCCTATAGCACAAAGAGAGATGCTCTCTCAGCTTAGACTCTTAGGGGAGTGCCTTGACCCTACCAAGAGTAAAATGACAGACTCTAGATATCCCCTATGTGGAAGGATTTGGCAATAGGGTGGGAGGGGGGGAAGGGGAGTGCAGGAGGAGGGGAGGGAGAGGGAATAGGGATTGACATGTAAAACAAGCTATTTAAAATTAAAATAAAAATGATAAAAAAACATCTTTCTTAAAGCTAAGTGCTCCAAAATTTCCCACTCTTTGCAAATTGTCCAGTCTGGGATTTCTGTGTTAATTACCATGTAAGTAAAAAAGAAACATCTCTAATGAGTTCTGAGTGAGGCACTGATCTGTGAGTACAGCAATTTATCATTAGAAGTCATTTTATCACTATGTCCTCAATTTGCCACCGAGGCTGCTTTTCCTAAGAATAGAAAATGTCAATACCTGTGTTATACAGGAAACACCTCAGTTTTGTTAAAAGAATAGAAAAGCAAGGTGCATTTATTTGAGGAAATAGAAAAAATTAGATATCCAGAAACAGATAGTTCTGTGCTAACAAAGTAAATAATGTATATGTGCTGACTAAGAATAAACGAAATTTAAAATGGTAAGCAGAACTATTTACTAAAATTGAAGAAGTCAAAACAAAAGAGAAATATATGTGTATATATAAGGGAAATATTTGACTTTTAGTTGACAATGTTAACGTTTTTAAGATACTTATTTAGTTTAATTTTATAGTTATGATTCTTTTGCCCGCATGTATGTAGATGCAACACATGGATACAGTGTCCGCAGAGGCTAGAAGAGGGAGTCAAATCCTCTAGAACTGGTGTCTTATGGGTGCTGGAAATTGAAGCCAGATTCTGTATAGCAGCAGCAAGTACTCCTAACTGCACTGTTGACTCATCTCACCAGCTCCACTAATGCTATCCTTAGGCACACAAATCAATGTTGTTGTTTTTTTCTACAAAAGGTGGAGCTCTCTTTGTCCTTATGTCTCACATTTCTCATCTATTCAATCCCAAAGAGACTGCCTTGTCAGTAATAAGCTTAGAAAGGAGGTGTCAAAGAAAGGGGAGGGAAAACAAAAGTCCTAAGTAATAAGTGCCTGCACCTTCCCCCTCGGGCTTTCAGCTTATCAAGCCTCAACAAGTACTTAGCTGTGGTGAAAGCAGAAAGTCTAAATTGCAAAGTTCACAGGTCTTTTTTGTTAATTATTGAAGTGGACATTTTAATTACAGAAATGGGCTTGTTCTTGTGACTGACTACAGGGAACCAAGGAACTGTGAAATGTGTCTAAAATTTCATCCAAATGCAGGAGAAATAATAGCTTGTCACCTAGCTTTAGGGGCCAGTGGGAGAAGGAATAAGTTGCCTTGTAGCTTCCTCCCATCAATAGTGTTAATTAATAAACCGTTAAATACAAGCAGTTGATATAAAATCTGGCTCATTTAAATTACCTTCCTTTTACCTATATAACAGACAAAACAAGAAATAAATGAAAAATGTCCACAACTGAATTTTTCTAAAATCACTAAGGCCACAGCAGGATTAGAAGACAATACAGAAAACGTAGTGAAACTTGGGAGAGCCTCACATGAGTCTTTCCATAAACTTGGGAGGACAGGGCAGCCACTTGTGCAGCCAATGCAGCCAATGCAGCCTGGGCTGTCAATCACATTAAACAGCTGGTACTAATATAACACAGTTGCCTTGTATCCCAGGCAATTCAGCAGTATTGCTACTGTGCACCACTGGAATATATATGCCATGACAGCAACTTATTTGCATCAGCTGTTTATGATTCAATATTGATGTTGGGTACGTCAAGTTGCCTGTGTCTACAGATAGTCCCTGACCTAGACATTAAGAGACTGAAGGAAAAATAGATGGCAAATGTTCAATATGTGAAAATAGAATTCAAATGATAAGCTCTGTATTTGATAAGTACACACTAAAACAAAGCAACCTTGAAAACAGTCATTTACAGTTTAGTCCACATCTTTCCAAATACCATGACTGAGGAACAGCAATGCAGTAAGATCTGTTTCTGGAGACTTCTTTGATGCCTCTGACATTTCCATCTATGTTTTGTAGCTCCATGTATTACCTCTTGACTGTCAGGACTTGAATATGTATCATAGAATATTATGCATTCATAATCTTTACTGCAGATAGCCAAAACCAGCCACATTGTTTTATAGTTAAGTAGTAAAGTATCCTTGATTTGATGGCTTATTTTATAAAAATAAAATTTTAAATGCCCACAATGAATGCAATGTAATTTCTCCTGGAAGCTTTACAAATATCATTGCATCTATAAATTTATTATCTATCCATTTAAATAATACTGGCATACACCTATCCACTCAGACAACTGCAATGCACTTACTTGACCATCCCACATTCATCAGTTCCCTTTCAATATACTCTGAGCATTGTAGTTATAGCAAAGATCACAAGGACAAAGTTAATACAAATGTTTTCCTTCATTCCTTTCATTTATAAAAAAATGACCAGTGTATATTATATGATGATTAAATAGAATTTGACTGAATTATAGAAGGAAGGATAGAAGGAATATCATGAAAAACAGCTGCTATTATATGAGAACAGTCACATGATAAATAGAAACATAAAATAAACATGTAATCTCATATATGAAACCTATCCATTTATTCAAACATTAACCTGGATTTGGATTTTTGAGTATATCTTTTCCATATTTGGTAGTGTTTTAAAGATATTTCTGAAGAAAAAATGTTTAACCTCTTATTTTTTCATCATTTGAAAACTTGTAACTATTTTAGACTCAAACATTAATCATGTGTAGTATTGAGAATTGGTAGAAGCATACTATCTTACATATTTATTTATTGTTAAACATTTATTACATAAGATAAGATTCTAGATCTTGTCAGGTTGAAAATATTGATCATTCCAAGCCAATTTGTCAACACCTAATATATAACTTAAGTTATAGTTTCCTTGAACCCATAAGCTTGTGGCCATTCATAAGACAAAATTCATTCAGTCAGTCTAATTTCAAAAGTCCCTACAATCTTTTACAGTTCTAACATTGTTCAAAACTGTAAGTGCAGAGTCACATTCCTATATTCAATAATACAGGGGAAAATACTTCCATTTTAAATGGGAACATACCAGACAAACACAGTACCAAAAGAAGACCAAAAGCCAGCAGGCAAACACCAAATCTTTCAAACCCAACTCTTCCATCTGGGGATTATGACTGAATCATCTATGCTCCAAAAGTTTCAGGCACCCCTGCCTCTCTATCTCTCCCTTGAGCCAGTCCATATCATACATTCAGATTATATTCATAGATGTTACATGCCTCTAGCATCTTCAACATCATGGGATCTCCTGACAATTTACATTTCAAATTCACTATATCACACAGCCTTGAAGTGCTCTTTCAGAGACTCTACAGTCACTCACATCTTTTGGCCTCCACCTGGGCATAAGCTCTCACCACCTACCTTGCTCTTGCTTTCATCGGGGCTCTAAAACCACTGCTGTGTCAATGATGCTACCAAATTTTGTTGCCAAGTCAAGATGGTAACTACCCCCTTGGAGCTCAGTTGAGTCAGTGTCTGTGTGTTTTAATTAAACGACCTATGGAAACACTTCCCTCTGGGGTTGTTTTCAATCAAGAAACCCCTTAGTGACACTATCAGTTAGTCTTTCTCCTTTCAAATGAATTTGAATTTCTTACACAATGAGTTCTTTAATGGTTGAGATATTGCCCTCTTAATACCACTCCTAGGACCCCAATGTAAAGTATATTTCTCTGTACTAGTGTAATTTTTTCATACACCAGCCTTTGTTGCTATCTATCTACCTATCTACTTACCTATCTATCATCTATCTATCTATTGTTCTTTCATATATTGCATCCCACCGCAGTCTGCAGTTTCGCCTCTCTCCTTCCAAGTCTCTTGTCCCACCTTCTGCCTCCTCCAGATCCACTCCTCCTTCTTTTCTCTTCAAAAAAGGGTAAGTCGTCCAGGGATATCAACCAAACATGATGTAACTCTAGGCAGAAATCCTTATATCAAGGTTGAATAAGGCAACACTGTAGAGAAAAAAAGGTCCCAAGGGTAGGCAAAAGAGTCAGAGGCAGAATTTGCCTCCTATGTTAGGAGTTCCACAAGAATACCAAACGTATACACAACCATAACATATATTCAGAAGCTCTAAGGTCAGACCCATACAGGCTCCCTGATTGTTGTTTCAGTATCTGTGAACCCCTATGAGTCCTGCTTAGCTAATTCCAAAGAGGTTCTTCTTGTGGTGTCCTCGGTACCTCTGGCTCCTATAATTCTTCCTTTGTCTCTTCTGAAGGATCTAGATCCTTCTAATGTCAGCTTGGGTGCATCTGCTCCTATCAGTTGCTAGATGAATCCTTTCTAATGTAAATTATGTTAGACTCTGTTGTACAAGTATAGCAGAATATCATTAAGAATCGTTTTGTACACACACACACACACACACAAATTTACACATATGTATGTATGTACGTATGATCCATGGCCAAAGTTTTGTTTTGGTTATATACTAGGTCTCTGAGCTACCCAGTCTCTGGTTCCTGGCCTTCCAGGCAGTGTCAAGCATGGGCTGTCATGGCATGGGTGTCAAGTTGAACCAGTCATTGGTTGGCTACTCTCAGAAAAACCCTAACCCCCTAACCCTAACCCTAACCCTAACTCTAACGCTATGTCACCTTTACCCCAGCACATCTTGCAGACTTGACCAATTAATTGTAGGTTGAAGGTTTTGTGAATGGGTTTCTGTCTCAGTCCATCCTGTGAAAGCCTTGCCTGGTCACAGAAGATTGCCAGTTCAGGCTCTGTACACCCAATTACTAGGAATCTTCACCAGGGTCACCCTTGTATATTCCAGGGATTTTCTATTGCACTAGGTTTCTACTTCACCTCTGAAAGTGCTGAGTGTGGGCCCTTCAGTCCATGAACATGTATCATCCAGATATGCACACTCAATTTCTTGAGGACCAAAAGTCATACATTTAATTTGAAGAAAGCTTTGTAAAGTTCCTGAAGGGAACAGACTAAAGCTAAATGAGAGAAAAGATAATCATATAGAAAAATACAGTAATGATTCCAAAATTAAAAAAGGAAATGAAATCATGTAATAATAAAGAACAAAGGGGAAATATTTATGTATCCAAGTTTTTATTTTTGACATGAGAAAATGGAGGAAAGAATAATTGAAACAATAGTGCAACTAGGAATCCTATAGTCAATGATGATGCCACTGACTCTGGGGTAAAAAAATAACAAGATCCACAGGTATGCAGAATTTCAGTGCAGGGGCCACTCATTCTATAAGCACAGAACACAGCCTACAAGAAAAGGAAAATAGAGACCTCAATATGAAAGGGCCAATGGGGGAGAGGGTGGACTAAGAGAACTGTGATTAAATCTCTTCCAGTTTCTAGATAGAATGTGTTCAACAGGGATCTAAATACAAATCAGAAAGCTGTGAACGTATAAAAGAGATTAAAAATGGAGCAAAACCTAGGAATTGAGGTTGAGGCTAAAGAAAGGGATATATATATATATATATATATATATATGTATATATATATGACCCTGCCATCAGGGTTATTTAAATATTTTTCATTGACATGAACTGACAAGAGAGGATAAAAATGAATGACTTTGGAAAAGGAAAACCTGTCTTCATGAGAGTTTTAACTACCATATTCATATTTTTAGGGTCAAACCTTAAATTCTAGTATAGAACATAAGTGCCAAACGTAACATATTGTATAATTACCAAGTAATGAGCAGCTACCTTTAATTCGATATTCAAAACAGATCTTGATAACCTCCGTGTTGAAGGGAAATCAACAGTAGAAGGCATGCATTTATACAGTGTGCAGGTTAACTCTCGGCAAAGAAATGCTGCATTCATCGGATAACATGTACCTTTTTTTTACTAATAATGAAACAGAAATTAATGCTTCTCTTCACTATTTCTAACTGAATACAAAGTCTCTAGTAACAGACAACATAAACAAATAGAAAAATAGGAGAACACAAGTTTTGATATGTTAAAATTTCGAACAAATGGGCAGCTGTTAAAAGCATTTTCTTCTCTTGCCAAGGACCCAGGTTTGAGTCCCATAGCTTTTGCCAGGCAGCTCACAACCACCTGTAACTCCAGCTCCAGGGAATCCAACACACTCTTCTGTTGAATCACTGACATACTTGTGGTGTGTGTGTGTGTGTGTGTGTGTGTGTGTGTGTGTGTGTGTGTATGTGTGTGTGTGTGTGTTTAAAATAAAATCACAATAAATGAAGAGTAAAAGGCATCTGAATGTGAAACGCCTCGTACAATTTTAATGAAGCAGGAATAAAGCAAATATTTGGCAAATTTTTAACAAAGACGTATAACCTTAGATTAAGGTCTGATTTTCAGATACAGAGGAGACTGCAACATTAAGAGATAATTCATTCTATTCTTAATGGCAATGGAAAAGTAACATATAAAAGATGAGATACCATCTTGCAGCCATGCTGGGTGAAAACATACCTTTTGAAAATTGTCTGTATTTATTTATTCTTCTCTCATATACTATATCTTGAAGGCAGTTTCCCCTCCTTCATCTCTTCCTAGCCCATCTCTCATTTTCCTTCTCCCTCATATCTACTCCTCTTCCTTTTCCCTTCAGAAAAGAGCAGGCCTCCCAGGGATATGAACCAAACATAGCATCACAATTTTCAATGCATCTAGGCACATACATCATAACAAGGCTGGACAAGACAACACAGTAGGAGGTAAAGGATTCCCCCTAGCAAGCAAAGGAGCCAAAGACAGTCCCATCCCTCACCCATCATTAGGAGTTCCACAAGAACACTAAGCCACACAACCATAATATCTATTTAGAGGACCTAGGTTAGACCTGTACAGACCCTCTAATTGTTGTCCCAGTCTCTGCGAGCCTGTGGTTGAGTACTCAGTCTTCATCACTGCACCATCCAGATGAGATTCCACTTTTTGCTTTGCCTAAAATAAAAAAAATGAGCATAAATGTAATACATTCTCAAGGAGGAATTTTAAAAGTTTTGTGTTTGTGTGTGCTTTTTAGTCTGCATAAAATAAAACACTCTAGACATTAATTCGAATTCAGGCACCAGCGAATAACCAACAATGTGTGAAATTGAACAGCACCAATGAACTAGGACCTGAGAAGCTGTCTCAGCAGAGCTTGTAAGCTAAAAAATCTTCCCTGTCACATTACTAAGTCTTTACATAAGAACAGACAAATTCATAAAGCACAGAAAATAAACCAGAGGGAGTTCCTATTATATGGGAGACTTTAATATACAACATAGATTGGGTTCAATTCCTTGTCATAGAATGAACTAATACATAGGGCCACTGAGTCTCTTCATTCATCAGAAACAAAGGAATAAAACAAAATCTAACTTATTAATCATATTTCATTCACAATTCAATTTCATATGTAGTAAACTTTCATTTACAATGTGAAGGAAAACTAGCCTTACTTCATGAGTTCAGCCTATACAAAAAGAGACAGTCTATTATTTTGTCCATGAGAACATCTATTAAATGAAAAAATCAAAAAGACTTGAATAAAAGTATTATACTGATATTTTAAAAAACTAAAAGAAAAGGCCGATTAATCCAGGTGAAAAAGAAACAAAGGATGCTTATAAGCAATTAGAAAACAAAAGTAGAGAAGGCTATTTATGAAATGAAATAAAAAGCTACTCATTTTCACAATAACCAGGAAAGTGCAATCTAAAATAGCAATGAGTGATCACCTTTTGTAACCAAGGGCATAAAAATTCAGAACAGGAAAAGATATGAGTGAGATGCAGGGCAAATGATGCTCATGCACTTTGCTGTGGTACATGTTTCTTTAGAAAAGCAACCAAGCAAAATCAGTTACAATGATTTACATGCCAATTTTCCATTTTAAATTGTCCTGTCAAGATAATGTACATGGATGTGGTGCCATCCTATAATGATGATGATGATGATGATGATGATGACTAAATAATACTAATGCTACTACCTATCCTCTAGAACTTAACAGTGATAAACTTTTGCTAAAGAAAACATAGAGAACCTGGAGAAATCATGTACTCACTTGGAAGTTTCATCCTCTGAGAGTGTGCATAGTACCTTCCTGTACTATGAAAATAATCAGTGTTCTTACCTTGCTGTGAACTCTGAGAACTACTATAATGAGTGACCTGAAAGACTTGCCCACTGGTGCAATAGTGACATGAACATCATGGAAGTAACTAACCACTTTCTAATTGAATTAAAGCCTCTTCCACAAGCTAAAACCCATATCTGTCACAAATATTGGAGAAGAGTACTTGTGGCTAGACAGATCATGGGTTCTAGAGAAGAACCTCCTAATCTTATTCTGCTCTTTGGACATAGTATTAAATCAACTCTTAGCAACTTCTCATTATACTCATAGATTGCAGCATTTCTCCAATCCCAGCAGAGAAGATCCTCTACTGATTAACACAGGGACTCACTACTGGTCAAGCTGTGGAGACTAAGAAACTTCTGAATGCTCAATCCTAAATTGAGTATCCATATTACATTCCATCCTGTCAATGCTCAGGGTCACTGTGGAAGAGAAGGCAGCAAGATGGGAAAAAGAGAAGTTATGGATGAGTACAAGGAAACACTAATTCCAGGCATAGCAGGAAAGTTGCAAATATGAACTCACAATGGCTTTGAAGATATGTGCAAGTCCTATGGGAGTTCAAGCCAAACCACATCCTAGCATGGAAAAGTGAGGAAGTCACTAAGCTCCCCCACTGTCAGAGGAGCTATTGACAGTTGACTATTGGGAGGATTATCAGTTTGTCCTGTTAGAATGACCATACCTTGATCTAGTGGAAGTTCACATATACAAGAATATAAGGGAAGCACAAATTGGACTTTGTGTATTTTTAAAAGAAAGAAAGAGAGATATATAGAGAGAACATGAAGTTGGGTGTGTAGGAGTAGAGGTGATTCTGGCAGGAGTTCAGGGAAGGAGTGAAAATGATCGAAATACATTATATGAAATTCTCAAAGAGCTAATGAAAAAACTAGAAATAAAATGAGGGTAAGCGGAAGAGAAAGTACAATGACTATTACTCCAGGCCATATGAAATTCAAAAAACTCTTTCCATAGAATAATATGTAGAACAATATTATCAAGGACCTGTAAAAAACATGTAGATAGCTGTGTTTTTTTAAATCTTTGCAAAAATGCAAAATATTCTAGTTTCTGTGAGTAGATGACTAACAAGAAAATTTCACACATGAATGAGTCTAAATTTTATCGATAGCCTTACTGCTATAAATGTCTTGCTTTGAGAAATAATGTCATAGGGAGCATTGAGGAGCTGGCTGCATTATTCATTTTGTATGTTTTTTTAATGAGTTGCTGTTGCTGTAATGATAAGCAGCACACTTGTTGAGGGTATAGGTAACTGTTTATTGTAGAAATTACTTACAAGAGAAAACAAGCAACCAAGGTGACTCAGTGCAGCTTTCGCCACAGAACCAGAAGCCAAAACGACAGCCTGTGTGTCTCTCCTGCATGGTCTCTTATTATCACCTCCTTACACGCCTCTAGCCACGCCCAAAGTGGGCATGGCTAGTGGCGTAGTTCACCGCCCTTTCATTACCACATCCATATGTGCTTCTAGTGCACCGAATGGGTAGCAGCACAATCCTAACGTCTCCTCCTACAAGTTGCCAGATAAAATTAGCTGTTGTTCCAAAATCACCATGAAGGAAAAAAAGTATAAAATATTTCTTTTCAACAATTATAGATAATTTCTCATTGATTAATTGAATAAACATATTTTTGAATTGGTATCTACAGAAAATGCTAAAAAATCCCTGGTTCTGATCCCTCTCTCATAATAAAGTTTTCTGTTCTTAATGTTCAATGTGTCTAAAGAAGATTTAATTATTTTGCTTTTATTCTGAAGACTTCAGGGTAGCCCAGTTTTATTCAGGTTGTGTTAATTGGCAAGCATATGTATGTAGCTAGCATTTATCTATTGTTATGATCATTCATCATACAATTATTCAAATCTTGTCCTTAAACTGGTAAAATATTATACTCTAATAATTTATTGCCTTTGAGTCTATTAAGTAGTTATTTGTCTCAAACAAAACAAAACAAAACAAAAAAACCCAACCCTGTTAGTGTATTTTCTGCATAGGATTTCTAAGGTGTCTGGAACTTCCCAGAGGGAAAGATGACATCCAGTACAGTACTCATTGCATCTTTGCCATCTGGGTATTCAGATTCATTTGGTTTAATTCAAAGATTAAAAGAAAGAAAAAAATGGAACAAATGGTGGAACAAACACCTGTAGAAAACACACTTCTGCCGTGATTATTTTTAGATTAATTGACTCCTTAACTAGCAACTATACCCTAGGACTTCGGCTGCAATTGATAATTGATCCTCATAATACATGGATTCGTTTGGCCAGTACAAGCAGGCAGTCAGGTTAACTGTTTAACTGTTTCATGTCACTGCAGTATACTCAATAAATAAATCCATATTACATCAAACTGTCTTGTAAATGCCAATGTTCATACTCTCAGCCTCAATCAAAGAAGCCTCTCTTTGCAGTGAATGGCTGTGGATACAGGGATGCATGGCTGCTCAATGTTAAAACTAAGTGATGCTTGAGGGTCATTCCTAAGGAAGACATTTATACCACTCTCTCAAAGCCACAGCAGCATTGTGGATGGAGTTGCCAGACCATGAGGAGCTGGAATACAGGAGGAAAGCATATAAAATGTCATCTTCTGAGCATGACACAAACCCTGTGATCATGAACTCCAAACAGCCATTCACTTACACTAGATCTATACAAGATGGTCCTGTCAATAATCAGTTGTAGATAGTCCTTATAGCTGAACCATTGACTGTTGATGAGTTATTGTAAAGGAAAAGCCATTGCCTTTGTTTATACAACCACTAGTGAGCCAGTCAGCCTCTAATAGATGGCACTATACCCAAGCCCACAAATGTCTCTGGTTAAACTCAGTATGTCTCATAGCAAAATAAAACAAAAAAAAATGGCAATTGAAAGTTCTCCTTTCATGTCAATGGCCTCTTCAACCAAGGATAGTTGGTTAAGTTTACAGTACCAGGAATTAATTCCCTCTTGTTGAGCATGTTTGAAGCCCAATTAGTCAACTGTTAGTTACCCCCAAGTCTCCAGGTCATGTACATTGTAACTGAAAGAGTGCTAATTTTCTGACATACAGCACGATTTACATTGAACTAACTGAACTTTTGTCCATCCTTCCAAATGATCAGATGCAGTTTTCAGTTCACACTCATAATTCACCCAATGGAAGAAGCCCAGCTCATGAGTAACCCTTGACTTTTTCCCTTTCCGCAGCACCATATCTAATCATATATATATATAAAACTCCTTCATTCAAGCCCTTTCTCTCCATGCCTATTAACAAAATCTTGTCTCAATGGTCTTATGCAAGTCTCAATGGTCTTATGTCACAGAATCCTCTTTCCATTCTTATGAATCTCCTCATTATTATATTTTCCACATAAAATTCTCTCACCCAGAAATATCATGGTGTTTCTGAAAACAAAGCACATAGTCTCAAAAAGACAATGTGATTGATTTCCTATACTATATACCGGCATGGTAATGCTTTAGCTCATTTTAATCTCTCAGACATTCTGTAGTATTATGTTTCTGTCTCTAGCACAGCTATATATACAGTTTACATAAAATTAATTTCCTATGGTATTTTTCAAGTCTATACTACTTACTTCTCATATTTTGTTCTCCTAAGTTAGAATTTGCTTCACAGACCGTTTTTTTTTAAGTTTTTACTACTATTTGATTCAAGGCATATTTTCTTTATCTTCTTGTTTGTATTCTCTACAGAAATTTTAGCTAATTCTAGTGTTTTCTGATCTTACTCATTTTTTGACTCATAAGTTGCAGGGTTCTTGTAAATAGTGAATATATTTGCAGATATGTAAAATTAGGCATCACACTATCACATTAAAAATTTAGATTTAGATAAATTTTATTATAATAACAATCATAATACATATGTAGTTATAAGGTGTCATCCTTTTGAAATTTAATTTCTTTGGATAATAAAAGACAAAGTTTCTATGAAGATGAAATTAATTGCCCTTCTTGAAGTTTCATCTAAAACAACATGTGTCAAAACATATACTCAACAAATCTTAGCTCCATCACTATTAGTTTTGGATTCTACACTGTCTTGAACATCTGCATATCACATAGCAAACATGTGCCATAGGAACACGAAAAAAGTATAAAAGATTAAAATAGGCAAGTAGCTCATTCTTCACTTCAAAATACAGAAACTGAAATATGTGGGAACTTCAGACTGTTTCCCAACATTCCCTTCCTATTCGTCTAGTGTTGGTTAAAGTCTTACCATACTACACATCCTTTGATCGACTTGTTCCTAAAGTGAAGATATATAGCATATATCAGATTCTTTTTTTCTTGGAATGACCTTAATCTGCAAGTATCTGACATCTTTAATCAAGTAAAATGCTTCAAGAAAATTTCATCAGTTGTAAATGGTATGCTGCCAAAGTTAAGAGTAAAAATAAATTCCCTTAAGTAATTATTATGATATATGTGGGTAGCCTTGCAGAAAACTGACACTGATCACATCACAAAGAGATTCGTCTTACTTAGGATTGATTTATTGAGCCTTTATTGAGTATTTATATAACTTATATTACCTTGCAGAAATAAAGTCTGACTAAAATAAAGGTCCTACACACATAATGAAAGACTTAATGGGAAATCTTATAAGATATATACTTTAGACACAATTTTGTATATCCAATAATGCATTTGTTAATTCATATCACTTTATATATTTGAAAAACCTATCCACAGTTAAATGATTTAACTATTTAGTTGAGATTTTCTGTTTGTTTGCTTGTTTTCTAAACCATATGTTACTTACTATTTATTTTAATGAATATTTTTTCTGTGTAGGTGACTATAATTTCTAGAAGTTTGAGTTTTTTATATCTGACATTAAGAATAATATGAATATATTTTAAAGAAAAATAGTTCCTTGGAATGTTAGAAAGAGTATAATTTATTTGACCTCTTAATGAGTTGTGTTCAGCCAAAAAGATCTGTTTATCCCAAGACTAAGCATCTACTAAGACTTACATTTTCCCTTGTAGAAAAATTGTGCAGTACCATTGACAGGTCCTCAACTTAGGATCTCAGTCTTAATTATCTGGAGCCTTTATAGCAATACATCACAGTTTAGTAGTTCTCACAGACTAATCCTTGCTTAAGAAACATCTGTTTGTAGCAAGGTGGTGGTGGTGCTTGTCTTTAATCCCAGTACTTGGGAGGCAGAGGCAGGCTAGTCTCTATGAGGTCAAGGCCAGCCTGGTCTATAAAGCTACACAGAGAAACCCTGTCTCAAATAAACAAAAGTAAGTAAATTAATAAATGAATCTATTCGCAAAACAAATAACAGTTGGTCCTTGGGGAACATTCTTTTTGTTTGTTTGTACATTTGTTGTTGTTTTCTAGGGGTATTGTTTTTGCATTTCTCCCACTTCTTGAACCAAACTCAGGGCTTCTTAATGTTAGGCAAGCAATCTCACATATTAAGTTCATTTGGGACAATTCTTAATGCATTTTCTCAGTGCATGTTGTTCTCAAAATATCAGATTCCCCAAGTATTCCTTCTATGAGGTCTAAAGAATTTGCATTTGAAATGTGTTTTAATGATGAATTCCCCATCAACCAAGGAATCAGCTGCCTGACACTCAAGAGAACGCTGAAGGCCCCAAAGGAAACAATGTTGAACTTTGAATGCTACAGCGGTCTTTATAAAATCTTCACCTGTAGTAGAGATGGCCCAGCAGTGGAAAGTAACACACTATGAGCATAATCTCTAGAGCTTTAGGGGAATTCAGGGAAAAGAAATAATTATAAGAATTACTGAATCATTTTCTTAAGCACTCTATTCATACAATGATCAAAAACTTAATGAAAGGATCACTGTAATTAACCACTACTTGAGAGTACTGAGAATATAAGATCTCTAGCAAAATATGAAGAGCTTTATATTTGAAAGCAGAGCAGAGACTCTGACAAGGGAATAAACTCTACCTGTTTAAAGTAGGGCTTCGAGCTGGAAATTTCTGAAGTCAGAAACTCTGAAACTCTAGATTTCCTTAAGCACTCTTAATAGGGAAGTATCCTGCTCCTTGCAGAGGCTATCATGTCAATCTTCCTTGTAATGATACAGAAAGTTTTTGACTTTGAGGCAATACATACTCCTCAGAATACATTGTTGACTTTCAAAAATAGCCAATAGGTAAGTCCATATAGTTACTCTATGGCATTACTTTTCCAGAGATTGAAATGGACACTTGGAATCCTAGCATTCTGAAGCAGAGGTAGAGAATTACTGGAAATCACAAGCCAATCTAATCTATACAGAAAGATGCAGGTCCACTAAGGCTATATAAAACAGCAGAAGCCTGTTTCAAACAATGTGCAAGAAACAAATGTGCAAACCAACAATACTATTGCTTCAAATTGAAACTGTAATTTTTTTAAAGAGAGAAAAAGAAAACTGTGATGCAAGAACAATGTAGACTCCAGTAGAAGTTATTACAGTGCGTGTAGAATGAGATCCTAAGACTATGGAATTAAATGTGATGGGGAATAAAATTGAATGAGCTTGTGGATAGAGATCAATTCAGAATGAAAAGTAAAAGCGTATTGGCATGTGAGCACTCTGGCATGACGAGCTCTTACCACCTTTAGAGGCAGTGAGGAAGATAGGACTCCTACTGAGTGAAGGGTAACTGCCACCATTGCAGAGAAGAGTGATAAAAACAAATGTGAACTAGATTTATGGGCATGCTAAGGTGAATATCAGATAATATCCAGAAATTACACTACCAGACCCTATGCTGTATAAATGTTTCAATGATGTTCCACTGTCTAAAACAGCAAGAATACACTCGTAAGTGAAGCACAGACATCATTGAGAATCTCATTGCTCACAGTCCTTTCTAAACAATATCAATGGTCAGGAATTACTATTATGTAATTGGACTTTGCATGATTAGTGGGCATGACAATTTTTCCAGGTCATAGATATCAGATGATAGTGCTTATCTGTCACAGGCAGGACGAGCATGCTCATCTGTATTAACAGCTAATTTGATTCATCCAGGGCTCTAAGTCCACAAAAATTATAGAAATTCTCAGGTTATATTGTCCTTGGGGAAAAATTAAGTAGATAGACACTCAGTAGTATACAATATATATTGTTAAAATAAAGCAAGTGTGTACAATAAAAAGACTAAATATGAACAACTGGAAAAAAGATGAGTGCTGAGGCAATTTCAGAATGTGATTATGTTGACTAAATGGGCAACTGAACTACTCTGCAGCATTGTCCTGAGTGTGTTTTGTGATGAGTCAGTCAGAAAACCCTGACATCCATTTACGTACAAAGCAATATACCGGAGAAAAGAGATCTGTGGAGCATTTTAGAGATGTCACTTGCGGGATCTCTGTTGATCTGGATGCACAAAATTCTTCAGTGTACATGTTGCCATGCTGTTATCTTGTCACAGGATAGCCCACATCACTGAGAAGTGCTAGCTTTGTAGAACGATAGAAAGGCCTTTGGAAATGTCAACATCATCTTTAAAGATAGAATCCAGTAAGGAGAAGGTGCTTCTATCAGATTACAGTGAAATTCTAAATCACTGATCATAATTAAATGATGATCTCTTTCTTTTTGGAACACTTTTTTATTATATATTTAAATTAGAAAAAAGCTTGCTTCCCATGTCAGTCGCAGCTCCCTCTCCCTTCCCTCCACACCCATTCCCCCCAGCCCCAACCCAATCCCCACTCCATTCCCCAGGGAGGGTAAGGATGATCTCTTTTTAAAGCAGAATTCATGGGTCTAAGAAACAATGAGTGACCTCACTACCATCACATCCAATAACCCACTGAAACTGATATGCCTGTTCCCACTATGCTAGGCTGTGCCAGTTTTAAGGACCCAATTCCCAGAAAAGGAAAATCAGTTACTAAGTGACACAGAAAGAATCCCATTAATCTCTAAGCCATGGCCATTAGTTTCTTTCGTCTTCTGTATCAACAAACAACACATAAGAAGAGGCTCTGTCCAGAAACAGACAGCATACACACTCAACAGAAACACAGCAGGACAGCAAAGAATGTGATGGATGACCACTTCCTTTTTCATATTCTCTCTTTCATATTGAGTGGTAAATAAGCCAACTCACTAAGTATGACTGAGAAACGTATGGTGACCAATATTTCTAGTTTCTCTGCATAGATTTTCTAAACACCATACTAGGAAAGTTGCTCATGTAACATAATATGCAAGACCAAGGTGTGAGAGTTCTTGAGAAATAATAGTACAAGGAGATGATGGATGTGATCCCACCAGACATTCTTGCAGAAATTTCTTCCATGAAATGAGATGACCCAGAATCCTGGCTTAGCTTCTTTCAGCTAGAGCCATCACATCTCACAAGTAGACCTGAGTAGTTATTCTAGTTCAAAGCCAGATCTCTTGCTCTCATTCCTCTTGCTGCTGAGAGTATTGCAGCTGTTGATTATCAGCCAATTCCCTTTCTAGAAATCATTGCCGTCCCAACACTGCTTGTGTTTTCAAAGGTCCTATATCCTGGTGGGAAAAGAATTAATTGAGCCACAATGTTGGCTTTGAAGATGTTGCCCAGTACATTTTCTATATTGGTACATCTCTTAGTTTCTTATATATGTCATTTCACCTATAAAAAATATTGTATTCAGAATTTATTAATAAGTAAATATGGATTAATGAGTATATGAATATGTAGTATATGCCAAATGTATATTAATATGTGCCTAAGTGATATATGTGTATTACTTAATTGGTGTTTACACACAGAATATATTTAAAATGTATATATATATACATATATATGTATTTGCATTCTAATTCTAACATTTGATTTGCCTTTATAAATCTTTATTTGCCTGTATAAAGTCAGGATTGCTGATTTTAACTTTAAAAGAAAATCATGGATGATTCTGACAGAAGCTCTTCCAATAGATTATTTAGAAAGCTATTATCACAAGATTAGATTCTCAAAAGGCTAGTGACCCTGGATCCAAATTTCATGCAGATGAGAATAATGGTCATTCCCACCTGGGCCTGATCACGTCATCCCAAACAAGAGAAGAGCTAGGAATATTTCTGAAAGGGGGTACAGGAAAGGAAAACCTTGTTGCTTGGTTTGTATGTGAATGTCTCCTTAGGCTTGTGTGTTTGAACACTTGTTCCCAGAAGTTGTGGTAGCTTTAAGAAGTTAAGATTAGCTGGAAGAATATGTCATTAGGGGCAGGTTTTTGGGAGTTTTATAGCCTCCTCTCACTTCCTACTCTCTCTGACTCTGTCTCTGTCTGTCTGTCTGTCTGTCTGTCTGTCTCTCCGTCTGTCTCTCTGTCTCTCTCTCTGTCTTTCTGTCTCTCTCTCTCTCTCTCTCTCTTTCTCTCTCTGCTTATATGAGTGAATTAAATGTCATCAGTGTGCCATCTTTGTGCCAGAATAGCCTCACATCCCTGCCTCCATGATGAACAGTGTCTTGTCTGGGACTATAAACTCTCTTAAATTGCTTTTGTCAGTGTATTTCATCACAAGAATAAAAGGAAAGTAATGTAGCTATTAATGATTCAGAGACAGGGAGCCATCATTGTCATGTCATCAGCCAATTGTTACTGGCTAATTCTGAGGGAAACGTTTTTAACAAGAAAGAAAATAAAATGTGCACAATCACATAGTCCCTTATCCAAGTGGCTAAACTGAATTCAGTTTGCCAGTCTGCTGTTGGATTAGGTTTATGTGAAGAGCTAATAATTCTGTGAATATTTCATAAGCTTGAGAAGCCCCAGAATCCCAACTTATTAGGATCAGACAGCATGTGTTTCTGCTTGGACACTAGAGTGAATTTGAACTGGCAGTCCTTAATCTTCCACAAAAAGCAGCAGTTGTTCTGTAAATTTACAGTACTAAAATTAGAGGCCTCTGAGGTAGCTGTGAAAAGATTCTAATGTTGGAAGAAATTTAAAGAAAAAACTTAGAATGTTGCAAAACAAGAAATCAAAGTGGGACTGTCATGTAAAATTCACATTTTTAAAGACTTTCAAAAGAATTGAGGAATTTTGCCTTCTGACTTGTTTTTCTTTTTGCTCCATAACTAGCTATAACTTCACTAGTAATGTTGGCTTTTTATTATTTTATACATCAAAATCATCTATCCTCAGGAGCTGTAACTTTTAAAGCATGCCATGTCCCATATGCTCACATCCTTTTTTATTATGCATATGTACACATTGTAGCTTTTCTCCAGGCTTTCACTTAAAAGCATATGTCATCTGGAGTCTTTGATAGCCTGAAAAAAATGGCCAAATGATTCATTTGTACTCACTTATAATAAGAGTTGAGAGTATACAGGGTCATGAGATAAAGGCTGGTGAACACATGCAATCAATGGGAGTTATTAAGAAAAGGCCCTAGTACTGACAATTACATATTGATAGTAAAGACTAAACTGTGTTGACTTGTTACTGTGTTCTTGTGAGTGTTTTTAAATTTATTCTTCTCTCACATATTACATCCTAACCACCATTTCCCCTTCCTAACTCCTTTCAGTTGCTCCCCCCACCTCCCCTCTCCCCAGATCTACTCTTCCTCCATTTCTCTTCAGAAAATAGCAAGCCTACCAGGGATTTCAGCTGAACATTGCATAGTAAGTTACAATAACACTAGGCACAAACCCTTATGTCAAGGTTAGACAAGACAACCCAGGAGGAGGAAAAGGGTTCCAAAAGCGGGCAAAAGAGTCAAAGATACCACACTCCCAATGTTACAAGTCTTCCAAGAAGACCATGCTAAACAACCATAACATATATGCAAAGTAGCTAGCTCAGACCCATGTCAGCTTTCTAATTGCTGCTTCAGGCTCTGTGAGCCCCTATGAGCTCTGCATTGTTGATTCTGTGGGCTATTTCCTGTGGTATTTTTAAACCCTTTGACTCCTACAATCCTTTCTCTTCCTCTTCCTTAGGATTCCCCCAAGATCCACCCAATGTTTGACTGTGAGTCTCTGAATCTGCTCCCTTCAGTTGGCATTTTATTTTTTGACCAGACATGAGCTCCCTATAGTGTCTTGGGCTATTCACATCCCCACCCACCCCTGCAAAATCTATTCTATTTCCTCTTCCCAGGGAGACTCATGCATATCACCTAGGGACTGCCTTATTATTTAGCCTCTCTGTGTATGTGGATTGTAGCATGATTATTATCCTTTACTTAACAGCTAATATCCACTTACAGGTGAGTATATACCATGTTTGTCTTTCTGGGTCTGGGTTATTTCACTCAGGTTGAATTTTTTTAGTTTTATCCATTTGCCTGCCAATTTCATGACACTCAACTGTGTAAATGTACCACATTTTCTTTATGCATTCTTCTGTTGGGAGACATCTATGTTGTTTCCAGTTTCTAGCTATTATAAATAAAGATTCGATGAACATAGTTGAGAATGTGTCCTTGTGATAGAATGGAGCATCCTTTGGTTATATGCCCAAGAGTGGTATAGCTGGATCTAGAAGTAGCTATAGTTCCATATTTCAAGAAGCTGCCATATTGACTTCCATCGTGGCTGTTCAAGTTTGCACTCCCGCCAGCAATGGCAGAGTGTTTCCCTTGCTCCACATCCTCACCAGCATGAGTTGTCACTTTTGTTTTCATCTTAGCTTCTATTATCCACATAATAGAAACGGAAGAAATATTGCCAAATTCATTTTATGAGGCTATAGTCACTCTGATATCCAGACCAAAGAAAGAAAGAGAATTGCAGACCAATTATCTCATGAAAATAGATGCAAACATACTCAAATAATTACTCACAAAGCAAATCAAAGAACACATCAAAAAGATCATCCAATATAATCAAGTAGGCTTCATAGCAGAGGTGCAGGGACAGTTACACAAGTAAATCAGTCAACAGCATCCACTGTATAAACAAACTGAATGAAACAAAACACCTGATCACTTCATTAGGTACTGAAAAAGTCTTTGACAAAATCCAACACCCCTACATGATAGAATTCTTAGAAAGAATAGTGATACAAGGAACATATCTCAACATAATAAAGGCTGTTTATTGAAAAACCTATAACCCATATCAAATTATGAAGAGAAACACAAAACAGTTCCATTAGAATTAGGAACAATGCAAGGTTTTCCATCTCTCAGTTTCTATTCAATAAAGTTCTTGATGTTCTGGCTAAAGCAATAACTGAAGGAGATCTAATGGATATGAATTGTAAGGAAGAAGTTAAAATATCGATGAATATTCACAGATGATATGATAATATACATAAGGGACTCCAAACATTCTACCAGAAGATTCCTACACCTAATAAAACTTTCAGTGAAGTGGTTAGATACAGAATTAACCAAAAAAAGTAGCCCTTCTATACACAAATGCCATGTTTTATGAGCTACCTCATTTATTAATCCTCCAAAATCCTAAGTAACATAATATCATTTCACTGATAAGGAAGATCACTAAAGATAAATAGTCTTTCAGAGTTATATAGATGGAAGGAAATTAAGTGGGCTGTGATGGTAAGTAATAACAAGTGTTTACATCATTCCTAAGAGTATATGCTGGTTGAGTTCAGTTTCAGTGCTTTGATTTTTCTTTGTCTTCGTCTCTCTGTCTTTCTGTCTCTCTGTCTCTTTGTCTCTGGATTTTTTCGAGATTGTAATTTAATTGCAACATTTCTCTCTTCCCTCTCTTCCCTCCAAAGCCTCCCATATGACTCTCCCCACTCTCCTGTAAATTCATGGCCTGCTTTCTCATTAATTGTTAATAACTGAATATACTCATTATGCAATAAATTTAATGTATATATATGTGTGTGTGTGTGTGTGTGTTCCTAAAAAATAACCTATGAGTACATATAACATTAATTGCATGTGTTTTCAGAACTGGCCACTTAGATTTTGTTCACTTTCATGAAATCATTCCTAAGTGGCTGCTGGAAAGGAGGTAGAAAAATGTAAGTTTCTGTACTGTCTCAACAAATTTGAGGGAACTATCAATGTTACATTTTTATTAGGTTGAAAATTTCTTTGTTATTGATTTTGGTAAGCTTAATCAAACACTAAAATCACTGCCATTAGTAGACGCATACATCATTGGCCTGGGCATAAGTTTGCAATGCTTTAGAAGTTGTTCATCTTGCAATATTGTCACTTGCCTGTTTTTATTTCTTCTAGACTTGGATGATCCTGTAGTAACTGTTCATCAAAGCATAGGTGAAGCTAAGGAACAATTCTACTATGAGAGAACAGTGTTTCTCAGATGTGTGGCCAATTCCAACCCCCCTGTGCGCTACAGCTGGAGACGTGGCCAAGAAGTGTTGCTACAAGGATCTGACAAAGGTGTAGAGATTTATGAACCCTTCTTTACCCAGGTAAGAGATTAGGAATGGTATTCCTATCATATATGACTGATAATTACTTTACTCAACATATTCTCCAAATCTACTCTTTTGTAAAAACAATACATGTTTCATTGACAGACAAAGACACAAAGATATAAAAGACAGCTAGTTTTATAAGTGATAGTTCAATTTGAAATGCTGATTCCTGTAGTCATATTTCTACATCCATTCGTTCACCTGAGTATTCTTTTAAAAAGCATGGCTATACACTTCACTGACAAGTTTGATTAAAAATGTATCTTAAAGACATAATTGTAATTTACCAACTTGCAATGACAAACTTATATTATTATTCATTTTTCTTTAATTACTGTTATTACATATATATGGATAGATACAAAATATATGTATATGTTCATATATACAACCTCACATGTCTGTTTAATGTTGCTGGTATGTATATATGTTGTCATGTTGACCACTGACATTGGACCACCAATTAGGAGCCTTAACTATGTAGAAGATTAACTCTTCTTCTCCCTTTAGTCATTAACTGTCTGTAGCTCTTATTATTGTCCCCTTTCTACATTAGCATGTCTATCATTGTTTGCTTTGTTTGGCTATTGTTTAGACAGTCAAGTTGAATCATGGAAGTAGCTTGCCTTTCATTTCTAAGACATACAGCTCACAAGTGACCTCTTGATCCTCTAGCTTTCTCTGCCCCTTTTCTGAAATATTCCTAAGCCTTAGGCACTGATATTGAGATTTAGTTGTAGTAATTAGCCCTAGAAAACCCATGTTCAGCAGTTCTCTGCATTTGGCCCAGTTGTTTTCTGTAAAGGTGTCTATCTGTTGCAAAGAGAAGCTTCTTTGAACTGTACATATTTGTGGGTATAAGTGCTTAGAATGATGTTGGGAATGTTACTGTTTAATTAAGTGGCTGTAAGAAGTTCTTCTCTGAGATCGATGACCTCACTGGCTCAGAGTACTTGGCTATGTTTCAGAAAGCAGGCATAGGATCCCTTCTGCTAGGCAGTTGCAAAGTCTAATTAGACAACTGTTGGTTATCCCCCAATTATGTATGTCACTATTGTACCTCTATGGATATCCTGCTGTCGTGGTCATTATTCTGGCTTACAGGCATTAGAGCTGTATAGAACTACTGGTTGTTTTTCTCCCTTGGCAGATTACATAGCATTTGCATATACTATGAAAGCGAGTCTTGAAAGAGAAACATTTCCAATAGATCCAGCTGGATTCCCTGTAGCCCTGTTTCCAAAGTACATTGTATCTTTAGTAATAGGGACTTATATTTAATTTCTGGGAGGAAACCATGGGAAACAGCAATAACATACATTGCCTGGGTAATCTCTTGGATTCCTATGACCAAACACTGGAATGGAGGTTTATAGTGTGAAGTACTGAGATTTTTCTTAGTCCATAGGTTTTGGACAAGGGGAGTAATATTACCTCTAATTATCATAACTATATTTAGATTACATACATATGTCTACAAATATATATGTATGTACCTGCAATTTAGTCCAACCAAATACGTTTTATATAATTTCTTATAAAGAAATGCCTCATCATGAACTGGACTCAGGCCATGTATTCTAATGAAAGTTTCTGGGTATCTTTCTTGACTGGGTTATATTTGTTTTGCTTTATCGCAAGCATCACAAATGGAAATGACTGCTGAAACTAATATAGCAAAAGACTATGTGACTATGCCTGGGAGAATGAACTAAGATCTGTTAGGGCCTGATGGGAACAGAATGTACACACCTACTCTTTAGAAAACAGCATCTACTGCTGCAAGGTGTCTGTATTTAGACCCTGGGCTACCATTTTGAAACTGCTTAAATTCAAACCTTCTGTAGGATTGATTCTGTAGCACATAAACGTTTTATAGGACTTTACAAATATGGAGTTACAGACTAAACTGTTTCTCCAAAATTATGCTAACTGATGAAAAATAGAATAGATGAGATGTTCAGGTCTAATCCTAACTTTCAAGAACATGTTCATAATACAGAAAAAAAGTCACAAGGAAAACATCTTTACCTACAAGTCTACTTAACAGCCACCAATATCCTCATTTGTAGCTGGTAATTGCCAACAAATTTGATAATACTGTGATTTTTCCGTCATCTTGTAGTGGAAAGCAATGCAATTGATTTTATTTAAATTAGAAACAACCTTTCTTGACATGTTGATCCCAGCTCACTCACCCTCCCCTCTTCCCCTGCCCACCCCTAACCCTCACCCCATCCCCCCTCTGCTTCCCAGGGAGGGTGAGACCCTCCATGGTGAAATCTTCAAAGTCTGTCATATTAACCCAGGAAGGGCCTAGGCCCTCGCCATAAGTGAAGGCTGAGACAACATCCCTCCATTTGGAATGGGCTCCCAAAGTCCACTTGTACCACAGGGCTAAATACTGGTCTATTATTCAAGGCTCCATAGATTGTCGAGGCCTCCTCATTGACACCCACATTCAGAGGGTCTGTGTCAGTCCCATGCTGGTCTCTCAATCACCAGTCTGGGTCCAAGGACTTCCCCTTGTTCAGGTCAGCTGCCTCTGTGGGTTTCACTAGCCAGGTCGCGACTCCTTTGCTGATCACTCCTCCCTTTCTGTCACTGGTTGCCAGGAGTTCAGTTCAGTAATTACCTGTGGGTGTATGCCTCTGCTTCTATCAGTCAATGGACAAAGGCTCTAGGATGGCATATAAGGTAGTCATCAGTCTCATTATTGGAGAAGGGCATTTAAGGTAGTCTTCCACTATTGGTTAGTTTGCCAGTTGGTGTCATCCTTTTAGGTCTCTGAAAATGTCCCTGGTGCCAGATCTATTCTCAAACCTATAGTGGATCCTTGATTCAACCTTGCTATTCCCCCATGTACTCTTCTCCTCTTCTCCCCCTCTATTTCTCGAAGCTTCCTTTCCCCTCTCATCACATGTTCCCAATCACCTGAGGAGATTCCATCCCCTTCCCCTTCTCAGGAATACCATGCATATCTCTCTTATGGTCCTCCCTGTTTCCCAGACTCTCTGACGGTGGGGTTGTAGGCTGACAATCCCCTGCCTCAATTTGAAAAGCATATATGAGTTAGTACATACCAAGTTTTTCTTTTTGTGACTGGGTTACCTCACTCAGTATGGTTTCTTCTACTGCCATCCATTTGCCTGCAAATTTCAAGATTCCATTGTTTTTTTTTTTTTCTGCTGAGCAGTACTCCACTCTTTAGTTGAGGGTCATCTGGGTAATTTACAAATCATCTATTTATTGAATTAGAAACTTAAAATATCCTATACTCTTAATTATATTGGTTAAGACCACTATTTGTCTATTATTAGTGTTGCTTTAGATTTAAAATTAATTATGTTGTACTATTAAAATATAACCTAAGAGGCCGGGCGGTGGTGGCGCACGCCTTTAGTTTCAGTACTCGGGAGGCAGAGGCAGGCGGAGCTCTGTGAGTTCGAGGCTGGGCTAGACCGACAGCCTCCAAAACAATACAGAGAAACCCTGTCTCGTAAAACCAAAAATATATATATATATGTAACCTAAGGCCATATTTTCTTTGTGTGATGACTTTGCTCTTTCATATTTTCTTACTCTTATTTTGTGATCATATATATGAAACATCCTTGTATTAGTTTCTACAGACATTTTCCCCACTGATCACTAAATGTACTTTATGATTAACAATCTTTAAATAATAACAGTTTATATTAAAGTATGTCTGATTAAGTGCTCTTACCCTATAACAACAATCTGTGTACTTCATTTAAAAATATATTTCTCACAATTTTAGATACTAGAAAGTTCAACATTAAGGTATTGGCACCCAGTAAGAGCATTCTAGCTACTTTGTAACAAAGAAACAAAAGTTCACTCCTATGACTGATGCAAATATTCCTAAAATAGAGGAATAACTTTATATATGAGTACTTGGACATTGATGTACCTGCCCTGTAAAGGTCCCATGTCCCAACCCTGCAAGAGGGACAGTTAATCCAGTATCCATTGTGGACAACATAGACAATCCACTGTGGAGTTCTTTAGCTCTTGAGTCTAGAACTCCATAGTTTATAATGCAAAAAGGTAACCTTGATCTGCCATGTGCAGGATATGGGACCATCTTTGCCAAATGTAGAGATGTTCAGGCAATGCTCCTCTCTTCCTGACATCGTTGATATATAAGGAAGTGGTTAAGGGAAAGAGGATTTTAATGCACAAAAAGTAGAAAGAAGTTAAAATGGAAGCTAGCAAAATGGTATAGGACCATACAAAATGTGCACAGTAGCATCAGAAATAATAATTAAGCAAAGTAATTCCCTAATGATATTCTATACCTGCAATATACTATACAGTAATTTCTCTATGTGGGGAAGAGTTTACTGTGAAGATGGGATGGCATACTGGGACAACACTGTATAAGGATTCAGATGAAAGTTCATATACTTTTAATGTTAGGAAATTAAATTTCTGTGAAAGATATTAGATTTTCAATATTAATGATATTCAATAATGTCTTATTTTTTAATAAAAATTATTTCAAAGATGATGAGATGACTATCATGTGTGCCTATGCATACAGGCTAATAACAACATCAATTTGAGCTTAATATTTATTTCCCAATCCTCTTGAGTAACAAAATCTTATTTATAGTTTCTTGCACTCATTATTTCCAAAATGAAATCAGCATGTGTTTTTGAGACTTATATGAAATCTCAGCCACATAATAAGTTTAAGAAGAATAATTATGCTTTTTCAAATCTCTACTCAGAAATGATGAATGTGAAAGCCAAGCATGTATTTATATGTATATGTTTATAATAGATTTGAGGTACAAATGAATATAAACTGGAAAGTAATCATTGCCCAGTAGATCAGGATAATGATATATATTGGGAAAATATATTGAAAGTAACTTAAAATATCAATACAGGATATAGGTATTTTTGGTTTTTATTACAGAATGTCAACACTGGAACAGCAAAGACTAATATATAATTTTCTTCTCATTATTTATTTTACAAAAGTGTTTATTTTTCACAAAACAGTTTTTAATGGATTTTATTTACTGGCAAGTATAAAATAGATTTAAAATTAAATTATAAAGTTTCTGTGTTATTGCCAATAAATGCAAATTTACAATTTAGAAGCTGCATATTTATTTGGCATTTTCTTAGAATGTTTGTAAAAATGGTCCTGATATGATGATGTATATGATAATTACATCAACTAATCATAAGACTGAGCATATTTACATCAATAAAATCATCAGTTACATTAAGGCTAGTTAAACTAAGTATATAATTATACAATAATCTAATCAATATTTCTTTTAAAAATGTGTAGAATTTCACATGCAAAAATAATCCTAACATCACAGGATATTAAATTTAAATGAATGACAAAATAGAACTAATATTATGTGATAAAGTAGCACCATTTGAAACTGTGCATATACAATATCTATACACACGTTCATATACGTGGTGGGATCCTTTTTAATTAAATTAGAAACAAACTTATTTTACATGTCAATCCCCTTTCCCTCTCCCTCCCCTCCTCTGCTGCCCCCCACTAGCCCCATATCCCAGTCCCTTTTTGTTCCCCAAAGAGAGTGAGGCCTTCTATGTGGCATCTTCAAAGTAGGTCACATCATTTTGGTTAGGGACTATGTGCTCCCCCATGTGTCTAGGCTGGGAGATTATCCCTCTATGTGGAATGAGCTCCCAAAGTTCATTTGTATGCTAGGCATAAATACTGATCTACTACCAGAGGCCCCATAGATTGCTGAGACCTCCTCACTGATATCCACATTTAGAGGGTCTGGATTAGTCCTATTCTGATTTCTGAGCTATCAGTCTGGGGTCCATGAGCTCCCCCTTGTTCAGGTCAACTGTTTCTGTGGTTTCCCTAGCCTGGTCTTGACCCCTTTGTTCATCACCCCTCTGTCTCTGAAACTGGATTCCAGGTGTTCAGTTCAATGTTTAGCTTTGGGTCACTGCTTCAGCATCCATCAGCTACTGGATGAAGGCTCTAGGATGGCATATGAGGTAGTCATCAATCTCATTATTGGGCAAGGGCATTTAGGGTAGCCTCTCCACTATTTCTTAGATTGCTACTTGGTGTCATCCTTGTAGATCTCTGTAATTTCCCTGGTGCCAGATTTCTCTTTAAACCTATAATGGTTCCCTCTATTATATTATCTCTTTCTTTGCCCTCCTTTATTCTTCCCCCAAATCAAGTTTCCTGCTCCCTCATGTCCTCTTCTCCGCTTCTCTTTATCATATCTCCCTCTTGCCTCCCCCCATGCTCCCAATTTTCTCAGGGGACCTTGTACCTTTCCCCTTCTCCGGGGTACCATGTGTGCCTCTCTTATGGTCCTCCTTGTTTCCTAGCTTCTCTGGCAGTCTTTGTGTGACTGGGTTGCATCACTCAGGATGGTTTCTTCTAGTGCGATCCATTTGCCTGCAAATTTCAAGATTTCATCGCTTTTTTCTGCTGAGTCGTACTCCATTATGTACATGTACCACATTTTCTCTATCCATTGGTCAGTTGAGGAACATCTAGGTTGCTTCCAGGTTCTAGCTATTACAAATAATGCTGCTGTGAACATAGTTGAACACATATCCTTCTTGTATGAATGTGCAAATTTTGGGTATATGCCTAAAAGTGAAATTGCTGGATCTTGTGGAAGACTGATTCCCATGATCCTGAGGAACCTCCATATTGATTGCCAAACTGGCTGTACAAGTTGGCACTTCCACCAGCAGTGGAGGGGTGTTCCCCTTTCTCCACATCCTCTTCAACATAGACATCATTGGTGTTTTTTTTATTTTAGCCATTCTTACAGGAGTAAAATAGTTGTTTTGATTTGCATTTCCCTCATGGCTACAGTAAGAAGTAGTTCAGAATAGCATGAATTTTGTAAGTCTTAAAACTACACTTGACTTGAACTGGATCATCAGGTCACTTTGATGTGACAAGGTCCTGAGAGGAAGGACCACTGGATAGAAAAGGTATCAAGGAATATAGGAAAGTTAGGGTCAGGTGGTGTTGCACAAGGGAATTTCTTAAAAAGTACATTATCAGTTTGAGAGAAGGAGGAGTCAGGAAAAGCCATCTTACAATGGGACTGTGTGAGCAGAAATCTTATTGAACAACGTTACACAAGGATAAGACAGGATTGAGTGCTTCACAGATCAAGCACACAGCAGCCTTGGGACCGATAACCCTACTATCTTCAGAGTTAAGAAAAGCCAAGTCCCCAGGAACTGAAACCTTAACTTCTTTGAGGCACTGGCCCCAGCAGACCCAGGTGAGACCTAGCTAAGTCTGCTGCTGGACAAGGACAAAGAACTAGTCTCTGAGAAAGCCTTGGGTCAGGCTGGCTCTCAACAGCACTTAAATTGTGTTTTTACTTTAGATATGGAAGTTAGAATATAATGACTAGTAGTGTTGTGACTACAGTAAAATATCAGAACCAATTCTGTTTATATATCTAGAGCTTAGTTCTCATTGATGAACATTTTCCCATGCTTTCCTCCATTTTTTGTCTAGCTCCTGGGGATCCTAATTAATACTGATCTGCTATAAGATCAAATTTCTTATATTCCAAATATGAGTGATGTCATGCAGTGTTTGGTTCTCTTTGCCTGTCTCGATTTAATGAAGTGACCTTGTGTTTCATCCATCTTACAGAGAAGATCAGAGTTTCATCCTTATTAACAGTTGAATGGATTTCTGTATCACACAATTTCATGATCCATTTCCCTCTGATAGAAACTCAGAGTTTGTTTCCTGGTTTTAGTTATCAGTGAAACCAGCATTGTGATCTTTCCTTATCAAAGTGATTTAATTTCCTTCATTTCCTTTGGATACATGCAAAGGGAAGGGATTTTGATACCAAGGACTTTTTTGTTTTATTCTTTTTGTATTATTTTTTCCTTTTCTTCAATTAAATTTATTCATTTTTGTTTTGCATCCCAACTATGGTTTCCCCTTCTGTTCCCTACCTTCCACCTTACCTCTACTCTCCCCACACCAAATTCACTCCTTCTCTGTTTCGGGTAAGAAAAGGGCAGATCTCTCATGGTTGGCAACAAAGCATGGCATACCAAGTTGAGGTAATACTAAGTTCCTTTCTTGAAATTAAGATTTGGTGACACAAAATATTAGAAATAGGCTCCAAAAAGCTTGCAAAAGCATCAGGGACTTTCACTGCTAGGAGTCCCACCAAGCTATAAAACTGTCACATAGAAGGCCTAGGTTGGTCTCATCCAGACTCTTTATCTGTTGGTCCAGTGTCTATGAGCTCCTATGAGCCCACATTTGATAAACACCTTCATTGGTATGGCTGGATGCAAGATTAATTCAACAGAATATCAGTAGATAACTTATATACAAATGATAAGCATGCTGAGAAAGAAATAAAAAAGCACTGCCCTTCACAATAGCCACACAGAATATAAAATATATTAGGATAATTCTAGCCAAGCAAGTAAAAGACCTGTATGACAAGAACTTTAAGTCTTTGAAGAAAGAAATTAGAGAAGATATCAGAAGATGGAAAGATCTCCCATGCTCATAGATATACCAATTAACATAGTAAAAATGGCCATCTTAACAAAAGCAGCCTACAGATTCCATGTAATCCCCATCAAGATTCCAAAACAATTATTTATAGATCTCACAAGAACAATACTCAACTTCATGTAGAAAAACAAGACCTCCAGAACTAAAGCAATACTGTATAATAAAGGAACTTCTTAATTTCAAGCTCTACTTTAGAGTTATAGTAATAAAAACGGCATGGTATTATCATAAAAACAGATTTATGGATCAATAAAATTGAATCAAAGACCCAGGAACTTGTTCTTAATGCTTAGCACAATATTCATTCTCCTTTTTATAATTATTGTACTAATTAATATTCTTCCTAACTGTTCAAAGTTTAAATTTCTTCATGTCCTCATTCTTGCTTGTCTTCCTTTCTGTTTGCATTTTTTCTAAAGTTGTAGTTAATTGTTTCTTCTAAACTGTCTCTCTTTATTTTCTTTTTGAAGTGATACGACATCTTAATTTAGATTGATTTATATTTCTATAATGACTAATGATGCTGTGTATTCATTTGTATATCTTCTTTTTAAAGACAATTGTTTTATTACACAGATCATTTTTGAATGAAATTATTTGTGTGTTTTGTTTCAGAGAGGTTGTTAATCTATTTTGCTATTTACATTTTTATACCTTTCATAATATAGATATCCATTCCCTTCAGATTTAAATGTGCAAATATTTAATTATTAGAGTCATATTTCTTCAGAAATATATTTTTGTATTGTGAAGCCCAAATTTTAATCAACAGACACTTTTTGAAAAATAATGTATATTAAGAACCCTATATGTCATAGTAGATACTGAATACCTTTGCCCCTGTGGAACTTGGACCTCAGTTAAGAAACATAAACCAACATATTCACTGGAAATTCACAACAAATCACCATCTAGTGGTTTTTAAATAGATGCCATAGTATAGGGAAGCTGCTCAAAAGAAAGATAACTTACCTTTTATTGGTGATGTCTTACTGGGCTTCAAAACAATTTTAACAGTTTTCCTTAAAAATTGTACTTCAGATAAGAGAGGGCCATTAAATGGCAAAATAATAGAAACCACAAAGTCTCCTCCAAATAGTGATGAAACTAATTGAATGGTCATATAAAGTTTACGTGAGGAATAAATATAGTCGTGTTTAGACTGCCTAAAGCCATGGTTGATGAAATAAGTTTTATCTGAAATGACCGTTCAACGAAGAAGATGTGTTTATTATTTTGTAGCACATAAAAAGCATGATGACAGACGTAGTAATGGGAGAACACAGGATGATTTGGCTGAAGGAGAGACCCAGTTATCTAGAGTAGGTTGAACATTCCCTAAATCAGAATAAATCAGTGTGAGGATTTAGAAATGTGCCAGACATTGAGGATCCCTCATGGGAGGACTCACCCTCTATGGGGGTGGAATGGGAGGTTGGTGGGAGGCATGGGAGGATGAGAGGGAGAGGGAACTGGGATTGGTATGTAAACTAAGATTATTTTTAATGTGAATAAAAATTTATTTAAAAAAGAGCTGAAAAGGTAGAAAAGAACAAAGGGAAGAAAAAGAAAGAAAGAAAAAGAAATCCAGCACCATATGTTTGGTTTAGAAAGAAGGCTGTCAAAGAAAAAAATGAGTCAAAGCTCATGTATCATTATCTTGGGAATGATAACAGTGTGGAAAGGATGATAGATTAAATTCTGAGACAGAATAACAGAGAATCTGATAGTGATAGTCACTGGGAAAGTAGCAACGTACCAAAAAAAGTGAATAACAGATTATAGAGTGACCAACGAAGTGTGAAAGTGAGCTCATGGAATTGATGTACCCTGAAAATCAACATGAGATGTCTACAAAACAGTGTGAGATGAAAACAGTGTTGAGAGTTAAAGAGAGGGACATGAAAAAAGTAATGCGAAGAGAAAGCCAAGGAAATCCAGGGGGAAAAAAATCAAATATGGCAGGGAACAGAAAAATCAACTTCAACTTACTCTTTCTTGGTCAAGTATGAAGTGTGTGTGTGTGTGTGTGTGTGTGTGTGTGTGAGAGAGAGAGAGAGAGAGAGAGAGAGAGAGAGAGAGAGAGAGAGAGAGAGAGAATAGTATTGGAAAAACAGAAGTCAATAAACAACTCTAAGAAAAGGAAATTAGAAAACAACTCTAAGACAAAGAAATTTGAGAACAAGTGCTTATTGTAGATCAAGGAGGAGAGAAGAAAATAAAGTGCAAAAAGCCCCGATTACCAAACTTTACAACTAAAATGTCAAAAGCAACAAGGAAAGCAGCAGGGCAAAACTAACCAACAAACAACAACAATGAAAACACTAGAAAGACCTAGAATTTAATAATTACCATATTATTGGTGATTTTTCAAGTGTGACATCTCTTTCTTTTGAATTAGCAATTTGCTGTGTACCTATACACTGGTACTAAATTGATGTTGGGATAACGGTGGACATTTCACTAGGAGATTTAATTTATAATGTAGAAAATGAAATAAAAAATCAACCAAGAAGGGATTAGATTATTCTAATTATAAACACTGACACATTGGTGACTGTCAAAGATCATCTAAAATGTGGGGGCAAATAGAAAGGAATGGGAACATAAAAGCAAGTGGCTTTCTGCATATTTGCAAAATAAAATGTCATTTATGATATTGGTGGGGCTAATTTCAGTATCCTGTTGAGAAAGTAGTAACTAGATTGATATGAATTAAAGACAATATCCCATTGAGTATATCCTTATGAAGTATAATTAGGTCTGTGTTGAATAAAGATTTTTTATCATTAATTATGAATCTAAATAAAAATGCTCTGCACTTTGCTTATATTGGAGAATTATTACCATTTTATGGTTACCTTTAGAATATTGACTTCATGTAATTAAAACTCTTAGAGAAACATAGAGGCTTCCATTTAGAATATAAAGTCATCTTGTTTAATATTATAAATATATTTAGTTCCATATATTTAGATTATTGTTTGATTATATTGTATATAGTTACATATAGTAATGTGTCACTTATATTTCTGTTGATGTACATTTATTTCTTTGGGTAAGATTAAAGTTTCACTTGATTTTGATAATTTTGTCTTTAATGCAATTCTCTTGCCTTTCTGTTCTTCGATCAATGTAGTCTAGATGAGTTTTTACAAGAGAATAATACTTTTATTGCACAAACAAATATGATCTGATTGTGTGTAACTGAGTGAAAGGCTTTTCTTAACATGTGTTTGGTATCTAAGTGATATTTCATTAACATCTATTGAATTCATAACAGGTGCCAGCCAGGCAGGAAATTCTGCATACACAATGAATACTAAGCAAAGCCAAATGAACTGAAAGGTAGATGGATATTGCAGCTTGAATTGAAAAAGAATTATTAACTCTAAAAGTGCCTTTTCTGCGTTAATTCTGTGACTGCCCTCATAGTACAGTAGTGTGAGAAAGACACGATCTTTGCCCTGAGGTCCTTACTGGCAGACAAGGAGTCTGGGAATGATAAACCCAATGCCCATATAAATGTAAAACCGATGCTATGAAATAGAAGCATAGTTTATTTGGAAGGATTTTTACCAACAGGAGTAAACAAACAGAATTATTTGTGGAGAATTAAGGAGTGTTGGCATCCAAGAAATGGATGGAATTAAATAAGCATAGAAGAAAATAGACTGTGGAAAGAGTAATTTAGGGTATGAGATGAACATAAACATGTTGTGTTTATTTGTTAAAGAAATAAAATTATTCATGTGATTAGCATGGAGATGGAATGAGCCAATATCATATTTAAAAACAATAAGTCTCAATCCATGGTGGCACATTCCTATAGCGAAACCCTGATCAGGAAGATTGTTCCAGGCTAGCTTGGACTATATAGCTAGACTCTCTCTCCTCCTCTCTTGATAGATTGGTATTGATAGATACATAGATGATAGATAGATAGATAGATAGATAGATAGACAGATAGATTAGATTAGGTTGATGGGTAGATAATACATAGGCAATAGATAGATGATATTTATATGTACGAGATTATAACCACATTTCCAACACACCATCCAGTGCCCTGCTCACAGCTTCCTGGGGCCTGGTGACTGTGAACCGAGGAACCCTTCCCAGAAGACAAGCACACCCAGAGTCTGCCAACATTCAGGTACTAGTCCCTCCTCCACCTACAGGAAGAGGAGAGCCATCAGAGTATTAGACCTGCTTGCACCCACTGAAAGGGAACCATGGACCCATACCCACTAGGAGAGGAAGAGACTCCACCTGCACCCACTGGAAGAAGGGATGGGAAGACGACAATATAAAAACACATGCAACAGAAAAAAACAATCTGACACCACCAGAATCTAGGGACTCTACACCAGCAAGACCTGAACATGCCAATGCAGATGAAGCAGAAAAGAATGACCTTAAAACCAACTTCATGAAAATGATAGAAGCCCTCAAAGAGGCTTAAACACATGGAAGAACCCCCCCCAAAAAATAAATCAACAAATCTCTTTAAGAAAGCCAAGAAAAAACAACCAAACAGATGAAAGAAACAGTTCAAAACCTGGAAACTGAAATATAGACAAATAAAGAAAACACAAACTGAGGGAATGCTAGAAATTGAAAATCTGGGTAAATGACCAGGAACTACAAAAGCAAGCATAACCAACAGAATACAAGAGATGAGATAATCTCAGGTGTTGGAGGTGTACTAGGAGAAAAAGATTCATTGACCAAAGAAAATCTGAAGTCCAACAAATCCCTAACACAAAATATGCAGTAAATATGGGACACAGTGAAAAGTTCAAACCTAGGAATAATAGGTATAGAAGAAGGTGAAGAAACCCACCTCAAAGGTGCAGAAAACATATTTAACAAAATCATAGAAGAAAATGTCCCAACCTAAAGAAATACATGCCAATAAAAGTACAAGAATCTTACAGAACAACAAATAGAGTGGACCACAAAAGAGACTCCTTACCACATAATAATAAAACTCCCAAACATACAGAATAAAGAAAGAATATTAAGAGCAGCAAAGGAAAAAGGCCAAGTAACATATAAAGGCAAACCTATCAGAATTACACCTGATTTCTCCACGGAAACTCTGGAAGCCAAAAAGTCCTGGATAGAAATTCTACCAACACTAAGAAACCACATATGCCAGCCCAAACTGCTATACTCAGCAAAGCTTTCAATCACTATAAATGGAGAAAACAAGATATTCCATGACAAAACCAGGTTTAAACAATACATATTCACTAACCCAGCCCTACAGAAAATTCTGGAAGGAAAACTCCAACCCAAGGAAGTTAAATACATCCTCAAAACATAGGCAATAGATAATCCAACTTTACCAGATGCCAAAAGAAACAATGGGGGGGGGAGAGGATCCACACACAATACCAGCACCACCAACAAATTCAAAACAAACAAGAATCAACAATCAATGGTCATTAATATGCCTCAATACCAATGGTCTAAATTAGCGTATAAAAAGACACAGGCTAACAGAGTGGGTACAAGGACAGAATCCATCCTTCTGCTGCATACAAGAAACAGAGCTCAACTTCAAAAGCAGACTGTAACTCAGAATTAAGGGTTAGGAAAAGATTTTTTCGAATCAAATGGACTCAAGAAACAAGCAGGGGTATCAATCCTGATATCTAGCAAATTAGACTTTAAACTAAAAACAATCAAAAGAGATGAAGGAGGTCATTTAATATTCATAACAGGAGAAATCCATCAAGATGAAGTCTTAATTCTGAACATCTATGACCCAAATAAAGTGGCACCCACATTCCTAAAAGAAACATTACTGAAACTCAAATCACACATAAAACCTCACACACTTATAGTGGGAAGGCTTCAACATCCCACTCTCACCACTAGACAGGACTACCCAATAGAAACTTAAAAACACAAAGGAACTAGAAGACAATATGACCCAATTGGGTTTAACAGATATCTACAGAACATTCCATCCAAACATAAAAGAACATACCTTCTTTTGAGTGCCACATGAAACTTCCTCTAAAATTGACCACATACTTGGCAACATAGCAAACCTCAACAGGTACAAAAAAAATTGGAAAAAATCCCCTGTATCCTATAAGATAATTATGCTTTAAAGTTAGAATTTAATAACAACACAATTTGTAGAATCACTGCAAACTCATGGAAATTGAACACATGCACAATTGTACCACTCCTGGCTCAAGAAAGAAATAAAAAAAGAAATTAAATACTTCCTAGAATTCAATGAGAATGAAGACACATCATATCCAAACTTATGGGACAATTTGAAAACAGTGCTAACAGGAAAGTTAATAGCACTAAGTACCCACATGAAGAAACTGGAGAATAGTGACACTAGAGAATTAACAACACAAATGAAAGCCTTAGAATAAAAAGAAACAAACTCACCTGGATGAATGGATGCCAGGAAATAATCAAATTGATTGCTGAAATCAATAAAGTAGAAACTAAGAAAATAATACAAAGAATCAAGGTTCTTCGAGAAAGTCAACAAGATAGACAAACCTTTATCCAAATTTACCAAAAGGCAGAGAGTGAACATGCAAATTAACAAAATCAGAAATGAAAAGGGGACATAACAACGGACAGTGAGGAAATCCAGAGAATCATCAGGTCATACTTTGAAAACCTGTACTCCACATAATATCGAAAATCTAAAGGAAATGGACAATTTCCTACATAGATCACTTACCAAAATTAAATCACGAACAAATAAACTATTTAAATAGACCTATAATTGCTAATGAATTTGAAGCAGCCATCAAAAGTATCCCAACCAAAAAAGCCAATGCACAGATGATTTCAGTACAGAATTCTACCAGAAATTCAAAGAACAGCTAATACCAATTCTCCACAAAGTGTTCCACACATTAGAAGCAGAATGGTGGATGTCAGTTTGGAGGTCTGAGCAATCTATGAGTCTTCTGGTAGTAGATCAGTATTTATCCCTAGTACATGAGTGGACTTTGGGAGCCCACTCAACATAGAGGGTTACCCTCTCAGCCTAGACACACAGGAGATTGTCTAGGCCCTGCTCCAAATGATATGACAGACTTTGAAGATCTCCAATGGAAGGGCTTATCCTCCCTGGGAAGCAGAAAGGACATGGGGTATGAGATCAGTAGGAGTCAGAGAGGTGGGGAGGGAGAGGGGACTGGGATTGACATGTAAAACAAGCTTGTTTCTATTTTAAATAAAAAATACACAAGCAAAATAGAGATTAAATACAAGGATATCAACTTTTTAAGGTGATTCACATTCCATTATCTTGTTTGTGTTTATGTCATAATGTAAAGCTATAAGAAAACAAACCATTGTATTCCTTAGAAACATGGTTTTATTTGTCAATTATAAATAACTAATTCTGAGACAATGGTTGTCCTCCAACTCTGCTTGTCAGCTGAATGTATTGTCACCATATTATAAGTAAAAATAAATAAAAAAGGATAATATGAGATGGAACATGTTTAAATGCCAACAAAAGAGCTGCCTGAAGGAGACTCTGAATATGAACATGAAAAGTTTTACTAAAGTCTAAGATGTGTTATTAAGGAATAAAGCATTGGTTTAGAGGAAGACATGTCAAGTTTGTTTTAGGATATGTTAAGCTTTCAGTGTATGTGAAACATCACAAGCACATATTGAAGCAAGTTTTGGGGTAGTGGAAGACAAGTATCTACCTGGAGAGGGAGTTTCTCAAATAACGAGACGTGTAGAGCAACAGAGTTTGCAATACAAATTCAGAAGCACAAAATGCCACCTAAGGATCTTGAACAAATGAAGTTAGCAGTGGCGCTAGAGTCTCAGGTGATACCAATATTTCTGAGTAAGAGAAGTAAAGACATCTGAGCAGTGAGTTATCTGAGGAAAGAGAACTGAGAGCTGGTGAGATGGCCACCAAGCATCATGTTCAGGGTTTGAGCCCCAGGTTTCATACAGTGTTAGGCGAGAACCATATTCTTGTAAGTTGTCCTGTGACCTGCATGCACACATAGTCACACACGTAATCACACACTCATACACACACATGCACACATGCACAATGATAAACACGAATATAAAAAAATAACCTGGGTCAACTAGTTTAAGTATAAATTTTTTTTTCTGCACACCTAAACACATTTTTCAAGGCATTTGTTTGGTGCATGATATTTCTGTGTCACTAGAGAACATGTTTAGCTATATCACAAAACTACATTGATTTCTGTATACATTTTTGCAGGATCTCTGCTTTAAAAAAGGTAACACAAATCTTTCTTAATACAAGGAAAATCATTCACTGAATCATCAGGGAGACTTAGTGATTAGGCTTCACGTTTTTTTAGAAAAGTGAAGCGTGGTAATTATGTGAGGTGAAGGGAATGTCCATTGTTGCAAAGATTAGTTCACAATACTAATCATAAAGTAGGGTTTTGCTTATTTAGCTGAGGAAAAGGTTATACGTGTAGTTTGTTTAGAATTGAAGTTTGACATGAATGGCAGGATTATTAGCATGATGTCATGGGCACTGTTGTAGATTTCTATCCCCTTTGAGAAATCCAGGCTGGATAGCTGTGTAAAATATTTACTTAGGCTTTCTGTGTAAAGTCACTGAGTGGTATATTGGGTGCATGGTTGTTTTTAAGAATTAAATGATGTTTTTTAAGCAAAAAATAATTTCCTTTCACAATTTAATATCTGAGACAAGAAAATTGATATTGTGATACTTCCCCCATATAGGAAGTCATTAAAGTGCTATTTTGTCATGAAAAATACATTCCTTAGCAGAGGAACTATTTTCAGAGAAGGCAGGGAATTGAGAGATTAGAGAATTCCAAGGACAGTAGCCTGAATTGAGCAGGAGGTTCATTTCTGCTATGAATGTTTGTTCTCTTTACACTACAACAGTTTCATGCAGTGCTTCTGCAATCCTGCTCACCAGGAATTCCTATGGTATTCTGACCAATTCTGAGTTAGAGCTGTCTGCAGCATTCCACATTTACATGTGCTTCTGTGTTAAAACAGCAAGGATGACAACAATTCAGAAACTTCGGCGTTCAGTCTGGCATCTGCAGTTGCTCCATCTATACCAATATTTATGTATATCAGCATAATGATCTGTCACTAGATTCTCTTCTCTAAATTGCTGTAAAACCAGCATTTCATTAGTTGGCTCTTCTTCAGAAGCCCCTTTTATAACAGTGATTCCTGTTGAAGTCTACACAGACTGCCGTGTTTGTTGAATAAACTCAATTATTAACTGTACTGTTCAGAACTTTGCATGATAATCTGCATAACTACTGCCAGAAGTAAGCTTTCCTCCCCTAGAAAGCAAGTGTGCAAAGAAAATGTTATGAATTTTCATTGTTGCCTGTTTGTTTTTACTTCTAGGCATATTCCAATATTATTTTTGAATGCAGTATTTCCTTTATCATTGAGGACAACTCTTGCTAATAATATGATTTAATGCATTACAATGCCATGTATCAGTTCATTCCTTCTGCTTATCACTGGTCTTAGCTAATGACCTCTTCTTTCTTTGCAGGGTGAAACAAAGATCTTAAAGCTAAAAAATCTTCGACCTCAGGACTATGCTAACTACAGCTGTATTGCTTCAGTGAGGAACGTGTGTAATATTCCAGACAAGATGGTGTCATTTAGACTTTCCAATAAAACAGGTACAGAACTGTCAGTGTATTTTATATGTGTGCTATCTGCAAGTAGTTTTTTTTTACAGATTTTTTTATTTAAGTTAGAAATCAGCTTGCTTTACATGTCAATCCCAGCTCCCTCTCCTTCCCATCCTCCACCACACCCCCACCAGTCTCCCCAGCTCTCCCCCCCCAACCCCCGCTCCATTCCCCAGGGAGGGTGAGGCCCTCCATGGGTGATCTCCAGAGTCTGTCATTTCATCCAGGGCAGGGCCTAGACCCTCCTCCATGTGTCCAGGCTGATAGAGCATCTCTCAAAGTGGGATGGGCACCCAAAGTCCATTTGCATGGCAGGGATAAATACTGATCTACTACTCAATGCCCCATAGACTGCCTAGGTCTCCTCACTGACACCCACATTCAGAGGGTTTTTCAAAACCTTTTAACCTTCCAGGCCAGTAGATGGGTACAGATGAAGTGAGTCATCTCTTATATTCCCAGAAATATTTGGCATCCTCTAAACAAGGAGAAATAACAGAAAGAGACTATGTGATGTTACTATGTGTATAATGTAGAAAATTCTAGTATATTAAAATATTATAGTCATCAATTTACAAATCAGCCTACATGCCATTTAAAGAGAATTTTGAAGAGTATTGGATTCCTCATATAAAACTTTATCATCTAATTTTCTGAAAATGTCTTATGGTTACAAGGCTAAATAAAATACTTTTGTATGCTATTTTTCAAATTAAAAATGTAATGGGTAGTTTTATCAAGAAAGTATTTTTGTACAAGGATGAATAATGTGTTTATTGTCTGAAACATACAAACATACATTATTTCTTCTCCAAACAAAAACTGACCAGCAAATTCTAATAAATTTACTTAGTGAAAAGATGGAGTTAAGATTTTATAGAAATAGTTTCCAAAGTATATTTCAACTTTTCTTTTGCATTTGTTCCATTAATTTGTATCTGTTCCAGCAAGTTGCTAAAACTTAAACTGTCTATTCTTTTATTCCTCAAAAAATCTCTTGATATCCCACTGTATGTCAGAATTTATGTGTGTAGGGATGTTGGATAAATGTCCTTGCAGTAGAAAATGCTGTATTAAGCACAGGCTAAAAGTCAGTAAAAGCAAATGAAAAAATAATGTGGGAGAAAAAAGTCAGCTTTACTAATGAATGTATAAAATACTTCATATAAAATGTTTCAGAAAAAAAAGAGAAAAGTAAATTCTAATGGTCTTAAAAAATTAACTTTGTGGCCTCATGCCATTTTTAAGACAAAAAACAGCAAACTGAAAAAATATTAACATGTAAACACTAGCTTTAATATTTTATTCTTACCTTGAAATATATTATGAATTATGCTAACTTTTAATATAATTTTTATACAAATTTAATTTTTAATTTCTAAACATAGCACACAATATATTGTTGTTATTGTAGTATTTTTAGACAATGTATATTTTAGTGATTCTCATTCTGCTTAATTTACTTTTTATATTTTTAAAGGTATTAATTTATTGGTGTCTGTGTATATGAGCAAGAGTGTGAGTGTGAGCACATGTGTGCATTGCACATTTAGAGGAAAAGAGGACAGCTTTTAGTGGACTGTTCTGTCCTTCTACCTTGTTTTAGGGCATAATCTCCTGTTTCTGCTGTTGCAAATGTGAGTTTCTAACTGAGTATTCTGTCTCCTCTTTCTGTCTCATCATAAGAGTGTAGGATTACACAAGTATGCCAACAGATGCTGCTTTCTGTGTGAGTTCAAGGGCTGAACTCTGACTGTCAGGCTTGTGTGACAAATGTGGTGACTTGAAAAACTCTATCTCCAACCCTTAACTTTGTGTGTGTGTGTGTGTGTGTGTGTGTGTGTTTGTGATTGAACTAAGATAATCTGTGGTGTAAAAACAAAACAAAATGGAATTACTTCCTATGCACAGTTGAGTGAAAAAGAACAACTTATTATAGTATCATTTATGTGGTTTTATACATGTATGTTTGTTTTGATCATGTCTTTTCCTATGTTTGTCATGTAGTAAATAGGCTCATACTGACTAAAATAGTCTCTGGAAATTAATCTGAGATTGTATTAAAAAATATTTAAAGACCAAAACTTCAAACATTTTAAACTTAGAATTTTATGTTACAGAAGTCTGTAGTTTTGCTATCTCACAATTCATGGGTTGGGGAATACTGATTGACTCTTATGCTTGAAGAGTTATTTTATTTAGACTGGAGAGTGACCAGCAATTTAATTTTCTTGGAGTTACTGAAAAGAAATTCAAGCTGAATCCAGAGTGTTTTATTAGCTGTAAATAAAGACGTCTTACTTCATCAGCAATATTAGAATGGAAAGTGACACAATTCCTAAAGCCCATTGAAGCAACTGGATTTTTTTGGGTTTATTACTAGAATGACTTTTAATATGAAGAGTGATGGCCGTCTCTTTTTTCACAGAGGGTTTTTTTTGTGCTATACTACAAATGTTCTGCTAAAACTTTCAACATTCTGTTCTTTTTTGTTCCCACACTAATGTATATGATTAAGCAGAAAAGAAACAATATTTTTCTTCTTTATAAATTGTGTTTAGGTAAATAAGCTTGTGTTGGTAGTTACTAAAAATGAGTATTGAAACATTGGGAAATAATTGGGATTGTGGTACTTTTTTAAGTCTTCCAACAACTGCAATTAAACCTGACCTTTGACACTGTCAGACCATTTAGGTGTGCTTTGCCTTCTTCCCCATCTGGTTGTGCTCGGATTTGGCAAGGTTTGTGTGTTTCAAATAGATGAAACCATAGTAAATCCCCAAGTGCATTGGCAGTAGAGTCAGCTCAGGCCATCTCCATGCAAGCAGATCTGTAAAATAGTAGGTGCCAAAAAGCCCCATCTAATGTTCTTCTTACTTGAAAGAGATGCATGAAAATCAAGGACAGAATCACGTGACATCAGTGTTCTGTTATAAACTGTGGAGTACACACAAAATATTAAACTCTCTTTTGTAACATATTATGGAAAACCTGTACACTCTAAAAAGACAGAAAAGTATATTCTGAATATTGCAATAGGTTTCCTTAATGTCCTCCGTAACAAAAATGTTACATTCCTATAAAATGGAAATTTGGTTATTTTTGTCCTGACAAAGGACAGACAATAGACAAGTGTAAGTTTACTCTGAACAAACATGCAATGAAAATCTCTGTGGTCATTTAAACTTGTTAATGAGGATCAATCAGAAGGCCTTTTGGCACAATGATCAAATGACCCAGTGAGATGATACAGAAACAATAGCTTCATTGATAACTGTTCTTCAATGTTCTTGTACCACAGCAGTTTCACCATGAGTAGAATCCTGGGTCCATTCTACACCTGCTGAAGCAGGACTTTGATGTGAGACCTAGGAATATAGACACTGAAAGAAATTTGTTTTGGATATCAAGATAATGTCTACGTTATCATAGTACTTTAGTGAATTCCTTCCATTCGCTGCATATGAGCTTTTGTTAAAGAAATCAAGTTGCCAGTGTAGTGTCCAGGAATTCATTTTAAATGTCAGAATCACCTACACATTAACCAACAATGGAGTTTCTTGACTTTCTCAGAATGAATTGGCCTTGCAGTTCAGTTCTCTATCCAGTTAAGGAAAGTATTCGATATTTTTTTCGTCCTCAGTGATGTCATACTATAAAAATGTGTCTTGTCACATATTATGCACTTAGGCTTCCTAACCCTGTTATAACCATTTATATCACTTTATATATAAATTATAAAGTTACATATTTACTTATTCCTGTCACTGACACTGACCAAGTGACACAGTCCTGTGGCCAAGTCCAGGGATTGATGGTTTTATTTCATTTTGAAGAAACATTGCATTAGTTCTTTTCTAGTAAGCTGTTGGTGTAGCTTTATTTTTCATAGTTGATTAAAATAAATTCACTCAGATTTGTACATTTATAACCTCAATAAATATATGTGTATTTTGAAATGATCATAATTATTCTAACTAAGAAATTATTTGAAATATGCACCTTCAACATAAGGGTACACAGGAATTATGATAAATTTTTCATTTATTTTAATGTATTTCAAGCACGTATATGTTGATGTCTCATGATTTCAATGGCAAATAAGAATTAAGTAGGTTACCTATATTAGGATGAAAAACATGTTTTGTACCTGCCTGTGAGGTGATGATGAAGCATAGAAAGTAGAAAGAAACAAGACAGGTGGGGCTAATTTTACTTAATTATATAGATCCCTTGATTTAGTCTACACAGTCTCAGCATTTATAAAAATTACCTAATTAAGATGCCTTCCCTAAATGTGGGTTACATCCAGAAAGGAATGTGTTACAGAAGTGGCACTGAGTAAACAAGTTGGGAACTCCCATGTTTCCACCGTCTCCTAATTTCTCCTCCTTCTACTCCTCCCTCACCTCCCTCTTCCTTCACCTCCTTACGCACCTCCTCACCTCTTTCCCTCTTGACTCTCTCTTCTCTCTCTCATACTCTTCAGCCTGTCTTCATCAATTTTCACAGAAGAAACAGATTTTTACAAAGCTCCCTTTCTTTTGTTTTCTGCTATTATTTAGTGCAACTTGGAACTCAGTCACAGTCACATGCTGTTGAGAACCGCAATATAAAACTTATCATTGTTCTCTTCATGATGGTCTCCTATGATTAGAGGAATGTAGTGTACATGCTATCAGAAACAAAATATAATTTAATCATACGAACATGATAGCCAAAGTTATAAAACAAAATATAAAAACAATTCTTTGTATATAATGCACATTACCAGTGATGCAAATTTAGGGTAAAGAGAAATGAGTATTGGAAATTTTGCTCTTACAGATAAAAACTGACCTTAGCCAATTTCCTTAGCCTTATTTTTTTTCCTAAGTTACTGTATTTATCTGGGCATCACAGAATCTAAGTGATAATTATTACTGATTAGAATCTGGGCATTTTAACATATCAACAGCCATTTTTATTAGAAAGATTGATTTTGTGAGATGAACATACAGCAGATATTATGATACCCTGGACCAGCCTGCATGGGCTGCATTAGCATGATGTCACAGACCAGAAGGCAAAAACAACGGAAATGCATATTCTCATGGTTCTAGCCGCTACAAATTGCAGGATCAAAGTGACACCACAGTTGGTTTCTGTCAGGAGCTGTCTCCCTGAGTTGTCATGGCTTCTCTATCACTGTGTAGCTACATAGCTTTTCCTCTGTCTTACATGGAATGAAATACCTGTACACTTCTTATTCATGTAAAGACATTCTTCCTTAGATCAGAGTCACACTTATTATATATTATCTAACTTTTTATTTATTCCTATTGGTTCATTTCAAAATAGAATTCTATTGTGATTCTTTTCCATTTAAAAATATTTTACATAGCAACTCCAGTTCCCCCACCCTCCCCTTTTCCTACCCTCCACTACCCACCCTTCCCACCACTCCATCCACTCCTCAGGATGGGTAAGGACTTCCTTGTAGAGTCAACAAAGTTTGGCATGCCAAGTTGAGGCAGGACCAAGTCCCTCCCCACTGTATCATGGCTAAGCAAATATCTCACCATAGGGAGTAAGCTCCAACAAAAGCCAGTTGGTGCCCCAGGATGTGCCACTGCCATCCCCCCACTCCTTAATCAAACTATTATTGTGATTCTTGATATCCCTATATACTTTGTTTTGGGAAAATAGAAAGACAGCAATTCTAAGGGACGAAGGAAGGTTAAGCCTCAAGAGAAATAGACACTATTTTTTCTGTTACCTTCATTATTTTCTAAAAGCAGGCTCAAAATGCTAATGACACTATTACCTGACAGTGAAGTATAGATAGCAATTTCTGTCCCACCCAGTCTTGCAGCCATTCAGTCCCAAATAAACACACAGAGGCTTATACTAGTTATAAGCTGCTTGACCTATTGCTCAGGCTTATTGCTAACAAGCGCTCACAACTTAAATTAACCCATAATTCTTATCTATGTTTATCCATGTGTCTTGGTACCTTTTTTCAGGAACGTTCTCATCTTGCTTCCTCTGTGTCTGCCTTTCCTCTTCCCAGAATTCTCCTAGTCTGGTAGCCCCACTTATACTTCCTCCCTGGCTAATAGCCAATCAACATTTTATTAAACCAATACAAGTGACAAATCTTTATAGTTAACAAGAGCATTATCCCACATCAGTAAAGTATGTATTTTTCAGGTTATATATTTTTTACTTCTAAATTTAGTATATGAAATACTAGTGAAACTTTTGACTTTTGTGTTTTCAACATTTGAACCCTTAGATATTTGAGTAAGTAATTGATGTTAATGAGAATCAAAAGCCTTTACAAGTATAGATGCTTATGTTTAATAGTAAATGTTGTTAGACTGTTTTTTGAGTATGGCATGTTTTCCTGGTAGGGCATGTTGTTTGACACCCACAACCTCAGTGTTCAAAAGGCTTAGGCTGGAGGATTATGAAGAGTTTGAAGCTAGTCTGAACAATGTAATGCATACCAAACAATGAAAAACTAAGGATAAAGCCTTGTGTCTCTCAACAGGATCCCCATGGGTTAGGGTGTTGTCCAAAGAACTTTTTTATAAGTGTTTTGATTCAGAAATTTAGGGTGAAAATTCTGGTTTTGTAAGTTTAGGGACATTAATTGGCTTCTGTTTTAAACTTCTTATAATTAAGGATAACTAAAGCAAAAAGTTACCTCATTGCTTGCTTTTAAAAGTAATAAATCTAAATATATAAAACATAAAAGTATTTGGCACATAAAATATTCAGTAAGTCCTATTTTTAATAGGATTTATAATTTAAATAATAGGAGAATAGATATGCTCACAATCATCATTCAAGTTAAGTTGATGAAGAATTCCCTGACTCACTTCTTTCAGTCACCAATGACTAATCTGGAAAAGGTTTATTATGATTGTGTTCATTATCAATGGACTACTCTTTTACAAATAACAAATGATGGTTTTCACAAAGAAATCTATGGAAATTAATGCTTATGCTGGATATATTTGTATGTGGCCTATTATTGCCTGAATTCTTTAATATAAATATAAAATATGGCTTCTTGAAATAGCTTAGTTTGTATGGCCAACAGAAAATAAACTCAAAATATATGCTATTTTCTCTCATTTTTACCCCATAGATCCTTTGCAGACACGCATTTTAGGTTTTTTGTTGTTGTTGTTTCATTTTTGATTTTTGGTCATTTTAGTTTTTTGATACAGAGTCCTGGAACACATTTTATAGACCAGGCTGGCCCCAAACTCACATAGATCATAGATCTGTCTACCTCGGACTCCAGAGTGCTGGGATTAAAGGTGTGTGCCACCACCACCCAGTCTCAGTTTAGTATATTTATGTGATTCCAGAGTGTGAAAATGAGTGGGTCTCTGTATCAGTAACTGTTCCTTGTGCCCTTTCTTGAGCTGTCTTTCTTTGATTTTTTTTGCCCCCTCCCAATGTGTTTGATTTTGTTCTCCCATACTATATTTTATTTTATTATTATCTCTTAGGTGCCTGTTTGTTTTCTACTGAGACCAAAAGAGGGTAGACGTGGATGATGGGGAGGTGGGGAGGAACTAGGAGGAGTATCAGAAGGGAAAACTATAATCAGGATACATTATGTGAGAAAACAAAATCTATTTACAATAAAAGAGAAAAAAAGGAGTTTGTAAACCCAATAGAGGAAACTCATAAGGTTGTCGATACACACTAGATCTAAGTGCTTTCTCATTTCCTAAGGTAATCAAACTTAAATGCTATCCCGACTCACTAATGCAAGTTCAGATATAGGGAAAATATAGATGATGGCTTTACCATCAATTGGGAAGAAAAGTAATGACCATTATGGGGTTTCAACTTTGCTCTTCCTGAGAGTTTCCACAGCAACAAGATGACCCAGATTTTCCAAAATTCCATTACCATAGTAACAGAAAGTTTGCAAGTTGCTCAGCTCTTCCTCTACCTTTGTATTATGTTGTCCTTCCAATGAATTTTTTACATTCCTGATATTCAAGCTGATTTTGAGATTGTAAAGTCTTCTGTAAAGCATCCCTCATCAACTTTCTCAGAAGATACAATATTCATAAAATGGATGGCAGAGAAAAAACAAGGTCAAGGAAGCTTTGTTAATCAAATGAAGGCCAACAATAATAGACATCTTGAAGCAGAAACAGATGCTATGAATGTTCTATCAAAGTAGTATGAATATTTTCAAGCATCATCAAATAATCTGTTTGTAAAGACATCTAAAATTGTGGTTATTTGTTATATGTCTCCAGTGTAACTTTCTTAATTAATCATGCTACTTTAATTTTAATTTAATTATAACAAGACATTATCTTAAGTTGGGGGGGTGCTCCTTGTGTTCCAAGGTACACATGTTTGGGTCAGAGAATAGTTTGCAGGAGTTGGTTCTCTTCTCCCACCACTTAGGACCCAGGAATAGAATTCTGTCAGGCTTGTCAGAAAGTGCCTTTAAATGTTGAGCAATTCACCTGGTCACAAAGCATCCTTTATAACAAAAACCTTCAGGAACTTATACCATTCTATTTAATAATTTTGTTTCACTGATTTAGAGAGGTAAATTAAGCACCATTTTTAAAACCTAAGGATATTACTTTATATTTTAACACTGAAGTTTGTAGAGTATGGTATGGGTTTTTTACAAGTTTCCAGTTTTTAAAAAAACCTTTAAAAAGTCATGTCTGCCTGCTGGTCATTAAAACTACACTTTAGATTGCGGCTTCTGTTGCTGAGACACAGTCTCCTAACCCTTGCCCCCATGGCAGTAAAGACAGTCTAGTCCTTTAAGCCTGGGCTTTATCAGTTCATAGAATCTTTTCATCAGCTGGGGAATTGAGAGCAGAAAATGAAGTAGGGGTGGGGAAAGAAAAGGGAAGGAAAAAAACAGAAAATAGATAGATGATAGACAGATAGACAGACAGACAAATATATCTATGACATCAATTTGTGTTAAGGATAGTTTAAAAACTCTCTGCCATGGGTTCTGTACTATAAACACACACCCCACATTCAAGTCTTTATATACCTTAACATTTTCAACTTAAAGATAGTAGGAAACATCAATTTAAATTATAGAAAATAAAAATAAAAGCGGTGTATTTACATTCTTCATAACACCGGATTGATTTTCCCCCAAATCATGCTATTTTCCCAAAGACAACAAATAAGGTAAATTCACAAGTTACAGTTATAAAATATAAAGACAAAAATATTTTTGAAGCTCATGCATTTCTGTACCATTGATATTTATTTTTTCAAGATTCATCAAGGGGAATGAACACAACCTGTCAAATGATTTGTCTCCCCCTTCTAGCTATTATAGTTAGTTAGTTACAGTATTCAAGAATGACGATTTGCATGCTAACACACAGTTCAATAGGGCTGAAACTCACTTATTCATCTCATGCAAACATTCATAGAGACAATCCCAGTGACCCCAGTGTATTGTCAGAATTATGTCACTGGGAACCATCAGAAAACCAGAAGTTGCCACAGAAAGTTTAGTTATTGGAGTAGAAAGAAAGTCTGTTTTATTTTCCTCTTTCCGTATCTCAAATTGCATGGATATTTTTTTTCTGTTTGTTGGAGACGTGAATGTTTTAATTCCTAAATGGGAAATTACTGAAATGCTGGGATTATCTATTTTTAAAGAAGCAGTTAATTTAAAATTACTGGGCAACTTCTGGTTTCCTGAGGGGTTTGAGAATTTTTAGTATTACTGACTCTGATAAGGAGATGCAAAACTTCCTTTAGTTATGTATAGCTGGTCTTGTTGTCTGTTCTTTTGATGCCTTGGACTCTGAAATTCACTGATTTTTAAAAAAATCTTATAGTTCTGAGAAAACCAGAACAATATATTCTCCCAGTAATGTAATCTCCTATCCAGAAAATTTCTATATGAATACTTCCTATGTGTTGTTGTTTACTTTCTTTCTTCCTTTCTTCTTTCTCCTCCCTCCCTGTTATCCTCCCTCCCTCCCTCCCTTCCTTCCTTCTGTCTATTTTTGTTGTTTTGAGTGATTCTTTTGTCCTTTTGTAGTTTTTTTTGTTTGGGTTTTTGTTTTTTGTATATACAGTTTCTCAGTGTAGTCCCCACTGGTAAGTAACATGCAAATGACTATGTAGACCACCCATTGTCAGTGCTGGCTCATAAAAAGAATTAATCAGTTCTACATGATAAAGCATCTATTTGACAGAGCTGGTGTGATTCTATCCATCCCTATAGTGTGGCGATTTTTATCAATTCCTTCAACTTTTTGGACTTGTTTAGCTGCTAAATTATATTGATAATGTGATCAGTCAAATAAAGATTGATTAGAAAAATGTAATATGTTTTGCTTTTATTTATTAAGGTAACAGTAGCACCGAAAAGTTTTAGTGGAAATAAGTGTCAAGAAATGATGTAGAACTGTCGAGTGATCCTTGAGCCTTAAGATCCTCGCACGCAAAGTGAAAACTTACAGAATTTGATAATATTAATACCTGATTTTTTGTTCTATTATACAAGGAATTTATATTACCATCCCAAAGAAAAGTGGCCAACAAATACCTTTTGAGTTAAATGCATATTTGAAGGTATCTTTGTAAATAGCGTTTTCTCAGTGACTCTCATTCAGAACTCTCTCAGGGAAGTGTTACTCCTACAGAGAAGATTCATGACTGCTCACTGTCCTTTTCCACCCATAAGGCATTCAGAGCATCAATTTTCCTGAGGAATTGTATTTCATTATATATATTGTGCAGATGATTGAGATTATATGCAAACTGTGCAAACAGTTGGAAAATCACAATGATGGAAGGAAAGAAATGTCATCCAGAATGCCATCCTGCCCAAGGTTTCTTTCTTCTGTTTATTCAGTTGTTTGTTTGTGAAAAGTATCAAAGATTCAACCTACCAATCTTTACTTCCCGCAGAAATATTAGATCCCAGCTATTTTTTAGCTACTTATGTACATAACTGGAAAAATAACAAAAATGTTAAAATCTATATATTCATCAAATGCAAACTCCCTAATACTCACATGAAGCATGATTAATAACTTATCTAATGTTTTGATTTCTGTGATAGAGAAAGTCAAACATGTTCTCAAAGTTTCTTGTAGTCAGTCATCCCAAACAATCAGTTATACATAAAACTGTCAAATTTATTTCTTACCAAAATTTGGATTAATATTTCACCAAAAAAACCCTTATAAAATATGTTTTCCAAACTAAAGATGAGTCAAAATTCAAACGGTTTTCATTTTAGTGAGCCAGGAATATATTTTCTACCTTAATAAACTGACATGATGAAATATATATAATTTTGTTGGCTTTATACTAAATATTTGTGTTTTCCAGACTAACATGGCTTTATGTGGTAATGGGATCTCTGTTAAACACACCCATGTGCCTACCAAAACTCAGTGTTTATTGATCTCTGTCTCTCTATCTTTGTGTGTATGTGTGTGTCTGTGTGTTTGTGTGTGTCTGTGTGTGTGTTTAGTTTCTATGATTATTTTAATTAAGCTGAAAAGACCATATTCAAGGCATTGTATACCCCAGTATACACCGCATAAAAGGAAAGGGATAAGGAAGGCTGGGAAATAATGGGCAGGAAGAGCATCAAACACCTGTACATCACTTCATTGATTGTAAGTCAGGGTACCATTTTTTATTTCATAGTGTGGCACCTATTTCTCAAAGCACAACAATTTTTCCAGCTATTCCCTTAATTCCTGGCTTTGGCAAAGTCTTAAAAGCTATGCTTTTATTTATTGAGGGAAAATAAAAGCATGTTCTTGCTGCTGCTGCTCTATTGCTTTAGAAAATAGGCTTGTCCAATTGTTCCGTAATATGCTTTAGTTCGTGTAGTGGATGACAACACTTTCTGCCAATTCTTTTCAGTTACTCTGCTTGAGTTGCTGTGTTGTGCTTAGGGTTAGGTTTAGGTTTAGGTTTAGGGTTAGGTTTAGGGTTAGGTTTAGGGTTAGGGTTAGGGCATGCTGTTGACTGATGATTCAGTGACATTAATCTCCAATAAAGCTATCGATATAGATTACTGATAGATACACAGGTATTTGTTCCTTGTCACCTTGCCTTTTATCTCTGTTAGTGGGACTTGATAGGAGATTGGAAAATTATCAAGACAACTAGACATAGAATGTTTAACATATATAAATGGGACATCTTGAAATTATTCCTTAGGTGTCTACTTTAGTAACATTGTTTAATATGGACACAGGTATATATATATATATATATATATATATATATATATATATATAGAGAGAGAGAGAGAGAGAGAGAGAGAGAGGTATTCATTATAATAGATTACATATTAGTCCAAAGTTTGTTTGGTAACTATTTAAATCAATGTGTATAGTCATTGTATATCAATGTAACATATATGTCAATCAATACATGTGAGTTTTAAAATTTGAAAACCTGCTGTATTAAAAACAGCAGTAAATATTTGCTCTGCTAATTAATCTGATAAGAATGGGAAATGTAGTTTGTCTAAAATTATATATTAAATGTGCTGCAACTAGAATGTGAAAATTTTTCTTTATAGTAACTTTGGGAAATGATATGCATACAAAATATTGTCTACATGAATTATATAGAGAGGAAGTGAATTAAAAAGTGATTTAATGTTTCATTGGCTAATAGTATTGAGATAATTTTATTGTTCTTTACTTTTTCTTAAGCAACATTCCATTTTGTAAAGCTTATATTTTTCCTCTGTGTATGGACACTACTGTCTCATTTATTTGAAAACTAAGTACCTTACTTTATCACATAGAAGCACTGTTCTAAAACACAGAACAATATATGTAAATATTCTGTCTGAAGTCCCAAGATAAGAGCTACTTAATTGTAGACTTGAATAGACTCATTTGAACTAGACTTGTAATAACAGTATTAGGCAGTAGTTAGTATTTTCATCAAGGCAACATGATACTTTAGTGACATGGACTACACAGTCCATAGTTTAAAACTGCCACCTTACCCAGTGAAAAACACAACTTTGTGACTTTGTAGCCCAATCCATTAAAGTGACTCAACATAAATATAAAACTTGGAATCACAGTCTACTCTTTGGTAGTTTTGGGTTTCTATAATACCTCTTGTAAATGTGTTTCATTTAATTTTGGGGGCAAAAGATAAAGAAGATATCTTTACCCTTACATTTTATGTATGTGTGAACATGTATATTGATACATATTATTGATGACTATAAGTATAGTGATGCACTGCAGATCTGTAATGGTTATTCATTTTGCTTAGCTAACATTTTATGTCCATAAATAGTAATGCCCCACTTCATTCTCCCTCAAGGCTTAGCAACTACTCTTCCACTCCATGAGTCTGTGAATATGATTGAATGTTTTACATACTATTCATAAGGAAAATTATAAAATATGTGTATGATACTTGCTTATATTTCTTATCAAAATGTACTCAGAGTTCATTCATATTTTCACATATTACAGAATACTTCATTTTGAATTACATAATTTATTGTGCCATGTGCAATGTTTACATTTACTATGTCCATTCATCTTTTTTTTTCTTTTGTTTGAGACAGCGTTTCTCTGTATTGTTTTGGAGGCTGTCCTGGAACTCTCTCTATAAACCAGGCTGGCCTCGAACTCACAAAGATCCGCCTGCCTCTGCCTCCAGAGTGCTGGGATTAAAGGTGTGCACCACCAATGCCCAGCTCCACTCCTCTTATATAATGTAGTTTTTCTGATTTTTGGCTATCATGCTGTAGTAAATGAAGAGTCCAAATATCTCTGATTCTTGATTTAATTTTCCTGAATATTATAAAGGCTCCTAAATTGTTTTTAGATTTTTTATTTAAATTATAAAAAAGGTTGCTTCACATGTCAATTCCCAGCTCCCTCTCCCTCCCCTCCTTCAAGCAAATCTCCCCATCCCCCACCCAAGGTCCTCCATGGTAGATTTCCAGAGTGGGTCATTTCATCCAGGGCAGGGGGTAGAGGAAGCATCCCTCATTGTGGGATAGACACCCAAAGTTCATTTGTATGCCAGGGATAAATACTGATCAATTACCCAAGGCCCGATAGATTGCCAAGATCTTCACTGACAGCCACATTCAGGGGGTCTGGATCAGTCCCATGCTGGCCTTCCAGTCATCTGTCTGGGGTCCAAGAGCTCCTCTTGTTCATGTTAGCTGTTTCTGTGGGTTAAACAAGTCCAATCATGACTGCTTTGATCATCAGTCCTCCCTCTCTGTCACTGGATTCCAGGAGTTCAGTTCAGTGTTTAGCTGTGAGTGTCTCCCTCTGCTTCCATCAGTCACTGGATGAACTTGCTAGGATGGCATATAAGGTTACTAAATTTTTTTATTGATGATAAACTTCCATGTTGCTTCTCACTCCACTTGTTTTATATCATTCTCAATGTGAAGTCCAAATTTAACAAAAACTTTCTGTACTACTACATATTAAAACATAATTGCTATCCTGACATGCATAAGTGATATCATATTGTTGATTTTATTTTTTCATGCTCTAATGTTGTTAACAATAAGAGTGTTTTGCTAATAGCCTTTTAGGTGCCCTCTTTGGGAAAGTGTTAACCATTTTTGAATATTTTATTGGGATATGATATGAGATTCTTATATGTTTTAGAGATTAACTTCTAATTGCATATGGAGTACAAATATTTTCTTCATTTCTGTGAATTGCATTTTCCCCTGGTGATTTTTCTCTTTGCTATGCAGAAATATTTCAGTTTGATATAATCTGTGATGTTTAGTTTTTTCCTTTCTCTTTATAAAGTAATAAGTTTACATATGTAAAGGTTTTGGACCTCACCTCAGATATAGTAAAAACTCTAATCATCTTTATCTATTGACACATTCCAAGAGGACAGGATTTCTACTTGATTTGTTATAACATTTTTCAAAGCCCAGAACAAATCCTGGTACACAGCTGTGATACTTAGTGAATCTATATCAACTTAGCAACTCTTTTAAAAATAATTTATAAATATGGAACTACATAAATTTAAAAGTCTCTGAACAACAACTGAAGAGTGAAAAGAAAACATACAAATGAAAAAACATTTGAGTACTTATTCAGCAAAGAATTAATACATAGAATATGCAGTAAGAATAGTAACAGCAAAGGAGGACTAGAACTTTATAGATGGAGGAATCATAAGCAAACCTCTTACTTTGTCCATTTAAAAATCATGAATACAGGATTCAAAATTTAAAACTAAAATAAATTATTCCCAGGATAGGTAATGAAAACAAAAACACCTTTGTCAAACAAATAATTCTAGTAACATGAGAGTATTTTTAATATAGTACACAATTAAAAATTAAATAGTAAAATCAATACCAGATAGTCTTCATTTGTTTATAATCTATAGATTTTTAACACTTAAAAGAGTTTTAAATCTTGACTGATATTGACTTAAACCTTGACATCTCATTGTAATTAACATCTCTTTGTAATTACCCATACTGGTTCTCCAAAAAACATCATGTGTACTTCATTTGGTTTCAGAGACACCACTTAGATTAATTATTTTATTTACCAACACTAACCTTCAGTATTATAAGTGAACAAACTGATAAACACAAAAAGCATAAGACACTCATTTGTTGTCCAAGATACAATTATGTTAAAGCAATTCTTTGCCATCATTGTTAGTAATATAATAAATGTGATTTTAAGCAGGTTTAACAAGAAAAAAATTAGTCTTCATAGTTCCTTTTTAAAAGTAAATAGTTCATGCTGCTTACTGGTTGATTTGTTTATAGGCAGTTGGCCAAGTTTGGTTTCAATATGGTACCCTCCTGCCTTAGCCTCAACAAATGTCATGAATACAAGTATGTGCCTCCCAACTTAGGTCTTGTCTTCTTGATATTCTGTTCCTAAAGATGTCACAGTATGATAACAGTGTCTTAGTGGTAGACTACTATAATCATTCTTGCCCCTGAAAAGGAGGACTCTAGCCAGTCACCTGGGTAAAAACTGCAGATCATGATGAAGACTTGACATTGATATTTATGTGTATTAAATTAGTTATTGACTTAATTACTAAATGAGTAAACAGTGTAAGTGAACAGCAGACAGCAGAAACAGTGAGTTCCTACTCCGTTGTGATAAATATACCTTTGTAATACAGCCATTCTTTGCTATTTTTGATGTTTCACGTGCACAACAAATTATTTTCATGCGTCATCAATGTCTTAGTTGGAAATATTTAACTTGAGTTTTCTTTCAATGAGTAGTAGCTGTCAGAAGTTTTTTTGATTCTCTTTTGAACTTGAATGGGACCAGGTCTACCAAGACCTTACATGCTGAAAAGAATAGGAAGGGCATGTGAAACAACAGAGGATGCTACATGCAATAGTGAAGTTTGTCTTTATTATGCCTTTCTGTATTTATGAAGACCGCTAAGGGCATTAGGTCTTTATATTGGCATGGCTAATTGACTGTGGACATTTTACTTCAAGTGGATTCAAGGAATAGGGAGATGACATCAGAGTATAAGATCACATGACACAAAGGGAGTTGTCTCTGGGGGGTCTCACTATTTTTGTTAGAGTGTGTGCTTCTGAGTATTGGGAAGATTGGGATACTTTATTCATTGACATATTGTGGTACCTATTATGGAGCCTGACACATGTTTATAAATGACCTATATATAGTCTCTACTCAATTAAATGAATAGGTATGGTGTATCATTGGGAATAAGCAATGTATAAAGGTATTCAATCACTGATGATAATAACCATAATAACAACAAAAGATACTGTAAAGCCACCCTCCAAATTAAAAAAAATTCTAGACACTCCATTACTTGAGATCTATGATGTTATGAAATTGTTCATTTTCTGAATCCTTTAATGTACTTTTCCATGGAAAGAAAAAGTCTGCTGGCTTGATCATTTCCAAAGAACTCTGTCTTTTGAATATTATAGTAATGAAAGATACATGTTGGTTTCAACATCCATAGCAATGGTTCACTCCTGCATTAAATGCTATGTATGTTTACTAGTTCAAATACTGCAATATCCTTGAACATCACTTCAAAATCACTTTGTCAATATGATATCATCCTTTGTCTTCCTGATAATCAGTCAATGAATGAATAATAATATAGAAATAATAACCTAACATAAATGGGTAATATCCTTTAAAGTTTTCAACTTCAAATATGTTTCCCCTCTCTAATTTTATGAAATGTTCATCTCTCCACACAAGGCATGCAATATATATGGAGAATTAAATCTGTATGAAGTGACTGCAAAGACAGGAATAATTTCATCTCAGTGAAATAGGATTTTTTTCAAGAAAACCTTGGTTACTAGGCATGTTCCTCTACATACAAGTTCACCTTAGATGTCAGCATCTTATATGTTTTCCCACCACATTGTAAACACCAGATTACATAACAAAAGGGGAATGTTAACTGACTACTTTTATTAGTGTTTGGTATGTCATACTGTATTCTCATTTACTTCATCTAACACCTACTTCTTGATTGATATCAGGGCCTCCCTTTATGTTTTTCATTTATCCATTACAGACCATCTTCATGTAGTTAGTAATTGATTTTGAATGGACATGGAAACAGTGACCCACCGACAGCTAGTGCACTGAATTCTGTTCATAGAGTCTTCCCGGGGATTGCCGTACTTTCTGTGGACAGATATCGTCTTTTTTAAATTTGTGGATTTTTTATATAACTTAATGATTTCCTGTGTATGTATACTGAAGTACGATCATATCCACCCAGATTTCCTTTTTTTTTGCAAGGACTCGTTGTTTATCCTTTTTTCACTTTAATAAAATGCAGACATGTTTCTACTATTGAGCCTGTCACCATACTAGAAAACACATGGCAGTCTTGAAGACTTAAATTCAAGTAATAATGCTTTCTTTTCTTTATATAGGTCTTATTTTATTTTGTTCATTTTATATATCATATTAATTTCCTTTTTAAATTTAAATTAGATACAATCTTATTTCATATATCAATTCCAGTTCCCTCTCCATCCCATTCTTCAATGTCCCCCACTGAGCATCATCCCATCCCTCTTAGGCTCCATAGAAATGGAGAGGCCTTCTATGGAGGATCAGCAAAGTCTGTCACATCATTTGGTGCCTAGGCCCTACCCCTGCGTGTTTAGGCTGAGACAATATCCCTCTGTGGGGAATGGGTTCCTAATGTCCATTCGTACACTAGAAATAAATACTGGTTCCATTGCCAGAGGCCTCATAGACTGCCCAGGCCTCATAACTGACACTCACGTGCAGGGAGCTTGGTTCTGTCCTATGCTGGTTTCTAAGGTGTCAGTCTGGGGTCCATGAGCTCCCCCTTGTTCAGGTCAGCGTTTCTGTGGGTTTCCCTAGCATGATCTTGACCCCTTTGCACATCACTCCTCCCTCTCTACAAGTAGATATAAGGAGTTTGACTCAGTGCTTAGCTGTGGGTCTCTGCTTCTGTTTCTAACAGCTACAGGATGAAGGTTCTATGATCGCATATGGTAGACATCTATCTCATTATAGGGGAAGGGTATTTAAGATAGCTTCTAATATATTGCTTAGATTCTTATTTGGGGTCATCCTAGTATATTTCTGGATATTTCTCTAGTGCCAGATTTCTTTAAACCTATAATGGCTCCCTGTATCAAGGTATCTCTTTTCTTGCTCTCCTCTATTCTTCCCCTGATTCAGTCTTCTGGCTCCCTCTTGTGTTCTTCTCCTCTTCTCTTTCTCCTGACTTTCTCTCCCATCCCCCACATGCTCCCGATTTGCTCAGGAGATCTTGTCTTTTCCCCTTCTCTGGGGAATGATGTATGTCACTCTTAGGGTCTTCTTTGTTTCCTGGCTTCTCTTGAGTGTGGATGGTAGGCTGTGAATCTTTTGCTCTATGTCTAATATCTATATATGAGTGAGCACATACCATATTTGTCTTTTTGTGACTGGGTTACCTCAGTCAGGATACTTTCTTCTAGTTCCATCCATTTGCCTGCAAATTTCAAGATTCCATTTTTTTCTGTTGGGTCATGCTTCATTGTGTAAATGTACCTCATTTTCTTTATCCATTCTTCAGTTGAGAAGCATCGAAGTTGCTTCCAAGGTCTGGCTATTACAAATAATGCTACTAAAGCCATTTTGACGGATCAGATGGGGTGGGTATTCTAGCACTCAGGAGTCACAGAATACTAAGTGTTACACAGCTCAGATGGAAAGGTATCCTGGAGCTTGGGAGCCACATAATACTGAGTGTTACACAGATCAGATGGAAAGGCATCCTGGAGCTTTGGAGCCAAAGAGTACTACAGGTCACAGTAAGCCTAGGAGCATACAGCCCTGTCTCGGGGAAAGGTTTCCCCAATGTTATCAGCTCTGCTCCTGCAGGAGAGGGTCTTTCAGCTGGGGATGTGTGCCCAGTGTAGCAGTTTTGCTCTGGGAGGAGAAGGTTTCCTGCGTGAAATTGCTACAGTTTAGCTCTGCTCCCAGGAGAGTGGAGAGCAGAGTGTTTAACAACTCCTGCTCTGCCAGGGGAAGGTTTCCGGGAAAGAAGTGTTACAGCCCTGCTGGCTCTGCTCTGCCCAGGTGTGGCTCCACTCTGCCACAAATGAAGATTTTCACCCTAAGCTCATCGAAGGCATTTATTGGGAGGGAAGAATCCAAGAGAGTGGCTGCCCTCTGCCAGAGTGGCAGAGGACAGGCAGGTTGCACGAACAGCCACAAGCTGAACAGACGAAGGGTTTATATAGGGCTTCTTAGTGGGTAGAGTTTTCCAGGGTGAATATTGGTCAAATTTCAATCCCTGAGTTTATATCTCCTGCTCTAGGATTGGTTAGTTTTCTGCACAGGATTACGGTCAGATTTGGCTCTGGTTTCAGGGTCTGGTTTCTTTGGTCGGTTCCGGTGGGTCCAGGAAACCAGAGGAGCCAGCGAGACTAGGGGACAAGCTGTTCCAGAGGGTCCAGGTAAAACAGACCATGCATCTGGGCCTGTGTTCCAGTGCCTGGGGATTGCCTGGGAACTGCACAGAGTTTCTAATCCCAGCAGGAGCCAAACACCCTAGACAGCAGGTTTTCTCTCCCACCAACAAGACCAGGAAACCAGCGGATCCAGCAAAGGGTCCAGGGGACCAGGTGGGAGGCTAAGCACCCCAGATTCCTGGTCTTCTTCTCCACCCAAGGGACCAGAATGAGGACAAGGAATAGAAGAACTACCAGATTATTGGACTTGCTAGCACCCACCAAAAGGGAACTCTGGTACCCTAACCACCAGACCAGTAATGGGCTCTTTCTGCACCCACTAGAAGAAGAGATGGGAAAGAGACAATACAAAAACACACTCAGCAACAGAAAAACAAATGTGACACCACCAGATTCTAGAGACTCTACCCCAGCAAGACTCCAACATTCCAATGAAAATGAAGGAGAAGTTAATGACCTTAAAACCACTTTCATGAAAATGATAGAGGCCCTAAAAGAGGATATAGGAAAATCCCTCAAAGAAATGGATGAAAAAACAAACCAACAAATGCAAGAAATGGAAGAAAAAACAAAGCAAAAACTGCAAGAAATGGAAGAAGAAACAAACGAAAAAGGCAGGAAATGGATTAAAAGGAAAACAAAAAATACAAGAACTGGAAGAAAAAGCAAACCAAAAAATGCAAGAAATGGAAGAAAAAGCAAACCAAAAAATGCAAGTAATGGAAGAAAGAACAAACCAAAAATTTCATAAAATGCAACAAATGGATGAAAAGATAAACCGAAAATTGCAAGAAACAATGCAAACAGTGCAAGGGTTGAAAACTGAAATAGGAAAAAGGCCAAGTAACATATAAAGGCAGACATATCAGAATTACACCTGACTTCTCCATAGAAACTCTGAAAGCCAGAAGGTCCTGGATAGATATTCTACCAACAGTAAGAGACCATGGAAGCCAGCCCAGACTACTATACCCAGCAAAGCTCTCAATCACTATAGACAGTGAAAACACGATATTCCATGACAAATCTAGATTCAAGCAATACATATCCACTAACCCAGCCCTACAGAAAATTTTGGAAGGAAAACTCCAACCCAAGAAAGCTAACTACAACCAGAAAAACATAGGCATTAGAGAATCCCTCTCTACCAACAGCCAAAAGAACAAAGGGGTGAAATTCCACACATAATTCCACCAACAACCATTGCAAATCGAAGAAGGATGAGCAATCAGTGGTCATTAATATCCCTCAACATTAATGGCCTTAACTCACCCATAAAAAGACACAGGCTAGCAGAATGGATTTGAAGACAGAACCCTTCCTTCTGCTGCATACAAGAAACACACCTCACCCTCAAAAACAGACATTACCTAAGAGTTAAAGGTTGGGAAAAATGTTTCAATCAAATGGACCCAAGAAACAAGCAGGGGTAGCAATCCTAATATCTAACAAATTAGCGTTTAAAATAAAATCAATCAAAAGAGATGAATGAGGTCATTACATACTCATCACAGGTGAAACCCACCAAGATGAAGTGTCTATCCTGAACATCTATGCCCCAAATATAAAGGCATCCACCTTTGTAAAAGAAACATTATTAGGACTTAAATCACATCTAAAGCCCCACACAGTAATAGTGGAAGATTTCAACATACCACTCTCACCACTAGACAGAAATACCAGACAGAAACTCAACAAAGAAGCAAAGGGGCTAATAGAAGTAATGACCCAACTGGGATTAACAGATATCTGTAGAACATTTCATCCACATAAAAAAGAATATGCATTCTTCTCACCACCACATGGAACCTTCTAAAAAATCGACCACATACTTGGCAACATATCAAACCTCAGCAGCTACAAAAAAATTGGAATAACTCCATGCATCTTATCAGACCACCATGCTTTAAAATTAGAATTCAACAACAACACAAATTGCAGGAAACCTACAAACTCATGGAAATTGAATAATGCTCAACTGCACCATCCCTGGGTCAAAGAAGAAATAAAAAAAGAAATTAAAGACTTCCTCGAATTCAATGAGAATGAAGACACAACATACCCAAACCTATGGGACACTTTGAAAGCAGTGCTACGGGGGAAGTTCATAGCATTAAGTGCCCACATGAAGAAAGTGGAGAACAGTTATACTAGAGAATTAACAGCACAGCTGAAAGATCTAGAACACAAAAAAGCAAACTCCCCCAGGAGGAGTAGACGCCAGGAAATAATCAAATTGAGGGCTGAAATCAATAAAGTAGAAACTAGGAAAACAATACAAAGAATCAATGCAACAAAGAGTGGGTTCTTTGAGAAAATCAACAAGATAGACAAACCTTTGCCCAAACTTACCAAACAGCAGAGAGTGAACATGCAAATTAACAAAAACAGAAATGAAATGGGGGACATAACAACAGACTCTGAGGAAATCCAGAGAATCATCAGGTCATACTTTGAAAACCTGTACTCCACAAAATTCGAAGATTTAAAGGAAATGGACGACTTCCTGGATAGCTATCACTTTCCAAAACTAAATCAAGAACAGATAAGCAATTTAAATAGACCTATAACCCCTATGGAAATAGAAGCAGTCATCAAAAGTCTCCCAACCAAAAAAAGTGCAGGTCCCGATGGCCTCAGTGCAGAATTCTACCAGAAATTCAAAGAACAGCTTATACCAATTCTTCTCACACAATAGAAGCAGAAGTGTCATTGCCAAACTCTTTCTATGAGGCTTCAATAACCTTGCTCCCCAAACCACACAAAGACACAACTAAGAAAGAGAACTTCAGATCAATATCCCTCATGAACATTGATGCAAAAATACTCAATAAAATCCTTGCCAATTGGATCCAAGAACACATCAAAACAATCATTCACCACAATCAAGTAGGTTTCATCCCAGGGATGCAGGGATGGTTCAACATACAAAAATCCATCAATGTAATCCACCATATAAACAAGCTGAAAAACAAAAATCACATGATCATCTCACTAGATCCTGAAAAAGCCTTTGACAAAATCCAGCACCCCTTCATGATAAAGGTGTTGGAGAGATCTGGGATAACAGGGACATACTTAAACATAATAAAAGCTATATACAGTAAACCAACAGCCAACATCAAATTAAATGGACAGAAACTCAACGCAATTCCTCTAAAATCAGGAACAAAACAAGGCTGTCCACTCTCTCCATACCTTTTCAACATGGTACTTGAAGTTCTAGCCATTGCCATACGACAACAAAGGGTGATGTTTCTCTGATTTCTTTCTCAGCCACCTCATCATCTGTATATAATAGTGCCACTGATACTTTTTTTGAGTTAACCTTGTATCCTGTCACTTTGCTGAAGGTGTTTACCAGCTCTAGGAGTTCCCTTGTGCAGTTTTTTGGGTCACTTATGTAAACTATCATATCATCTGCAAATAGTGAAAGCTTGTCTTCTTTTCCTTTTTGTATCCCCTTGATCTCCTTTTGTTGTCTAATTGCTGTAGCTAGAACTTCCAGTACAATATTGAAGAGATATGGAGAGAGTGGTCAGCCTTGTCTTGTTCCTGATTTTAGAAGAATTGCATTGAGTTTCTCTCCATTTAGTTTGATGTTAGCTGTTGGTTTACTGTATAATGCTTTTATTATGTTCAGGTATGTTCCTGTTATCCCTGATCTCTCTAGGACCTTTATCATCAAGGGTGCTGGATTTTGTCAAAGGCTATTTCAGCATCTAGTGAGATGATCATGTGTTTTTTCTTTTGCAGTTTGTTTATATGGTGGATTAAATTGATAGATTTTTCTAATGTTGAACCATCCCTGCATTCCTGGAATGAAGCCTACTTGATCATGGTGGATGATTTTTCTGATGTGTTCTTGAATCCGGTTTGCTAGTATTTTATTGCGTATTTTTGCATCGATGTTCATGAGGGAAATTGGTCTATAGTTCTTTTTCTTCGTTGTGTCTTTGTGTGGCTTGGGTATCAATGTAATTATAGCCCCGTAAAAAGAGTTTGGCAGTGATCCTCCTGCTTCTATTGCGTGGAATACTTTGAGGAGTATTGGAATTAGCTCTTCTTTGAATTTCTGGTAGAATTCTGCACTGAAGCCATCTGGGCCTGGTATTTTTTTGGTTAGGAGACTTTTGATGACTGCTTCTATTTCATTAAGGGTTATAGGTCTGTTTAGATTGTGTATCTGTTCTTGACTTAGTTTTGGCACGTGATATCTATCCAGGAAATTGTCCATTTCCTTTAAGTTTTCGATTTTTTTTTTGATTTTTCGAAACAGGGTTTCTCTGTATTGTTTTGAACTGTCGGTCCAGCCCAGCCTCAAACTCACAGAGATCTGTCTGCCTCTGCCTCCCGAGTACTGGGATTAAAGGCGTGTGCCACCACCATCTGGCTAAATTTTCGATTTTTGTGGATTATAGATTTTCAAAATATGCCCTGATGATTCTCTGGATATTCTCAGTGTCAGTTGTTATGTCCCCCTTTTCATTTCTTATTGTGTTAATTAGCATGCCCTGTCTCTGTCTTTTGGTTAGTTTGGACAGAAGTTTGTCTATTTTGTTGATTTTCTCAAAGAACCAACTCTTTGTTTCATTGATACTTCTCAATGTTTACTTCTCAATGTTTTCCTGGTTTCTACTTGATTGATTTCAGCCCTCAATTTGATTATTTCCTGGTGTCTACTCCTCCTGGGGGAGTTTGCTTAATTTTTTCTAGAACATTCAGCTGTGCTATTAATTCTCTAGTGTGACTGTTCTCCAGTTTCTTCATGTGGGCACTTAGTGCTATGAACTTTCCTCTCAGCACTGCTTCAGAGTGTCCCATAAGTTTGGGTATGTTGTATCTTCATTCTCATTGAATTCCAGGAAGTCTTTAATTTCTTTTTTTATTTCTTCCTTTACTCAGGGATGGTGCAATTGTGCATTGTTCAATTTCCATGAGTTTGTAGGTTTTCTGCAATTTGTGTTGTTGTTGAATTCTAATTTTAATGCATGGTAGTCTGATAAGATACAGGGCGTTATTCCAATTTTTTGGATCTGTGGAGATTTGCTATGTTTCCTATTATGTGGTCAATTTTAGAGAAGGTTCCACGTGGTGCCGAGAAGGAGGTATATCCCTTTTTGTTTGGGGGTAATGTTTTATAGATGTCTGTTAAACACAATTGGGTCATAACTTCTATTAGTTCTTTTGTTTCTTTGTTAAGTTTCTGTCTGGAGGTCCTGTCTAGCAGTGAGAGCAGAGTGTTGAAGTCTCCTACTATTAATGTGTGAGATTTTATGTGTGATTTGAGGTTTAGTAATGTTTCTTTCACGAATGCAGGTGCCTTTGTATTTGAGGTATAGATGTTCAAAAGTGAGACTTCATCTTGATGGACTTTTCCTTTGATGAATATGAAATGTCCTTCATCTCTTTTGATTGATTTTAATTTGAAGTCTAGTGTGTTAGATATTAGGATTGCTACACCTGCTTGTTTCTTGGGTCCATTTGATTGGAAAATCTTTTCCCAACCCTTTACTCTGATGTAACATCTGTCTGTGATGTTGAGATGTGTTCCTTGTATGCAGCAGAAGGATGGGTTCTGTCTTCATATCTATTCTGCTAGTCTTTGTTTTTTTGATAGGCAAGTTGAGACCAATGACATTGAGGGATAATAATGACCATTGATTTATGATTCTTGTTTGTGCTTGATTTAATGTTAGTGGAGTTATTTTGTGTAGGTTCTCCTCCCTTTTTCTTTGGGTGTTTGGTAAAGTGGGATTATCTATTGCCTGTGTCTTTGTGAGTATAGTTATCTTCGTTGGATCTAGGTTTTCCTTCTAGCGCTTTCTGAAGAGCTGGATTCATGGATACGTATTGTTTAAATCTGGCTTTGTCATGGAATATTTTGTTTTCTCCATTTCTGGTAACTGAAATCTTTGCTGGATATAGTAGTCTGGGCTGGCATCCTTGTTCCTTTAGCATTTGTAGGACATCTGTCCAGGATCTTCTGGCTTTCATCGTTTCCATTGAGAAGTCAGGTGTATATCGGATAGGTCTGCCTTTATATGCTACTTGGCTTTTTTCTTTAGCTGCTCTTAATATTTTCTCTTTATTGTGTAGATTTGATGTTTTGATTATTATATGGAGAGGTGACATATTTTTCTGGTCCAGCCTATTTGGTGTTCTGTAAGATTCTTGTATTTTCATAGGCACATCCTTCTTTAGGTTAGGGAAGTTTTCTTCTATGATTTTGTTGAATATGTTTTCTGTACCTTTGAGCTGTATTTCTTTGCCTTCTTTTTTTAATTTATTTTTCAGTTTAAATTTAGATTAGAAACAAGGTTGCTTCACAAGTCAGTTCCAGGTCCCTCTCCCTTTCCCTCCCCTCCTCCCGTGCCCTCCCCCCAACCCCCCCCCCCATTATCCCCTCATTTCCCCAGGGAGGGTTAGGCCTTCCATGGGGATGTCCATAGTCTGTCATTTCATCCAGGGCAGGGCCTAGACCCTCCCTCAAGAGTTCAGGGTTAGAGTGCATCTCACATTGTTGGATGGGAGTCCAAAGTCCATGTGTATACTCGGGATGAGTACTAATCTACTGCCCAAGGCTTAATAGATTACCTAGGCCTCCTCACTGACAGACAGATTCAGGGGGTCTTGATCACTCCCATGCTGGATTCCCAGGCTGATGCCTGGGATTCAAGAGTTAACCTTTGTCAGGTCAGCTGTTTCTGGGGGTTACACCAGCCCAGTCTTAATCCCTTTGGTCATCGGTCCTCCCTCTCTGTTACTGGCTTTCTTGAGTTCAGCTCAGTACTTAACCGTGGGAGTCTGCCTCTTCTTCCATCGGCCACTGAATGAAGTTTCTGTTTCCCAGACTCTCTGGCCATGGGATTGTAGGCTGGCACTCCTCAGATCTATGTCTAAAATCCAAGTATGAGAGAGTACATGCCATGTTTCTCTTTTTGTGACTGGGTTACCTCACTCAGGATGGTTTCTTCTAGTGTCATCCATTTGCCTGTGAATCTCAGGATTCCATTGTTTTTTTCTGCTGAATAGTACTCCATTGTGTAAATGTACCACATTTTCTCTATCCATTCTGACAGGAGTGAGATGGTATCTCAGAGTTGTTTTGATTTGCATTTCCCAGATGGCTAAGGATGTTGAGTCCTTTCTCAAGTGCCTCTCAGCCATTTTAGACTCCTCTATTGAAAACTCTCTATTTAGTTCTGCAGCCCACTTTTTAATTGGGTCCTTTGGTGTTTTGGAGACTTGCCTCTTGAGTTCTTTGTAAATTTTGGAGATCAACCCTCTGTCAGATGTGGGATTAGTGAATATTTTCTCCCATTCTGTGGGCTGCCTTTTTGACTTGCTGACTTTGTTCTTTGCCTTACAGAAGCTTCTCAGTTTCAGGAGGTCACAAACTTAAGTCCAAATGGATCAAAGACCTCAACATAAATCTTTGCCTTCTTCTATATCTATTATTCTCAGGTTTGGCTTCTTCACAGTGTCCCATATTTCTTGGATATTTTGTGTTAGGGATTTGTTGGTTTTGACATTTTCTTTGGTTGACGACTGTACATCTTCTAATGAGTCTTCAACACCTGAGATTCTCTCTTCTATCTCTTTTATTCTTTTGGTGATACTTGCGTCTGTAGTTCCTGATCATTTACCCAGCTTTTCTATTTACAGCATCCCCTTGTCCTCTGTTTTCTTTATTGTTTCTATTTCAGCTTTCAATCCTTCAACTGTTGGAGTTGTTTCCTTCATTTGTTTGGTTGATTTTTCTTGGTACTCTTTAGATTCTTTGAGAGATTTGTTTATTTCTTGAGTTTTTCCCCCATTTCATGGGGTTTTTGTTTGTTTTTTCTTCTATTTCTTTAAGAGATTTCCTCATTTCCTCTTTGAGGGTCTCTATCATCATCATAAAATAATTTTTAAGGTCTGTCTCCTCTGCCTCGTCTATGTAGTGCTTTTCAGATCTTGCTGGCATTCGTTCATTCTCTAGATTCTAGTGGAGTCATGTTGGTCTTTCTATTGCTGAGTGTGCTTTTATTCTGTCTTCTTCCCACCTCTTCTTCCAGTGGGTGCAGGTGGGGTCTTTCCGTCTCCACTGGTCTCCTTTCTTCCTTAAGCTGAACTGGCTATGCTGACACGGAAGCTGAAATTGAAACTGTTGTCGCCAGAGGTTGGGGTCTGGAAGGGCTGATGCCTTTCCTAAAGCTGGAATCACCAGAGGTTGGGGTCTAGAAGGGCTGATGTCTTTCCTGAAGCTGGGATTGCCAGAGGTTGGGGCCTGGGAGGGCTGAAATCTTTCCTGAAGCTGGGATCACTGGAGGTTGGGGCCTGGAAGTGCTGATGTCTTTCCTGTGTGGGTGGTCTTCTGGATGCCAGGAGCGGGCCCCCAGAAGATCAAGGGGATGGGTGTTAGGCAGGGGATGGAGAGTGTTCCCCCAAGACCCAAGCTTACCTGAAACTGGGATTGCTGGATGTTGGGGCCTGGAAGGCGAGCTTTGGATTCTTTCTCAGAGCCATGAGGATACTGTGTTCTTGACTTCCAGTCAGTCACACTTGGTACATTTTAACACAGGAAAGGACACAAAGTCCCTATTGCTATGCAATATCCAGTCTTAGGAGATATGCATATGACAGTCAACAGACCAGTCATCCTTCCATGGATCTCTTAAGTATGTCCTGATCATCTCAGGGGGGGAAGTATTGCTTTTCTTTACTAAGAAAAAAAGTGCTGAAAAGGATATTGGAAGTATTTTTTCCTCAGATATTCCATATATAGTTTGATTAAAATGTTGGCTGGCTGCTATAGGTGTGTGGAGAGATCTGACACTAGGGAGATTTCCAGAGATCTACAAGAATGACACCAACTGGCAATCTAAGCAATAGTGAAGAGGCTACCTTAAATGTCCTTGCCTATAATGTGATTTACAAGTTCCTTGTGTGCCATCCTAGAGCCTTCATCCAGTGGTTGAAGGAAGCAGAGGCAGACACCCATAGCTAAACATTGAACTGTACTCCTGGAACCCAGTTGCAGAGAGGAAGGAGTGATAGGCAAGGAGGTCAAGACCAGGCTGGTGAAGCCCACAGAAGCAGCTGACCTGAGCAATGGGGAGCTCATGAACCCCAGACTGATAGCTGAGAGGCCAGCATGGAACTGATCCAGATCCCCAGAATCTGGATATCAGTGAAGAGGCCTCAGCAATCTATGGGGTCTTTGGTTGTGAATCAGTATTTATCCCTGGCATGTGAATGAAGTTTGGGAATCCATTTTGCATAGAGGGATGTGCTCTTGACCTGGACACATGGGCTAGGGAATGCGTCCTGCCCTGGATGATATGACAGACTTTGGGGATGCTCCATGGAGTACCTTGCTCTCTCTGAGGTGAGGAGGAAAGATAGGATAGGGGATTGGTCGGGTAGCAGGGGAGACGGAGCGGGAATTGACATATGAACCTGGATTGTTTCTAATTTAAATTTAAAAAGACAAAAAATGTTGTTGGCCATGGTGGTTCAAATCTGTAACCCTAGTATTTGGAAGGTAGAAATATGAAGGTCATGAGTTTATAAAGCCAGTCCTCAGTAACATAAAATGTTACTGAGTCAGATAACAGGCTTAAGGTTATAAGACACTATGTTGAACGAAACAGACTAGAATTTTGGAAAAGAGAAATAGCTATTGTGGCCTCCTCTCCCTTCTCATTCTCTCTCTTTACCTTTTCTCCCTTTTCCCCTCATTATTTCTTGACATTCTAATCTCCTCCCTTCTCTCCCAGGATTGAAGTCTCTGTCATCTATCCATTTGTGTCTCTACCATCAATTATCTGTGTGTCAGACTTCTTTCATCAGACTTCCATCATTTTAACTCCTGAAGCCAACACCCAAAGGGAGGCATGATTTATATAACTCACAGTTTCCAAGGTTTCAATCCATCATGGTAGGAAGTGCCTAGCAGAACATCTCATATCAAGATACACAGGGAGAAAAAGGGGAGGAGGGGGTGCAAGTAATCTATGACAATATAAAAGCAGAGATACACCTCCAGATGGAGCCACTCCAGTTACAACTTCCCAGTCACCGGCTTCTTTGGCTCTGCACCAGCTCCTGATATTTCCAAAGCCTCTATATATAGCAACATCAGCTGAAGACAAAGGCTACCACATGACTCTGAGAGACATTACCACATTATCTTTCTCAAACTGTTATTCCTTTCTTATCCTCTTTTTCTGCTTTTTCTCTTTCATCCTAAAGTTATTCTTTTCATTTGTTTTGGTCTTTGTCTCTTTTGCACCTATCTGTAAATTCTTTGTGATGAATATTTATCATACATCATCTAGCTATAATCTACCTTCAATCCACCTATCGTGTATCCTTCATCTATAAATCGCTGTATTAGTCATCAGTCTCTGTAACATTTATCATCTATTTGTCATCGATGATCTATCCATTATCTCTCTATTTTACTGTGCTTCCATCAATATAACCATCTATTTATCAATCTGACTGTATATCTATCTATCTATCTATCTACCTATCTATCTGTCCATCATCTATCTGGTAATCATCCATACTATCACCATCACAGAGCATATAATGCATGCTACAATACAGTTGTACGCATCCTGAAAGTGGACTCAATCATAACTGTCATAACTTCCATCAAGTGTTGACACATTATCATCCTGACATCTTAACTGGCACCATACTTAATGTAAACACTGAGTACAGAAAGTCTATCTATATATGACAGTGCAGTTGCAATTATTTTTATGTGCTTAAAGCACTCTTTTTATTCCTTCATACACGTTACTCTCAGTTCCCTTTCTCTCTCCTCCTTCCCTGGCCCCCCATTCCTCCCAACCCACTATCCCCCTCCATCTCCTTTATGCTCCCCATGGAGGGTAAGGCCTTCCATGAGGGATTTTCAGAGTCTGTCATATAATCCCAGGCATGGCCTAGGTCATCTGCCGTGTGTCCAGGCTGAGAGAGCATCCCTCCATCTAGAATGGGCTCCCAAAGTCCATTTGTATGTGCTAGGAATACATACTCATCTGCTCTCCAAGGTCCCATAAATTGCCAAGGCCTCTTCTCTGACACCCAGGTTGGGGGGGTGGCATGTCTGGATCAGTCCCATGCTGGTCTCTTAGTCATCAGTCTGAAGTCCATGTGTTCCACGTTGTTTAAGTCAGCTGACCCTGGGTTTTGCCAGCCTGGTCTTGATTCCTTTGCTCATCACTCCGCTTTGCAACCAGGTTCTAGGTGTTAAGTTCAGTGGTTGTAACCAGCTGTTTCTGTCAGCCACTGGATGAGGGTTCTAGGATGGCATACAATCTCATTAACTCATTATCAGGGGAGGGCATTTAAGGTAGCCTTAATGTCAATTGGTGTCAATTTTGTAGATCTTTGAAGATCTCACTAGTGCCAGATCTCTCCTCCAACTTGTAATAACTCCCTCTATTATGGTATCTCTCATCTTTCTCTCCTCTAATCTTGCCCTGTTGGTAATATATAAAGCCTGGTTTAAATTTGCTTGCTGCAGACAGTGAATCTCAGGCTTTGGAATAAAAATCAGAGTCTGCAATGCTAATTGTGAGCATAGGAGCTTGGGGAATCCAGGTAGTACCTGAGAAGATCTATGTATCCTGGCAGCTTAGTGGGAGCTCCATGGAAAGACATTCTAAAGCCATTCAGGAACTGTTCATAAGCAATGGAAGGTTTTGTTCTAAGATCATCAGGGAGAACCAAGAAGTGTGAATAAAAGAATGTAAGGGAACAAAATGAGCCTTTATGTTGTAAGAAATAACACCTTCCTGATCCTTGAGGTGGGGTGTCTGTTGTACAGGTCATTTCCCTATGTCTTTAATGTGCCAAGGCTCAGTGTACCCTAAGACACAGAATGTGTTTCTTTCTCAGACAAGGCTATTGGCTGCATTTGATAATACAAATGTTTGACTTTATTTGTTGTATTTCCTTCGCTTACGCTTCACGTTGATTTTTTTATTTGAAACATAGTAATAATAATTTGTTGGATGTAGATGCAATTCTATACATTTTACAATGTGTGATTATTAAAACAAGGAGATTATTATTTCTTTCTTAAACACTAATCATAGTTTTGTGCTGGGAAGCATCAGTTTTCTCTATCTGGGTCATGTAAAACATATAACAAATTGTTATTGATACGTTATAGATGCTGTCATCCCACTGTGCTGTTGGACCCTAGAATTCAATGCTCATCTAATTGTATTTAGGAGCATACTGTTCTGTTCTCTTCCACATGCTCCCCTCTTTCTAGCCTCTAATGATCACTCGTTATTCTACTGAGTCAATTCTTTACTAACTCACCAGTGAGAACATCCCTCATGGCTTTCTGTGTCAGGTTTCTTTCCTTTATAAAAACTCCCGCCTTCCACTTCTATCTACATCTCAACGAATAATTCCGTGTCACTGTATTTAGTTTTTCTCTTTTCCTAATTCAGATTTGGTGTTTATTTATTGCTTTACAATGAGGCAAAGTAATCTGTCTCACATAATAAGAGGAAGATATGAAACATGTGTGCCCAGTTTTACAAATGAGGGCATGTTTTTGTTGATTTTTAGTTTGTAAATGTCTCTGGTAGCTCAGGCTAACCTCCAACTCTCCAGTGTAGCTGAAAATGACCTTGAACTTCTGGTTCTCCTATTTCTATTGCTGAGTGCTAGAATTACAAGTCTCTGCCTCCATGCCTAGATATGGATGTGTGTTTTGGTGGTTGCCTCAACCAATACACATAGTAACTTATACTTAACACTCAGGTTCAGTGGGTTTTATCTGTCTTCATTTCCTGGATACTCACATAAACACAGGAGAGAATGCTCATGATGCATGACCTCCAGGTAGTGGGGCAAGTACAGGATAGTGCTGAAGAACAGCACATGTCTGCAAGACAAACATGAAAACTCTGAACTTTTAAAAAAACAACAGCAAAAAATAAAAATAAACAACAGCAAAAAGAAAAAAAAACAAAAATGAGTTCAATGAAAATGAGTATTAAAATAGAGTGAGTTTAATTCACTAATAACAATATTGTTAAATGAGAGTAATACAGGTTCATGTTTCTCAAAGTAAATAACTCTAATGTCTTGTGTGCCATGGTTCAGGATCCTCAAAAACTCAAAATGATCTTAAAATACCCCTGCCACATGTAATCAAAACAATGACAGCTTATAGACATTTTGTCTCTTAGCACCCACACTATGTGTCAGACTGCGACTAAACCTACGGTGTGGAAATAGAATGAATGGCAACAGAAAGTACTAATTAGTGGATCTTTTGTAATAAGTACTAAAATAAGGACTTTATATTTATAATATCCATCAAAAAGTAGTTGTGTCCTCTGCTTTAACAATATCAAGAGTTACCCAGAAGTGAAAGAACTTGCCCAAATTCAGTCAGGTATCTGTGTAACTGTCATGCCATACTCCAGAAAAGTCAATGGTAGGACTGCATTACGGTTGAAGCACTTCATTTATAATTTGGGAAATATTAAGCAGCATGTGGAGAACTAATGAAGTTTTGGCTGAATGGGTATTCTTGAGATGAACCAATGTCAAGGAACCCAGTGTCAGACCCATTGGAATGGAAAATCCTTCCCCAGGTCTGGCTTAGAAAAATAGCAAAGCCTTTTCCTTGTGTAAGTGTGGGTGTTGGTTAATAATATTTGACCTTTAGCTAAAACCACTGAATGCTGAAGCTATCAATCACAACTTCTCCTACTGCGTGATGGCCCGGCCTTCTCTTCTTGCATGCTTTGGATAACAAACACACTGGCTTTCCGTGTTGCCACTGGTGCATCTCCATTGGAGAGCACAACTCATTCAATTTAGCTCTTCTGTGAGTTTGTCTCTTGTTTCTTCATGTCCCATTGGCCCAATCAGATGTGTGTCTAAAGTCTCATAGGTCTCAGCCACAAAAAGGACACAAAAAGATGAAGAAATGAAAACACTAGGGCTAGAGGCATAGTTCAGCAAGGAAAAGCACTTGCCACCAACCTGAGTTCAATTCTCAGGTCTCACGAGATAAAAGGAGAGAAGGAGAGAAATAATTTCCTCAGGTTGTCCTCTGGGCTTTCTATTGGTGTCATTGTCCATACACACATTTATTGACTTACAAAACACACACACACACACACACACACACACCATATACACATGTATACATATTGACATGTGATTTTTGAAACTATAGTCATGTATAGTGATAATGCTTGTAATCTCAGACCTCAGGAAGTTAAGTCTCTAATGATGAAGAGTTCAACATTTGGCTTATGAAAGGCAGAACCTCATCCCTAATTAACAAATGATCCAGTCCATCTCAAAATCTTTAAAAATTGACAGTAAAATATTAATTTTCCTATCTTAAATGATTTTCTATGTTGTGATATCCTCTCTTGGAGATTCTATTTATGTTCTAAGAATTAAATGTAATTCTTAAACAGAGCCTCATGAACAAAGATAGTTCACTCAATGTTATATGCTAATGCATATGTCAAAAGTTTCACCCTGTAGTTTTCTTGAGATTTATATAACAAAAACATTTGAATATTAGTAAAGTTTCAGAAATGTTAGCCTATAGGCAAATATTCTATTTAATGTATTTCTGTAGTCCTAATATACCTTAGTAAACTTTGACTTGGTTTCTTTTAGTTTAACTTAAATGGGATGTAAAACACATTCAACATTGTTAATATGAAATAAATGTTAGGATTTCTATAATTTTATTTTAGCTAAAATATTCTAGGTTTAGGCTATTTACCTCAGCAAGTATTCCTTTTGCCTCTTGATAGTGATACATTAATAATTAAGTATAATACATATTTTAGAAGCTTTAATTAGTTATGTCTTCCATTCATTCATTTAATATTTAATTATTCTTTGATACACTTTACTTTTTCCCCAACTGTGTTGACTTTTGCATATCACCTTTACTTTGTGTGTTTCTCAACATCTTTTTAATAATAAATCTTTATACTTTAATGTCAGCACATCAGAGGGGTTGATGTTGTGACATTTTGAAAATTCCCATGATATTTTAATGATGTTAGAAAAACCAGGAGGCAACAAGGATGTTGAAAATGCCATTGAGACTCCCTGTCTCTCTCATGAATCCTTAGCATGAACTTACTGTCATATTTTCCCCTTGCTTTCTTTTTATGGCAAGATGGATTTTATTAAAACACAAAACCTAATGAGTTTTAATTCTAAACTGCATTTCTAAGCTAAGCTTAATAATTTTAAGTTAGGACAATAGTGTTGAACAATATAAATCTCTCTCTTTACATATATAATATATTACATATAATATAGCTTTCAGTTTGTCATAAATTGTTCATGAACATATGAACTTGAACATCAGTAAAATGCCTGTTCCTACTTCTATTTGTATGTGCATACACTGTACTATAAATAGGAAGTGTCCTGTATGAATATAATGTTTTGTGTTCGCTATATAGCTTCTATTTTGAGTGTTTGGTATAAAGGTGATTGTTTTTAATTGAATAAATGTTCATCTTTCTATTTTTAGCTTGAGGATTTCAAAAGACTTATTTTCACTACAGAAATTTCACAATTAAGCCATAAAAGAAGAGGTAGTTTCAGTATTTCTCCTGGGACATTTGGATTGTTTCTTTCTGAATTTCAAACCTGTGTTTGTGAGATCTCACAACCTAAACCTTCCTGACAAAGGGACCTCCTTGGTCACACACATTGAATACATATGAACACAGGTTGTGAGTCTACACCTCAAGAAGAGCTGTTAGGGCTTGCTGTGTAATTAGGTTTGTGATGATTTCTGATATCCATTACTTGGTTAAATTCAGTTTGAAAAATCAATCGCTTCATCCTTGATTGGTCTACAAGTGAAAGAATTGACCATACACATGATGAAAACACCAAGAAATATGCATGAAAGAGAGAAAAGTAGTATATCACTAATGAGACATGGATGCTGTGTTTGACAACTTTACCAACTTTTGTTATACTAACATCAGAACAATAATTCAGGGAACCAATTTTTGTGCCTTCTTGTGGGACTTTTCCTAGGGCGCCATAAACAAATGTCTAGTCACCACAGTTAGAGCACTGACAACAGCCCATCGAAATTATTCAAGGCTAGCTAAGCAGCCACACATTTTCTGTGATTTACAGAGACACAGGTGATGTACAAACAGCTGCATAACTGAAAGCCAGACCCAGTGTGGGTGACTACTGCTGAGAACTGAATTGATGCAGCTTTCTGCACAGATTCCAGGCAGTAAAAATGAAGAGAGTTTCCCCTCCCTTCAGAGATTGGGAAGGGATCCTGTGAAGCTTCAAAAGAAGCTTCAAGATTGTTGTGAGTTTCATGAGTTTCCCGAAACTGATGGGTTTGATTAATTTCCTAAATATGAAGATATTTCCATGAGTGAAACGTTCAATACTGAACTTTTAGCCTCAAAATACCATCTCAAGTGTAAAACATTTAACAATTATTCATACATTTATACTGCTTAAGTGAATTAAAGAAGTATCACACCTGGCTAAAGTTTGAGTAACACATTCTGATCTTGATACAAAGAACAATAATCGTAATTGCTCAAATGATTGAGTGCAGAACCTGCTGTTGATTCCAAGTTGCAGCATGTCTCACTGAATGTATGTCTTCTGTTTGTGTCTTTTAGCATCCCCGTCAATTAAACTTTTGGTGGATGATCCTATAGTTGTGAATCCTGGAGAGGCCATAACATTAGTGTGTGTGACAACAGGAGGAGAGCCTATGCCCTCCCTCACCTGGGTCAGATCCTTTGGGACTCTGCCTGAAAAGATTGTTTTGAATGGAGGGACATTAACCATACCTGCCATCACATCAGATGATGCTGGTACTTACAGCTGCATTGCCAATAATAATGTGGGAAACCCTGCAAAAAAGTCTACCAACATCATTGTGAGAGGTAAGTTTGTTTGCAGAGGAAGCAAATACTGTCATGTTTAATTTAAAAATATTTTCTCAGATATTCACTTTGTATGACAGATATTGAGAAAATATTTATAAAAATTAGGTATGTATCAGAAATAGAACTGAGAATCTTAAATCCTAATTTGCATGATAGAAATTTACAATGAACTTACAATACTGTATTGACTTGAACTTATGTTGTCAGTAAAACATGATTAATATATAAAACATAAAATACACATAGAGTATATGTCAATTTAGAAATTTAATGAATTTATCAAAGTTATGATTTGTCACTGTTTATGGAATCACATTTATAAAAGGCTTTACATTTTGATGTGTAGAGATTTAGATAGGTTCTCATACTTAAAAGGTTCTACTTACATATGCTGAATATAAAATATAGTGATAATTACATAATGTGGTTAGAAAAACATAAAAGATAGGTGTAAAAATTTAAAAACTATTTTCAAGTATTTTTTTCACTGAAGTTATTAGGAAATATATAAAGACATGCATACTCTGTTGGGTAAGGTTTCAAGAAGTAAAGACTTGTAAAAGTCATAAAAGAAAACTTATTTGAGGGACTAGGACAAAATATAAGCTCCTAAAATAGCAACAATAGGGATACTGGTGTAATAGCTCCCAGCTAATATATTAAAGGTGTATGTACCCCAGTATTGAAGGAGGAAACAGAGGTTAGGAGGACCTCAAGGAGAATTTATGTTCTTTGTGTGATAGTAACGAAATATGGTATTGGGTGGGGTAGAGATGAACAATGATGTCTTTCAGGCTAATAGAAACATCCATAGAACCAAGAAGACCCTTTGTACATGACGGATAATTATGTGAGTGAAACACAATTGTGTCCATTGAAATTAATGTGTGGTGGCTTTGTGCATTATTGTAGTGATTTTAGTGATCCCAGCTCAGTACAAACAGTTAGAAATATAGTCCTTGACAAAATTTTACTTTTTTAAAAAACGTAAATTATTATATTGTAAACCAAAACACTATGGCTCATGCCCTTTGCTGAATTGTTGGCCAGAGTACAGTCAGTAACTGTGAGATGCGTTAAAACCATCACTTTTTGCATCATGATAAATGAAGTAGTACCAATAAAACTACCACAGTGCTTCTCCATGGAATTAAAAAAAGGCTAGACTGAATAATCCTGAATTTATTATTAGTAGTGACAAAATGAGATCCTTTCAGAGGCTTCTTATGTCGAGAAGCCAGAGTCTGTCATCCTTTATAGAGTCTGTCATCTTTTATACACCAACTGTTTAAAAATGAAAGAAACAAGGGGAAAAAAGTATACAGTCAACAGTATTTGTTTCTCATTTATTTGTGTTTGTCTTTAAAATAATTTTGTTATCAAGGAAGTGTGAAACAGTCTGTCAAATTTTGTTGTAAGATTGACATGAAAATATTGCAACACTTAGCCTGAAGTGTCACAGATCCAATAGTGAATACCTTAGTATATTGTTTTATCAAAAAAACAAGTTTACTTGAGGATTTAATGAGTCCAATCTAGTTTTCAGAGTAGAGTATTTGATAACACTGAATAATAGGACAACCAAAATGTCTGTGCTTTTCAGGCATTCTCCAGAAAGGAGTGAAAGTACAGCATTATACCCTAGCCCTATCCTGCCTCTAGTTTTCATCATTACAAAGGAAACTTCCCAACTCTTACACAAGTAACATGGATTAAGTAAAACCTTAAAAATTATTTATTTGGTATACAATTTCTTTTTCCTTCCTTTGATTTTTATGAAATGTATATTTTCATAATCATACTATCTTACCAGTGGGACTTCTCAATAGTGACATTCAAATACTCAGCAAATTTAAATTGCATTTAACCTCATTGAATATTCTAATGAATACTAGGTTAATCTGGGGAGAATACTACATTAATTCCAGAAAACTATCTTCTGTCCAAGGGCAAGAAAAGAAGTTTAATAAAAAATATTTTATTTCCCTAATTCTTTTTAATCAGATATTCTCTAGTCTTCTGAATGTGAAGACCTCTATAGGGTCTCAGTTTGCCTGTATCACAGATGAGGCAAAATACAGAATTCTTGATGTACTTCATTTTATTATTATCTCTAACTAAATGTGAACTTATAGGGAGATCAAGTGTGTATTGTTCTTAAAAATCAGCATTTAAACCTGTGTCTACACACAGAAGAGAGTAGGCTTCAAAGAGGAATAAAACTTCTGAAACATTTCTAAACTCTTTGTTTGATCTTTTCTTTTTTATATAAATGTTTCTCATACAGAATATTTTGATCATATTTACCCCCTTCCTCAACTCCTCTCAATTTCTTCCCACCTTCCTGTCAGCCCAACTTCATGCCCTGCATCACAAAAAAAAAAGAAAATCAAAACACCACAAACAAATAAGACAAAATAAAAATTCCAAACGAACATAAATGAAACACCTACAATAACACAATAAATAAATACATACACAAATAAATAAATATGAAATTAGTTTTGTGTTGGGCAACTACTTCTAGGCATGAGGCTGCTCTGGAATGTGGCTTAAATACCCAATGACACTCCGTTGGTAAAACTGGTCTTCCTTTTGCTAGTGGGTATCAATTGCATATATTTTCTTGGTTAAACATGGAGATCCACATCCACATGGTCCTCTCAGTACAGTTTAGTTCCTATGGGTGCTGCCACGGTCTCTGAGAGCTCATGATGTACATCAGCCCTGCTGTGTCTGGAAGATACTATTTCCTTGGTTCTTAGAATCTTCTGCCTCCTTTTCTACATAGATCCCTGAGTCTTGCGCATAGAGGTTTGACGAAGACCAATACAGAATTGAGTGTTTCAACATCTTTTACTCTCTACACTTTGTCCAGTTTTGGGTCTCTGTGTTAATTTCCATTTACTACAGGAAGAAGCTTCAGTGACAAGCACTTGAACAAAGCACTTACCTATAGGTATAAATGTATCATTAAGAGATATTTTATTGCTATATTCCTTTAGCAGAATAATAGTATTAGGTTTTCCCCTGTGCTCATGATCTATCTAGTCTCGGGTTCTCAGCCCTTTTATCATTATCAGTGTCTCATGAAGTGGACCTTAAACCAAACAGATAAGTGAGTGGCTACTCCCAAAACATTCATGCCATCATTACTCTAGCATTTTAACTAAAATCGGGAATAAAACCTTTTCTTAAAGTTAAAAACTTTCTAAAGTAAAACATGTGTGATTTATATATATATATTGCTTCTGTATGCAATATCTCATTCTATAAATATAGCAAGCTCAAACTGAATATGAATTTCATGGTTTACAATCTGAGTAGAACATTTATGACTAAGGCAGAAAGGCTTCTCATATGTTTCTTAAAATTTTTACGGTGATTGAGGCACATTTCCCTAAGTAAAACAAGAAGCAGTTGCCTGATAAATGTGAAAAGAAAATTATGTTGATTCCTAATCTCATCCTGGGTGGATGAGCTCAGAGCATTCTATACTCCAACTAGATAATGTGTTATTTCCATCTCAAGTTTTCTGTTGTGATTCACTATGTTTAGAAATGTCCACACTTCTTCTATCATGATTAACTCACTATTGTACAAGTATGGATAATAGCATAGCCAAGAAATTCTCAGCATATTTTAGCATATTGTAAGGTTTTTTAATGTGCTACAGTGCATTCAAATCACAAATGTATATGTCATCCAAATAGCTAAAGACTCTAGATGTGTTACCTTGGACCCAGCTCAGATACATTTGGGGCTGAAAACTTGCATTGAGAACAGAAGGTGAAGTGTGGTTAACTTTTCTTCTTTACACTTGTTAATTCTCTAATCCCCTCTCTACCATCCTTTTCCAATACCTTCCTAATACAGGTCATATTTATAAAGAATTATTTTATTCTCATGCAGCATTAGTTGTCTCAAGAGACATTTTTCTTAGATAATGTATAATCTGCGTGCATTGAGAGCTGTTCACTCTGTTAGGGAGCTGGAAGGAGAACAGAAGAAGAAAAAAGGGGGATATAAAAGGGTAAAGGAGAGGTGTACATATGACCAAAGTGTTATAAGTATGTACCGTAGGTAATAATTTTCACTAGACCATTCTTATAAAAGGTGTATGTTAATCAACTCTGATAAAATGCCTGAGGGGAAATGAAAACCTTAAAAGTGGAAGAATTTTATTCTGGCTCACAGTTTCAGAGGATCTCTGGTCACTTGGTTCTATTGCCTGTGGACCTCTCTGTTTAGACAAAGCATTAGGACAGGGACCATGTATGGAGTCCTATCAGCTTACCTGATGTTTGATAGAAGACAGAGAACAAAATGACAGAACTAGTGATACTAGTGATAAAGCAAAATCTCTTATAGTAGAACAGCATTTATCCCTAGTATATGAATGGACTTTGGGAGCCCATTCCACATAGAGGGATACTCTCAGCCCAGACACACGGGGGAGACCTAGGCCCTGCTCCAAATGATATGACAGACTTTGAAGATCCCCCCATGGAAGTCTTCTCCCTCCCTGGGGAGCAGAAAGGGGATGAGATAGGAGGCTAGTGGGGAGCAAGGGAGGAGGGGAGGGAGAGCGAATTGGGATTGACATGTAAAACAAGCTTGTTTCTAGTATAAATTTAGAAATCACAAAAAAAGCAAAACCTTTATAGATATAACCTCAAGAACTCACTCCTATTAGCTATTTTTATCTTCTAGATTTGCATCTCTTTCTAACAGCTCATCGACGTATGATCCCATCAATGGATTAATTCATTGACAGGTTCAGAGTTTTCATGATCGAAGCACTTCTCCAAAGCAACTAAGCCTCTATGAAACACATGACATTTGGAGGGAACTGTCAATATAAATCAAGACTAAGAAGGCAGCAAATGCTGTAGATGCCCTTTGATAGGCAAAGTATCACATATTTTACAGACAAGCTTTATTGACACTATTGTATTCAGGGTACTCTGTGAACTGTATGCTTCCAAACGCCATGTTCCCTGGATGCCTTAACTCATTTTATGTACCTATCTTTTTTTTACTCTCTAAATCTTTTATCAATCATTTTCCTGAACCTTTGAAAAGTAGTAATGTAAGCATGTTCTCCCTTACATTTCAAAATAGTTTCAGGATTTTTGTTGACCATAGTTTATTAGTGGTGACATAATTAAATAATTTCAATATTGAGTTACCATTCACCTTCTCAGACAAAGTTAATATGTATGCAGTGGGACCTGAATATACATTTTCCTAGTTGCACAGAAATATAGTGTAATATCACAGAACTTCATAAGCCTCCCTTCTTATGAAAAATGGTATTATTCCTAATTCCAATTTATATGCTTGAAAGAACTGTGTTTTAAAATTTCAAATTTTAATTTTAAACATATTTATTCTGAAATTATTTCAGACAGATATATTACTACAGCAAACATTTCAAAAGATTCCTTTTTGGGAAAAGCTCATTGTTGTAAACTTCTATGGCTAAAACTGTTAGCTTTCGAATCACCAGTTCTAAGTAATAACAACAACTAGTATCAGCTAAGTACCTGATATGTGCCAGACAGCGTATACACACTAAAGGCAGTAACCCTTTTAATGTATGGTTCAAGGTCTGATGAGTTAACCCTTGGTGGTCGTGCAGATGACATGAGTTCATGTCCTAGCACATAGGTCAAGTGATTCAAAAACAACTGTAAATTCAGCTCCAAAGGATCTGATATCATGTTCTGGCCTCCACAGACATCTGCACACATACTCATAGACCGACAGACACACAGACAGACACACAGACACACAGACAGACAGACACAGACACACACACACACACACACACACACACACACACACATTACACTCGTCCAAAAAAGGTCTGAGATAGAAGAAAGGCATTTTATAGGAAGTAAAACTTAGCAGAAATTAAGCATAGGACCATGGACATAACAAACGTAACTTTCAAAATGTAGCCAGGTTTCCACCAGTAGAACTGAGTGAAGTCAACCTCTCTCTCTCTCTCTCTCTCTCTCTCTCTCTCTCTCTCTCTCTCTCTCTCTCTCTCTCTCTCTCTCTCTCTCTCTCTCTCTCTCTCTCTCTCTCTCTCTCTCTCTCTCTCTCTCTCTCTCTCTCTCTCTCTCTCTCCCCCTCTCCAGTCTTCCTCTCTCCATCTTCACCCCTCTCTCATTCTTTCCCCTACTGAGTTACATCCCAGGTGTTCCAAAGTCCTTTCCTTGATCCCTTACCTTTGCAGAAGTAGCTGCCCCGGAGGCATACGAACAACAAGTTGAGTTTGGGAACATACTGCCTTTTTACTTGCCGAACATTACCTACAGTAATATTCCCAAGTTATCTCCCTTTTGAGCACACAACCTCTTTAAATTGGAACATGTTTTGGGTTTTGCTTTTGTTTGCTTTGTCACTATTGTTTTGGGGATTTCCTGTTGTTCATATTCTTTCTTCAGTAGTAACAAACATATGTTTATTGAATTTCCAATGCTAGGTAACATGAAACCCACAGTTTATTTTCTGGAAAAAAAGAATACATTGTGAAGGACTTGGCATTACAATGATTTTTTTCTGGCTATCTTACAAGTTATTCTACAAAAATTCTAAAGAATTTCTTATGGTTGAATCAATAGGATCACTTAGAGAAAAATACAAAAATATTTGTACAATTAAACATTAAGTATAAACACAAAAGAAAATGAGCTCTAAATATTCATTAATTGTGAGGGGACTATGCATTCAAACTCTTGACCAAAAAGTTAGCCATTATTAGCTGGAAATTTCCCAGGTAGAATTGAACAGATTTTAACCCCAGTAAAAATTTTAATGGCAATTTTTATTTGTAATTTTAAAAATTGTAGTCAGTGTAATCCTACACAAATCCCCATAGTTATCAAATTAAGTTTTCAGCCACCAATGTCCTCATTTTATGATCCTTTATTAATAAAAATATCTAACATGATACAAACCAGCCCTTTCCTGTGTCCAAACCTCCTTGCCTGTTGGATGCAGAGTTTCCAGAGGGTGGTGCATAGCAAATACTTAATCTCTTTTCTCCATTTAATATTCTGTACTACTTAAAATCCTCTTCCTAAGCTGGGAGATGGTGGTGCATGCCTTTAAACCCAGCACTTGGGAGGCTGAGGCAGGCAGATCTCTGTGAGTTCAAGACCAGCCTGTTCTACAAGAGCTAGTTCCAGAACAGCCTCTAAAGCCACAAAGAATCCCTGTCTCAAAAACAACAACAACAAAAAATCCTCTTCCTACCTTCACCACCAAAGAAAGCATACCAGAGAAAATTATATTACCTTTTCCTGAGGCTCTAAAATGACTTTAGTGTTCTCAGCTTGGTGATTGGCCAGAGCCATCTGAATTCTAAAAATGACCAATTGTATTTGCTTTCATCTATCTACAGACTGCTTGGTTTTTGCATATAAATATTAGTATATGAAGAATCTCATAAAATGTGTTCTTTAAAAAGTATTATGCAGATAATTTATAATTTCACATGTACCTTTGTATTGGTATTGTGATTCTTTTTTTTTTTACTTAACATACAGAAATAGATTTTTTCCTTCTTCTATACCTATTATTCTTTTTTTGTATATTCCTTAGTGTGTATAATGTTCCTTGTATATATGGTTTTTTATTTATTTTTAATCTTAAATTTAGACTAGAAACAAGGTTGCTTCACAAGTCAGTTCCAGGTCCCTCTCCCTTTCCCTCCCCTCCTCCCGTTCCCACCCCCCAACCCCCCCCATTATCCCCTCATTTCCCCAAGGAGGGTGATGCCCTCCATGGGGGTGTCCATAGTCTGTCATTTCATCCTTAAATAGCATAGTTATATATGTTTGTTTGTATTATTAAAGCTTAGCCTCTGGGCTGGGGTACACACACAAAATACACTAACATGCCTTTCTTGCAGATACAACTTCTCTTACAATATTGACACTGTACAAAAGGAAATATTTCAATTAATGGTAATGTTCTAAGAATCAACACTGGTAAATATCTAGCAAATAAGAAACATGCGTAATCTTTTTTTAATTCTTTGATTAATTTTTAGAGTTCATGGGAGTCTTTGGATGCCCCATAACTGTAAAATGATGATAAAGCAATAGATTTTTTGAAAAGTCAACCAATCTTTTGTTTTTTGATTTGACAGGTCTGTTTTTCCCAGACCCAAAGACTCAGTAAACTTAACATTTGTGACTTTAACAGGCTATAGACAGAGACTTATTAGGCAAGATACCTGTCATCTGATATTCCTTTCCTTAAACTAGTACTTACATCCTGATTACCAAATACTCCTTTGCTTATTTTCTATCCTGCTAGGCAATCACACCGGATAAAGTTTAATACACGTTGTTCCAAGTATGTATACTCTATACTATCACAATACCTCTGGATCGTTCTTACTTCTAGAGTGCTTTGGAACTTTCTCATTCCTCTAACGAAAGCATGAGGACACATGGGTTCATAGTTTTCCATTTATTACCATATAATTATTAAAGTAAACGAGTATTAAATGAAATCCTTTTCTGCCTAGTAAGAGGTGAGAATGAGGGGGCAGTAGTGGGGCACACTTTTGATCCCAGCACTCAGGAGGCAGAGGCAGACAGAGCTTTATGATTTGAGGTCAGCCTGGTCTACAGAGTGAGTTCCAGGACAACCAGGGCTACACAGAGAAACTCTGTCTTGAAATAGCAAAAAACAAATAAACTAACCAAACAACAACAACAACCAGAAAACCTTCCTTAGCAGAAGGTTCCCTTGAATTGGACTTTGGTAAACAAGAGTCCTTAAACATTCAGGAAGGAAGTGTTTTTATTCCTGGCCAAGGAGTGAAATCAAGTAGCTTTTTAAATTACTCCATTTTCTTTTTATGAAGGTTTAGAAACTGTCCACAGTCCATAAAGGACAAATTCAACATTTAAAGTTGACCTTTCATGCTATAATCTTTCCTGCAACCATGTAATTAATACATTTAGTTTTATGAATATAAAGAATACCATTAACCATATTCTTTTGAAATACTGAATTGCACAAGAATTATTTAAAAAATTAATGGATTAAATTTTTGCTAAATATACTATTACTTCTATTAGTTTATTTCCCTATACATTTGATCGCTTCTCCAACACTGATGTTCATTCTAAATGCTTCAGGAAATTTCCAGGGTCCATCAGACACAATTCTAAAACATATTCTTTTGTAGACATAATTTCTTAATTGTGTCTTTTGAGTTAGGTTTGTTCATTTCCTCTTCCTCCTTCTCTCTCTCCCACACAATTTACTTTTTTGAAATTTTCATAGTCGTGGAAACAATGAAACTTGTAATCCAAATCCGTATTGGTGAAAATCAACCAACAATTAGTGAATGGTGAGAGGAAAAATTACATACCTAGCAACTAAAGTATTACTAAACTTGGGTGTCACAGTCTGAGCTCCAAGCCAGGGTCACCCACCTGTCCTCTATAAGCCAATTGAGAGAACCAGATTAAGAGTGGAAAGCAGAAAAAGGAGATTTTCTCAATGTGGCCACACTGGGAAAAATAAAAAAAAAAGAGATTCAGCAACTACACCAAGTACAATTTAGGGATCCTGAGTGAGACTGAAGTTTAAATAGATGATGCATCTATTTCATTCTATTTTGGTTTTGTTTATCTAAAAGCATGAATGTGGCATTTCAAATGTCAAATATCTCCTTATAATTTTTGTTTCTTTATTTGTATGTTTGAGTTTTGTTGTTGTTTTGTTTGTGTGTTTTTTTGGTTTTTGGTTTTTGTTTTTCTTTTGAGACAGGGTTTCCTTGTGTAACAGCCTTTGCTGTCCTAGAACTCACTTTTTAAATTAGACTGGCCCCAAACTCACAAAGAACTGCCTACTCTGTCACCACCAAAGTGATGGATGCTTATAAAATTGTTATAAATATTTTAAAATATTGAGCTGATAAGATGACCCCGAGGATAGATGCACTTGGCCCAAGGTCTAGGGACCTGAATTTGATTGCTATGACTCACATAGGGAATGAGAACCAGAACTGACTCTAATTTCCACATATATGCCATAGCACCCTTGTGCACACACACACCCACACACACACACACTCACTCACTCAGTCACAGAAAGAGAAATGATAGATCATAGATGAAAGACAGCTTGATAGAGATAGATTGATTGATAGAGATAGATGATAGACTCAATAAATAGATAGATAGATAGGAGAGTAAAAATAAGCATATCTAAAAAAATATCAATCATTGGGCCTTCCCCTACAAATTTATGTAAGTGTAGCCACATGCACAAAAATACCAGTACACATGTAAATACATTCTCTCTCTCTCTCTCTCTCTCTCTCTCTTTCTCTCTCTCTCTCTCTCTCTCTCTCTCACACACACACACACACACCACTCTCGTGTATACATGAAAGAAAAGTAATATTATTTTTGGACTGTCATTTATTCAGGGACTGTCATTTGTACAAGGATTATGTTTCCTTCTTCAGAAATATTTCTCATTTTTTCCTCTCTATTTTATCTTATGGCAAGTGGCTGGTTTATTTTTATTCTTTCAGTACAGTGGAGATAAACAGATTCAGGTTGGTTTGAACATTCATAGCTGTTCATATTCTCCCTTTTCCTCCCTTCTTCCTCTCCTCCTTTCTCTCTCTCTTCTTTCCCCATCTCAAAAGTTCTAATCTATATCACCCAACAGGCTGGTAACTGTCTATATAGATGCGTAGACCAGGCTGACCCCCAGTTTACCAAAATCTCTCTGCCTCTGTGTCTAGAATGAAGCGCAGACTGAAGACCTGTACTATCTAGCTTATGCTGTCTCTTGACATCTATTACCCCTGATCCCAGAGCACCATTCAAAGCTCCTAAGTACTCTGGATTATTTGGTAAAGGCTTTGCTGGGCACTTCAAAGTCTTGCTAAGTTACTGAAACTAGAGAACAACGTGAAAAAAAAAGGCAAGGTAGTTGTAATAAGTGGGCTCCCAAAAGTGACTTTTAAAAAGTATAAAGAAAAGATTTTTGAGCTAAAAGAAACTAAGAAAGTCAAAATCAGATTTTGAAGTATCTGGTTTGCTTTACATTTAAATATTTGAAAGATAAGCATACATCAGATTAGGTACATATGTTATAAGCAAAGGAAATAAATAAATAAGTGAGTATCATAGACTGGTTCATTCTTTTTTCTACCATAAGTTTGTTTCACAAAACTATCATAAGTAAACGACATTTTATTATAAATTTAAAATTTACTATGATCATAATTACCACCTAATGCCTCCAAGACCCACACCCTACTTCCCTACCCACTCAACCGTCTGCTGTCTTTTTGTTGTTGTTGACTTTTAAACCCATTGAGTACAGTTTCTGCTTCCATATACTCTTGGACATGTGGCCATCCACTAGATCATATTTAACCTATCAGGGTCAGAGCCATTGAAGAAAGCTGACTATGTCATTTAACAGTTATCAATTGTCAGTATGTCCTCAGATAGAAGAAGTATTTTATGCCCACCTCCCCTTGGCATGCTGGGATTCTGTCTGACTTGACCATGAATCCCCTACTGTGTTTGAAAAGCACTGTTTTCTTGTAGTCACCTACTGTCTTTTGCTCTTACAGTCTTTCTTTCCTCTTTTACACAATGATGCCTGAGCCTCAGAAGCACGGGGGGGGGTTGTAATATACGTGTCCCATTTATGGCACTGCAGTCACTTATTCTCTGTCCTGTGACTAGTAGTGTGTTTCTGGGTTAATTTCAATCTATTGCATAAATAATTATCTCTGATGAAGGTTAAGAAATACAATCATCATTGGGTATAATGATACGTCATTAGTAGTCAATTTAATATTTGTGTTGATTTAGTTAACTAATTTTTCAGAACTAAAAATGTGATAGAATATAAAAATATTGAGAACACAATGCATTTCCATGTTAAAGACTCAAAGACTAGCATAATTTTATGGTATAGTAATCAACAACACATAAACAATAATTGGCAAATGACTAAATCATCAAACAATGAAAATTTAAATTGAGCAACAAATTTATATTCTTTTCTTTTATAATTCAACATGTCTTGATTTCAGGTATTGTGTGCACAGAAAAGAATATGGTAATTGATATGTATTCCCCCAGTGACAATTTAGAAACTATGCATAGTTACTAGCTAATATGTGATATAATTTTCTGTATAATTCTATCGTGTCATTTAAGAGACATGTTGTTTACAAAATGAATCCAGAGTATACCCTTTCCTGACTAAACTAGAGTATGTTTTTATTGTTATTTTCTTCTAAATCACAATGTGTCCAAATTCTCCTCCTAGTTTTTATGAGCTTAGAACAAAGGCACAAGTTTGGAAATTGCATTAATGTGAAAAGTACATAGTTTTCTGAAAGTTGTTCTATGACAGTATTTAAAACAGTAATTGAATAAAACAACTTGATTTTTATTATTTGATTTCAATAAGTTGTCCTATGTACCACTTATAAACTAAAGGCAATATGGCATAGGCAAAGAAGAAATGAGGTTTGTATACATGTCTGCATTGAAGAATAAGACAGTTTTTAATGAAGAAATAAATTTTGTGGACCTTAAAAGAGAGCCAAGACCCAGGCATTGGTGGTGCATGCCTTTAATCCCAGCACTCAGGAGGCAGAGGCAGATCTCTGTGAGTTCGAGGTCAGCCTGGTCTATAGAATGAGTTCTAGGACAGTCTCCAAAACAATACGGAGAAATCCAGTCTCAAAAAAAAAAAAGAGGGAGGGAGAGAGAGCCAAGAACTAACTTTATTTCCAAGAATTCTAAAAGAAATTTTCAAGATGAAGATATAGTGAACGACATAGCATACCAGAAAGTATTTAGATGATAAGCTTTTTAATCTGGAAGGTAAGGTCAGCGTTTTCCTCTGACAGAGAGGTAAATCTGAAGGTAAACTTCAATAGACAGTGAGTGAATGGTACTTAAGAAACACTGAACTCTTTGGGACATTGAAATAAGAATGCAAAAAAATGTAGGAAAGTAGTAAAGGCTGTTTTTAACATAAAAGAGACTTGAGTCTCTTTCCTATGTAAATCTGAGTTAAGCAAAAAGTGAAAAAGTAGAGAAAATAATCTTTTTATTAATTCTTTTATGATTCTATTTATTTTTGTAACCACCTCCTTCCCAGCTCCTCCCAGATCTATGCTAATTCCCTATACACTCAACTTCAATTGATTTTCTTGCTTTTTAACTTTATTATAATATTAATCCATGAAGTCAATTTGTGCTTCCCAACTATTCATGTGTTGGGACCAAGAGTCACCGCTAAAGGATACTGACAGTTTATTCTGTCTCCCAGAAGCTGTCAAATGACAATAGGTCCTCTGCTATTTGGTGGAGATTGTTGGCCAAATCCAGCATGGCTGGGACTTGATTTAATGTGGGCAGTGAGGTAAAGAAGAAAGGATAGGGCACTAAGTAAATGACAGACACACATATACACAAAACCTGGGTCAGTTGGGCTATGCATGCTCTGAGGGATCCATACCTATTACTACAACAGTTCAGAACCTCATCTAGTTTATTATGTACAACACAGGGGAAGGAGTTAGCTAGTCTCAGTAGGAAGTTTCTATAGGGGAACAGTGTCACTGTGTAAACATCCAGGAAGAGGAAACTGAAGTTGCTCGTGTTTGTTTGTTTCTTTGTTAGTTTGTTTGTTTCAATCATTTGTAAACACTTGTGCTTGGACAGAAGTCTTCCCTTTCTGAACCTGACGCTGCTTTGTATAGGTGGTAGTCTTCAGTCCTTTATATAGCCATCTCATATCAAACAATACACATGCACTCAGAACTTCACTTGCTCAAGGCTTCACTTACTCCTTTCAATTTAATTTTACTTTTAATTCCAGTAGCATGCACAGCACCTTCCAACATTATGAAAGTCAGCCGGTAGGGATAAAGTTTCCCGGTGAGTAGTAGCTTGATTTCTTCACTTTGTATGTTTCAACTGTATAGTGTCTTCAGCAGTAGCATCTTTTTTTTTAAGCCAATTAAAAGTACATGAGTTTTTATTGGTTGGAGAGCAAGAACAGGCTCATGCTTCAAAGTCTCTTGGTGCCCAAGCTCAGGGGTATAGCATTTTTAAAGGCAAAATTCACAATGACCATAATTTACATCAAAGTCAGATGAGGGTTAGAATCACCCTGAAAATTTCATTTCTGGCAGAACATAGTGATTATGTCAGACATAACATAACAATTATTTTAAACTTATACCTTCTTCATTTATTTTAGTTTGTAATAAGTTTGTATAAACATTAATTATTTTGGTCACGGCATTTGGACCATGCTCAAAGTCAGGAAAATTTCAAATGTGTTGCCAAGAAGACATGACTGTTGCCATACTCAAGGTAATGAAAATCTCAAATCTGTTGCCAAGCAGATGTGGCTGTTGCAGGGATAGAGAGGGCTGAGAAGTGTCTAAACACAAACACAGAATGGGGTCAAGGTAAGATGGCATTACCGGTTAACACATATGCAAGTTCCAAGGACATATGCATATTAGACACATGTACAAGTTTTAAGTATAGTCACATGTGGGTACATGTTCTCACACATGCAAATTATGAGTGCTGACACATGTCAGTGCATATCTGGGTGTTCACCCATGTCCAATATGAGTGTGGTCATATGACCATGGAAATGTCAATATTTATATAGGTGCATTCCAAGCACAGCCACAGGTCAGCATATATGAACATGTTCACACACGTGAAACTTTTGAGCATGCCATTTGTCAGAGCATATGCATGTATTCACATGTATATAATTTCCAAGTGTGTTCACTTGAATGCATATATTCATGTTGACAAATGCAATTACTAAACATAGTCATATCAATGCATATGTGAATGTTGAAACATGTGCAAGTTTCAAGTACAGCTAGAGGTAAGCCCATATGCTCATGTTCACATACTTGTTAAGTTTCAAATATGGCCACATTTAGCATATATGTTAGTTTTTACATGTATGTGAGTTCTATGCATGGTCTCAGTGGTGTTTGAAATAAAATGGCCTCCACAGTTTCACAGGGAGTGGCACTTGCTGGAGGTGGGATCTTCCTGAAGTAGGTGTGACACTGTTGGAGGAAGCATGTCACTGCTCAAGCTAGGCCTAGTATGGCTCACGGTTTCCTCTTCCTACCTGAAGATCAAGATCTGGATCTCTCAGCTCCTCTCTAGCACCCTGTCTCTCTGCATCCCACCATGCTTCACACCATGATGATAATGGACTAAACCACTGAATTGTAAGCAAGCCCCAATTAAACGTTTTCCTTTATGAGAGTGTCTGTGGTCTTTTCACAGCAATAAAGACCCTAAGACAGTCCCAAACACTCCCATATTAGTGCATTTCCATGTATTGACGGGTATACAAGTTACAAGCATGGTTGCATGTCAGCACATATGCACATGTTGACAGGTGTATGCACTCCAAATGTAGACACATATTGACACTTAGGCATGTGATCACATGCATGCAAGTTCCAAATGTGTTCTGATGTCATCACTTAATCAATCTTTGACACACATGCAAGCTCTGAGCCTGGTAACATGTTGGCACTCGTGTGTGTGTTAATGTGTGAAAGTTCTTAATGGGGTCACATGTGAATTAATATTTACATTTAAATATGTGTCCAAATTCTGAAAATAGTCACATTTATGCTTTGATACACCTGCAAGTTCCAATAGTGACCATGTATTAGTGGCTATGAATTTGATAACAGGAAAGCAAATTCCAAGCATGGTCACATCTCAGTTCCCTCTCCCTCCCCTTCTCCCCCACCCCCCACCATTCCCCCCAGTCTCCCACCCTACCGCCATTTCCTTCCACATAGGAGATACCTAGAGTCTGTCATTTCACTCAGGTAGGGTCCAGGTACTCCCCTAAGAGTCCAGGCTGAGAGAGCATCCCTCTTTGTGTTATGGACACACGATGTCTGTTTGTATGTCAGGGATGAACACTGATCCACTGCTCAGGGCCCCATAGGTTGCCCAGGCCTCTTCACTGACTCTCATATTCAGGGGGTCTCGATCAGTCCCATGTTGGCCTCCCAGCTGTTGGTCTGGGGTCCAAGAGCTCTCCCCTGTTCAGATCAGCTGTCTCTGCTGGTTTTGCCAGCCCATTCTTTGCCAATTTGCTCATCGCTCCTCTCTCTCTGTCACTGGGTTCCTTGAGTTCAGTTCAGTATTTAACTGTGGGTGTTTGCCTCTGCTTCCATCAGTCACTGGATGAAGGCTCCAGGATGGTTATAGACATCAACTTCATTATCAGGAATGGGCATTTGAGGTGGTCTCTGCACTATGGCTTAGCTTGCCAGTTGGTGTCATCCCTTTAGATCACTAGAGGTCACACTGGTGCCTGATCTGTCTTTTAACCTATGATTCCCTCTTTCCCCTATTCTATCCCCCGCCCAACTTCCTGTTCCCCCATGACCTACTCTCTCTTCCTCTTATCCCTCTCTTCTTCCCAGCTCCCATTCTTCCCCACCCCTTGCCCTGTTCCCCATCTGTTCAGAAGATGTTGCCTCATTCCTCTTCTCTTGGGTACCATGCATATCTTTTAGGTTCTTTCCTGTTTCACAGACTGTCAGTGGAAGTACAGACTGGCACTATCCTGATCCATAAGTAAAATCCATATATGAGTGAGTACATACCATGTTTGTCTTTTTGTGACTGGGATACCTTATTCAGGATTACAAATAATGCTGCTATGTACATAGTGGAGCAGATGCCCTTGTTGTATGAATTTGCCTCTTTTGGATATATGCCTAAGAGTGGAATTGCTGGGTCTTGTGGTAGATTGATTCCCATTTTCCTGAGGAATCTGCATACTGATTTCCAAAGTGGCTGTACCAGTTGGCACTCCCACCTGAATCCTCTCCAGAATAAATTGTCTTCGGTGTTTTTGATTTTAGCCATTCTGACAGGAGTAAGATGGTATCTCAGAGTTGTTTTGATTTGCATTTCCCTGATGGCTAAGGATGTTGAGCACTTTCTTAAGTGTCTCTTAGCCATTTTAGCCTCTTCTATTGAGAATTCTTTATTTAGTTCTGTACCCCACCTTTTAATTGGATCCTTTGGTGTTTTGGAGACTTGCTTCTTGAGTTCTTTTTAAATTTTGGAGATTAGCCCTCTGTCATATGTGGGGTTAGTGAATATCTTTTCCCATTCTGTGGACTGCCTTTTTGTCTTGACTGTGTCCTTTGCCTTACAGAAGCTTTTTAGGTTCAGGAGGGCCCATTTGTTAATTGTCGATCTCAGTGTCTGTGCCACCAGTGTTATGTTTTGGAAGTGGTCTCCTGTACCAACTCGTTGAAGAATATCTCCCACTTTATATTCTAAGAGTTTCAGTGTGGTTAGATTTATGTTGAGATCTTTGATCCATTTGGACTTAAGTTTTGTACAAGGCGATAAACATGGATCTATCTGCAGTCTTCTGCATACCAATACCCAGTTATGCCAGCACCATTTGTTGAAGATGCTTTCTTTTATCCATTGTAGTTTTAGCTTCTTTGTCAAAAATCAAGTGTTCATAGGTGTATGGGTTAAAATCAGGGTTTTCAATAGCATCTTACCATCAAGCTCTGGATAGCTCCAAGTGCATTGTGGATAGACTGTCATGTTTGGAGGTCTGTAGGACTCAGTATGTCAAACTCAAGGGAAACAAGCAGAGAGAATGCCAGAACAAGGTTGATCCATGGCTGGGCCAATAGCAATATACTGAACAGTGGAATGAGGAGAAGATGACCGGTATTAATCAGTTTCACTTGGCATGGAATTCCCTTTGGGCTTTTATACATGATGTTGTTTTTCTCACTAAAGAAGATGAGGATGGTTTTGACATGACTAGCATGCAGCTTGAGCTCGTAGCTTTGAGGAGCATAAAATCAGATCCCGAGGGTTAAAGACATTGGAAAGGAAACAAAGCACTTAAGGATGAAAGGCAAAGTAACATTTTAAAGAGGTGTGTTATCTGTGTGGCTTCATAGCAAACACAAAATACAACTTCCAAATCAAACTTTGCTTAACATATCATGACAGGACATAGGACTGATTTTACTTGAAAAGAAATTACCCAACATATTTTTACAGTATTTATTATATTTTAATAACAATGTATGATTAACTACTGCCTATTTAAATAGACCAGTGGCTCTAGATTTTTTTAATTTATTTTTTAGTTTAAATTTAGATAAGAAACAAGGTTGCTTCACAAGTCAGTTCCAGGTCCCTCTCCCTTTCCCTCCTCTCCTCCCATGCCCTCCCCCCAAACCCCCCATTATCCCCTCATTTCCCCAGGGAGGGTGAGGCCCTCCATGGGGGTGTCCATAGTCTGTCATTTCATATAGGGCAGGGTCTAGACCCTTCCCCAAAAGTTCAGGGTAAGAGTGCACCTCACATTGTTGGATGGGAGTCCAAAGTCCGTGTGTATACTCGGGATGGGTACTGATCTGCTGCCCAAGGCTCAATAGATTACCTAGGCCTCCTCACTGACACCCACATTCAGGGGGTCTTGATCAGTCCCATGCTGGATTCCCAGGCTGATGCCTGGGATTCAAAACTTAACCTTTGTCAGGTCAGCTGTTTCTGGGGGTTAAACCAGCCCAGTCTTAATCCCTTTGGTCATCAGTCCTCCCTCTCTATTACTGGCTTTCTTGAGTTCAGCTCAGTACTTAACCAAGGGAGTCTGCCTCTTCTTCGATTAGCCACTAAATGAAGTTTCTGTTTCCCAGACTCTTGGGCCATGGGATTGTAGGCTGGCACTCCCCAGATCTATGTCTATAATCCATATATGAGAGAGTACATGCCATGTTTCTCTTTTTGTGACTGGGTTACCTCACTCAGGATGGTTTCTTCTAGTGTCATCCATTTGCCTGTAAATCTCAGGATTCCATTGTTTTTTTCTGCTGAATAGTACTCCATTGTGTAAATGTACCACATTTTCTCAATCCACTCTTCGGTTGAGGGACATCTAGGTTGCTTCCAAGTTCTGGCTATTACAAATAATGCTGCTATGAACATAGTGGAACAGACATCTTTGTTGTATAAATGGGCATCTTTTGGATATATGCCTAAGAGTGGAGTTGCTGAGTCTTGTGGTAGGTTTATTCCCATTTTTCTGAGGAATCTCCATACTGATTTCCAAAGTGGCTGAACACGTTGGCACTCCCACCAGCAATGGAGGAGTGTCCCCTTTCACCACATCCTCTCCAGCATAAATTGTAGTTGGTGTTTTTGATTTTAGCCATTCTGACAGGAGTGAGATGGTATCTCAGAGTTGTTTTGATTTGCATTTCCCAGATGGCTAAGGATGTTGAGTACTTTCTCAAGTGCCTCTCAGCCATTTTAGACTCCTCTATTGAAAATTCTCCATGTAGTTCTGCAGCCCACTTTTTAATTGGGTCCTTTGATGTTTTGGAGGCTTGCCTCTTGAGTTCTTTGTAAATTTTGGAGATCAACCCTCTGTCAGATGTGGGATTAGTTAATATTTTTTCCCATTCTGTGGGCTGCCTTTTTGTCTTGCTGGCTGTGTTCTTTGCCTTACAGAAGCTTCTCAGTTTCAGGAGGTCCCATTTATTAATTGTTGATCTCACTGCCTGTGCTAGTGGTGTGGAAACTGTCTCCTGTACCAATTTGTTCAAGGGTACCACCCACTTTCTCTTCTAAGAGGTACAGAGGCTGGATTTATGTTGAGGTCTTTGATCCATTTGGACTTAAGTTTTGTGCATGGCGATAAACATGGATCGATCCGCATTCTTCTACATGCCAGCCTCCAGTTATGCCAGCACCATTTGTTGAAGATGCTTTCTTTATTCCATTGTATATTTTTTAGCTTCTTCGTCAAAGATCAGATGTTTATATGTGTGTAGTTTAATATCCGGGTTTTCAATTCGATTCCATTGTTCTACCCGTCTATGTTTGTGCCAATACCAAGCTGTTTTCAAGACTATAGCTCTATAATAGAGCTTGAGGTCAGGGATGGTGATGCCTCTGGATGTTGCCTTGTAGAACAGGTTTTGGCTATCCTGGGTCTTTTGTTTTTCCATACAAAATTGATTGTTGTTCTTTCAAGGTCTGTGAAGAATGTGCCGGGATTTTAATGGGGATTGCTTTTGGCAGGATTGCCATTTTTACTACATTGATCCTATCTATCCAAGAGCATGGGAGGTCTTTCCAATTTCTGAGGGCTTCTTTAATTTCTTTCTTTAAAGATTCAAAGTTCTTGCGATACAGGTCTTTCACTTGTTTGGTTAGCGTTACCCCAAGGTATTTTATGTTGTTTGTGGCAATTGTAAAGGGTGATGTTTCTCTGATTTCTTTTTCAGCCCTTTTATCATCTGTATATAGTAGGGCTACTGATTTTCTTGAGTTGATCTTGTAGCCTGCCACTTTGCTGAAGGTGTTAATCCGCTGTAAGAGTTCCCTGGTAGAGTTCTTTGGGTCATTGATGTAAAGTATCATATCATCTGCAAACAGTGAAAGTTTGACCTCTTCCTTCCCAATTTGTATCCCCTTGATACCCCTTTGTTGTTATATGGCAATGGCTAGAACTTCAAGTACCATGTTGAAAAGGTATGGAGAGAGTGGACAGCCTTGTTTTGTTCCTGATTTTAGAGGAATTGCGTTGAGTTTCAGTCCATTTAGTTTGATGTTGGCTGTTGGTTTACTGTATATAGCTTTTATTATGTTTAAGTATGTCCCTGTTATCCCAGATCTCTCCAGGACCTTTATCATGAAGCGGTGTTGGATTTTGTCAAAGGCTTTTTCAGCATCTAGTGAGATGATCCTGTGATTTTTGTTTTTCAGCTTGTTTATATGGTGGATTACTTTGATGGATTTTTGTATGTTGAACCATCCCTGCATCCCTGGGATGAAACCTACTTGATTGTGGTGAATGATTGTTTTGATGTGTTCTAGGACCCGATTTGCCAAGATTTTATTGAATATTTTTGCATCAATGTTCATGAGGGATATTGGGCTCAAGTTCTCTTTCTTAGTTGTATCTTTGTGTGGCTTGGGGATCAAGGTTATTGAAGCCTCATAGAAAGAGTTTGGCAAAGCCCCTTCTGCTTCTGTTGTGTGGAATATTTTGAGAAGAATTGGTATAAGCTGTTCTTTGAATTTCTGGTAGAATTCTGCACTGAGGCCATCTGGACCTGAACTTTTTTTGGTTGGGAAACTTTTGATGACTGTTTCTATTTCCATAGGGGTTATAGGTCTATTTAAATTGCTTATCTCTGTTCTTGATTTAGCTTTGGCAAGTGATAGCTATCCAGGAAGTCGTCCATTTCCTTTAAATTTTTGAATTTTGTGGAGTACAGGTTTTCAAAGTATGACCTGATGATTGTCTGGATTTCCTCAGAGTCTGTTGTTATGTCCCCCATTTCATTTCTGATTTTGTTAATTTGCATGTTCACTCTCTGCTGTTTTGTAAGTTTGGATAAAGGTTTGTCTATCTTGTTGATTTTCTCAAAGAACCAACTCTTTGTTGCATTGATTCTTTGTATTGTTTTCCTAGTTTCTACTTTATTGATTTCAGCCCTCAACTTGATTATTTCCTGGCGGTGGCTCTACATTTTTATTGTTTTGTTTGTATCTTATTTCCAAAACAAAAGTAAATAACAGCAAGTTGCAACAAATTGTAGCAAAATCCAGTAAGACTTGAACAAAAATAAATAATAAATAATAAAAATGCTGGATATCTCAATATTTCCTTCATAAAATGTATTTCTAAATTATCCATGAAAACATACATTTCCTCATTAAGGCTACACTCTTCCAAATACCTTGTTGAGGGAAAGTAACTTGGTCTGTGCTCTCCTACAAATTAGGAGAATGGATATATTTTTAAACAGAAATTATGGAACTAAGCCTTAATGCAATTTTGGTTTGTTTTTCCTTCTCCTGGTGTCTAAGATACTCAAACTTTGGGTAGAATTACTTTTTCTTTCTCTGCCTGAAATGACAAAGATTCTGCCCTACAAATGCTCCCATTATATAATTGATACTCACTAAATGTCAGTTTCATTGAATTAGAAAATCTACAAACCTTCACCTTCGTATCATTCCCTCATTGTGTTTGGTTGAATTCTAGGAGATCTGCAAATGGAAATGAGGGGGAAAACAACCTTTGACCCACACACCATAGAATATTTAGCAATTCATCTTTTGTCAGTATGGTCCAAACCATCTATTATTGGCATTGTTACAGATTTTTAATGAATGTTTTTCCATAGTAAAATTATATTCAAAAGGACGTTTTGTCTGTCCCTGTCACAAAGATTTTTATTAGCAAATTAAATAATTATACCAAAATATATATACATTAGTATATTAATTTTCTGAGATGCATTTTATTACTCTATATCATGTAGTAAGATCAAATACATAGTAAAAAACTTAATTTATTGCAGATCTACTCCACCTTCTAAAATGTTGGGTTCCTGGGAGGATGAGCACAATTAAACATATTTTTCTTTGAGTAGCACTGTCTGCATTTGTTAATCTGCTAAGACATTTTAGTACATAAATATATCTTAACTTACACATTAATAGAATACAAAAGCTACCCAAATGTTTATAAACCACACCAGAGTCTTTAGTAAGCATGAATTTTCAGTAAAGTTCTAGTAACAACAGTTGAGCTACAGATGCCTCCCAACTTGTATCTGTCTCTCTTCCTCCCTCCTTTCTTTCTTCTTGTTAGTAAATGGGTGTGAAGAAGATGAGCTTGTTGATCTAAGTTACAGATTCAGGTTTACCAGGGTCCTCTAAAAGGTGATCACTGAAATCACCCAATTGATGCAAAGTCTCTGTTGGGTTCCTTTGACTATCAACACTTTGTTTTCTGAGTTAGTCATGAGTGTCTTGGAAAAAAGAAAGTTTGGGGTTTTTGACATCTAAAATGTAAGAGAAATGAGTTCAGAGAAATTTCCTGATGCTTGATAAATGCTGATACAATGAAGGGATTGCAAAGAGAACTATGCCTAAGCTTTCTTTATTTTCATTTGTTTGTTTTGTCTGGGTGCTGGTCTTGGACGTGCTAGTCAACATTTCATGGGTTGCCAACTTGAGCAGGCAGGATCACAGAGATTTATTTATGACAAGGGCTACAGAAGAAAAAAACACATTTAATTTAACAAGTAGATATTGCTGTGTTTAAACAAAAAATAATTTTTGGGGTTTTTATACCTTCAGAAATTTAATGCAATAAAACTGATGTTAGGTCATATTTTATCTTAATTTATCTATTAAAAAATTTCAGAAGTAATAAAATGGTTCTCTAAAAAAATGGGGACAAACACACACACACACACACACACACACACACACACACACACACACACACATTTTTTTCCTATGTAGTACTGGATGTCCGGGAACTTTCTATGTAGATCACGCAGGTCTTGAAATCATGGAGATGTGCCTGCCTCTGTCTTTTGAGTGTTGGGATAAAAGGTGTGCACCTCCTCAACCAGCTTGAATTTATACATTTGAATGCTGCTATAGATGCTCTTTAATGTTCCCATTCAGAGGAGTAGCTATTTAATCACAACTCTGAACCACTTTAGAGTACCATTGACAGTGAGAGTACTCCTACCTGGCTTTGGGGGAGGCAGTATCAGAACTGTCAGACGCCTGCAGACAACTACCATTTGAGAGGAACAGTTCTGTATTAAACCCACAAGGAACAGCAACCGAGTTCCTGCTGCTCACTGTCTTTCAGAGCTGTGTTTCAAATTATGAACCAGAGTAGGGGAGAATGCACAATATGCTTTCCACTCTTCTCTTTGCTCAGTATTTCTCATTCTGAGCTATGAGCTAGAATCTATGCTGTACCACAAAAGTACAAACCACCATACTTAAATGGAACTCACCTACAACTATGGGGCATGTAACGTTTACTGTGTCCTGATGTTTATTGAATTTTCCTAAGAAAACACCAGCCTCCTTGTTCAGTTGGCACAGCCTAGCCTATTTGATCATGCTTTTTCTTTCTCTGGGGAATTTCTGTTGGCCTAAGGTTTTAGCTCCAGATAAACACATTTTGATAAATAGTTTTCCCAAATTACTGCTTATTTGCTGTAAATATAGATATTTTTAACTGTTTCATACTACAGCAACTATCTCAGGTCCCCGGAAATGTTTGTATTGCTCTACATAGCTGTTTTGTTGGTACTATATAACTGTAGTAACTTTTGTTTTTTTTCGAGACAGGGTTTCTCTGTGTATCTTTGGTGCCTCTCCTGGAACTAGCTCTTGTAAACCAGACTGGCCTCAGAACTCACAGAGATGTGCTTGTCTCTGCCTCCCAAGTGCTGGGATTAAAGGCTCATGCCACCATTGCCTGGCTGTTTAGTAACTTTTATAACTAAACTTTCTATTTACTTTGCAAAAATGTTTTGTGTGAAATTTTCAACTTATTTCTCTTATACATAAATGTATAGTTAGTAGTTTATTATAGGTATTATATTTGTTTTATCCATCAATTTCATTTCTGGTTTGTTTCCTTATTTAATATTATCATTGCTTCTTGGGTAATTTATTTTTAATGTTTGAGAACCTCAAACATGCATATAATGTGTTTTCATCAGGTCAATTTCACATTTCTATATCTCCAGTTCTTCCCCTATAATCCTGCACCTCTAGTCTACAATAATTCCTGAGCCTTGATGGAGGTTGTGATGCAGATTTCCCATTAGAGCAGAACACCGCATCATCTCTTATCCTGTGCATGTTGAATAGTTGTGGGTGTCTGAGTTCCGTCTTGTGCAACAGGCCTCAGAGTCCATAAGAAAGTTGTTGCCACTCCATTATTGTGAATGGAATAAGTGAATCGGTGCAGTATCTTTTCAGCTCATTATTGTAGGTCACGGGTCAACAGATGAGTGAGACTGGCAATTATTTTCTCCTTCAATAGTATGCATTATACCTTCCAACACTGAGAAAGCTAGCCATTAAGATGAAACTTCCAGGTCTGTTACTGGATAGATTTCTCCATGTTCTGTGACTGAAGAATTCATGATAACTTCATCAATAGGGACTCATTCAGACTTCTGGAGGGTAACCACGAATGTTAGCAATAGTCTGTGATTTTTTGGGGCTTATGAGACCTCATTAACTAATTCAAAACTAGGTAGCCCATACCTGGCACTGGGGTTTTTGTTTGATAATCTATGTTTTCTAGGAGAGCTAATGTTCCCCATTATAAGGTAGCTCCATTCTGATTTTTTTACATATGTTCATGTATGTATTTAAGAAAGTTTCAACAGGAGTAAGGCTCAAAATCCCCTTAGTTACCACTTCACTCTCCCCAATACCACTCTCCTTCTCCCCACATCCCCAATCGCATTTAATCATTCTAGCTCTATTATTCCCAGTCCCCTTCATACCGCCTCCATTCTCTCTCATCATAAGAAAGCCCCCTCTCCCACAATCCCTTACTGTTTTCCTGACTTGAAATGCTATTCCAATTTAATCTCATATCTGAGGATACATACACTTATAAGAGAGAAACCTTAACATGTTCTCTACATCAGGGATACTTCACTCAGTGTAATATTGTCAAGTTCCGTTTATTCACTAACACATTTTATAATTTCATTTCTCTTAATGGCTTAATCAAATTCTACTCTCTAAATATACAGTATGTTCTTTATTTAGTCATCACTTGATGGGCTTCTGGGCCATTTTCTGGCTATTAAGAATACAGCAGCAATAATCATGGATTATAAAGTATCTTTGTGTTAGGATTAGGAATCCTAGGGTTATATGGCCAAAGTGGTAGATCCTGATCATACGATAGATCTATTTCTATCTCTTTGAGGAACCTCCAAGCTAATTTATATGTGTTTTTTTTATCAGTTCCACCACAACAAGCAATGAATAAATGCTGCCTTCTCTCCAAAGTCATACCAGCATTTGTTGTCATTTTAGCCATTTTTAGTGGAATAAAAAGAAATCTCAAAACAGCTTTAATCTGAATTTTCCTGATGGCCAGGGATGTTAATGGTTTTCAAAAAGTATTGCATAAGCACTTATATTTAATATTATATTTAATATTTTGAGAACTCACTGTTTAGTTCCATGCCATAATTTTTAATCAAGATGTTTATTTTCTTAATGTCTAGAATTTTTGTTTGTGTAGTTTTTTTGAAGTTCTTTAGGAACTTGGAAGACATGGAGAGAAATGCATAAGATGGAGCCCTGTCTTGCAAAGTTTCAGAGGGAAGAACCACTTGTTATTTTGAATTAATATCCTGTGGATGTGGTGAACCGAGGATGCAGAATCAGCTGTGATTAACAAGATACCAGAACTGCTGACATGAAACCTTTATGTTACTGGGACAATTGATGCTGGCCGGCTGGAGCTAAGAAATTAGTGGTGATTAAGAAGAGACCAGCATCTCTGGTGAAATCTTCTGGGAAGTGTTTCCTGAGAACACAGAGAACATGTGTTCCAGAGCCAGTCAAGGTTGTCATCCTGCTGGAGCCAGACTTGGTAATGTATAAGGGTCATCCAAGTGGTACTAGTTCTGAAAGCATGAAGCAGTCATAGAGAGAAGCTGGGGCTTGGCACTGTGAGAGGCCAGGAGAGGCCATTGGTGAAGGTGCAGCCTCGGTGGCAGTTGAAGATTCAGGACTGAAGGGGTCATACAAGGAATCTGAGTCTTGGCACCATGAAGAGAGTCTATAAGAGGCTAATAATGAATGCGCAAGCCAATTACAGCAGAAGACTCCAATATTTTGGAGATGCCAGTACCATGGGAAGACCACCAGGAACAGCAGCAACAGTAGAGAAGAGCCAGTGAGATCCTAGAAGACAAGTTGTGTGTGCAGAGCCAGAAAAATGACCCAAGCCCTTTGGAGGAGTCCAGAAGATTGTGAGTGGATCTCAGACATGGAATTGTTGGAATTTTGTTTTACTTTGATTGTGACTGTGCCCTTATATTTCCCTCTAGAAGTAAAACCATATTTTACTAGAGCCCACAGTTGAGAGACTTTGAAGTTTGAATGACTTTGGATTTTAAAAGAGATTGGTTACTAAAATTTTAATGTGTTTGAATTTGTAAAGACTGTGGGACTTTTGAAGCTACTAATGTTCTTAATGTGAGATCTTGTAGATGAGTAAGAAAGGAAAGGTTGTGGCTTAATAGTGATGTGTTTGGTTATCAAGGTGACAAGAGGTCAGTTGTACTGACTGGTGTTGTGTGTAAATTTGAAACAAGCTATATTCTTTAGAGAGGAAGGAGCCTCAGTTGAGGAAGTGACTTGATGAGATCCAGCTGTAAGGCATTTTCTCATTTAGTGATCAGAGAGGGAAGGTCCAGCCCATGGTGGGTGGTGCCATTCCTGGGCAGATGGTCCTGGGTATTACAAGAAGTTGGGCTGAGCAAGCCAGGGGAAGCAAGCTAGTAAGCAGCACCTCTCCGTGGCCTCTGCATCAGCTCCTGCCTCTGGGATCCTCCCTGTTTGTGTTTCTGTTCTGATTTCCTTCAGTGATGAACAGAAATGCTCAAGTGTAAGCCAAATAAATCTTTTCCTCCCCAACTTGCTTTTTGGACACAATGTTTCATCACAGCAATAGTAACCCTAACTAAGACAAATGGGAACACTAATTTTTGGAGGAGGCCAACATTGTCTTGGCATTTCATGTTGTTTATACTTTTATGATGGGGTCAATCATATGGAGTTAGGCCATTGTTATGGTTTCTTAGTATGAGTATCCTTTTCACCTTTGTTTAAAGAGTATTCGAAGCACTGTTTACTGTTATCCCAAGTTGTCTGGCTGGCTGGAGAGATGGCTCAGAGGTTAAGAGCACTGGCTGCTCTTTCCAGAGGTCCTGAGTTCAATTCCCAACAACCACATGGTGGCTCACAACCAAGTTGTCTGGCTATTAACTTGCTAAATTATGCTTAAAATTCAGTTTGGTAGGACATCATATTACTCCAACCTCAACTAGGTCTAGGTGCAGTTTGGAGGAGCAAGAATCAAACTTTTGTGTAGTTTGAAGGTTCTCAAAACAACCCTCAGAACTCTCTAGAAGGTTCGCAGTGTTTTAAAGTGTCCTTGCTAAGGTTGTAGAGAAATTGAGGATGACTTGGGGGAACTTGTGCAGGATTCAGAAACCTCAAACATCAGGGTGGAGTTACGGTGGGGGTGGAAATCTCCTACTTAGGGGTGGCACACAGAACACAAAGTCCTCAAGTGGCAGGACTGAGAGTCTCTACCAGAAGTGGCCTATAGAGTACCGCAGAACAGATGTCAGACTTCTTTGGCAATTTTCACTCTAAAATATGTGAATATTAATGAGGAAAGTCTATTAAATCCTTGTTAGGATATAGAAATCACAAATAGATGAGCTCCTGCTTCTGACATAGGTTGAGTCCTATTATAGACCATGTAATGTAACAGTATTAAAAGCCCAAAAGGAATTCACTGAAAATTAAATGCAATAAAAACAAAACCTGACAACAGTGTGACTATGAGAAGATGTGTGAGTGCTTATCATGAAATTCATGTATTTTTTAAAAGAAAAAGATGACAGATTTGGGGAAAAATCATTTGTCCCAGAACTACCATGATGGTGAGACATAAAAGTTAATGTGTAACCCCCAATGCACTAAAAAACAAAAAGCAACTGCCAGAAAAAATGTCATTCATTGAAAGAAATTTTTTCAGTTCTAATGAGAAGGATGCCCAGTACCAAGCTGTGAATTTCTGTGCAAGATGCTGCATCTAAATGCCTGACCATTTAAATTTGTAGTTTTAAAGTGATATATAATGCTTGTCAACTATATATTTAAAAATTTTTTCTATAAGGCCTTAAGTTAATAATATTTACTTGTAAAAATGGGTATGTAAGAGTGTATAGAATACTATTTAAAGAGTTAAGAGAAGAGTGTCTGAAAGATAGACAGATAATTCCACAGTTAAGAGCACTTGCTGCTCCTACAGATGACTTGGATTTGGCTCCCAGAATCCACACTGGGATCCACAGCTGATCTGGAATGATTTTTAGGCCTCTAAAGCCATGGGGTATGTGTGAAGTATGCTTACACATACAGGCAAAACACACACACACACACACACACACACACACACACACACACACATATTAGGAAGAAATTCTAGAAAGAAAAGAAAAAGAAAGACTATAATCTCTAGGTATATTAGTTATCTTTCTGTGTTAAAATACCATGACCAAAGGTGATTTATAGAAGAAAGAATTTGTTTGACTCATGGTTCCAAGGGAGACTCCATAATGACAGATGAGCTATAGCATCAGGTAGTCAGAGCTTCAAGCTGAGGGGTAACATCTCAAAAACACACCCAGGAAACAGAGAGAAAACTGGAAGTGATGAGGCTATAAACTCTCAAATGCTGTTCCTAATGATTTTTTTTTTTTTGGTTTTTCGAGACAGGGTTTCTCTGTGGCTTTGGAGGTTGTCCTGGAACTAGCTCTTGTAGACCAGGCTGGCCTCGAACTCACAGAGATCTGCCTGCCTCTGCCTCCCAAGTGCTGGGATTAAAGGCGTGTGCCACCAACGCCCGGCCCTAATGATTTTTTTTCTCCAGCAGGGATTAATCTCCCCAAACAGCACCACCAAGGAGGGATTAATATCCAAATACCTATGCCTGTGCAGGATATTTTTCATTCAAACCACTACACTGGCTCAGCTAAATTCCAACTGATCTTTTGCATTGTTACCTTGAATAATAAGAATGAAACAGGACATAAGAAGGAGTGGATCCAGAGAATTAATCCTGAGACACACATTGAAATAATGACCTTATAAATTCTAATGGGTTTATCATAAAATTTCATGTAGGTCACCAAATAAAGGTACCTTTCCACACAGTATGACCTCTAATATATATTTCTCTTGTTATATTTATAGGTAAAACTGGTAGCAAAGCGAGGAGTTTAGGTTCAAGATATCTAGAAACTAATTATCTCTGTGATACACACACACATTTACATGTGTTGAAATATTTGCTACCTTATTACTTCCAATACTTTATATGGTATGAGTTCTCATAGGTTTATATGTGGCCATATTTTTAGTAAAATGGAATCAAATGTATCATCTTAGTTTAAATCACACAAAGTTATAGATATCAATGGTAAATTAAAATTACAGATGATATGTATTAGATGACCCCATATTTGTGGCTCTCCCTTTGCAATACCTACAGAATTATTAATTCAGACCATTGCGAGTGTTTTTCTCTTTTAAAGTATTTTTCAAAATGACTGATCATGTGTTTTAATTTGACTAAGAAGAATATTCTACAATATGATCCTGTAAGACCGTGAAGCAGTTCACAAAAGGCATCTAACATTTATCATGTTCCTTTACTAATTGGCTTTCACTGTGCATGAAGGATTAATCTATTTACTTGACAAATATTTTATTGAGAAGTCAGTTTCCCAGCCTAATATATATTTGCAATTTTGTGGAGCCTATGTCAGTATTTGATAATGTTTTTCCTCTTGATAATTTTCAAAAGGTCATAAAGCGTCTGTTTAGCTTAATATGAGAACAGTCATCTAGTGATGTACAACATTAGCTTTTATGCTTTTGTCAAGAGAACAGATTTCAAATCTACATGTATAAATTAAGTCAACCTGTTGCTGTTTTTATTAACTCATGAAACACCTTCTTTACAAATAAAACCAGCTCAAAGAATCCCCATATATAGGCTCTAATTTCATTATTAGTGCATAATCTTTCTGCTATGTAAAGGCATATACATATATGCATGCACACGTATATTTGATATATTTTACAAGACATTTGAGCATATATTGGTTAAGTCCTGTCCTTTTATACAAACTCTTTCAGTAAACATTCCACATGTACTCACCATATAGTTATTAAATACAACTTCAGCACAGTACTATTTCACCTGTAACTCATATTCGAATGTTGCCAGTTACCTTGTAATTGACAGAATTGACCAAACTTGTGGTTGTTAATGCTCAGGTCATGGACAATTATGCAAAGCTACTTGGAAATGGCTTTCCCTGGGTCCCCCATGAACAGCGTCTACATATCTTTTTCCTGTTGTTTCTTATCCTGAACCTACCTGCTGTTGCAACTCAATTTTTGGATGTGAGTGTACTATCAGCAAGACAGAAACACAGGCTGGTTTGGGGGGTTTTCTTTTTTGTTGTTGTTTGTTTGTTTTGTAAGCTTGAGAGTTCAGAGAATACAAAATATTTTGAGAATTAGTTAATGTGGAAAACATTTTCTGACAGGAAACAAATAATGGAATTTTGTCAGAAGAATTATATTAAAGTGGAATGTCAGTTTTTCAGTTGTATCAGACTTGAACACAGAGAAAAAACATGCCATTCTGTGTAAATGAAGGAGGAATTGAGAAAACTATGAACTAGAACCAGTAAAGAACAGAGTAGAGCAAGATTTAATTGTTCACATGTTCTGAAGCTCTGTGTCACACAAAAGCCCACACAGGCACCTGAAACCAAGTGACTGTAGCACAGAGCTCAGGCCTTCAGCCTAAAGAGGCCTATGTTCTGAAAGAGAAATAACAGATGTGAAACGGGTTGTAGGAGTAGACAGGAGACAAGAGGAACTCAGCTTCTAGATGAAGGAAGTAGAAATAGGCCTAAGTGTCGGACCAGAAATTAAAGGTCAGGACAAACTGTCCCTAGCAGTTGTATAGGAGAGGTTAATTCTTGGAAGATATCCTCTCTGGCAGTTGTTATGAGATAAGTTCTGCTCTGATGGCAATCAAAGCATGGGAAAGAACTTCAAAGTGCATGGTCTGTTATGTTTTGACACTAGGCTAGGAAAAGAGAGTAAACAAGAGCTTCAGGAGATAGAGAATTTGAGGAAAAGCTTTCTATATTATTTTGAGTGGCAGATTTGTTTGTTTTATTTGTTTCTTTAAATTTACTAATTTAAGCATTGGTTAAGGGACATTGTTACAAGGGAAATTTTTTAAATTAAGATTTAAATAAAATTAATGGTTTTGTGTGTAGACCTGGACTTTAATTCATGACCACAATTTAAGAAGTCAGCCCTAGAAGAAAGAACATCCTTGGAAACATGGGGTAAATGGAAGTAAATGCTTGAACTTACAGAGAAAAAGGTCTTGTGGTAAAATGAGGGAATTTGATGCTTCATAGAAGCAACTGATTAGATGATAAGTTCTCCATAGTCATATGAGGTTATCACACCTGGAATTCCTTACTTCTTAGACACTGCTAAATGTAGGAGAATTCTCTGATCCTTAGGTAATTTTAGATTTTCCTACTTTAAATATTCCTTCATAATAACAAGCATCCTCAATCCTTGCCTTTATATAAACAGTCATCCACTCTTGCCTCTGAGTTATATATTTGGCAGCAAGAATGCTGGTAGACATGTGAGCACCCAGGAAACACTGAGAGGAAGATAGTTGATATGCACAAACTCAGAGCTTCATGGATCAATGTCACACTTTACTATCTCTGCCATTTCTAGTTTAGGCAACATCTCCAACCAGGTGCTACCATTAGCAGTAGCATGAACAACTTTTCTAGATGTTTTTCATAGAATGTAACTTGCACTCTTTCTATGGTATGAAACAAGACACTGTTTGGGAATTTCTCCTTAAATTAAAATTAAGTCTGAACCACTCAGCACCTGAACTGTACTTATTTGTCTGGCATTATAAGTAATTCACATGAAGAACAGATAGATAATCAGGCCTGAGATTTTCTGTCTTGATCAAAGACATGAGGAAAAAAAATATATATGTATATATCTTACAATGATCACCCAACTTTATATTATCTGTTGAAAAATATCTAGAAATAAAAGTTTTTCCTCAACCTCAAAGAAAATATTAGAAGTTAATATTTCTATGTTAATTTTCGACTTCTTTATCATTGATATTTCCAGAAGTTATTCCTTGATACTATCTCATGTGTTATCATCTACAGAGTGTATTCTTAGGGGCCTTGAAACACACACATACACACACAGATAGATAGACATAGGACACTTTGTCACTTTGTACTTTTTCTTTGAATGTGCCTATTATTACTATTATTATTATTATTAAACAAGCAATCACTATGTAGCTCTGGTTTGCCTAGAACTTGCCTAGAACTTGTATACTGGGGTGGCCTCAAATCACAAACATCTGCCTGTTTCTACCTTCCAAGTGCTGGGATTAAAGATGTGTACTACCATATTCTGGGTCCTTTTTTTTAGCATATTCTTAACAACCTGATAATCTTTCTGAGCATGGTAATGTCCTGCCTCTTTCTCCAATGTCCCTGAAGTTTTAATGAATGGCAGGTAACTATTTGCTAAGGCGAGGTTCTCAAATAACAAAATATCAAAATCATGAAAAGTTTTGAGAAGGGTCTGTTCTGGAAAATAATCTAAATCTCTCCAACAAGTTGTCTAGTGATGTTGCTGCCTCTGCTGCTGATGCTGGGCCACATTTGAGAGCCACTACTCTGAATATAGACATCATCATTTTGATATCTAAAAGTAGCAGTAATTTCATGCATTATTGACAATAGAATCTAATCACCTAGTCACTATGAGAATGAATTCATGTCATTGTTTCCAACACAACTCATTGATTCCAGTATTTACAAGTTACTAATAAATGACCTACTTAACAACACTCTAAATAATGCAAATATTTGATTTGTCATGCAGCATTTGTAAAAACATTTCTTCTTGATGTTTTCACAGTTTTCAGCCTGTGAAATTTATATATAGAGATGCAAAAATATTTTAATTGCTATATATTAATTTCACAGAGTAATGAATTTTGTAAGTTTTGCAAACTTGTCTCTAATGTACTATGTCATATTGTTTCTCTGTTGTCGAGTTTGTCCCGCTTCTGTCTTATTCTCTTCCCATCTACAAAGCTAGCTTCCCCCACCACCTGTTTACTTTGAAGCCCCTCCCTAGACTGTACATAAGAGAAAAAAAAACTCATGCTACTATTTTTGTAAAACTGGCTTGTTTGGCCATGAAGTTAAATATTTACAGAGTTTAGGTTCCATGGGAACTTCTTTTTTTTTTTAAGATTTATTCATTTATTACGAATACAGCACCCTGCCTCCATGTACACATCAGAAGAGGGCGCTAGATCTCATTACAGATGGTTGTGAGCCACCATGTGGTTGCTGGGAATTGAACTCATGACCTCTGGAAGAGCAGTCAGTACTCTTAACCTCTGAGCCATCTCTCCAGCCCGGGAACTTCTTTTATACTTGTCTAAGTATATTCTTTTATCCACCTTTTTAAATAGTCTGAGTTCTGATCTGTTCATTTGTTTTCTTGGTAAGATTATATGAATCATATGTCATATCACCTACTTCATCTTTGCATACCTTGATTATTTTTATTAATTTGTTGAGAATGTCTATAAATTCCTCCCAGATTTAACTGTTTTATTCACCCACTGAACTATGTGTCCCCTTTTTTTATTAAACGTTTTAATGAAAAATTTTTCTCATACAACATATTTCGATCCTATTTTTCTTATCCCAATTTCTTCCCAGATCATCTCCTGCTTACCCACTCAAATATATGGGGTTTTTTCTCTCTCCCTCTACAAAAAAGAAATAAGTATGAAGGAAACAAATAAACAAAATCAAAATGAACAAAGAACAGGTAATAAAAAATGCCAAAACAAAGCAAAATGAGACAAAAAGTCTACAAAAGTAACATTGATTTAGATTTATATTGACCAACTACAAGCAGATATGGGGCCTGGCATACAGTGTGGGTAATATACCCAGTGAGAATCCATTAAAGTAAACTGACTATTTTTCTTTGCCAGTGGGTATCAGTTGCAAATAACTTCTTGGTTAGGAATGGGAGCTTTATTATCTTCCTCCTCTAAGTGCTGCATTGATTCCATGAAGACCAGCCTTCAGCAGTTTAGGGATTGAATGGAATTCACAGAGTCCTTGAACTAATAACTCTTGATGTTTTTATCTGAGGGAGTAAAACTTAATTCTCTGGAAGGGTTCTGTGGTGTTGTCTACGTAGCACTGATATGGGATACCCTTCTCTATGCTGAGAATATGCACTGCTTTTATTGGCTGATGAATAAATCTGTTTCAGTCAATGGCCAGGTAGAATATAACTAGGCAAGAAATCAAAACAAAGATGCAGAGAGGAGGAAGATCAAGTCAGAGGTGTCATGTAGCCACCAAAGGAGTATCATGCTGGAGCATTACTGGTAAGCAACAGACTCATGGCAATACACAATTTAATATAAATGGGTTAATTTATAAGAGACAGCTAGCCAGTAATATGCCTGAATCTTTGAGTAAATAAATTATAATTAATATTAATCCCCTGAGTGTTTATTTCATAAGCAGCTGAGGTAACTGACAGGTGGGATGGAAAGAATGGCATTACTATTTCTCCTGTTTACCAAGTAAAGTATCTTTCCAATAGTTCCTAAACATCAGATATGTTTTAAGTTTAGTTTGTTAATACATTGTTTTGTTTTACAATGCTACATTAGACAGTAGGTTTAAATGATTTAAACCTATTTCTCTTGTATTGAAATGGACACAAATATGATTATAACATTTTTTCATCTTAGGAAATGAAACAAAACAAACAGTAATCCCATGTTCCTGAAACTTAGGCAGCAAAATTCAGTATAGAATATTAATAAAAGTCTGTGTGTTTTGGACTTGTATCAAAATAATTCAGAAAAATGTGCCTCTCTCAACAGGACTTGTATTGCATTTACTATTTGGGAATCTGAATGAATAAGGGAGCTTGACATGACAACTGTGATACAAATGAGCAAAATCCACTTGTTTATGGGTATTTTTAATATTTCTGCTATTTATTCTTCTTTCATACAATAGACCCTGACCCCAGACTCCCCTCCCTCCACTCCTCCAAGTTCTCCTACCACTAGGCCTCTCTACCCCAAATCCACTGATATTCCCTTTTCCTTCATAAAGAAGAAGGTTTCCCGGGAATATAAATCAAGACAACATAACAAGCTTCACTAAGACTAGTCACAAACCCTCATATCAAGGCAACCCACTAGGAGGAAGTGGGTCTCAAGAGCAGGCAAAAGATTCAGAGACACCCCACTTCCACTATTAGGAGTCCCACAACAACAACAACAATAACAATGACAACAAAACCAATGAGGTGGAGAGGGCTGGGGATGGGGCAAGCCCTGAGGGGATCTAACTTGTTTATCTTCTTAAGTGTTAACTAACAATGAAGAATACAAAAATGTGAAAGAGCAAAGAAAAATTGAATCGTGTCACTCAGTTAAAGGCCAGTGCTTGCCTTGGGGCCGTTAAGGCCAAAATAGCTCCAAGAACACCTGTGTATAACCAGTCAAAGTAAATGAACGCATGACAGAACAGTGGAGGCAGATGGTGCCTCACCATTTTATCAATAAATGGGCCACAGACAGGTTGAAGAATGGGTCAGGTAAAGAGAAGTATTTAGGTGTGAGCTAAACAAGTTCCTTGTCTGAAGAAATAGCTTAGAAGAAAAACTACTGAAATTTTAGAAGTGGATAACTGGATAAGAATTGGATGTAGAGTACAGTGAGAGAGATTGGCAGAAGGAACCTGTCATTTGAGAAAGGAAAGACCATAACTCCAGAGACAAGAAACCAAAAAACAAACTAGAGCAAGACATCTAATACAATGAAGTGTTTCAATAGAATTACTCTCACTATTTCTTCTTTCTCTTTACTTTTATTCTTTTCCTCCCCTATCAAAAGGAACTCATTAAGTAAACTGCAAGGTGGCATTTAGGTGACAGTACTGCCTATTTCATTTCAGTCTCATTATTTGTACTAGTTTTTCAATGCTTCATAATCACTGCCATAAATATTAAGTAAAAATTATTTAAGAAGGACTTAAAAAGAATTATGCTGTCCCAGGAATTTCTGCCTCCAGATCATTAAATAGCTGTTTCTAATCCTATTTTTTAAACATCTTAGTAAGATATATATGTATGTATGTATGTATGTATATATATATATGTGTGTATGTATACATATGCACATATATATGTATATAACCTTAGTCATATTTTTGCTTCTAATCATTTATAGGTATTTTAAAATTTGATAGAAATGTGAATAAGAATACTAATTTTGAGCATCAAAGGGCTGGCAAATGGTGCTGATTAATATGCCCCCATTTAAATAGCTAGTGATAGATAAGTCTTTACGTTATGTAAAATGCCACTTACATGGTAGCCATACTGTGAAAATATTCTTGTATATGGCATTTATGTGGCTATTTTGGTAATTTATAAGCATCCTATGTTTCCTCTTAAGATCAAACTGAAATAGAAGGAATGAGAAGATAATGATGATAGTAATGATAAATAAATCTACTTATCTGGATTTTCAAGGAAGGACTTGCTCAAAAACGCATAATGTGTGTCTACCTGAAGTAACATCCACCTTGAAGTTTCATCTGTGTGCAGTTGTTTTATTGAGTAAGGACACTCAGAGAACGATTACAATTTAGCCACATTTGAATTAAACAGTTTGAGTGACTACTGTGGTGATTAACTTTAAGTAAATTGACAAAATGAGTGCAGCCTTGATACTTTGCAATGAAACAGAACTCTGACTACCTTTTAGCATCTAGTTCTGCATTCAAATTATTATGGGTACTCTATTAGGCCTGCTCTAGAAAATGATGTAATTTGTTTTTGTTGCACTACTGCTAGTGAACTTCCACTCTAGTGGTGACTAATTGGCCATTTGAGTGCCAAAAGGAAATGGATATATAATGATTGCTAGTATATAAAGAAAATGAAAAAAACAAAAACAAAATTTTGCAATTCTCAACTATCCTATAGCACCCATCCTTTCTGCTCTTAAAGCATAAGTTTTATGATACACAGTATACATGAATTTGGATTACTTCTTCCTCAAAAAAAATTAAGATAGATTTACTACTCTGTATTGACTCTTAAAACTTTACAACTAATCACAATATAGTAATTTCTTGTTAAGGCTACTTATATATATGACTGTCTCCATTTCCAAGATATGAGCAAACTGAAAAAATTAATGTTGTGTTAAAATATCTCAAGTTCATTGACTGCCTTAGTGCAAACAAGTTTCTTAGCTAGCTGTGAACTCTTTGGTAACTTTGGTGTATCATTTGGTACTCAACAGAAAAAGTCAAGATCTTTCCGTTATGTTCTATTTTTTCATCATAAATTTTAGTTCTCTTGGGGATTCTATCTTATGGGTTATTTTGTGATGCTTTCAGTGGAAATGCTTGAGATATCAGAAATACAATACATTTTTTTCAAAATCCTCTCATGATTCATCCCATAGCACCCAAATTCTTCACTTGGTTTTCTGGGGCATGAGACTTAGGACATTTACCACAAAGTAGCAGAACTTTGGTGGGTACAACCAGCCTCCAGGAATGTGGCAACATGCATGCAAGCATATGCAAGGCTTTGAGCACCTCTCCACAAAAGCAAACTCTACTGACACACTCAACTGTTGTACCCCATTCAACTTTGTTTTTACATAGCCCTTATTAGCTTTCTGAAGCCATTTCTAATATCTCATTTCCTCCACCTTCCATCTTTCATCAGAATTGATTATCTGCTGAGTTCTGATACAAGTGAAAAGCACCCTAACCTGAAATCAGGTTCCCTTTAAAGAATGGAATGTTTAACAGCTGATGTCTCATGGTCATGATATATTCTGATGACCCATGTTATGCGCAAGTCAAAAGCTACACTGGTATTAGGACTTGTGTGTCTGTCTTATCACCAATACCCATGTACTAGTAGAGTCTGACAATCATGTATTGTTGGTTACTTGCCTCAGGCTCTTCTTCTATCTCATTTCCCCCAGTGAACCTCAACACTATAAGGCAGTAAAACAAAATCAAAGGGAACATAAACATTGCACACTGAATGTGAGTCAACTTACTTTCCTACCTGCCAGTTTTTAAATAACCAACATGGAGACTTAATATTAAAATGGTCTGATAGCTCAGGCTTATTACTAACCAGTTCTTAAATCCATTTCTATTAATCTATGTGATGCCACTTGGCTCATTGTTTTACCTGTCCTCCATCATATCTTGCTCCCTCAGTGTCTTCTGATTACTCCTCTGACACCACCCTTCATCTTCCCAGCATTCTTTCTGCTCCAAAAACCCTGCCTAGCTATTGGCTAATCAGATTTTTATTAACAATGAGAGCAACACATTTCACAGTGTACATGATTGTTCCACAGCAACTGAATGTAAACAATTTATATCTGCAAAGCAAATATATGCTTTGAAATGCCCATTTATGTTAAGGTCAATGAATATTGTTGACTAAATATGTAAAATAATATATAAAAAGGAATTGTTCTTGACTTTGGACAATACAGAAGAATGACAAGTGGCATTGCTCTGAAACTGTTCATCATCCCCAGAGGGTGCCTAATTATAAAGGAAAAGATAAAATATACCATTGTTAATTCCATTTTATAGCATTGCTGATGTAATCTATTTCTAACTGTGTATTCATTTACAATAGTGGGGTTGGAAAACACCCCATTTCTCAAACAAATATTTAATTTCCTTTAGCAGAGCATAGAAAAGTCAATGCCTTATTCATTTGATTGTACTTTTAATGACTTCTGTGTCGGTTTCTCTCAGTAACAGTTTGTAAAGTTTTTTATCCATAATTTCATTGAGATCTAAGATGAGGCGTATATGGAAAGTCTTTTCACTATTTGTATTCACTAGTTAATTTTCATATTGGGTATTTTGGTTTCACATGTCTGTGCACCATATGTATGCCCACAGAGACCAGAAGAGGCATCAGATCCCCTGGAACTGATGTTGGAGATGATTGTGAGCTGCCATGTGGATGCTGGGTATCAAACCTTGGACTTCTTGAAGAGCAGCCAGTTCTCTTAACCACTGAACTATCCGTGTAGCCCCAACTTTTTTTTAATAATCAGCAATTTGGATTGGTAATTGGAGGTCACTCTATCTCATTGTCTTCATGAAACAAATTCTTAGCAGAAGTCCAACAGTTAGCACATGATACTTATTTCTAAAGAGATACTTTCTCAGTTGCTGTGTTTATTGTGTTATCTCCATCAGGTTTTTTATTGTTACACTACTACTTATTATCTATCTTATGGAATATTTTACCACAAAAGAAATCTACTTTTCAATATTTTACTAGTTCTTCTAGTTTTTATACAGTGTGTTTTCATCATAAATGCCCCATATCTGAACTCTTTCCAGATTGACTCCTTATTTACTAACTCAACTTTGTGTCTTTTGTATTCAAGAGTATTTTGTGAAGCCCATATATTCTTGGATATGTGACCTTATGTTGGAGTGTAGTAGACTTGTCAAGCTCTACACTCATATAGAAAAATGACTCTCTTTTTGTCAACAGTTGACAACTGTCCATAACTCCTAAGTAGGGGATAGGACATAGTGCTCAATTCCCCTCTTCATGCTGGAATTTGACCTGGCATGGGCTTGCATAGATTTTTTTGCATGCTGTCACAACAACTGTGAGTTCATTTGTGTAGCTGCCTTGCTATGTCCAGAAGCCACAACTTTTCTGTAGTCATCCACTGCCTCTGGCTCATACATGGTTTATGCTTCTCCTTGCTTGGTGACTCCTGTGATTGGGAGATGAGGATGTGCCATACATGTTCCATTTAAGGGACATATATTTTAAGAACTTCTTCAATCTAAAATGAACATATTTTATACATTTAAGTTGATATCCTCAGTCAAGACACAATCACACAATTTTCTTCTATGGAATCCACAATCTAGACTTCTTACAATCTGGTACTCTGTCTCAAGCCTAAGACAAAGAAGCAATCTATTGTGTGCATATTACAATACTTCCAAACTGACTATTCAGAATAGACGTTAGCTTCACACCAAACTTTTACACTCACTGCCAAACTAAAGGAATACCTTTCAGGGTCCATCTCTTACAATTGATGATACATTGTACAAAATATAAAGTTCTCTTAGGATGGTGTTAAGAGGTTTTCAATATTTGTTTAAGAAATGACATTTGGAGAAAAGGATTTTTTCCTCTCCTTTTCAAAGACTACTTTAGTGCTCTACAGTCTCTTAATTCCCTGGTTATCTATTATACTTCCACACTTATCACAGACTGATATGAACAGGTTGAAATCTTAAATGGTAGCAGGATATGACCTTAAGTTAGCATTGTTAACTTAATTGTTAGCATTATTGACTTTAAGTTAGCTACTAAAAATTGTTCACTGACAAAGAGAGTGTTTAATTATAAATGAAGGAACTTGTCCCACAGCTTTTTAAATATATTAAAAACTTTATATTTTCAAAGCTCAAACACAGTTGTTAACAATCTATTTCTCACAGTGGCTCTCTGAGCGAGCCTAGAACTATCACCTCCTATTTTTATGAAAGACACACTTGACCCATAAAACTCAGATAACCCCATCTAGGTCCTCATAGAGATGAAAAGATCATTACAAGTTGTGATTTACATATGCTAGTTTTCAGAGCTAGTCTCTTAGATTTCTGAACAAATTGAATTAGAAAGTCTAATACATTTTACTCTCCTGATAACATAGATAAACATATCTCATGTACAAACAATTATATTTTATTTTGTTTGGATTATTTCTCTTCTGTGTCCATAATCACTTGCTTAGATACAAGGAAAACATAAACAAACATAAAAAGATTTCTGTTCAGCTGAGTGACCCAAACTCCTTATTCTGATATTCTTTGCCTTGAGATGAATAAACAGACCTACGTTTTCCTTTTTTTCTCTTTTGATTTTTGTATCCTTTGGAAGTCTAGTGTTATTGACTCAAGCTAACTCATTGAATGACTATCTTTGACATTAAATTTATCATTTTTGCATTTCACTAAAATACATTTTTGATTGTATTGTTATAAAACACTGTAATTATGTAACATTTAATCTTATAGATTGTAGCTATATAATCTTTAATCTTTTTCCTTAGGATCTACAAATCACATTTTCATTAGTAAGACAGCCTGTAACATACAATGTGAATATTGATTTCACTTTTTTATCAGCTTTTTTTTTTTTAGTTTAGCAGTTTCATTCCAATTTGACTTATTAGTGGGAAGTGCTTCTGGTATCAAAAATACTTTAATTTAGCCGGGCGGTGGTGGCGCACGCCTTTAATCCCAGCACTCGGGAGGCAGAGGCAGGCAGATCTCTGTGAGTTCGTGGCTGGGATAGACCGACAGCCTCCAAAACAATACAGAGAAACCCTATCTCATAAAAAACCAAAAAAAAATACTTTAATTTGTTTCCATTCAAAGCACTGAACCACACAATAGTACTGTGTATTAAGTGAATCTGAATCACAAGATCATCTAAGTGTTTGTTACATTGTTTATATATGTCAATCAACATCATTTTGTAAAGCAAGTTATTCTTAATAGTACCCAAATATAACCTCATATTAGTATGGAGTTATTTATTAAGCTGATGCATATACTTTATTTTATCACAACTATGGCTATGAGTAGAAATTCCATTTAAATTTATATATTTATTTTTGAAATGAGGTAAGCATATGTTTAGAAATGAACTGATTTATGTAGGGTTTTTTGCTAAAAATTAAAATGTTCTTGGTATTTTTCATAGTTTTTAAAGAACAATCCTCTGATGCCCTAAACTACCTTGTGTACTAAAGCTATTATTGCATTTAAATTGTATGTATACAAAATCTTGTATCAAATACAGTAGCCAAATATGACTGCTTTTTCAATTACATTTCCTTCATGGAGATACTAGATTTGGCTTCAGTATTTCTGAGAACATAGCACATTACTCTAGAAAGGAGAATACTTCAATGTATCATCATTTTGCAATACAGTACCTACTAATAAAGATATAGTTCCACAAAAATAAGATTCAAGGATTGCATGTTATTATGAAAAATCCAGTAAACAATAGTATTAAATGTACTGTAAATATTTGTCTTCTGATTTTTCACTATCATCAAAGCTGTATTTTCTAAACACTGTTTTGTGAAGTTCTTGTGTGTGATTCAGTTTTCGTGAAGCTTGTAAAATATTTCGTGTGTATATGTGCCTAGTTTCCCTAGACTCGTGTGTCACAAGAATTTGATTAATGAATTGTAATTACAAATTGTTGAAAATAATAACCTCATACATTCCTATAAGATCCTGGTGATTTCTGTGTTGTTCATCTCAAATAATTAAGGCTGAACTGAGTGTCCGATCTTGACAAGGACCTCATGACAATGTTCTGAATACAAAAAGGGATACAAATGTTTTTCGTGTTTTTTTACTTCCTCCAAGACACAATGCATGAGTCAGACAAAACTCTTTAGATTAACTAGGCAGGAAACTTAGATAACATGTGCTTTCAGATTAAAAACATACTCATCTCCTGTTCATCATGTGCACAAGTACAGTCCTTGATCTTCCCAGGAAAAACTGAGGGAACCTGTGTTAGCACCAGATATGTCATGCAAATGATGTTGTGTAGCCTCTTATGTCTACAGGTCTGCTACAGACACTTGAGTGCTGATAGTATCCCTGTGGTTGCAGCTTTGAGGTTAAAAGTGGGTGTCCAATATTCTATTCTGATACAGCTCCACTGTATAAGTTACATTTCAGATGCAGTGAGTCCAATATTGAGGCGAAGAGGCATACAGACAATAGTATAAAACAGAAATGTGTGTTCATTTGAGAAGCTGCCATAACAGAACTAATTTATTCCCTGTTGTTTCTACACTTTCAAGCCAAATCCAGGCCCCTAGAAAGCCGTAATTCCCACCCTAGTCACCTTATTCCACCATTATAGCAGATTCCAATTGTCACTCAGCACTTACACTAGATCCAGAATGTCCTGTTTTGAGGCCATAAGCATAACAGGCATTCTGTGCTATTTGCAAAGTGTTCTTTTGGTCTTCTTCAAGAAAGAGCCAGCATAGTTTTAACTGAAACTATCTATACACTGTGGGATGAAGAAGAAGAAAAGTTAGGGGAATGTTTTCCAGATTCATCATACCCAACCATAAGTTCACATTTGGAACATGTCTAGAAATGCATTATAAAAATTAATTTATTCAAGTCTTACTAAACCAGCTTTGATCAGTATGCAGAATATGATCTTAAAAGAACTTTCCTTAATGCAAAATTTGTACAGCATGTGAGTTGCTTGGAAAATTATGGAGTAGTAAAAGCAGAGTATAAGAAGGTATTAGGTTAGATGATCCATATTGTCCTGTTAAAATTTAATTCCCTATGATTTTAAGTAAACCATTTCCATGATTCATTTAAATTCCGTTGCAATAATATTTGGTCATAGTATGGCCTAGGTAAAAACAATTGTGATACTTAGATGGTGTTGCCAATGTGATCCTCCTGGGATTGAGAGCATGTCTAGGAAGCATTTTTTAAATGCTGTTTGATGTAAGAGGGCCCAGTACACTGTGAATGATGTCATGCCAATGCAGGTGGGCCTGGATTGTATAAGATGAGTTGCCAAGCAAATCAGAGGAGTGAGAAAGCCAGTAAACAATTCTGTTCTTCATGGTCTTAGCTTCAGTTCCTGCTCCAGGTTCCTGCTTCCTTCAATAATGTACTGTAAATGTAAGAGGAAATACAACTATTCCTTCCCCAAGTAGATTTTGGTCAGTGTTTTACCCCCCAACAACAGAGACCTAACTAGAGCAGCAACTGTGAGTAGATTTCAACTATTATTTGTTTTCTATTACTGTCAAGCGTTGTCTAATGTATATAAATCAGTGTTGAAAATCTTTAAATGGGTTTTGTTTAGACTTTTTTTCTCTGGAGTACCTAAGATTTATAGTGCACATGATGAAAAATTAGCAAAGGAACATATGCTCATTCCATTTTGCTTTGCTTTATTATTTCAGCCCAGAAATGATTACCTTGAGCAACGGAATCCCCACAATTATGAAGGTAACACTAACTCCTTGTGGAATTTTTGTTTTAGCATTAAAAAAAGGACGATTTTGGATCACTCCTGATCCTTATCACAAAGATGACAACATCCAGATTGGGCGTGAGGTGAAAATATCTTGCCAAGTAGAAGCTGTCCCTTCTGAAGAGTTAACATTTAGTTGGTTTAAAAATGGTCGCCCACTAAGAAGCTCTGAGCGGATGGTTATTACACAGACTGACCCGGATGTGTCCCCCGGAACAACAAACTTGGATATCATTGACTTAAAATTCACGGACTTTGGAACTTACACATGCGTGGCCTCTCTGAAGGGAGGAGGAATATCTGATATCAGTATTGACGTTAATATTTCCAGCAGTACAGGTAAGAGGCTCACTCGTGGTGCAAAATGCCTTTACAATAATTTGAGTTTGGTGACATTAGAGAGGCTGAGAAGTCATTATTTTTGAAATTAAATCTAAATATCTAATAAATATCTGAATTGAGATATTGTTGCTTTTTTATTTAGATTTGCATGAGGTTTTATAAAAATTGGGTAAATAAAGTCAATAGCAGTGACAAAGTTAAGCTTTAAGTAAAATTATGCCAGCTTTTTAAAAATTTTTACATTAGCCACAGTCCTTATGGCAGTAAAAATATTATTAATAAAGTTAAACCAGTGACTAAGGCTGAAGCCTTTTTCTAAATTTAAAATTCAACAAAATTATGTAGATCTAAGACATAAACCTTGAGAGTTAATTTAAGAGTATTAAAAAAAACGAAATGTTTCTTCTACTACTAGAAACCTTTTGTTAAAGTTGTTGTTCAGTGCGACCACTTGGAGAATACAATGGTACTATGACACCTCAACAAAAATTGTCAAATACAAAAATATATTGGAGGGGAAGCTAAAAATGAAAATGTGCTGTCCTTTTACATTGTCTAAAGTGTTACCTCTAGACTTGGAAAAGTCCAGTGTTTTTTGGAGAGGATGTGGTAGGTTAACTCTCGGGATATTTTAAAGACCTGTGTGTACTTTGTCAGTCTGTCACCAGATTGTTTTAATTGGAGATTCTCTCACAGTTGTCGGTGAGAACTACAAATTTAGCTCACAGAGCTTGGCTACAGGAGAAAAGCTCCATGTTTGCATGTGCTTACGAGCCTGCTCTTCCCTTTCAGTCAGGCAGCTTTTGGACTCTTTTATGCCTTTGATTCAGATGCAACTCGGTGCCTTCTCTTGGTTCCCAATTGCAGTTCATGCTGTATTGATTTTGCCACTTATAGTCCATATGAAAGATTTGTTTTTATAAATTCTTTGTTGTAAAGTTTATATAGTTTTTAATCTGATACACAATCTATGTGAAAATAAATTAGAACATTGAAAGAATTTTATTTGTGCATGGCTCCTATCCTAGCTTAGGCAAAGCCTCTTTATATCTACCTGATCTCTAAATATTTGGACTAGCATGATCAGATAGATTTATTTGTGGTTTTGATGGAAAACTGTTGATACATACTTATTCAATCAACAGATATCCATGGGCTGCCTACATTAGTGTGATAGGCTACAGAGTACTGAGTGACATCCATGTAAGATTTCCCTGTAAGAGTAAAAAAAGTTCCAGGGTCATTTGCCCTTATTTTTGAAGGGTAATTTTTCAGAATTTTCTACCCTTAAAAATCATCCTGCTTTCTTTGTTTGTTTCTCCTGTTTTGTTCACTCATTTCTAGTTTGGGAACTAACCAGTGCACGCACACACACATACACACACACATACACACACACACACACACACACACACACACACACACAGCTTTTATTTAGCAGATTCATTTGAAGGATAGGAAACATGGCTCATTGGCTGTTCAACTTAAACATATTAGAACAGAAGAAAAAGGAGAATTGTTAAATCATTACTAGAATATGTTCTGTTAGTCACTTAAATATGGTACCTGCATGTGACGGTTTGAAACTAGGTATTGTGGATGACAAAGACAAAATCCCCAACCTCCATTTATAAAATCGCCAGAGTTCTAAAAGTTGGTCAGAGAACAGATTTTTGTTCAACCACAGCCTAATAGACATTAGAATAATTGTACTAAATCATCTTCACTATATGTTTGTTTTCTAAAGATCACAGCACTAGAAATAAAAGCTATATTAAGATTTCTAGAAACATACTCTATGCCTTCTCTTTCTTGCCACACACAAATCTGATGCTTTTCAAGGGGGATTCTGTGAAGACTAGATTTCCTCTGTACTGTGTTCAACACAGTCCCAGCATTAGGGAAAATACATGGCACATAGTTAAAACCAATAGATAATTGTTTAATACAACTGTGATCTAATTTATGGATCTGACACTCTAGTGTTATTGTCTTTTTCATTCTACTTCTGTAGTACAAGCACTGTTGGCCCCTCTTGCTCTTTCTCTATTTTCCACTGACATGACAGTAGATACATGTATAATTTGTTTTAATGTTTCAGTTTCAGGAACATATAGGACACATGGATGTTGTAATTTGTCTGGTAAAACTAAAAATATAGATTTTTATCAAAAGCTGTTAAGGTGCTCACATGACAAAATCAGTGGCTTTCATTTGAACACACAACTGTTATGTTCATGAATCTGGACACCCAAGAAATTGTATTTTGAGACAAAGACTAGAGAAGATAATTTTTAAACTAACAAGTATTCCCTTCGTGCTGAGTCTAGCTTGTTTATCACGTTACCTACAGTGCAATGATGCACCAGGTTCATTTACACAGTTCTCATAGCTAAGATTTTATGATTCTACTCATACCATTTAAAAGATTATTTCCACATCATAGAATTCTACACTCAACATGGTGCTTCAATATGAAAACAGACATGTTACAAATCAGTTTTTGATTAAGGAGGGTCCACAGGTTATGTCATAAAAAACGTCTCAGACTATTCCAATATAATAAAACCCCTGAGAATAGAGAGGGAATTTAGATAAATTGGTTGAGTAAGTGAATGAAAGAAAATGGAGCAATGTGATTCCATTATAGAAAACTTGCACTACAAAAATGATAATCAAAAATGCCTATATGTGTATGCCTTCTCAATTTGGGGTTTTTCTAATTAACACCATTTCAGAGAATTTAGCAATGGCCAGGTGGTCAGTGGTTTTACTATATTTAAATATTTTATATTAAATTTTCACCATTATAGGGTGATTTTTAAAAACTCTTCCTAAGCCTTCTGAGCCTGGTATTACACAGGAGTCTAACATTAATTCTCAGTTTTTACTCTGTTTCCAGGGATGTGTACGGGAAACTTAATAAGAGGAGTGTTTGTTGCCATGATAACTTTCTGCATAGCACAGAAATCTTTCTTAAATATCAGACCCATAGTCAGCATATGTGTTAGATGACACTTAAGGATGGACTGAAATCGGAAATATCCCAGAAGGCGACTTTTAGTTTGCAGAATTATTAATGGTTTTAAAAGACAATGATTTAGAAAAACTGTCAAGTTATATTTAGAAAAACTTTGGAGAGGCTACATATATATATTTCAGGGTCTATTCATACATTTATAGGATACTAAAATGACAGTATACATGACATAGATTATATATTATTTTCCATTTACTTCAATATTAACAGACACACACAAAGTTCTATAAGTTTTGAAATTTTCCTTCTATTAACCAGTTGTTGCTTTCTCAATTTAAATAGCCATTCATTTCTGATTCCTTTACTAAATCCTCCCACACACTAGGCTCTGTACCATTTGGAGATGGTTCAGACAGACATTGCTCTTAGACTACCCAAGCAGAATACCCTGCCTGATCTAGTGTATTGGAGCCAGACACTTTACTTGAACTTTGACCAGACTTCTGTAGATGCTCTGAGTGCTTCTGTGATGTAGATACAGGACAGTCTCACAGAGAGTTGAAATTTGATTTGAATTTTAAAGGAAGCAGAAGAAACAAACAGAGGATGAGTAAGGTCTCGGAAGTGGTAAAGCTTCTTCTTGTGTCATGTTCATAGCATTGGCATTACTCTGAGAAGAATCACATTAGCTTACTTTAGTCTTAATATTTCATTGCTGAAACCATATTTTAGGCTAGACGTCAGGTAACCTAAAGTACTTTCTGTGCATTGTTGTAAATGTCTGTTCTTCCTTTATATGAGAATAATTGGTAGAATAGGATTTCAATTTCCATAGGTTTCCCTTTAAAACATCCTACTGCTTCCTTCCCCCACTTCATAGTGAGGTCTTTGGTGCTCATCAGCTTGCATGCATTTCTTCACATGACTCAACAAACTTGTGTGTTTATAGTAAACTCAGAAATATGTACACCAGGCCTTGAAAATGAAAACAAATTCGGTTTTCTTTGGAATTCGTGGGGAGACATCTGGTGAGTAAATACAGCAGAAGATTCAGCATGGGATTGCAGGAGTGTGTTTCTCTGTTGTTTAGAGTACAAGGGGATCTCATATTACAGGGAAAGTAACAAGGGTTTGTGGGGTAAGCAAGATACAAAGACACAAGTGAACATGCGCAGTGATGACCACCTGGAAATGACTTCACAATGTCAGGTTGCTGCTGGCCATCCAGTGACTGTAACTCTGGAAAAGAGCAAGTGTCTGCACACGTGAAAGTATAGTGCTTGTGAGCTTGGGACTGCGGTGCACAATGAGTGAGAACCAGAAGTGAACATGAGAGCAAAAGAAAAACTGATTAAGCCCATTTCACTGCTTTTGCTTCTTTGTTCCTTTCTATTTCAAAAGGAAAGGAGGAGTCCTGGGGAATTTTTCTGATTAAAAGTATGTGTCTACATAAAGACTATAGTGAGGGGTGGGCTGTTTGCCTTGGTCAAAAGAAAGCACCTGCAGTTCAGATTTATGAATTAGTGCCCAAGTTACTAGACAGAGAAAAATAGTTTCTGTCTTTAATCCCCAAAACATAAAAGCTATGAACCTTGAATTGATGATGGAGCCAAGGGTTGGTGAAGAGTTGGGTAGTAGTCCTCATCTTCTCCAGCTGTGCATTTGGTTCAGCTACCACATTCTACTCTTGTATATTCTACTTAGTATAACAGCTAAGCTACCTTGGTGAATAAATGGGCATTGCTGCACTAAAACCTTATTTTTCAAAAGAGGGAACAAGGATATGTGCCCAGTGGTCATAGGATGCTGACCTCTAAGCTATAATATGGAAACCTTGCTCATTAAAATAAAATAACTAAACAAATGGACTGTGTAGACTTGCTAAAAAATAAAGATGAACTGCTATTATTTACCTGTAAAAACACCATTATATTCTTTGTAAAGATTGGTAGAAAGTCTGAGACTTCCCTTGTACTTCCTTCAAATGCATATTTTACTAAATACCTTGCTAAGCTGTCTGCCATCTGCTAGAGTGGTCCAAACCATAGAACTATGGAATGCCGCAAGTATGTTTGAGATCATTTTGTGACTACTCAAGTCCTCAGGTCTTATCCATAACATACAATTGTTTTCCTACTGCTATTATGTTGCTTATACCTCTTCCATCCCTCTGTTCATGTAAGCATATATGAACAGAGAGATGTAATACACACACACACATACACACACACACACACACACACACACACACGCACACACACACAAGAGTGCCTGAAAAGGAATAATATAAAAACCAAATAACTACAGCATTACTAAAAGTGAAATAAAAAACTTTTGAATCTCCTGGTTAGGAGGCCATTTCCTCTTTTTTATGCAAATTAAATCAGTCTTCCAGTCACAAAGATTGACTAGTGTATTTATTTCCAATAGTGCTACCAGACTTAGGTCACCACCTGTGCCTAGCAAACACGGTCCAGCCATGTACCAGGGTTCAAGCAGAGAGACTTTTTGGTTTTATTTAGGGAAAGAGATCATAAAAAGGGGGAAAGGAAGGGAGGAAACTGACCTCCAGAGACAGGAGCAGCAAGAGAGAAGAAAAAGGAAACAGGGGGGAGAGAGAGGAAAGAGAGGAAGGGCAAGTGAGAGAGAAAGGGAGAGAGGGGAACAGACAGAGGGAGAGAAAGAGAGAGAGAGAGAGAGAGAGAGAGAGAGAGAGAGAGAGAGAGAGAGAGAGAGAGAGAGAGAGAGAGAGAGAGAGAGAGAAAGGATGGGAGGTGGGCAGGGCCCCTTTGTAAGGGATCATAGTGAATAGACACAGGTGGTGCTCTTAGTGGCTGCAGCTGAGGGTGCATCCTGTCAGAACTCCAAGGAAAGACCCATGCAGATGCCTGAATGCTAACACAGACTACAGACTGAAGAAGGACAAAGACATTCAATGAGAGTCCTGACATGAGTGTGGGGTTTAAGGGAAAGAAAAAGCCTCTGAAGCAGTCCTCTGTATTGTCTCATCTCCAAATCTTCCCTGTAAGTCCAACGGACAAGTTATAAATCACAGTCCAGGATGCAGTTTCCTCCTCTGGGGACACCGAGGGCTCCAACTATTCCGTCTCCCAGCAGGAGATTCCTGAGAAAATACTAATTTCATGGGGATCATTCTCTCAATAATGTGATGACTGAGAAAGAGAGCACCAAGTGTGCTTTCAAGCATTTTAATTCCCCTCAGATAGGCTGGTGACAGTTTGTTTTAACTGTCCTGGGGATTGACCAAGGTAAAGCATGGTGTTTGGCCATGGTGTCAGTGGGGTGACTGTCCCCTGCAAACAATCATACTTCTTCTGTGGCCTTTCCCATTTTCCTCCTTACAGACAGTCCTCTTCTCCAGGATGGAGGGAGGCACAGCTGCAGAACATTCACCCTGAACAGCAGTCTAACCAGCACTCTACCTGCTACTGTTAGAGTTTTAAGAGGCCATTGTGTTCAGTGAATTTCCCAGGGAGACAGTGGGCTACAACTCTGCTCTCACACAGGATCTACACTTCCTTAAGTATGTGCACAAACTAAGGAAATTTTGGATTCAGAGTACACACAGAGATCCATCATTTTCCTCTGTGCTTTGGAAAGAATATTATGCATATCAACCAGTGTTACAGAGGATTGCTATATAATTCATATTGAGGTACATAAATCTTACCAAGAAGAATGTTTTACTGTTAGCATTGTTTATTTGAGGAAAAGGTTTTGTTCCATAAATGTGTTTTATTAAAAATCTGAAAGCGCTGTATTAAAATTTAAAATGCTTTCAAGAATTATTAAACATTTATCAGAGTTCTGCTGACTTGCATTAGTCCTGTATAGTTTAATGTGGAGCACAGAAACAAATCAACAGCAAGGGAGATACAGGTGATTTACCTTCATTCTGGGTTTGAATAGATAACACAGTTGACTAAAATTGAATATTAAATAAAAGTAGCAAATTTTTCTTAACATTTTAGTTTCTTCTCAGTTTTTCATATAAAATATTTAATCATTCTTACTGTAGATCTGATGGAGACTATGCCATCTGGAGCTATTATTCCCTTTCCTGTTTTTAACACCCAACTTTCAAATGGTCAAGAAAGCTTTGAATATTTTAGGATAAAAATGCCTTCAAAAGGCTTACTAGGTACCATGTTAAAATGTGCTGAATGATTTAAAAGATGTTGCTAAACAATACAAAGTGAATGTGGGACTTGGCAGGTGAAAATACTTCAGTTGAAAACCCACTAAAGTTTTGGAATTGTCTGACTTCAGACAGAAACCCTGCCACAATATTGAGTATAGTGTACGTGCCTTGAAAATTAAATTTGAGGAGCAACGCTAAATGAAAATGAAAGTGATAGTAAGTAGTAGCTGCTATGCAAAGTATCACAATTGTAGAAATAATGAATGAATACAGTGCAAAGTCAATTAAAATATTTGCTAAATAATTATGAGAGGAAAGTGGCTGTGGGAAGAAATAAAAGTACATAGAGTCTAATTAGTAATATTCCAGTGTGATTACATTGAATAACCTTAATAACTGACAAAGTGTGGCATTTGCTTTAATGTGTTACCAAAGTAATATGAAAACACGCAGGACGATGTCTCTGACTCTGATTAGCAGGAATCCTGAAGGACAATTCACAACTCAGATTGATCAGGAATGAGGCACTGGACTTAAGGGAGATGTGTATCATTACACCTTATTAGAACAAAATTTTCAAAAGAAATGAAGAAAGACTGGAAGGAAAGAAGGCAGAGAGTGAGGGAGGAGGTATGCCATATGCTTTAGGGGCCTAATCGTTGGATGATTATTCAGAGGTTAAAAAGGAAACAAGAGATAAAGGGCAGTTCAAGGTCCCATAAGGGTTCTTAGTCTCATTAATAAAACAACTTAAGAATGGACTAAAACAGGAGTTCAAGGACATTTTTATTAGATTAAAAGAAAAACCTAAAGGATAGGCAAGATGTAAATTGCAGTTGTCTGAATAAGGACTACACAGCTTAAGCTCTGCAGGAAGTTAGACACATGGTTGAGCAGTAGTCACATGTTGGGGGAGGGGGTTTCAACAAGGTACTGCACTAGGGGTGGAGATTCTGGGAAGAAAAAATGAGTCATTGAAACATTTCATTTAAAAAAAAAGCAATTTTATTTCTAGCATGACTTAGAGTCCACCCTCCTAAGGTTGATCAATGGACCAGATGACTGAAGGAACCCGTCTGGACTGTGTGATCTCCACCCAAGCCAGAGATTTCAAACTCTACATCAGAGGTGTTTCATGCTAGTACAATTATATGGGAAACATATGGATCAATATATTCAAGGATTCTATAATGAATAAATTGGGGAGCGAAAATGTGTATTCTATTTCCTCAACAATGAAAACTGCTTTTCTATTGTGAGAAAGTGTTGGGGGAGGGGTTCAGATACACTAACTATGAATGAGCTACAGTGGTTGGCTCTGCAAGGGAACTGATACATCATTGCCCTTCAAGAATTAGTTTTTAGTTAGGGGAAAAGGCTGTGATCAGGTCTTGAGGTGGGTGGGCATTAGACAAAAAAGGGGGGCTACAATTGCATTAAAAAGAGTGTAACAGGGCCTTAAAGGGAAGGAGAAACTTCCCTTTGAAACTTGGAGAGGAGCTTCATTTAAAAGGATAGCTTACCCACAGAATCAGCTGATGCAAGCTAGTGAGAGATCACTGACTCAAGTCTAACAAATAAGACGGAATTAGACTCTCTTAATATAAGTGACAATGGTGCAACTGGGACAATATATGAGCCCACTGTCCGTGAGTCCAAGATCTAACTCTAATGCACAAACTGACTTACTAGAGCCTGTTTTATATGGAGAGATACCTTGCTTAGCCTAGACACAGGGGTGTGGGTGTTGGAGAGGTGCTTTGGTGCTGCCTCAAGGATATGATGGAACAGACTTAGTAGACTTCGAGGGTAGGCCTTACCCTCTCTGGGGAGCAGGTGGGAGGTAGGAAGAGTGAGAGGAGTGGGGGGAGAGGAGGGTGGGGGAACAGGGTTTGGAATGTGAAAAATATATTAATTAAAAAATTCAAAACAAGGATAGCTTAAAGTAAGATTAAGAAAGTTCATTAGTGAGAAAACTAAGGAAAAGATCCTTCAGGAAAATCTCAGCGACAAAGAGGAATTCTTGACTTTACTACAGTCTTTGAGGGGGTTCTAGGAAAGTTTATGCTGCATGGTTTAGTTCCACATAATAAAACAAAATGTGGAAGAACAATGCCAGATTAGGACAATAAGTCAGGGGCTGCTATTGTGCTACAACACAAGTTTCTCAGCTGTTCTAGAGAGAACCATGGGAAACTGTGGTCTACTTTCTTCAGTCTGTGGAATCTGTACTGTGAGAGAGACAGGTCATGTTCTAACAGATCCTGTGAAAAAGAAGGAAACATTTCTAAGAGTAAAATGAGGGGCTATAGAGATGCCTCAGTAGTTAATAGCACTGACTCTTCTTCCAGAGGACTCAGGCTCAATACCCAGCACCTACATGACAGCTCAAAACTGTCTGTAACTCCAGTTCCAGGAATCTGACATCTTCAGACATACACACATTTAGGCAAAAACACCAATGTACATGAAATAAAGATGAATAGAATTTTAAAATAAAAGAGTAAAATGAAGACAGTGGGGACAAGCCATTCCCAGTAGGATGGTTTGGAAGAAAGAGCCATAGCTTCAGAAAACACAACTCAACCTTTAGAAAACTTATGAACTACATGTTGTAAGTCAGTTAATATTTTTACATCTTAGGTACTTTCTATCTGCACAAAATCGTTGGAATCCTTTCCAGGTAGAGTCTGGGAAAATAGAACAAAAATGAATACAAGAAAAAATACTAAAGCTGGCATTTATGCATGGCGGTAGGCCTTTCTTATTTGGCTGGAGAGACTGATAGGAATCTGGGATGTGTTGAAGACACTCAAATTCTCTGAAGAAGGGCAGTTGAGCCAATGACCAATGCTGTTAAATCAATTCAAGAATGATGTCAATCCTCATTGACACCAGGTCATATATAGGATTGGAGATCCACAACTGGGGTCCAGGACAAATTGTCCACAAATAGTTTTAAGACCTTTAGTTGACTGGGTCTCAAAATTACTTATCTATACAGTGAAAGGATTAAGTGGATAGTTCATTTCTAAATGATGTTTTGATAGCAGCTACACATTATTTACACCATTCTTGAGTAACTGAATTTAAGGAAGAAAGAAGGAAGAGGAGCAGCTAAGAATTTTAACTCCTCTTCCTTCTTCCAACTTGAATCAGAGCAAAACCAGTTCTCCTTTGCATATAGGACTTGTGTGCAAGATTCTGTTCACACGTGTGTTCTGATTCTTACTTGCACACACACATACACCACACACACACACACACACGTATGGAAAACCAGTTTCTTGAGGTCTTCTTCACTCCCTCCTGGAGTTCAGTGCTTCTATGGTTTTAAAATGCTGTGACTTGATTCCTTAGAATGTGGGATCCAAGACCAGGCTGAACAATAAACTAGATCAGAAGTAGTGTGTCTTAGAGGGCATAAGATATCTTTATGTTTCTACAAATTAGAAAACTAGGCCCAATGTCAGGTAAAGGTGAGAATTAAGACACGAATTTCACAAGTAATTACATTAATTTAGTCATAGCTAGGTTTATTCAAGAAGAGAGTAAAAGTCAAACATTGAAAAAATGTACAAGGTAGTAGTGGTGGCAAAAGCCTTTAATCCCAGCAGAGGCAGGCAGATGCCTGGGAGTTCAAGGCCAGCCTGGTCTACAAAGCAAGTTCCAGGACAGTTAGGGCTGTTACACAGAGAAAAATCTGTCTCAAAACAACAGCTACAACAACAAAAAAAATGTACAAGGAGATAGTAGGGAAACTAGGAACCATGAAAGAGAGAATGAGCAATGGAAATAAAGGAGACGGTCCTCCTCCAGCCTGCCCATTTATAAAGAAAGGAGGAGTGCCCAGGGAAAAACTTCTGGATGTGTGACCTCAGATACTTTAGCACCTCCAAAAGCAGGTGTTGGTCCTAACGCATGCATTTGAAAGTGGAAACAAGTCCTTATTTTCCTTCAAGCAAAATAAATGTCAAAGGAGTGAAAAACGAAAGAACTTAAAGTGAGAACAGAAGGAGAGGAGAGAGTGGGAGAAGACAGAGAGGTTATTACACTTTAAATATGGTGTGTAATACAGATATCATCTACCCCAGCATTCTCAGTAGCTTCTAAAATAGACTACAAGTAATATTATTGAACTTACATGAAACGGCAGTTGTATTAATCGTCTTTTTAGTGGCACTTATAAAAGTGTCAGGGAATTTTAAACAAATTCCTAATTGTAAATTGTTTTGAGAGACATAAAGTATATTCATATGAACTACCTATTTTTGAGATAATCTATATGAAGGTAAGAATCGGCTGTATTAAACCAGGAATCTATCCTTTAACAGGTTTGTGAACATTAGTCATTTTTATACTGTAATTTTTGTCCATAAAAATCCCTGCAACTATTATCTGGAAATACCCAGTTATTCCAAATATCAGAACAAAGTTTTTACCTTAAAATTTATAGTCTATCCCATATTTTATTAAAATAAATAATGAGAGATAAGTAACCTTGTCTAAATTATGCTTCCTATAGGCTAGGTCCTTTTGTAAAAAATAAAATAAAGTAAATTTTGTTTACTAAGTATGTGGTTTATATGTGGGCATATGTATGTTTAAATGTGAGTGGGTGCTCATGTGCATTAAGTCCCAACATCGTTCTCAGGTGTTCTAGATTGCATTCTACTTAATTTATTTTTACTTATTTTTATTGAGATAGTATCCTTCCTTCATTCCAGAGGTTGCCAATTTGAGATAATACAGCTAGCAATTTCACCCCAGAGATCACTTGTCAATGCCTCCTAGTGCTGGTATTTCAGGCTGTTGTCTCTGGCAGGATGCCATATAGGCACCAGGGATGAGAACGCCAATCCTTATGCTTGCAAGCAGACACTTCTTCCATTTCTGATGCAAGCAATGGAGATATAGGGGGGCACTTGAATTACAAATAGCAAAATGCAGGTTAATCTAATAAGGATTGGGAAATCCATTAGTTCCACAGTTTGCATATAAAGCTATCTTAGACATCAATTACACGGGTCAAAAGTAATTATGACAGTTATCTTAATTAACAGGTAAGGAATAGATGTTTCCCTTGGTTTGTTGTGAAGAAAAGATTATACATAAGGGTTTCTTATTTTCAAGTTATAGTGCCAGGACTACCCCTGGCTTTTCCCAAGAGAACATAAGGTTTGAGGAGTGGTATTACTGTACAAATTAGACAATTACAAATGTGTTTCAGCTTTACCTTAACAGCAAATGACATTGCTGCTTTAACACTTCAAGAATTCCAAGACAGAGTGTAAACTAAGATTAACAGAAAGGTTCCCCCTTACAAATTTTGTTGCAATTTCTTATTTTTGTTGTTAAATAACAGTAAAATTTTGAAAAGAGAATGGGAAAATACAGGAAGTCCCTAAAGTGGTATTTCAGTAGTATAACCAAGGGTTACATATATTCTGAATATTTTTAAATAAAGTCGAAAAATATGATTGGTGCCAGGATCCATGTTCTTGTTTCATAAAACTCATTAAATTCTTTCTTTATATTTTGGTTTAGTTTGTCTGTTTGTATGTGGGGGAGTTGCTATTTTGTTTTGTTCAGGGGTCTTACCATACAACTGGCTAGCTTGGAACTCATTATATAGATTAGGCTGTCCAAAAAATCACAGAGATCGGCCTATTCCTGCCTCCTCAGTCCTAGGACTAAAGGGCTATTTTAAGATGCCCTGAAGTTACTTATTTTTAAGTAACTAGAAATAAACATGGAGTATTTTGCAAATTTCCCCAACAGCCTTAGACAGAGAGCCTGGTAATAACCTGTATTGTTCTGACATAGTATTTTGACTCCTAAAGAGAACAACTACAGTGATTTCTGAAAGTCTCAGTTACTAACATAGTTTTGAACATTCAGGACACATCTGAATCCTCAATATCTTTTACTTTATGGAGAATGAAAAGGTGCTCAGAACCTTAAAGAATTGGTTCACTCTGAAGCTATCTCCTAACGTGAGTTGTAAATCTCAGACACGAAATAGTACTGAGCACGCCTTACACATTAACATCTCTTTCTCTTTTTATGCCTCTGGCGATCCTGAATGGCATAGCTTTAACAAAGCCTTTGTCCGGGTGGCTTTCTGTGGACAGGTTTTAGGATAGAAAGGATTCAGGTAACAGTCGAGTTGGATCACATGGCCTGATATTCTGCTGAAGGTGGAACAGAAAACGATGAGGGTAGAATAGTACTCTGAAGAGTATTAGGAAGGAACCCATCATGAGTACACCACCACCAAGTCATTTACTACCCCTAGGGATTCAGTTACTTAAAGGGCACCTCTGTTTGGAGAGTGTAAACATCTGTAGTTAGTTTAAATATCACTAATGCATTGTCTGTGTTAAAAAGATAGTTTTGAATTTTCTTAGCATCAAATTAAACTTTTAAATTCATGAATGCTACTTATGCAGCATAAATAGTAAATTACATGTCTCATCATTCTTAAGGAACATAATGAAGTTTTTGGAAGCTGGATGCCACATAACATAGAATACTTAGACACTTTTTTAAAAGTATGATCATGGGAGTATTTATTACATTCGTATGATTTCACTTATATTTTATTTAACAAATTCATTTATTGACAATTTCATGCCTATATATGGTACATTCTATTTGCCATTCTTCTAGCGTGTTCAAGCCCCCTTTTTTTTAGTTTGTAACCCCCTTATTTTAAGTCGGGCAGTCTGAGTGCCCACATGTTTTAAACTATCTGTATGGATCAGTTGTGTTCTCCATTTGGTACTCAAGTGAAGACAATGACTGTTCCTATCCCAAGTTCTTCAGTTGCCCAAACCTTGATTCTGAGTAGGTAAGATGTGTGAGCTCCTCCACATCCACCAGTGCTAATAAAGAGGCCCAATCTTGTGCAGACCCAGTGTAGACCACCCATTTGCTCTGAGATCATGTTTACAATGCCATGTCATACCCTGAAGATATTATTTCACATCTAGAACCATAGCTTAGGAACTATGAGTAGTGTTCTTCAGGCTTCCTCCGTGAACACAAAAGAGATTGAATACAAATCAATTCAATATACAGAATTACATTCTCCACAATCACCAGTGGATTGAGCTTATGCAATAAGATTTGGAACTACAGATATTTACTGTGAAGCTAGTAGTTCTGATGGGTTTACAGCTTTGAGAAGTCTTCTAATATGGCTGACTATGAAGATCCATCACAGGACAGTCACCCTAACAAGGCAGCTCAGGTTCAGGAATGTATGCTTCAACAAGGATGGATGGCAAAGTCTTTGAAGTCACAGGAAGAGCTGAGAAGACGAGGTTACCCCCAAGTCCATGACAGCAAATATCTCAGAATTCCCCAAATTTTGTATATCCATCAGTACTGAAATGATAAATAGATTAAAATTGTGAAATGAGAGGAATATCATGACACTTTTAAAACAGATGGTTTGCATGTTATGAAATACATGGGGCGTTTAAATGTGTACAGTAGAAATAATAAAGTGGCAAGTGGATCAATGTCTTTTCTGAAATGCATTTGGAATGAAATACAGATTACTGTAAAGGACACATAAGTAGTCCTCTTTCATCAAGTCTGTCTAAATAATATGTTTAAACAATATAATTTAGTTGACATTTTAACAGAAATATCCTTGTTTGAAAATAAACTACAACATAAAACATATCTCACACATATTAGATCAGAATGAGTTATTTGTCATCACAGTCAATGACATTATATATGTCTCAGTGTGGTTTTAAAATAGGGTTCACATTTTTATAATGGCATTCTATACCTCTCAGAAATGCAAAATGCATCATAAGATGCAATCATGCTGTTGTACAATATTGGTCAGTGAGGACTCCATGGGTTATATGAAAACTCTCCTCCCAGTTTCTTTTAATTGGCAAGTCATCAGCCAGCAGATCTGTAAATTAAACCTCATTTGCTTTAAGGAACATGTGGCCCTGATCTGATGAGGGAACATTGTGTTCACTCGTCCTTTTGTTTTACTCTTGATAATGCATAAAAGAGCCAGCTTCATTTCATGTCAAAACGTTTATTAAGATGGCAATAGTGTCTATTTCCAGAGAACAAGGCATCTCCAGTGGGGCACAATCACTGCTGTAATTAGGGAATTTGTAAACTACAGGCATTGTCCACAGTGATCATTTATAATAGGCCTAACAATGTCACATGGGTTCTATAAGGAGACAAATGGCCTTTTCGTAGTACAAGCAAATTGATTTTTCTAGCCATTCTGCATTAAAGGGTTTAGTGGTGTGAGCAACTGTTGCTATAGAAAATAAAATAAATTTTAGATTATTTTGAAGCATCCCTCTTACTATGCTTTTACAAAACACATTTGGTATATGAGTAATTGTCTGTCTTCCTCTTAATTCAAAATTTTTTCATCATTTGAAATCAGTACCATAATTAACATGATCAGACAGCTCCCATTCACTCTCTAGTCTGTGGCTTTCACGGCTACACCCTGACCTTTCTGAAAATGGACAGCACTGACATTTTGTCATCCTCAAAAGAGAGAAATGGATCTATTTAGGGATGTCCAGACCTCATTATTTCAGAGAAAAAGGACAAGAGCTGGATGTCTATGTTACCTGCCATTTATGATACTATCAAGACATAGACATAAAATTATTGACTGTAATGGCAGACAAATGCATGCTTCTTCCCTTAGGATGTCTTTAGGCGTGTGTCTGGCTACCCATTGGGTACATTCTTGTCCTTCCCAAGACATTCTTTATCCTCAAGGTATCCTTATATAAATGTATTATATCCTTTCAACTCCTGGAAATGGCAAACGTAGGTGTGTGTGTTTTCCATGAGTATGTATGTGTGTATATTTGTGTGTGTATTTATTTTATTTCTATAAACATTTGTTTGGTTGGATGTGGACCTGTGCTTAATAGTTGAGATATCTGATTTCAGGAAGATATGATCTATACTGCTAATATAGAAAGATGTGTACAACAATAAAATATAGTATGTAATATTACAGTAAATATGCCAGTGATATGAAGATGGCTAATTTGTATTATGCAGTTTTTATATCCTATTCCTTGTGTTTTGTATAGCATACACATAAAGGAAACATATGTTTAAAAATGTAAAGTAGGTATTATTGTATTCACTTTATGTAAACCAAGAGCAAACTAAATAATGTTCCCAAATTCACCAGCATTTAAATTTAGGCATTCAACCTAAAACTCATTCTCTATAAGGATATTTAGGGGGCATGTTGCTCTGCATTGTACATTATCTTTACATTTGTACTAAATGTTCCTTTCAACAACCTAATTTGAAGATGAGGAAGCAAATGCTGTCTTCCCTTTGCTAAGTTTATGCATTTCATTTGGGGTGAGATTCTTTGTTTTGACTTTTAATCTATTTATTAATATTTTTCAAAGGCGCATTTTTATTTTTGTGTATGCATTATGTATGTGTATTCCACGTGTGGAGATGTTCTCACTGGCCAGAAGTGTGTGTTGGATCCTGAAGAACTGGAGTTACAGGTGCTTTTGAAACACATGACATGTGTTCTGATAAATGAATTTAGATCCTCCTCTGGAAGAGCACTCAATGCTCTTAACCACTTGGCCAGCTGTCCAAGCACCCCTAGATTTCTAACCTAATACAATTAAAAAATTAAATTTCTTGCAAAGCCTCCAATCTCATTTTAAACAGCTTTCTAGTTAATAAATTATTATGAACAATTTCAGTTGCTAGGAAGTATCCACATTTATCATTTTCCATGACACAGTGCAGCTCTTGAAAGTGGTGGGTGGTCTAATGCACTTCTCTTGACCTCACACCTATTGAAAAGACTAAAAATACTTGTTAAATTAACAGATATTAAGTCCGGCATAGCCTTAATATTTTTATATGATGCCATTTCTTAGTCCCAAGGACTTTCTATCAATATAGAGGAATATGCTGGTAGACACACATACACACACACTCACACAAACACACACACACACACACACACACACACCACATGCACACATTTGGATATTTCATGGGCATCATTTTTAAGAACATGTAAGCAAGAGTGCAAATGTGCTACAGGCTGTAGTAACTATGGGAACTTCACACACACACACACACACACACACACACACAAACACACCACTTTTTTGGGGGGAGGACTTACTATGTAGCCCTGATTGACCTGAGCTCTCTATGTAGATCAGGATGGCAATGAAGCCACAGAAATCCATCTGACTCTACCTGAGATTAAAGGAGTATACCACCATGACCCGCTGGAACTTCATGTAGCTAGTATTTTTATGTAATATTGTCTTGTCTGCCCTTTTAAATTTGTATTATATTCTACTTAGAGTTCAGCATTACAGTCAAAATCATTTGAGATTTTCCTTATAACTGTAGTTTTCTATTTTTATCTTCCATTATTTTACAAAATCTCAAGGTTACCCAACATGGAATGAAGCTTCCAAAAGAGCAATAGTTCAGGCAGTCGGTCTCCATTTCCCAGACAGGTTTATGGGTTGATGTTCCTTTATGAAATAACTTTTTCATGGTCAGTAGTTAAGTATGGCAGGACTTACCTGTTGTTACTCCTGTGGAAACCTGTTTCTTATTACAGACATCATCAAATACTTCTGTTCATTCTCTCAATATTAGTTGCTAAATTTTCACATAATTTGAGTTACTAGCTAGCTTAAAATCTTGTTCCTGTTTATTTAAAGAAAAATAAAATTTGTCTTGTGAGTCTTGCCATCTGTAATCAGGAATCACCAGTCACTCATGGATTTCAGTATATAAAAACACAAAGCCAAGAAAGAATTTGAGGAAGGGAAAAGGGGATTAGTAGGAAGTTTTAAAAGTAGAGATTAATTGTAATAACTTTACAAATTCTATTAGAAACTCAAGTTAGATAGTTAAATTGTTCAAAAATCATAATAAGTCAAGATACTAGAAAACCTAACTAGCAGTGCCAAAATTGACCTTAGCTGTCTACAAGGCAGCAATCACAAGACCTGTGTTTATTTGAAGCTAATCTTTTGGCTTAAGTAGCAGTAAAAGTATGAATGTCATACCGAGAATAATTTTCTGTTTTGTTCTTACACTTTGTGTCTATGGAATCCCTCAGAGATTATTTTTGTGCCATAGCAACACCTGCTGGGAGAGGGAAGTTGGAACAGCCACATCAGATGCCTGCCAAAACAGCTTCCCCAGTGAATGGCACTGCATGTTCTCCATCTCCAATACCAAATCTTCAGAATTGCTACCTCCAGGGTACCACTGGTCCCCATATGCTCCAAACACCTAACAATGATGCTATAATAAGATTTCCCAAGTCTCTGAAAATAAGCATTGTGTGCATGTGTGTATTAATGACCTTTAACCTTCTTAGAATTTCAGATGTATATCCCAGGGTATTTCAACCTCCTGTGTATTTGCAACATGGGCTTTCTTTCTGCTCTATACTGAAATTTGTAAAACATTGTCAATTGTCTTGTTAGCATCTCCTAATTTATTAAGGTGAGATGCTGTAAAGTATGTGCCAGTGCAAACACAAAAGGCAACTTTTGTTTACAGAATAGGACTAAAGATGTATTTATGCTAATTCTTATCACAGACAGAAATAATAGTCATGCCATCCTGTGTGAACACATGTTATAAATAAGTGCTTGTCCATATGTGAACAGGACTATAACTGGCGTAAGTTTTGGAAGAGAGGGCCATATGGTGTAAACCATACTAGCCTTTTATTGGCTGCTAGATGAGGAAAGTCATAGACTAGGCAAATTGCTCAATCCTACCAAGTACTTTCTTCCACACTTCAATGTATTATTTCTGCTTAATTATATCATTCTTGTGACCAGATTAAAATGTAGTAATATTACTACTAATAATGGAGAGACCACCTTAAATGCCCACTCCTGATAATGGATAATGAACTTGATATCTATAGCCATCCTAGAACCTTCATCCAGTGACTGATGGAAGTAGAGGCAAACACCCACAGTTAAACACTGAACTGAACTCATGGAATCCAGTGACAGAGAGAGAGGAGCGATGAGCAAATTGGCAAAGAATGGGCTGGCAAAACCAGGAGAGACAGCTGATCTGAACAATGGGAGCTCTTGGACCCCAGACCAACAGCTAGGAGGCCAGCATGGGACTGATCCAGACCCCCTGAGTGTGAGAGTCAGTGAGGAGGCCTGGGTAACCTATGGGGCCCTGGGAAGTAGATCAATGTTTATCCCTGGCATACAAACGGACTCATGTGTCCATAACACAAAGAGGGATGCTCTCTCAGCCTGGACTCTTAGGGGAGTAACTGGACACTGCCCTGAGTGAAACAACAGACTCTAGATATTCCCTATGTGGAAGGAAGTGGGGATAGGGTGGGAGGCTGAGGGTGGTGGTGAGGGCTTGCGGGAGGAGGGGAGGGAGAGGGAACTGGGATTTACCTGTGAAGCAAGCTATTTAAAATTAAAATAATAAAAAAAGATAAAAAAGAAAAATCTACTGTTTTTAATTTTTAAGCTGGAAATGTGTCCCTGTGGAAAAAAGAATGATCTTAAGGTTATGTGTTTTATCTTCAAGCATCCGTTAATCATGAAATGATAATCATTCAGTAGTAGTTTTCCTTCATTGGTTGCCGAGTAACTTTGATTTATGACTGTATGTTAACCAGGACCTTACTAAACCCCTCTGAAGAGCCATAAAATATCATGTGGCACGGGGTCTACTAAGAAGACAGAAAGCATTGGTGCTGATGTTAGCATGTTTCAGCTACATCTGATAGGAGGTACATATTTCCTTGTGCCATAAATAAAACAAGTTAGACATAAAATAATTAAGAGACTCAGAAGATGAATAAAGGATACAAGAATTGGGAAAATTTGAATAGAGTAGAACATTTAAGTGGAGGTGAATCATTGCTGATATGGCAGATTGAACTCATTCCTGAATGGCTGTGAACTTTACAATGGAGCAAATTTGTTAAGCAGATCTGTCCTGTCCTAATCAAATAGGGAATTTCCACAGATGCACTTATTAAAATATGCACACTAAGGATTAATTAGTATGGAAGACAGATTGGAATCTTTAAAACTTAGACATTCCATCTTAGAGAATGGGTGATAGCAAAGATATGCACATGACAGCATTTTCAAAGATCAATTCAGAAATGATAAAGGATTTTTTTGGAAAAATCTATTTGTCAATTTGATTTTAATAACTAGTTTATAAAGTTAAGGATAACACAGAAGGCAGTACAGAAGTAAAATATGCTCTATTTACTTACATCTCAGAAAAGTTCCGAATATTTTTTGATGTGTTTGTTTTCCTTGTTTGTTTGATATTGGTTTTCACCATGTAGTACTAGCTGTGCTGGAATTCACTCTGTAGACCAGTCTAGCCTGGAACTCCCAGAGAACTGCCTGCCTCTGCCTCCAATGTGCTGAGATCAAGGTGTGTGCCACCACTGCCTGGATAGTTCTCAATACTTTTAAATAACAATAATGCAAGGCATGGTGATGCAGCATGTGATTCCATTTAAGTACTGAAGTGAGGGACAGTGAGCTCAAGAGCAGCCTCAACTGCCTATTTAGCTAGAGTGAGAGATCGTCTTAAAGGTAAATGGATGCATGAGCAAGAAAATATGTAAATAAAATAGTGATCACAATGTTCTAGTTCCTGTACATCACATGATTACCCCTATATTTATCTTGCATTTATACAAATAAACTCTTACCAGGAAGCATCTGATAGCAATGTTTACTTCTTTAGTAATGAAATTGTCTGCAATTTTCCTGCTTTACATCAGAAATAATTTGCAAGTAGATGTGGTGTCTAGCAGGAAGTATATATCAGCAAGTCCATATGTAAATAAGGGAATTTTATTTTATCTGCATATTCTCATCCCAACTAGCTTTCAATTCTTTCTTAACTATATTCCAGCACATAAGTACTCACCATGATGAACGTGAGCCTACTTTATTGCTTTGAAAGTTATTTTCAGGACTTAGATTGGAATTATTTTGAATTTGAAGGAAATTGTGATTTGCATTGAAGATATGTATGATTCTCTACCCCCAGTGGCCATTAGTCATGTCTTCTTATAACTTTTGTACATTAAGGTAATTTTCAAAATCTTAGTAATTTTTAAGATATACTGTGAGGTGAGCAGTAATGAGAATTTTTCGATACTATAGAATAGTTGTTTTCCCCGGGTGGTGGTGGCCCATACCTTTAATCCCAGCACTCAGGAGGCAGAGGCAGGCAGATCTCTGTGAGTTCGAGGCCAGGCTGGACCGACAGCCTCCAAAACAATACAGAGAAACACTGTCTCGTAAAACCAAAAAGAAAGAATAGTTGTTTTCAAATAGAGCGTATGTAATAAGATTTTTATGTCTTCTGTAGAGCATACTTTTTTAATGGAAGAGGAACAAGTAGGGTTATAGAGTGTGTGCAGGTGATGGTAATTCACCAGCAGCTTCGTTCTGTTATCCCAAAGCCAACTGTAAGATGTCATTAGTAATGCCCCATTCACAATTATTGCAATAGCATAATATTTAGTCTTCCATTAAATGACTGTGATTCATCAAAACCCCAATTTTTAGTATACATCTCTCTATATATGGATTATGAAATTATTCCAGAATATGGTAGCAATGAAAAGATAGAGAATAATAGCATGACCACAGAAAGCACCCTGTGATAGAATATCTGTCTTTTAAAAAGTATGGAATCTGGGGCTGGGCATTGGTGGCGCACGCCTTTAATCACAGCCTTCAGGAAGCAGAGGCAGGCAGATCTCTGTGATTTTGAGGGCAGTCTGGTCTACAGAGAGAGTTCCAGGACAACCTCCAAAGCTACAGAGATATCCTGTCTCAAAAAAAAAAAAAAGGATTCGAGTCTGAGCTTTGAATTTGATCCACATCAGTGCATAATTAAATTTGTCAACCACTGCTGCCTGAAATATGATGTTGTTCCCATCAAAGTCTACATCAGATATAAAATTCATATCAAATACAACATAAATTGTAAACTTGGGCATGAGCTCAGAGCACATACTGGTCTTGGCAATGACCAAAATTCTGTTCTCTGCACCTACTCAGGCATCTCACAGCTGCTTGTAACGCCTGCTCCAAAGGATCCATTACCCTCTTCTGATCTACCCAGATGCCTGCACAAACATAACATACATATGTGATAAAAGTTAAACAAAATTAAAGTGTTGAAAAATGATAATTTCCCTCTTTTTCAAGACTTCCCATTGTTTTTGAAGCAAAAGACATACATGCACATCCTTCGTTCATCTCATTATTGTCTTTGTGTGTTTGGGACTGGAGACTTAGTGTAGAGCTGTGTGCATGTGTGGTAAGGGTTCACTGTGAACCTAATCACTAGCTCTCCTTTTCATTATTTGCATCTACAAATTTACTTTGCATTCATCTTTCTTTTTCTTTATATGAGTTTGTGTCTGCCTAGTGTGACATTTCTTGAATTCTTCCCTCTAGAGGTCCCATCAATTAGTTCTTTGAAATCTTATTTTTTGTTGTTTATTTTTATATTTTAGTGTCTAAATTTCCAGTCTAGAATATACACATTTAATAGTATAAATTAATCTTCCTAAAATTTCAAGTGTAATTGAATTAATGCCATATTTATTTCAGGAGTCTTTAAAATATGGGTCTGGTTATTCTACTGTAGAAAATTCTACATGATGCATTTTAAAAACAAAGTATACCTTTCATCTTCATATTCCTTTTAAAGTTCAGCACCAGCCAGGAAGTGCACAAGTATATCTGATTTCTGGCTCATGTTATTATTTATTTCTTGGACTTCAAATGGACCTACATGTTTTGAAGAATGAAATTTTCCAAGTAAAAACTGAAGAGTTGATGCCCTCTGTTTCCTCCCCAATATGACACAAAAACATTTTCCACTTTTTTTTCATTCTTTTTCATTTATAGTGTGATACAAGAAAAAAAAGTTGTCAGAAAGCCAGTTTGTTCAAGTTGCGGGTTTTTTTTAATGTTTGGAAGAAGAAACGGGTCTTTATCAGGATTTTCCCAGGTCCTCTGTCTGTAGAAACTCCCACTATAGCATTTCATTATAAATAATGTCAGAAAATATACCTGTATTTTTATTTTCAGGTACTTAATTTTTATAACAGGTATCTTCTGAATAAATGAAATGTGTGTTTTACAAGGTACAGACATATCAGATTGTTTTCTTTTATTTGATATACATTTATTGAGAAATTGCATATTATAATTTATATAAACCATCTTTAAAAATTCATAATGCAATTAATTTTGTGCCTTTAAATTGCCTCTTCTTTGTCTGTCTTAAAAGCAATTTGGAGCTTTTCTATTCATATTTTTAGAGGAAAGATGGCAGAGAAATATGCCAGGTCTTTTTTTTAAACTCTCAACTTTGAAAAGCCTCCAAATGGCAAGATCTGCATCATGAATCTACACAAGCTTTCTTTGGTTTTCACAAAGCTCTACTTATTTGAGTTAGTAATTACAGATTTGGTTCATTTAGCTATCTTTTGTTTTTTTAAAGATGCTCATGAATCACGTCCATTTGTTTCTATTATCTGACTTAGTTCCAGATTTGTAGCTCTCTGCCATATTCCTCTCCACTGCTTCACCTTTCTTCCATTCTCGGTTATATCGTGTGTTGTTAGGATAAGCAGCATGGTTTATCAATAGAAATATCAAAGACACTGCCTACAGAGGACTGATTTCTTGTCCCCCAAACATGGGGAAAATGTTCAGCAGAATTCCAAGAATGGGGATAGGTGCAAATGGCACCTGTTTCCCATAGCCAGGCAGAATGCATTTCCAGGCCCTAGAAAAGGGCAAGTTCTCAACAGAAGTTGAAAGTAGTAACATCTGAGGCAGAGGAGATTACTCAGTAATTAAAGTGCTGGTATACAAGTATGGGTAACAGAGTTCAAGTCCCCAGTACCTACAATGCAAGGTGTGTGTAATGACAGCTCTGAGTTCGAGTAAAAGATTCTGCCTTAATACAAAGGCTAGGGAAAGATTGAGGAAGATACCTTCTTTCAGCCCCAGGCTTACACACACACACACACACACACACACACAACACACACACACACACACAAAACACACACACAGCACAACACACACACACAGGTGAGCATGCATATGCACTCTCACAGTAATGTGAACCCACATACATGAAAACATGCACACACAGGCATTTTCTGTAGATATAAATCAAGAAAAAAGTAATAATGTTTGAACTGAGTTTTAACACGTAGGGTGTGCAGGAGTGCCAGAAGACCCCATGGACCCAATATGTCTAAACAGGGGGAAATAAATGAGGAATAACTGATTGTTCAAGGACAATATGGTTAGCTGATCAGTGAAACCTGTAGAACATGAATGTTACTATGTCATTAAAAACACCATTTCTGGAGTGATTCGTGTATACCATAAAACTTTTCTTTGAGTGAATGTTGAATATGGAGTGCTTTAATATTTCACATTTCCATGAAACCTTGGATATGCTAATGTTTCACAGATAGTGGGGAAGAGTAAAAACTGAAGCAAAATACAAGATGACAATAGTAGTGTGTTTAAAGAAAACCACTGCTCTTGTGAAGCTGTAGCCCCTGCAGAAATTTGTTTTTCTCCTATATTTTCCCTATTTCTATCTCTGTTTCCTCCCTGAATCACTATCTCATTGTCACAATTGATTTGTTAGGTATAAGACATTTTACTGAATGTATATTATATATTAGACTATCTCCTGGATGCTGGTAATATAGCAACAAAGTATGTATATTCATTCAGGAAGCTCTTATTTCTATTTTGACATGTAGAATATGCTGTTACAAGATACACAGGGATAATAAAAGAGTTACTCTTGTGAAGCAAACTATGAGCTGTCTTCTCATATAGTAATTGAGGAGGTAGGAGAATAAAATAGCAACACGCTCCACTTAACAATAGTGGTTGTAGTCATTCACACTACTTGCTAACATGTTGTTCCTTTTCAATATTAATATTTTATCCATATTTGTAGGAAAATGTCATCATCATTTAAAAGCCTTTATCTTATTGGGCCATGACTGTTCCATGACTGAACAAATCCATCATGTTGTTTTCAGTGCTCTGATGAGCAGTCTCATTGAGGTTTGGGGCATCGTAGTAACCTGAACAAAATCGTGTCTATGATGAAAAAGCTAATGATAGGGCAGCAGGAGAATTGGGGGACGTAAAACCCTCATGACAGAGAGACTATATAGCATACTATCACAAGAAAGTAAAATGATGACTTTCCTGAGACATCTGCCAGTGACTCTAAATTTAAAAAAATAGACAGTCTTTTAATATGTATGCAATATATATTATACACACACATACATAAACATACACATGGGGCTTAGATTGTGCTTAGAAGTGACAGGCAACAGGACACAAGGAAACTATGAAAATTACCATTTTAATGATCAAATTGCATGTGTTGGTCATTAACTATTAATTTAAGTAATGACTGGTATTTGGGTTTGGAGATTCCTGGAATATAAAAATAGATTGCTTTGTAGACTAGAAGATGGAAGATTAGAATACCTACTGTTATCGTATAAAGCAGAGAAAAGTCACGAGGAACAAACACGATCTCCCATGGGAAAAACCTGTAGTAATAACTCAGAGAGTTTAGTGTCTGATTTTAGGATATAGAAATTTTAGTAAAAGCAGAACGAGGGAAGATTATAAAAGTTTAGGGAAATTGTAAGGTATTTTTGGTCAAGAGAGATGTTAACAAAGATTCAAAGTCCTTAAGCCTGTGGAGTTTGCACTCGTGTAAGACCAGCACTTGGAAGCCTGAGGCCTAAGGATCATGAGTTCAGCGGCAGTCAGGGTAGGCTATGAACCAGGTTTCAGGGCAGCATGGCATAAAGTCGTGAGAACTTTTCACCAAACTAAAGGAAACAAAACATCTCACAGAAGAAAAGTATTGCAAAATGTTACTTAATCCATTTTTGTTGCTTAGAAAAACTTGAAGTAATTCATAAAAAGACCTATTTTAAGCTGTCAAGATAAAAAACTGAGTTCTATTTTACTGACTTTAATAAGCCAAGTTTAGAGATTTTAAGTCAATGAATAACAAATGTACAAAGACAATCTTTATGCTTTCCATAATAGTAAATTTTAGGATAATATTAGGTAGTCAAGCATTTAATTATATGGCCTAATGTTTTAAGATATTTAAATATTCATCATATTAAATCAAGATACAAATATTTGCCTTTGGCTCTGTTCTCTGTCACTTTCTACTCTGTTTCTGTCATAGGATGAGTAACCTCAGGGCTCATGCTAAGCAGTCAAATACTTAGTTTCAAACTTTAGAAATTACTATGCAGATTTGTTCCATGTACCTACATGGTGGCTTTAGGGAGTTTTCTGGGGTGAATATTTAAAGCAACAGCAGTCCATTACAGTTTTTTAAACTGTTTTATTTCTGATCAAATAAATTTGCCATGTTGAAATTTAGTGTTCCTCCTTGGATAAACTTTGATACTTGCTATGTAGGATAATTAAAAGAATTGAATACAAATGTAAAATCTGCCAGTGTGCTTAGCACATACATAGGAGATGCATGATACATGCTAAATGCCAAGATCGATTTTGTTATTCTGTCTCATTTACTCTCAAGAAAGCTAAACAGATATTACAGTTCCATTTATTTTGTTAAATACGCTGGTTAAAATTGCATGATATTTTTGTAGTTTGCTTCACAAAAAGCAAATTATTTAACTAAACTACTAATAATATCTCCAAAATAAATTATTTGAGCAAATCATTTAGTAGTTGCTTTTTTAATCTGAATGTGTCCACACAAGTTCCTCTAATGTATATATTTACTTGAAGAGGATGGTGATTACTGTTTGTATTATCTGACTTGTGATATGCTATCATATATGTTATGTAACTCATTCTTCATAACTTAGAATAAATGGAGAAATTAAAATAAGAATATATAAGTTAAGACATTTGACTTCCAAAGTAATTCTGGTATCTCTTTGAATTGAATTAATGACTCTAAATGCAATAAAATAGTGTACATGTCAACATTAGTTGAAAAATAATTTAAAGCAGGAGTAATGTAAGGCTAGTAATCTCTAATAGGAAGATAAACCTTCCATATTAACCCAAATGCTGCAGCACCTTCAAAAGGTGCAGCATTAATCGGAAACCTAGAATCAGCTAGGTTCCCATTCATTCCATCTCTAACATCCCCATTTAGCTCATCTTTGTGAACAGACACTTTGATTGCTATGTAGACCCATTTAATTTAATTCAAATACAATTTCATTATTAATGCAAATAGTCTAATGGAATAGGGAATAGTTTTTCAGATATTATAAGAAAAACCATGATGTTTCCTCAGTACTCCATGTGTTCCATTAAAATCTAACATGAGTATATTCCAGCCCCGTTAAACTAACCTCCTACAAAGTCATTCAAATGTCATACTAAGTGTGCTCAGTAAAATAAAAACTTAAGTTTACTTGAGGAATTTATACTGCATATATGCATATATACATATATATATGTTGAAAGATGCTATGATTAATTTTCTTAATAATCAATTTATAGAAATAGTAGAAATGTCTTGCCAAGAGTCAATGGTACTGTAAAATATGATAAATTGAAATCTAATGAAATTTAAATTTCTAAGAAATAAAAATTGGAGTATATAATGAAATGTCTGAGTATGATATTAGTCAGCTGCTCTGCTAAATTCGACCAGAGAAAAAATAGAACATAAATCTTAGCACCATTTTTTAAACTTCCAATTTTGTATCTTGGTTTCTTTTTCCAACCCTTCCACATGTGTTGTAGTCACATACTCATATGAGTAAAACGAAATAATTTTAAAGCTGTATGAAATATTTCTACCTCATTGCTATTATTCTTATTGGCAGTTTTTAGTATGACTGGTAGTGACTTAGATGTTAGAGAGTTGTATTTATATGATGGCAGCAGTTGCATGAATTTGCTTTTAAAGCAAAGACTGAGGGCCCAGTTAATGGCTAATAAGACAAGGTGTTGAGTAGAGTTTTCTTGTTTGGACCACTTGCCTTCAAATGTAATATTTTTCCTATTTGAGAATGTATGTAGTCTTCATTTGAGAATATACAAGAAAAGATGTAGGGTTATTTTAAGTGACAGCACTTTCCCCTTATTTCTGTGGTTCCTAAATTTTATGTCATCTGCATTGTCAAATTACTTCAACCAGCAGAAGTTGTTTCCTTATGATGTTCTGTGACTGAATATGTCTTACCAGTTTATACTAACCTTGAAAAATTTTCTTTTTCCCATTTCAAGTTCCACCCAATCTGACTGTTCCACAGGAAAAATCACCTTTGGTCACCAGAGAAGGAGACACAATAGAACTTCAGTGTCAAGTAACTGGGAAACCTAAACCCATCATCCTTTGGTCTAGAGCAGATAAAGAAGTCGCAATGCCTGATGGGACAATGCAAATGGAGAGTTACGATGGGACACTGAGGATTGTGAATGTGTCAAGAGAAATGTCAGGGATGTACCGGTGTCAAACCAGCCAGTACAATGGATTCAACGTGAAGCCAAGAGAAGCCTTGGTCCAGCTCATTGTGCAGTGTGAGTAAATTCCCTTTCCTTTGGTTTCTCTATGGGTTATAAAGGAGAGGATGACAGCGCTTCCATATGAATAAAAGAGGTGATTCTCTTTTTTTTTTTTTTTTTTTTTGGTTTTTCGAGACAGGGTTTCTCTGTATTGTTTTGGAGCCTGTCCTGGAACTCACTCGGTAGACCAGGCTGGTCTCAAACTCACAGTGATCCGCCTGTCTCTGCCTCCCGAGTGCTGGGATTAAAGGCGTACGCCACCAACGCCCGGCAAAAGAGGTGTTTCTTGGCATTGGATTAGTGCAATATAAAATGTAAAATATAGCCTAATTGCCCTCCAACTTAAATGAAAATTGCCATTTGTCTGGTTATTATTTAGGTATTAAAAAATGGTTGCCCTTATGGACACATCCTGATTATGATTGTGTTTAAGGCTGGAGAATCAACAACTGTAAAGGTTAAAAGCCATCTGAGTGCACAGAAAGTGAGGCGGAGATGGAAGTAACTGCTGATTTGGTTACTAAGCTCTTTAGTTTCCATAGTTCATTTCTTTTTAAATAATTGAATGCCTGTGGCCCAAATCATCCATCTATTGAAAGAATGCCTTTGCTTAAATGTGAATATCTGATCACTGAAATGCTACTTTTGCATGTATGAAGTTGTTACAGTAGGTTGCATAATTATCTAGTAATAGAATTTGTGAGGATCTTAGGTACTGAATTGTGCTAAACAGGTAAGTGTTTAATTATGATCTAAATAAGATAATTCTTCAACTGCTTCTATTGAAATTATGGCTATAGTTCTTACAAATACTGTAGGCACTATGGGGTTAATATTTTTCTCTTAAAATAAATAAATCAATAAATTTAAGAATTGATAAAAAAAAAGCCTGAGCAATATTGCTGGTACTAGTTACTTTGAGAAAATGGTAAAAACTCAGCACACAATTGTAAAATTTGATCTTATAATAGTAGATGATGAGGAGTATTGTACCGTTGTTTCTATGGTGACTGGAATGTGATTCAAAAAGATACGAATAGACGTCAGCAAAATTCAGGTTTGGTTGTAAGTATAAAGGTGCAAGGTAGAGCGGGGTGCTAGCTGTGAGCACTTCCGCTCAGAGCCGCGTGTCTATGCCCTGTCCACTCTGGAAGCCAGGTCCAGCCAGGAGTTCACTGTGGCCTTCAGGACCCTCTTTACATAACATTTCTACTTTTGATGAAGAATCTGAATATATGTCTGAGAATTTGCCAAGGACAAGAAACTGATCACTTTCTAAATGCTCCTGAGAGAATCAGTTCATGTTCAGATAACATCATCACTGTCTGTGGACACATAAACCATGTCTACCTAAGGGATTGCTCCAGTGAAACCAGAAGTGAAGAGACCCAGATAATAATTTCTAAAATAACAAAAATTTTAAGTTTTTCTTCATAAAAATTGTAGAGTTTTTCCTAATTTTGATAACTGATACATATAATATTATTGATATGGAATATAAAATACTATTCTGCCATACTAACACACACATGCACATGTATATACATGTGTGGTTCATTGCATCCTTGGCAACAAACTCCATTATTATGTATAGCAAACTAAATTTTATTTATTCATGCGTATGTGTGGGTGGTATGCAAATGTACACACAAATGGGCAGACACATGTGTGAGCATGCATGTAGAAAACAGAGGTTGACTCTGGGTGTTTTCTTCAGCTACTCTCCATCTTAACTATCTTAACTATTAGACAGATTCCCTCACTGAACATGAAGATCATCAGTTAGCTACAGTGACTGACTAGGGGTCAGCCTGCTTCTGACAACCTTGCACTGGGATCACACATGCACACCTGACATTTATGTGGGTACTGAGGATCCAACCTCAAATCCTTGTGCCTGTGCCACAGCACGTACTCTTCACAGTGCCTCCTCCTTAGCACACAAACTCCTTTACACATTGTGTATTCCAAGCATAATGTATTTATATTATAGCTAATTGCTAAAGCTGCTAAATGTATGTGAGTACCAGCTGACAAGTATACAAATATATGTTTAAATTTATAAACAAATATAAATAGAGACACACACATACTTCCTTATTCTGGTGAAAGTAAGGCTTCAGCAGTGTCTGAGGATTTGCTGATTAGTGTTTTGCTAAGTAGCCCAGTCTGGCATTGAACTCAGGGAGATCCACCTGCTGCTGCCTCTTGAGTTCTAAGGCATGCAACACCGCTCCTGGAAATTTAATTAGTGCTTTCGTTATTTTTTGAACTGTCATACCAAGTAATGGGTTTAATCCTGACCTTTTAATTCAGACTTTTTAATCATCCTTGTCCCTGTCTCGCTCATCCCCCCCAATGGCTTCTTTCTGCATTTGTGTCAAAATGTTCCATTATATTCTTTTGAATTTTTTTTGCTCTCCCTCCACTGTTCCAAGATTTCTTCCCCTATTATCATCCTACTCTAATTCATGACCCACAAACGCATATCAAGTCTAGGATATGCATATGAGAGAAAACTCATAATATTTGGTTGGTTGTTGTTTTGTTTGTTTTGAGTCAGGGATATTTTGCTTAACAAAATGTTTTACATAAAAATGTTTCCAATAGATGTCATAATTTCATGTTTACTTAAGACTTAATAAAATGTCATATGCATCACATTTTTACTCATTTATTGATGCTAGTCTAGGCTAGTTCTATTTTTTATGTTACAAATAGTCTATCAATAAAACATAAATGTCAAGCATATTACATTGAGGCTGAGACCTTTGGATATACGTTCAGGAGGTAGAATAAGTGGGTCATTTGGTAGTTCTCTTTTCAGATTGAGACATCTCCATACTAATTTCCATGGTGGCTACATGAGATTTTATTTCCTCAGTCAGTCTTTTGTTTGTTTGGTAGGTTGGGTTTTTTTGTTGTTGTTTGGTTTGTAGAGACAGTGTTTCTCTGTGTAACAGCCCTAGTTGTCCAGGAACTAGCTCTGTAAACCAGGCAGGCCTGGAACTCATATACATCACCTGCCTCTGCCTCCTGAGTGCTGGGATTAAAGAGGTGTGCCACCATTGCCTAGCATTTGTTTAATTTGATTGTTTTGGGATTTTTGTTTGTTTGTTTTTTTAAGACAGGGTCTTACACTGTAGCCCTGGCTATCCTGGGACTCACTATGTAGACAAGGCTGACCTCAAGCTCAAAGAGATCCACCTGTCTCTGACTCTCAAGTTCTGGAATTAAAGGCATGAACCACTACTATGCCCAGTCTCATTTGTTATTTTATTGATAGCCATTCTGACCAGGTAAAATAGTTTTAAATTGGATTTTTCTGAAAGCTAAGGATGTTGAACACTTTAAAAAATTATTGTCCATTTGTGTTTTGTCTTCTGAGAGCTTTAGTTGAATATGTCATGTATTGATTGGAAGATAAGAATTTTGTGTGTTTGATTTTTTTTTCATTTCTTTATGTATTGTAGTTATAACCTCTTGCCAAACATTGTGTTCCCTTCCATTCTGTAGTGTGTCTGGATTCATTGCTCGTTGTAGGGAATTTTAAACTTTACATACTAACATTTGTCAGTTATTGGGATTATTTCCTTTGCTGTTAGAGTCCCTTATAAAAAAAAAGTCTGTCTAAGTGTAGATCTTGAAATTATTCACCTATATTTTTCCCATAGTACCTTCAGTGTTTTAGGTTTGAAATTAAGATCTTTAACTGATTTTGAACTTATTTTTTACAGTGTATGAAACAATTTAATTTCACATGTGGATTTACAGTTTCCTTACCAATATACCACCACTTATTATAGAAGATGTCCACTTTTCATTGTAAATTCTTAACATTTTCATCAAAATTTAGTGGTAGTTGAGTGGATTTATTTTTGTGCTCTTTTTTATTTTATTTGCTTACATTTTCTGCTTCTCTGCTATCTTTGTCACTATGATTCTGTACTTTGAGATCAAGTATTGACATTTATCTATCATTGTTTTTTGCTTAGGTTCTACTGCTTTGGTTATTAATGGTATATTGTCTTCCCATATGAAATTTAGGATTATGATTTTTTTGAAAAAGATCACTACAATTTTGATTAGGACTGTTTTGAAATTGTAGATGACTTTTTAGTGATATGGCTGTCCCTACAGTATTAAGTCGGCCATTCCATCAACACAGAAAGTCCTTGAATATTTCAGTGTTGTCTTCTATTTTGTTTTTCCACATCTTAGTGTATTCATATATGGGCCTTTTATTTCCTTAGTTGGCAATTTGTAAGCTTATGGCATAGTCATGGCTTTTGTCATTCTTTGCGATGATTATATATTTGTTAGGTTTAATGTGTTCTCGTGTTTATTTTTTTTCTTTTTACCCACTTGGTTTTATTATGTATGTGCCCCTGGTGAGCTGTCTTTGATTACATGGTTATTCCCTGCTTCTATTTAGAAAAAAAGCTTACTATAATAGCAAGTATAATTTGTGCTAACTTGCACTAGAAAACACTTATGTACTTTCTTTGTTTATCTCCCCAGAAAGATTCAGAGATAGCACAAAAAGGGTGCAAATTTGATAAAAAATATTATTAAGGATATTAATAGTCGAGTGGTAAAATAAGGAAGGAATAGGAAAAAGAGCAAAATGGAAGTAGTTCATGAACAAGAGGGAATGAATGTGCTGCCGAGACATAAAAATAGTAGATAAAAAAAAGGATTGGAATAAAAGCCTGAAGTGAAGAGTTACCAGCTGAAACTAAACAACACAAAGCTAACCAACTGAAGTACAATAATGTGAGTAAAGATAATAAAAAATAAAATAAAAGTTATCATAACATCAGTCACCCTTCCTTCTTAAGATGATACAATTGCCTCCTTCCAGTCTCCGCACCTGCCAGGGAAGACTTTTAAACTCAGTAATTGAAACAAATTGTCAGTATGCCTTCCAGACCCCTCTTTTGAGACCTAGTCTCAAGTCTCATATCCTATCTTCAATACCCTACCTGTTAGTTAAGACTTTTTGTGACTTAGGTTCTGAAAGGGTGTGAAAGGTCCCTGATTGGGTTTACTATGTAGCTAAATTGTCTTTCCCAAGACTCACATGACGTCAATCAGCACACTGACACCATCCTTTTTTGTTACTTGCACAGGTAGCATCAGGGTTCTTTCTCTGACTACTCAGTCTAGAGTTTTTGTAGTGTTTTGAAAGAAAATGTCACCACAAAGGGACTGGCACTATTGGGAAGTGTGGCCTTGTTGGAGTAGATGTAGTCTTGATGAAGGAAGTGTGTCACTGTGGAGGTGGACTTTCAGGTCTTTATATATGCGCAAGCTATGCCCAGTTCATGTCTTGTCACCTGTGGATCAAGATGATGAACTTTCAGCTTCTTCTCCAGCACCACGTCTGCCTACATGCTACCATGTCCCTCCGTGATGATAATTAACTAACTTAACCTCTGAAACTGTAAGCCACCCCAGTTAAATGCTTTCCTTTTTAAAGAGTTTCCATGATCATGGTGCATCTTCACAATAATAGAAACACTATCTAAGACTATGTGTATAGAAAAAGAAGTCTAAGCTTCCAGCTCCACAGTCTCAATCGCACCAACTATCCCTTTTCCAGTGTTGTTTCCATAGCCTCTGCCTCTATTGCCACAGCCCAATCAGTCTCTCTCCAGTGAGTCATTCCTTGCCTATCACACAGGATTTATAAATAAAGGGACAGCATTTTAACTTCTAAGCAGAGCAACAGAAAAACTTGAAGCACTGTATCTGCTATACATGGTTCTTACATTCCATAATAATCCAGGTAATTTCTTCTTAGTTTCCAGAACAAGACAATCTAGAATTGCCTCTCTGCCTCTACCTCAGCTCCTGTTGCTCCCTTTCTCTGTTCACACCAATTGTTCAAATCCCTTGAGTACACCTAAGTCCTGTTCCATTAGGATGAACCTGGAGCCTTGAATTCTAAGTAAAAAAAGAATGCTCCCTTATGTTGTTTGGTCAAGGGGTTTTAGCACAACAAGATGATGAGTGGCTATGACAATTGCCTTCCACAGAACTCTGTTGGAATTCTGTCTGTAGAGCTAATATGGTCAGCACAAAGATAATATGAGAACTGAACATTTTTTATAATAATATCAACATCAATTGAACTTTCTTATAACACTTAAGTTACATGATTCTTGTGTCCTTTAGTTACATTTATAGATATTGAAAGGCTGCATTAGAAGCATGAATTACAGTTCTAGCTTGGTTTTGAAATTTACAGGCAAGGATGCCATAATAACTTTCCCCTTGGTATAGTATTTCCAATAGATATGCCTCTTGCCAAGTATCTTAGCTTTTCTAGTCTTTAGTGTTCTTATGGCCAAACAAGTTTATACTTCTCATTAATATTTATAATCTCAAACTGACTTAGTGTTTCTATTGCTATGAAGAGAAGCCATGAGAAAGTATTTAATTGAGGCTGCCCTATAGTTCAGAAGTTTAGTCCATTATCATCATGGTGGGAAGCATGGTATTATGTAGGTGGAAATGGTGCTGGAGAAGCTGCTGAGAGTTTTATATCTTGATCTGCAGGCAGCAGGAGACTACGTATCACACTGACATAGCTTGAGCATAGGAGGCCTCAAGTCCCGCCAATCCCCTAAGGCCCAAGCATAAGTCTGGGAGGAGGGCATGTCTATTAAAATCACTACACAAACTATAGAAAGTAATAACAAGAGCAATGTGTATGACAAATGAGAGAATGGGGAATATAATTATCAGCAGTATGATTCTCATTTTTAACATATAACCTCTGCAAAGTTTTAAGCTAAAAAGTCCATTTTCTTACTTACAGATTATTCATTCTTAGTTTAGTAAGTCTACTATAACAAAAAATTGTTATAAACTGGATAGCTTATGCCTAACAGAAATTTCTTACATTTCTGAGGCTGCGAAATGCATGATTAAGTGTGAAGAAGTCCCTCTCCATGCCTCATAAAGGGTACTTGCTTTTTTCCCCCTTTTTAAAAATTAAATTAGAAACAAGCTTGTTTTACACATCAACCCAGTTCCCCCTCCCTCCCCTCCTCCCCCCGGTCCCCACTGAATCCCCCATCCAATCCCCTTTTTGCTCCCCAGGGAGGGTGAGACCTTCCATGGGGCATCTTCAAAGTCTGTTGTATCATTTGGAGCAGGGCCTAGACCCTCCCCCCATGTGTCTAGGCTGAGAGAGTATCCCACTATGTAGAGTGGGCTCCCAAATTCCACTAGTGTACTAGAGATAAATACTGATCCACTACCAGAGGCCCTATAGATTGCCTAGACCTCCAAACTGACATCCTCTTTAGGGGATATGGAATAGTCTTATGCTGTTTTCCCAGCTATCAGTCCGGGGTACATGAGCTCCCCTTTGTTCATCAGCTGTTTCTGTGGGCTTCTCCAAACTGGTCTTGACACTTTGCTCATCACACCTCCCTCTCTGTAACTGGATTCCAGTAGTTCAGCTCAGGAGCACTTGCTTTTTAACTGGACTTGTGTGGTAGCACGATGGAAAGCACTGTTTCTGTGGCATCTGTCTTATAAGGGTACTAATATCATGTATGTGATAAAGCCCTCTCCAAAGGCCCACTTTCCAGTGCCTCAAAGAAACCATTATATTTCTACCTATGACTAGAGTGTAGAGACACGTATTCAAAACATTACAATGCTGTCTTGTTTTTCTTTCATACTGATCCCTTCATTCTGTACTTTAATTCCTTTGCATGCCAAAATAATGTGTATGTGTATATAGGTGTGTAGATGTGTAGATATAGGCATATATTCACCAAAGTTAGGGATTAAACTTTAGTCTTCATATAGCTTAGAACTTTTAGCATTATAATACGTGTGTGTGTGTCTGTGTGTGTGTGTGTGTAAATTTTTGATATATTAATCAATAATCAGGTTTTCCATTCTAGAGAATAGTTTAGAGACAAACTCCTTTTGATGATAAATTATCAATTTTTCTTCTCACTTTACAATACACTCTGCCTGAAAACAGGTTAAGGAAGGCTTTTAGTTTCCTAGGAAAATATTAATACATGCGGTGTTCATTTTTCCTATTTTTAATGTTAATGGTTATTAATGAGAACTCTGCATTTATTATGCAGCATTCCTTTGTTTGGATTAAGTGGCTATATTAGCTCTTTCATTGTTTTCAGTAGTTATTGGAAACATTAATCAACTGAACCCTGAGGGAATTTTAATATTTTGAAAACATTAGTATTTATATTTTCCTCCAACCTACCCATTGCCTCCTCCCTGTCCCTAAGACCTTCTGTTTACAAAAAAGAAAGAATTGAGCTCATAAGATAGTTCAATTTACACTGTAAATAAGTAATTTATGGACATATTATCTCAGGTCAACATATCCTAAACATAAATATAAATGTGTTGTACTCAACTCGTATATGTATTTTCTTTACTACCAAATATTTGAATATTTAAGTTCCCATATATGTGAATTACATTTTCAGGAAATCTTTTGAGTTAATTGTTAAACTGGCCTCAGAATCTCCTGCTTTGGGTTTCTTCATTGTTCTGGAGAATGAGCATCATGGATAACCATCTAAAGGATAAACTACCCATGAAAATGTTTAGGCACTCTCCCGCTCTACAGCCCTTCTCAAAACAGCATATCAAGTCCATGCTTTAACTAAGCATCACCTAGAAAAAGATGAGATCATCAGCCTATGGCTCCTGGGGGAAAAATCAGCACTGTATCCCTTTCTGCTTCATCCTCTACTACTATGTGAATGTATATGCAGGCATAGGTCACTTAGAGAATGTGCATCTACTACAAGTGCTGTTTTAAACATGTGACAAAACTGGAATGGGACATTATAACTATCAAAATTCTCTCCCTTTGTGGTCATTTTTAATATATAAAAGATATTTCAAAATATGCAATTTAGTCATTACTAAATACTTTGAGAGTCCTTATAAAGTAAAAATATAGTAACAATAAACCATTAAAATATATCAGAGAAGTGAGCAATAACATGTCCCATGAACAAACCTGTGACTAAGACCGTGAGCTGCTCCCAGCACTACAAAAACAAAAGAGCAGCAACAAAAAAGAGAAACCACTTGTCTCAATCAGTGAAGAGTAAATCAACCAAATGAGGAGAACTCAAAGAACTACTGTATTTTGAGAGAGAAAAATGGGAAATTCTAGCACTGTAGCAGACAATACTCTTACAGAGAGTTCCATCAAAATGCAGGTTCTGGTCATATAGAACTTTAGCTTATGTTTTCTTAGGGACTTTATCTTAATTGCCAGACCGTTGTTTATTGCAGATTTGTTTATTTTATTGTATGTGCATGAGTATTTTTATTTCATGTATGTCTGTGTACCACGTGCATGCCTTGTGCCCATGTGGGTCAGAAGGCCACACTGGATCTGAACCAGATGGGAGCAATCAAGTGTGTGCTGGCAGCAGAACCTGGGTCTTCTGCAGGAGTAAGTGCTCTTTATCACTGAACCATCTCCCCAGTCCACATTTTATAATCTAACACCAGCTGTAATATCTTGTTTTGTACATACTACATATTTTATTGAATCATTTTTTTAAAATTGTGGTCAACATACAAAAATCCTTTTTAACTGTAACTACTTTCACCTTCATAGGGTTATTTTAGATAAACTTAACATCACATTGTCCCACAGGAATCTAGGCTAGAATATAGTTTAACACCAGACCTTCTAACTCCCTATCTCACAGTAAAACCTTATAGATATTAGGGATTGGGCATGGTGGTATACAATTTAAATGTCAGTGCTTAGAATACATGGCCAAGGAAGTCTCTGTGAGTTCATGGCCAGCCTTGTCTACATAAAGAGTTCCAGGCTAGCCAGAACTATATGGTGATCCCCTGTCTCAAAACAACAAAAAAGGAATTTTTGCTTGATTGTTTTGGGGATTTGTTTGTTTACTGGTTTTTGAGACAGTTTCTCTGGCTGTCCTGGAACTCATTCCATGAACCACACTGGCCTTGAACTCACAGTCGCTTGCCTCTGCCTCCTGAATGTTGGGATTAAAAGCAAGCACCATTACCCATGGGCAAAAGGAATTTTTTGTCTTGATTTGGGGAAATTTTCTTCTTGTGTCTTTTGAGTAGGAACCAGGGATACTACAAAAGTGCCAAATTCTTGTACTACTTCCAGAACAGATTTTCCTGCCAGATATTATTTTTGGGAGAGATGATCTTAGTCTGCTAATTATAGTGTTTGAAGGCATCCCTAATCCCTAATCTTTAAATTCTGAGAGGGTATCCGTCTCCATAACATGACAATAAAGACCATTTATGGTCAAATATTACTTGATTGACACAGGAACCTTACCTAGATCAAGGACCACTTCACTGATGATGGTTCATGTGATGTACAAGGAGACAAAAGAACTGCATAGGGATTGAAAACTGGCAAAACATCCTCCCACAGGAGCCCACGTGCTTGGAACCATCTCATAGATACCATTTCCAGAGCCCTTGAAGAGGCCTCCCATGACAGGAATTAGTTCACTGAGTTCAAAGCTTTGTAATAGTATGTATCATCAGCCTCCTCACCAAGAAGCTACTTAATACAGAATCGATGTCAGGAGTCATGACTGACATCCTTCCTTCTCATGTTATTAGGACATCAGTGCTAAAATACTGCAAAAGGGGATTCTGATGAGTAGGGACAGATCTGAGCTTTTTCCTCTCTTCGTCCTTTTCATTCCATCTGCAATCTCATTTGTCAAGGAGACTCAGCAGCTCTTTCACTATGTCACATTGTTGTCGTCATTTTAAATTTGGTCACATTTTCATTTTCTGAACAAACAGGTATAGTTCTAATTAATTTACTTTCTCAATACACTTTTAGAATAGGAACTGTCTGTAAAGTGCTGTGTCTGCATTCTTTCTTGTAGGTCTTTTGGCTACAGATCTGTGTTTAGATGGGAAAAACTGTATCTCACACTGTCCCATCAACCCATCCCCATTCTCGTTAAACATTCCCTTGTTCTGGTGAATGAGCACTTCCTTGAGCCCTTCAACACTGTAGTAAGCAAAAGCAAAAATTCTTCAGCTCAGTTTAAATCCAGAAGTTTCCATCTTAAATTGTGAAATTTAAAGAAGTGCCCTCTGATTAGAAACTTGGCACTTAACTTTCTCTTTGATTCTCAACTATTTTCAAAGAGAAACTTGTAATATGCTTTTCTTGAAAATGAGTAAGTAAAGTCATTTATATTTTCTGTTATCTCACAGATTGAAGTACAAATTTTTTTCTTGAAAAATGTCTATAATGTAAGCATAGTCTTTAATTGTTTTTATTGAATTATGTGTGTGTGAGTGTAGGTCAAAGGACAGCTTGTAGAACTTGGTCTCTCCTGTCATGGGATCTCAGAAATTGAATGCAGGTCATCAGGTTTGATTGCACACCTTTGCTAGCTAAGCCATCTCTTTGATCCTTGAATAGCATATTTAGAATAGAGAGAAAGTTATACAAAATTAATAAAGAGAGAATATTTAAAAATAGAGAATTGAATAGTATGTAAGAAAAGTGTGAAGAAGTCTCTTATCACTTATTTACCTGACATAGCAGACACAATTGTACAATCTTCCTGTGTGTAGTTTCAGCTCTTTTGCATCAATTGTTAGCATCAGTTTTCCTGAATTTCTAATGTCTGAGCACATGAGCTCATCTACGCCACAGAATTTCCCAGTGTGTCACAAGACATTATTGATGTAGAGCATTATAGCTCAGTTAAGAGGAATGAGTGATTTTAGTAGTTGATATGTTTATATCAGATGCTCACATGAAACCCCAAATGTACCAACCAATCACCCACTTGTGTACATACATGAAAATGCACGTGGTGCAGTACCGCATCATGACTGTGTAGTCAGCATTTCTACTCCCTTCATTATCCATCCATGTCCCTGCATGTCTCAGTGGGAGCTCCACACAAAGAACATGCGTGTTCAGTGAACACCAGGTCTTGCTAAATCAGTCTTTCTTCCATGTCTTTTGTGACAGTAAAGTATATACTGATTCCATTTTAATCCTAAAGTTATTCTTTAGTTGCTAGCTATTCCTCCTCTCTCCAAATCACATTTTGTTCCTACTGTCTCCTGATCCACACTCTCTTATTTGGTGATTGCAAAGCCTTATTGGCACTCCGCAGATCTTCCCCAAAATGTGTGTGTGAGATATTCAGCTGGCTTCTGCAAAATGTCAAGATAGTTTCCTGGTGAATTCTAAGATCTGATATAACTAAAATAAAACTTACAGTAATTCTGCTGAGTTATTTTTTTCTCTTCTAGGAAATCATGTTCCTGTTACCAGGATCTCTCTCATCTATAACTAAGCTCCCACTCATTGTCCTGTTTCCTTTTTCCCAAAATATGCATGTGAAACTGCCTTATCAGATTCTGGAATTAGAGACTTCGTTTAATGCATTCATTTCTGTATTGCCCATTATTTCTCTAAAATATATCTTTTTCATGTTTCACATGTTGAAAAATAAATCACCTAACCAACCAAACAAAACTAATGTGAATTGAATCTGGTGATGCTTAAAAAGTATTTTAGTTCTTTATTTGGCATGATGTCAGTATATCCATTATTTTATATCCTATAAACCTTCTCTCGGTATATTTTTACTTCTTGATTATAATTTTTATTTTCAGCATAAAAACTTTATCTCCTACAAAAAATTCCTACTATTTTCTCCTTCTCTGATCTTCTCTTTTCCTTCACACCACCGCTGTCAGATGCTCATCCCTGTGTGTGACTGAGGAAATTTCAAAAGATAGAACTTTCTTAAACTATTTTAGTGAATTAGGTCCCTTAGCATTTAGTGCAAAAACTAAGGACACCTATGTATGATCGACTTGACTTGGATAGACACAGATATGACATAGAGGCAGAAATGCAAGCATGTCTTTTTTTCTCTGATAATTCTTCATAACTACATATGACAATACTTTGTGAAACTATCATTCATGATGTAATGGAGGTGAGCATCCCATTAGCTCTTCAACCTGTGTAAACTTGGTACTTCTGTCACTTCATCTTTTGTCACAAATATAGTTGAAGTCACATCCATGGATCACATTCTTTGCCACCATCAAGAAGACATCACTCAGTTGCCATGTTTTCTGAGGTACAGTCTGAAATCTCCAGTTGTTTGATAACATATATTTCACATGAAGTCTTGTTAATAGAAGTGTGGTATCACACGTACAATTTTTGGCACACTCTATGAAAGGTTATAGGAAAATCAGAATACATGAATGGGGAAATGTGAATATGCGGAGTAGAATCTAACTTTGCAGAAAGTTCTAAACTTTTGTGCTGCCCATCTTAGTTATGCAACCTTCCAATGCTCTCCCTCTCTCCTCCTCCCACAGTTTCCTATGCAAATAAAGAGTGTATCAAAAAAATCTCCAGATAATCTCAAGTTTAAAATTGAGATTTATATCTTAAACCAAATTAAAAACCGATTTAATTCAATGCATGAATAACAATTTGTGTGTGTGTCTGTGTGCCTCTGTGTGTGTGTGTGTGTGTGTGTGTGTGTATGTGTGTATGTGATTTCAGGAATCACCATAATATTGTATATTTTTTTAATTAAGAAAGAAGATTAAATTTCTTTGCAACACATTTTTTAGTATAAACATAACTCAGCTATATATTACAGTGATGGAAAAGAGCAAAGCTCTGCTTGAAAATTAACAACACAAACAACTATATGCATTTATCTTTCCTCAATGTGGCATCTAGAGATGAATACAGAACTGAAAAAAGTGGTGACAAGATTTAAATTCTTGATGATTTATTTTTAATTTATAAAATAATTTTATGATAATATTCCCTATTGCTCTATGATTATCCCTCACTTAGAATAAGGATGGCCACTGAGGAGAACTCTAAGTCCATAAACTCATTTAAATGTCATAAAAAAAGAACTCTGGAATTTTCCAATTAATTGAATTTAAAGAATAAGAATATATGATCTTATTATTAAATACACTCTGATGTAACCAAACATCTACATAACTACAAAGAGAGAAATACGTTGTAGTGCTTTGAAAACCAGCTTAACTGATTTCGTTTTGGCTCCACATCTGTCCCTATGTTGATATTTTCTGTGCTTATCTGAAGAAAATAAGTTTTACAAAAAGAATAAAAAGATCATGTTGTCTGCAAATTAGTGTGCTTTCTTCAAGGCCGTTGCATGACAGATGCTTCATTTTCATTTATATTTCCTTTTCCTTTAGCAAGTACCCTGCTGTGAAAAGTTTGTAACTTCTTCCCCTGTAAGCATCCTGCTTAAAATAGAAAGATAGGTAGACAGACAGACAGACAGACAGACAGACAGATGCTGCCTTCAGTGCTTCAAATACACAGGCAAGTTTGTTTGGATCAGAAAATTAGTTGGTTCAGCAAAGACATATTGATATTCTCGACTGCTTAAAGTATTTAGCTTAAAATGTACATTTTAAAAATATTTTGGACAACATTCCGATTCTGGGGAAAACATTGTTTTGGGGGGGTGTGTATGAGAGAAAGAGAGAGAGAGAGAGAGAGACAGAGAGAGAGAGACAGAGACAGAGAGAGACAGAGACAGAGAGAGACAGAGACAGAGAGAACACAGAGAATGCACACATAAGGCCAGAGAACAACTTAGGCATTGTTTATCAGGCATACCTTCTACCTTGTTTTTATCAACTTTATATTTTTATTTTGTTTGTTATTTTTGAGACATTATGTATCGTGGGCCTGAAGCTGTGAGAGTGGCTACTCTGGTCACCAGCAGGCACTAGGGATCTGCTTGTCTCCACCTTCCCAGTGAAGTGATTATGAGCCACCATGCTGGGTGCTCTTAACAGGCATCTGGTATCAAACTCATGCCCACTTGTACAGCAAGCACGCTACCTACCAATCTTATTTTCCTGACTCTTAGTCAGTTTTTCTTTCAGGAACTTGTTCCCTCTTCCTCTCCTCCTCCTCCCTTTCTTTCTCCCTCCATAGCGGTTACCCCATCCTTCCACCAAATTCTCTTCTACATCTGTCTCTTAATTTTCTTCCCTTCCCTTTCCTCATTCCATCCCACCCTAGTTCACACTCTATACACCCACACTATATCCGCAACTTCATGCATACTTAAATATAGATACACATTTAGGAGATAGAAGTCATTGCCATGGTTTGAAAGCAGGAGATACCTTGTAACTTGTCCCCTGTAAATTATCAGGCTTTATTATGTAGAATTCAATAAGAGGTCATCATCTTTGCATTCTTCCATGCCTCGTAAGATGAACATGAGGCCCACGGTCATTCTCTAATTAGACATTCACCATTGGGGGGCTCTGGATATCAATGACTACATAATCTAGTGCTTATTAAGAATTGTGTATGATCTAACACTGGTATACTTACTAACACTGCTAGCTAGAGTCTCATATTGAAAACATCAATGATTTTCTTCATTATGAGGTATGGGGGGTAGGCGAGGGGTGGTGGTATAAATGTGTACATCCTGTTAACATTCGAATTAAAATGAAAATACTATGCATTTTTCTGCTTTTTCAATTTTCTACTTTTGTTTTTGAGATGAGATTTGCAAAGTTAGGCTTGAGATTTTGATAAAAATCAAGGATGATCCTGAAATTTAATCTAATGGAAATAAAATATATACTACCTCCCTTGTAGCAGTAACTCTACATAATTCACCATAGTCATGATGCTCTGGAATAGTTCATCATTTTGCAGCAGGCAGGTGTTACTTTGGTTTTTTTCTCAATATATGTTTTTATTTAAATTAGAAACGTGAATGTCAGTCCCAGCTCCCTCTCCCACTCCTCTTCCCTTGTCCCTCCACCAGCCCCCGAGCCCAACACCCAATCCCCACATCATTCCCCAGGGAGGGTGAGGCCCTCCTTGGGGGGGGTTCTGAAGTATCCCATTTCATCCAGGGCAGGACCTAGGCCCTTTCCCATGTGTCCAGGCTGAGAGACATCCCTCTATTTGGAATAGGCTCCCAAAGCTCATTCATAAATCATGTGTTATTTTGAATTCTATTTTGTACAACAGGGAGTGTTGGAATGTTTCAACTTTTCAATTTTTAAAGGCAATAAAAATAGGAATAACAATGAATTAACTTAATGACAAATTGCAAATTGTAACTGATAGTAATTTGTCTTTCATGCCTTCTATGATTATTTTGTACATTTTCTTATTTCCTCAAAATTAGTCAGAAAGACTTTTTTTCTACACTACAGATGGTCAGGACATTGACATTGCATTGAATATTGAGGTGGTTACATAATTTATGTTGTTAAAAAATTGATTCTCTCTGTTCCAAGATAATAACAATATTGTATTTTCACTGAAAGCAGTAAGTAAATCAGGCAACTTCAATAAATTATGTCAATAAATGTTTACTTTTAATTAGTTTGTTCAATAAATATTAATTCCATCAATAAAATTTCACCAAATTTTCTGCTAGGCTAATCGAATCCACGTGAGAATTGTAGGTGACCTATGCTCTAATTTAATATGTAAATAGACAAAAATCATAAATCTAAGTGTCATGGCAGAGAGACTATGTGAGCATCACACAAGGGGTGATGGCAGACGGCCCTTTTGTCCTCTGTGTGCCGTGACATCCATGTCTAGCTGTGTTAGCAGGTGGAGTTGTGATACTTTTTTATTAAACTTACCTTGTTATTTCTTTTCTTGTTTTATGTACAGAGTAGCAATTTCTCCTATTTGTTTACATAGGAGGAATAAGTTTTAAAATTTCTGTGATGTTCTTTTTTTTTTCTTTAAATTAGAAAAAAGCTCGTTTTACATGTCAGTCCCAGTTCCTTTTCCTCCCCTCCTCCCCCGCCTCACACCAACCCCATATTCTTTTTTTATTGTTCATGACTTTTTTATTTATTTTAAATACCAACCAGTTTCCCCTCCCTCCTCTCTTCCAATTCCCTTCCACACTCCTCCTTCTACCCTCTCTCATCCACTCCTCCTTCATCTCCAATCAGATGGGCTAACGTCTCCCATGGTAATCAGCAAAGCATGACATATCAAGTTGAGGCAGTATCAAGTTGGGGCAGGACCAAGCTCCTTCCCCCTGCATCAAAGCTGAACTAAACATCCCACCTTAGGAAATAGGTTCCAAAGAGCCAGTTCATGCATCAGAAACAGGTCCTGGTCCCACTGCTAGGGGCCCCACAAAACATCAAGCTACACAACTGTCACCCAGATGCACAGGACTTAGGTCAGTCCCATGCTGGCTCCCTATCTGTCTGTCTGGAATCTGTGAGTTCCCACAAGCTTGGGTCAGCAGTGTCTGTGGGTTTCACCATCATAATATTGAGGAGCACCCCTCCTTGTTCATAAAATTCATCTACCCTCTCTTCAACTGGACTCTCCAAAGCTAGGCCCAGTGCTTGGCTGTGGATCTCGGCATCAACTTCCACCAGGTAATAGATGAAGGCTCTATGATGACTGCTGAGATGTATAGTGCCCCTCCACCTTATTTATTTAAGTATTTGTTTGTTTGTCTATAAATATGAGGCTACATTGATTATTTTTGACATTTAGTTTGTAAGATCTTAATGAAGCTAGAATAAAACTTACCTTTATGGGAATCAAGGAGTATGAAGTTAGGAAAATGTTTCCTCTGCTAAGTATGAAAAGTCAATTGCACAGTTTAAAAAAAAGAACAAAAAAAACCCTGAAATTAAAGAATTTGAGGTCACAGGGCTGGAGGGATACCTCAGTCATTAAAGGCTAGGCTAACAATAAAAAATAAAAGCCCAGGAGAGGGAGGGATACGGATAACTTGAAGGTAGGGAAGGAAAGGTGAAATGATGCAACTGTAGTATAAGTCCATAAAATATCATTTTTTTAATTTATCACAACAGATAAATAGAAATGGAAATGGGAGAAAAAGATATAGACATGTAACCCCTTCTACCTTTGCTAAGTGAGAAGCAGCCATGAAAAGTAAAGGTGAAACAACACCAAACACAGCTAAAGAAGTTAGAACATAGGGTAGAATGTGGAGGAAAATAAATACCCCCATAATTACAAAAATACTTTGAACAAATATTTTAGAGGCATATGCCTATGAATTATGCAAATATCTGATCTTTCTCAATATTCATGCACATATATACAATCCCTGCTACTTTTATTTATTGTGAATTACTTGGCATGTTTGCCCTGTTTGGTAGTCAGAATCCTACCCCAATGTTCATCCTCAGACACTCCAGATTAGTGTATGGGTAAAGAGAGTTTATAGCTTTTTATTTTCCTAAGAGTCAACTTGCATAGTTTGAGGTAAGTCACTAACATTCACAAAATCAGTAGTTATTTCGAACTGAGCATATTTTTAAATTGCATGACCAAGGTTTAGGTTTATATACCATGATGTACTTATATTGACCATGCAAAATAAAAATGAAAAAGAAATACTGGAAGAAAAATTCACAAGTGTCCTATTTAAATCTTGTAGATTTAACAAAGTTAAAAATATATGCAATGAGATATCTTTATTGTCAATACCATATTTTAGCTTTGTATTAACATCTATTAACTGTACAAAAGGTAGGAAATCATTATGACATTCTATACACACATGTACTTCAATCATATTCATTACTCTTTACTCTTTTTATCCTCCATTACTCTTATTTCTTCTCTGCCTCTCCCTTTTCCATTTTCCCTTTCTCCTCCTGCTTCCCAGTGCCTAGTAACCATCTACCCAGCCCCTCCCTGATAAAACAGTATTTAAGTACTACAACAATATAACAGTGTTTAAGCCACACATGGTATAAAGGCCTTTCTAGTTACTGTATTAAAGCACACACATTCCCCCCACCATGTTTTAATATCCAAGGACACAGGAACAGAGGAAGCAGTGTTCTTATTTGGCAATGTAGCAGTAGAGAGACATGAAAGAGATCCAAGTGAAGGCTATCCAAGTCTTCTGTGGCATCCCCTGCTCCCTAGATGCTGTTAGATTCCTACTTGAATTCCCTAAATGATCCCTAGATTTAACTAAACTTAAAGTTTTGATGACACGTTTTTCCTAAACCTTAGCAACAATGTATATGTATATTACCAAATAAAAGCATTAAAGGTCATTTCATGCTTACTAGGGCCACCCTGGAGATTAGTCTGAAATGCCTCCCAAAGGGTTGGTCTTTTTTCCTTGCTCATCTTACCCCGACTCCAATGGTTTTAGCTGTATTGCTTCTGCTCCTCTAGCTTCCTGAAGTTCTGCCTTCCAGGTGCTCTTTTTCTTTCTTTCTTTTCTTTTTTTTCCATCTTGGCACATCTTTCTCAGATTGTTAATCTTTGAAACATGTCTTGTTCACCACAGTCTTAGATCAAAGCCTCTTTCCCTTCTTTCTAACCTTTTTTTCTTGGTTTCTGTTTATCAATTTAACTTAGCAGATCCATGCTTTTTCATTTGTCACAACCAAATCACAAACACTTTAACTGGGGCTGACAGGCCTGCCTGTGGGTCAAGAGCTTCTTAGCTATGACTACCATCTGTCCCCTCCCCACTGCTGCCATGGTATTCAGTTTTCCTGTCATGCTTCCATCTACTGCCCCTTTAATGACTGTTTGTTTATAGACTTTTCTTTGCCTTTCTCCTGACCACACTACGCACCAGTTTGGTCAGGATAATTTCTGATCCACTGAAGTTTGCCCTCATGCCTCTAGATTCAAGTCATCAACAAACGCACCAATGACAACAGAAATGGCACTTGTGGAAAACTTTATACCAAACATTACAATGAGCTCTTCCCATGTACCAATTTATTTCATCTTCATGTCATTTTCCAGATACAGGTCACATTCTTACTCAGCCATGTATAGATTCACATTGTGTTCCTCCTCTGTCTACAAACTAAGCTTATTTAAAGTTGCTAAAGGTGAGGTTATGATTTATTTGTCTTGAACTTTGCAGTACAAAGATCTCTGTGCCAGACACTACACTGGTGTCAGAAAACAATACAGCAAATGATTTAATGATGTGGTAAATCAATGGTAAGTGCTCTCCTGAGAACTCAGATCTGGAGGACATCTGAACTGATTACCATTTGGATCACAGATGTTGATTCAATTGATCATTTTAATGTCAAGTCCAGTCCATTGTATCCAGTGCCTTCTCGTACCTGTATTCCATTGTAAGGCATTTCAGGGATGTTTGAATGTGTCTCCATCTTCATATTTGACTTTATGCTTCATTACTCTGATATTTTTTTCCAAACATGCCATTATGTGTTATAAATTTAATATGATCATGAAACATGAAAATTGAAAAAAAAAATAGTATTTATAAAGGCAAGTGGCCTAGAAATCTGATGATAACAATATGAATCAGGAGAGCTGATAAAAATAACTTATAATGTGTGCACATAGGCATCTTAAAAATGAAGTTTAAATTGAGAGAAATAAAATAAAGGTAAATTTTTATACTTGTTTGCTATTCCTCCTTCAAATAGTCTACAAGAAAACCCCATTATTTGAACTACCAAATTACTATAATTATTATACGAACTTACTATTATTTATATATATATTATTTAATTTTCAGTTTTTAAAACATTTATCTAAATATATATCAGTTTAGCTTCATGGTACATTTTTCATTTTCTTGGGATCTCTTCACATGCAGTTTTTTTTTCTTTTTAACACATTTGGAGATTTTTTTCCTCAATTTTAGAGCTCTTTTTTTCACTACATTTTATTACTTTAATTTTAAATAGCTTGCTTCACATGTCAAACCCAGTTCCCTCTCCCTCCCCTCCTCCTGCATTGTCCCTCCTTCCAACCCAGCCTCCCACCCTATCCCCACTTCCTTCCACATAGGGGATATCCAGAGTCTGACATTTCACTCAGGGCAGGTTCCAGGCACTCCCCTAAGAGTCCAGGCTGAGAGAGCATCCCTCTTTGAGTTATGGACACATAAAGTCCACTTGTATGCCAGGGATAAACACTGATTTACTGCCCAGGCCCCAATAGGTTGCCCAGGCCATCTCACTGATTCTCACATTCAGGGGATCTGGATCAGTCCCATGCTGGCCTCCCAGATGTCGGTCTGGGGTCCAAGAGCTCTCCGTTGTTCACATTAGCTGTCTCTGCTGGTTTTGCCAGCCCATTTTTTGCCAATTTGCTCATCGCTCCTCTCTATCTGTCACTGGGTTCCATTGGTTCCGTTAAGTGTTTAACTGTGGGTGTTTGCCTCTGCTTCCATCAGTCACTGGATGAAGGTTCTAGGATGGCATATAAGGTAGATGTTAAGTTCATTGTCAGGAATAAGAATTTTAAGGTAGTCTCTCCAGTATTGCTTAGTTTGCCAGTTGGTGTCATCCTTTTAGATCACTAGAGGTCTCACTGGTGCCCGATCTCTCTTCCAACCTATGACTCCCTCTTTTATGGCATTTCTCATCATGTTCTCCCCTCTTTTACCCCCCCACTCAACCTTACTGTTCCCCCATGACCTACACTCTCCTCCTCTTCTCCCCCTCTTTTCTTCCCAGCTCCAACTCCCCCCCACCACCTCTTGCTGTGTTCCCAATCTGTTCAGGAGATCTTGCCTTATTCCTCTTCTCTTGGAGTATCATGCATATCTCTCTTAGGTTCTTTCCTTTTCCCAGAATCTCTGTCACTGGAATTGCAGACTGGCAACTATTCTGATCGGTGTCAAAAATCCATATATGAGTGAATACAGATCATGTTTGTCTTTTTGTGATTGGGTTACCTCACTCAGTATAGTTTCTTCTAGTGACCTCCATTTCCCTGTTAATTTCAAGATTCCATTGTTTTATCTGTTGAGTAGTACTCCGTTGTGTAAATGTAACACATTTTCTCTATCCACTGTTCAGTTGAGGGGCATCTAGGTTGCTTCCAGGTTCTGGCTATTACAAACAATGCTGCTATGAACATAGTGGAGCAGATGTCACTGTTGTATGAACCTGCCTCATTTGGATAAATGCCTAAGAGTGGAATTGCTGGGTCTAGTGGTAGATTAATTCCCATTTTCCTGAGGAATCTCCATACTGATTTCCAAAGAGGCTGTATGAGTCGGCACTCCCACCAGCAGTGGAGGAGTGTTCCTCTCTCTCCACATCCTCTCCAGCATAAATTGCCTTTGGTGTTTTTGATTTTAGCCATTCTTACAGGCATAAAATGGTATCTCAGAGTTGTTTTGATTTGCATTTTTCTGATGGCTAAGGGTGTTGAGCACTTTCTCAAGTATCTCTCAGCAATTTTAGACTCCCCTATTGAGAATTCTCTAGTTCTGTAGCCCACTTTTTAATTGGATCCTTTGGTTTTTGGAGACTTGCTTCTTGAGTTCTTTGTAAATTTTGGGGATTAGCCCTCTGTCAGATGTGGGGTTAGTGAATATCTTTTCCCACTCCATGGACTGCCTTTTTGTCTTGTTGACTGTATCCTGTGCTTTACAGAAGCTTCTTAGTTTCATGAAGTCCCATTTGTTAATTGTCGATCTCAGTGTCTGTGCCACTGGTGTTATGTTCAGGAAGCAGTCTTGTGTACCAATTCGTTGAAGAGTATCTCCCACTTTCTCTTCTTACAGGTACAGTGTAACTGGATTTCTGATGAGGTCTTTGATCCATTTGGACTTAAGTTTTGTGCAAGGCGATAGACATGGATCTATCTGCAGTCTTCTGCGTGCCAATATCCAGTAATGCCAGCACCATTTGTTGAAGATGCTTTCTTTTTTTCCATTTTATAAGTTTAGCTTCTTTGTCAAAAATCAAGTGTTCATAGGTGTGTGGGTTAAAATCAGGGTTTTGAATTTGATTCCATTGGACTACCTGTCTATTTTTTGCCAATATCAAGCTGTTTTCAGGACTATAGCTCTGTAATGGAGCTTGAAGTCAGATATGGTGATGCCTCCTGAAGTTCTTTTATTGTATAGGGTTGTTTTGGTTTTCCATATAAAGTTGATTATTGTTCTTTCAAGGTCTGTGGAGAATTTTTTTAATTTTAAATAGCTTGTTTTACATGTCAATCCCAGTTCCCTCTCCCTCCCCTCCTCCCGCACTCCCCTTCCCCCCCTCCCTCCCACCCTATTGCCAAATCCTTCCCCATAGGGGATATCTAGAGTCTGTCATTTTACTCTTGGTAGGGTCCAGGCACTCCCCTAAGAGTCCAGGCTGAGAGAGCATCTCTCTTTGTGCTATAGGCACACGAAGACAGTTTGTAAAGCAGGGATAGACACTGATCTACAGCTCAGGGCCCCATAGGTTGCCCAGGCCTTCTCACTGACACTCACATTTGGGGGGTCCAGATCAGTCCCATGCTGGCCTCCCCACTGTCGATCTGGGGTCCAAGAGCTCTCCCCTGTTCAGTTCAGCTGTCTCTGCTGGTTTTGCCAGCCCATTCTTTGCCAATTTGCTTATCACTCCTCCTCTGTGTCACTGGGTTCCTTGGGTTCAGTTCAGCGATTAATTGTGTGTTTGCCTCTGCTTCCATCAGTCACAGGATGAAGGCTCCCGGATGGTTATAGACATCAAGTTCATTATCAGGCATGGGCATTCGAGGTGGTCCCTCCACTATTACTTAGCTTGCCAATTGGTGTTATCCCTTTAGATCACTCGAGGTCACTCTGGTGCCTGATCTGTCTTCGAACCTATGATTCCCTCTTCCCCCTATTCTACCCCCACCCCCTCAACTTCCTGTTCCCCCATGACCAACTCTCTTCCTCTTCACCCCCTCTCTTCTTCCCAGGTCCCACTCCTCCCCACCCCTCGCCGTGTTCCCGATCCATTCAGAGGATCTTGTCTCCATCCTCTTCTCTTGGGTACTATGCATATATGTATATCTTTTAGGTTCTTTCCTGTTTCCCAGACTCTCTATCTGTGGAAGTACAGACTGGCACTATCCTGATCCATGTCAAAATCCATATATGAGTGAGTACATACCATGTTTGTCTTTTTGCGACTAGGTTACCTCACTCAGGATGGTTTCTTCCAGTGCTATCCATTTACCTGCGAATTTCAAGATTCCATTGTTTTTTTCTGCTGAGTAATACTCCATTGTGTAAATGTACCACTTTTTCTCTATCCACTGTTCAGTTGAGGGACATCTAGGTTGCTTCCAGGTTCTGGCTATTACAAACAATGCTGCTATGAACATAGTGGAGCAGATGCCACTGTTGTATGAACCTGCCTCATTTGGATAAATGCCTAAGAGTGGAATTGCTGGGTCTAGTGGTAGATTAATTCCCATTTTCCTGAGGAATCTCCATACTGATTTCCAAAGAGGCTGTATGAGTCGGCACTCCCACCAGCAGTGGAGGAGTGTTCCTCTCTCTCCACATCCTCTCCAGCATAAATTGTCTTTGGTGTTTTTGATTCTAGCCATTCTGACAGGAGTAAGATGGTATCTCAGAGTTGTTTTGATTTGCATTTCCCTGATGGCTAAGGATGTTGAGCACTTTCTTAAGTGTCTCTTGGCCATTTTAGCCTCCTCTACTGAGAATTCTCTATTTAGCTCTGTATCCCACCTTTCAAGTGGATCCTTTGGTGTTTTGGAGACTTGTTTCTTGAGTTCTTTTTAAATTTTGGAGATTAGCCCTCTGCCAGATGTAGGGCTAGTGAATATCTTTTCCCATTCTGTGGCCTGCCTTTTTGTCTTTTTGACTGTGTCCTTTGCCTTACAGAAGCTTTTTAGTTTCAGAAGGTCCCATTTGTTATTTGTCAATCTCAGTGCCTGTGCCACTGGTGTTATGTTTAGGAAGTGGTCTCCTGTACCAATTCGTTGAAGAGTACCTCCCACTTTCTCTTCTAAAAGTTTCAGTGTGGCTGGATTTATGTTGAGATCTTTGATCCATTTGGACTTAAGTTTTGTACAAGGCGATAGACCTGGATCTATCTGCAGTCTTCTGCATACCAGTACCCAGTTATGCCAGCACCATTTGTTGAAGATGCTTTCTTTTTTCCATTGTACAGTTTTAGCTTCTTTGTCAAAAATCAAGAGCTCATAGGTGTGTGGGTTAAAAATAGGGCTTTTGATTCGGTTCCATTGGTCTCCCTGCCTATTTTTGTGCCAATACCAAGCTGTTTTCAGGACTATAGCTCTATAATAGAGCTTGAAGTCAGGTATGGTGATGCCTCCTGAAGTTCCTTTATTGTATAGGGATGTTTTGGCTATCCTGGGCCTTTTGTTTTTCCATACAAAGTTGATTAATGTTCTTTCCAGGTCCTTGAAGAATTGTGATGGAATTTTGATAGGGATTGCATTGCATTGAATCTATAGACTGCTTTTGGCAAGATTGCCATTTTTATTATGTTGATCCTACCAATCCAAGAGCATGGGAGATCTTTCCATTTTCTGGTATCTTCTTTGATTTCTTTCTTTAAAGACACAAAGTTCTTGATATACAGGTCTTTCACTTCCTTGGTTAACATTATCCCCAGATATTTGATGCTGTTTTTGGCTATTGTAAATAGCCAAATTCTCTGATTTCTTTCTCAGTCACTTCATCATCTGTATATAATAGGGCCACTGATTTTTTTGAGTTTACCTTGTATCCTGCCACATTCCTGAAGGTGTTTATCAGCTCTAGGAGTAACCTTGCGGAGTTTTTTGGGTCACTTATGTAAACTATCATATCATCTGCAAATAGTGAAAGTTTGACTTCTTCTCTTCCTATTTGTATCCCCTTTATCTCCTTTTGTTGTCTTATTGCTGTAGCTAGAACTTCAAGTACAATATTGAAGAGATATGGAGAGAGTGGACAGCCTTGTCTTGTTCCTGATTTTAGAGGAATTGCTTTGAGTTTCTCTCCATTTAGTTTGATGTTAGCTGTTGGTTTACTGTATGTTGCTTTTATTATATTCAGGTACGTTCCTGTTATCCCTGATCTCTCTAGGACCTTTATCATGAAGGGGTGCTGGATTTTGTCAAAGGCTTTTTCAGCATCTAGTGAGATGATCATGTGGTTTTTCTTTCACAGATTGTTAATATGGTGGATTACATTGATAGATTTTCTAATGTTGAACCATCCCTGCATTCCTGGAATGAAGCCTACTTGATCATGGTGGATGATTTTTCTGATGTGTTCTTGAATCCGGTTTGCGAGTATTTTATTGAGTATTTTTGCATCAATGTTCATGAGGGAAATTGGTCTATCGTTCTCTTTCTTAGTTGTGTCTTTGTGTGGCTTGGGTATCAAGGTAATTGTAGCCTCGTAGAAAGAGTTTGGCAGTAAGCCTCCTGCTTCTATTGTGTGGAATACTTTGAGGAGTATTGGAATTAGCTCTTCTTTGAATTTCTGGTAGAATTCTGCACTGAAGCCATCTGGGCCTGGGCTTTTTTTGTTTGGGAGACTTTTGATGACTGCTTCTTTTTCATTAGGGGTTATAGGTCTGTTTAGATTGTTTATCTGTTCTTGATTTAGTTTTGGCAAGTGATATCTATCCAGGAAATTGTCCATTTCCTTTAAATTTTCAAATTTTGTGGAGTACAGATTTTCAAAGTATGCCCTGATGATTCTCTTGATTTCCTCAGAGTCCGTTGTTATGTCCCCTTTTTCATCCCTGATTTTGTTAATTAGCATGCTCTCTCTGTGTCTTTTGGTTAGTTTGGACAGAGGTTTGTCTATTTTGTTGATTTTCTCAAAGAACCAACTCTTTGTTTCATTGATTCTTCTCAGTGTTTTCCTGGTTTCTACTTGGTTGATTTCAGCCCTCAATTTGATTATTTCCTGGCGTCTGCTCCTCCTGGGGGAGTTTGCTTCTTTTTGTTCTAGAACATTCAGCTGTGCTATTAATTCTCTAGTATGACTGTTCTCCAGTTTTTTCATGTGGGCACTTAGTGCTATAAAGTTTCCTCTCAGCACTGCTTTCAAAGTGTCCCATAAGTTTGTGTATGTTGTGTCTTCATTCTCATTGAAATCGAGGAAGTCTTTAATTTCTTTTTTTATTTGTTCCTTTACCCAGGGATTGTGCAATTGTGCATTGTTCAATCTCCATGAGTTTGTAGGGTTTCTGCGATTTGTGTTATTGTTGAATTCTAATGTTAATGCATGGTGGTCTGATAAGATGCAGGGGGTTATTCCAATTTTTTTGTATCTGTGGAGATTTGCTATGTTTCCTATTATGTGGTCAATTTTAGAGAAGGTTCCATGTGGTGCCGAGAAGAAGGTATATCCCTTTGTATTTGGGTGGAGTGTTCTATAGATGTCTGTTAAACCCAGTTGGGTCATAACTTCTATTAATTCTTTTGTTTCTTTGTTAAGTTTCTGTCTGGAGGTCCTGTCTAGCGGTGAGAGCAGAGTGTTGTAGTCTCCTTCTATTAGTGTGTGAGATTTTATGTGTATTTTGAGCTTTAGTAATGTTTCTTTCACGAATGTAGGTGCCTTTGTATTTGGGGCGTAGATGTTTAAAATTGAGACTTTGTCTTGATGTATTTTTCCTTTGATGAATATGAAGTGCCCTTCTTCATCTCTTTTGATTGATTTTAATTTGAAGTCTAATTTGTTAGATATTAGGATTGCTACGCCCGCTTGTTTCTTGGGGCCGTTTGATTGGAAGATCTTTTCCCTGAGATAACGTCTGTCTTTGATGTTGAGATGTGTTTCTTGTATGCAGCAGAAGGAAGGGTTCTGTCTTCGTATCCATTCTCCTAGTCTGTGTCTTTTTATAGGCAAGTTGAGGCCGTTGACATTGAGGGATATTAATGGCCATTGATTGGTGATCCTTGTTTGAGCTTGATTTATTGTTAGTGAAGTTATTTTGTGTAGTTTCTCCTCCCTTTTTCTTTTGGTGTTTTGTAAAGTATGATTATATATTGCCTGTGTCTTTGTGAATGTAGTTATCTTCCTTGGCTCTAGGTTTTCCTTCTAGCATTTTCTGTAGAGCTAGATTCATGGATACGTATTGTTTAAATACGGCTTTGTCATGGAATATTTTGCTTTCTCCATCTATGGTAATTGAGAGCTTTGCTGGATATAGTAGTCTGGGCTGGCATCCTTGTTCCCTTAGCGTTTGTAGGACATCTGACCAGGATCTTCTGGCTTTCATTGTTTCCATTGAGAAGTCAGGTGTAATTCGGATAGGTCTGCCTTTGTATGTTACTTGGCCTTTTTCTTTAGCTGCTCTTAATATTTTCTCTTTACTCTGTAGGTTTGATGTTTTGATTATTATATGGCGAGGTAACTTCTTTTTCTGGTCAAGCCTATTTGGTGTTCTGTAAGATTCTTGTACTTTCATAGGCATATCTTTCTTTAGGTTAGGGAAGTTTTCTTCTATGATTTTGTTGAATATGTTTTCTGTACCTTTAAGTTGAATTTCTTCACCTTCTTCTATGCCTATTATTCTCAGGTTTGGCTTCTTCACGGTGTCCCATATTTCCTGGATATTTTGTGTTAAGGATTTGTTGGTTTTGAGATTTTCTTTGGTTGACGACTCTATATCCTCTAATGAGTCTTCAACACCTGAGATTCTCTCTTCTATCTCTTGTATTCTATTGGTGATACTTGCATCTGTAGTTCCAGATCGTTTACCAAGCTTTTCTATTTCCAGCATCCCTTCATTCTGTGTTTTCTTTATCGTTTCTATTTCAGCTTTCAATCCTTCAACTGTTTGAGCTGTTTCCTTAATTTTTTTTTTTGGTTGTTTTTTCTTGGTGCTCTTTAGATTCTTTGAGAGATTTGTTTACTTCTTGTATTTTTCCCCTATTTCATGCATTTTTTGTTTGTTTTTTCTTCTATTTCTTTAAGGGATTTCCTCGTTTCTTCTTTGAGGGTCTCCATCATCTTCATGAAATAATTTTTAAGGTCTGTATCCTCTTCTTCGTCTATGTAGTGCTTTTCGGGTCTTGCTGGTGTTGGATCCCTGGATTCTGGTGGGGTCATGTTGGTGTTTCTATTGCTGAGTGATCTCTTATTCTGTCTTCTTCCCATCTTTTCTTCCAGTGGGTGCTGGTGGGGTCTTTCCATCTCCACTGGTCTCCTTCCTTCCTGCTGCTGAAGCTGGGGATGCTGAAGCTGGACTCGCTGGGGTTGGGGTCTTGGAGGGGCTGATGTCTTTCCTGAAGCTGGACTCGCTGGGGTTGGGGTCTTGGAGGGGCTGATGTCTTTCCTGAAGCTGGACTCGCTGGGGTTGGGGTCTTGGAGGGGCTGATGGCTTTTCTGAAGCTAGACTAGCTGTGGTTGGGGTCTTGGAGGGGCTGATGTCTTTCCTGTGTGGCCGGGTCTTCTGGATGCCGGGAGCAGCCCGGAAGATCGCAGGGGATGGGTGATGGGCGGGCGGTCCCCGCCGGAGACCCAATCTCACCTGAAGCTGGACTCGCCCACATGCAGTTTTTTAATTGTCATATAACTGGAAGTAAACTGTTAAGACATAGCCTTTCTATATGACAAGCAATTACAAGTATGTACTTTTCAAACTATCTGCTTTTGACACAACACTGAACCAAGTTTGGAAACAGCTAGACTACAAAGTTAATAAACTACACATGCTCTACTGGAAATTGTGATAATTCATTTTTTAAAAAGTTCTTAATGAAATATTCTGTAGGATAGATCTAACTCCTAGGTTCAGTTGATACATGTGATATTTCCATTTCAGCATACATAGAGAACACAGAACATTTAATCACTGTCTTAACTTCCTGTTGCTGTGATAAAATAGTCCAACAAAAGCAAGATTCCAAAACTTTTACCCCTATTTTCTGCATTCAGAATGTACAGCAGGGAATCTAAATGTGTTCCACCCAATTTTCATAGCATCTTTTATGATAAAAATATCACAATTCCCAGATACCAAAGGTCAACTATTTTTTCAAATAGTGTTTCAAACTTGTGTTGACAGAATTTAAACCATACTTTCTTATAGAAAAGTGGATGCTGATTAGATTTTAATGATTAGGAGCAGAGTGCCAGAGAGACCAGTTAACATATCAAGATTCCACAATGCCCAGAGGAAACAGAAAATGTCACATCTCTGATCCTAATGTGTATACGGAGAGTAGTCTAACTGAAATCATTTGGGCATATATTTCTCTTCTTTTAAGAAAAACTTTAGTGTATTAAAACGCCCAAATTTACTATAATTACTTCATTTAAATATTTCCATAGTGTTTGACTGTTCCAGTGTATAATGCAGAGGAAAAGAAAAATAAGTGTAAGCTTGACTAAATAGTTGCACTACCAACCTGACTTACATGGAAAATGAATCTATGGGTTTGTTTGCAATGTTGCAATATTGTAGTAATTTGTATAACCATCAAATGAATATTGCATTAAATTTTGTGATCTATGAATAGTCAACTTGGTGACAATCTGACAACAAAAGACACTAGCTTATCTATGATCTCTGTGGTCAGAAATACTCCTTGTAATTCAATGTTACATTAAAAGTAGACAGGAACAGATAATAACTTAGTTTTCTGAATAAAATTCAATGGTTGCACAATTAAAATGTGCTGAGGAGAAAGAAATTTTAACAGTTCTAATTGAGAATCTTAAATATGCCTAAATCCATTATTCAAGAGAGAAGCAAGAAAGTTTTGGAGGGAGGTTGAGACCTGATAAAATGATATACAATCATTCCCATCACATAACTTCATTTTCTCTGAACTCCTAGAACAGATATTTGATATATAATGACATCATATCTTAAGAGCTTAAGTGACTTAAGTAAATCACACACCTGATTACTGACAGAACTGGGACCAGGATCTTTGATCTGATCAGACTTCTCACTTTATGCTGCCAAGATACATAAAATATTTAAATATATAAGTCAACATAAAATGAATTTCCAGAACAAATATATAAAATGCGCTCTGCATATTCATTGTTGAGTCAAAAGGACATAAATATGGGACACAGGAATGGAAGCTCTTTGAACAAGGGAGACCAGAACATATTGGTTGGTAAAGAGTTAACACCCTCATACCAGATTCAGGGGGAACTGGCACAGGTTAGATGTTCATAGGACCCAGAACAATACCAGGTAGGCTCTGGAATTTTCTCTACCACCATATATTAGGATCTTCTTTAGCTTTGAATCATTTTTCCACTTTATCTTTTAATTTTTATCACTGTGTCTTAATGTATTAAGAGGATATGAGTTGTTTTTATTCCTTTAATACACATATTTCTAAATATCATTCCCCTTCTACATAATATTTTCATAGGTTATAAGTTCAGGGCATATATATTCATGGAATGTGCAACGGCATGATTATACAATGGTCATTTGCCATTTGCAGTTGATACTCAGTAAACAAAAGTATTGAATTGTAGATATAAGCAAGTGTCACCAATAAAACACACAGAAATTTTATGCTTTGCAAAATAATTTTCATCCTGTTATAATTTGCTCTGTGCTCCATTTATTGTTTTTTATCATTATTGAGAATGAACATAATTGAATGCTTTTAAATTTTCATTCACCCAAAAGTTAATATAATTCTAACAAATGAAATAGCCCACATCATTAAAATGAATATATTGCCATTATAGGCAAAAAACTCCAATACATATTCTGTTAGCAAATGATATTATCTTGTCATATAATGGGAAGGAAAATGAATGGTCTGGAGACATTGAAGTACGTCAGAATTTCCCCAGTGTATTCACTTCCCTACCATGCAAGCATAAAGGGAAACAGACAGACTGTCTATAATTAACAATAATTTTTTCTATGTTTTGTGTTCATACGTATGTGTTTGTATATGTGTGTTCACACATGGGGGTTCCTGTTGTGAGTCCATACATGTGGAAATCAGAGTTTGATGTTGGGAGTCTTTCTGGATCTTTCTCCATCGTATTCATTGAGGTAGGGTCTCTCAATTAAACCCCACCTTTTCCCATATAGCTAATCTGGACCTTGTGGACCCCCCTGTCCACTATAGACAGTAATTCTTAATACTCTGTAATCTTTCATTCCTTACTTCTCAGGGTAGCCCTGCATTTTTGTGGTGTACTCACAGCTAACAGTATTTCACACTATTTCAGTATATACTGCAGTAGCTCCTGTGTTGATGGAGGTACACAAAGAGCATTTTGCCACTAACAGATACATCCCTGCTACCTCCAATACCAGACTCATCAAATCACAACAAGTATTGGTGAATACATTATTTTTAAAAAGAAAGAGAAGAAAAGAGAAAAGAAGTGCTCAACTGTCAGCTATTTAGTTACAACTTTCTGAAAAATAGCATGGTAAGGATCATTTGTTGCTACTCTTTGTTTTCTTCTGGGAGTAAAAGCTACAACCCTGTACATGTTAAACAGGTACTCCATCACTGAGCTACATCCTAAGCCCTGGCTTTATTTCCCTCAAGCATTAATACTTGACATTAATAGCTCTATTAATACAGTTATCTTCATATTAGGCATCTCTGCGTTATTCCATCCTCACGAAAACGTCTGAACTTGGACTGTGGTTTAACTCGTCATATTCTTGGTCCCTCCTGATACAAATCCTCAAGGGATTCCTCACTGGCTTTAGTCTACTATTTCAATTCTGTTAATGGTTTATCATTTCCAAAACAGAAGGCTTTTTAAGGGAAATATTCTTTTCCTAAAGTTTATTGGTATGCATATAAATTTTTAAAGGTGAGTAATTGTACTTGGAAGGACCATTGTCTAAATTACTTCCCAGAAGAAAATAATCTAGCCTGTTCCATGTCACAAAGCAGTTTTTCCAGAGTAAAGCTGATTTTTCTCTTTACATCTATAAAACTCAAAAGGGAAACCTTGGTTGTTATTTTATGCCACAAAAATATTGTTTAAAGATGAGTTTACGTCTTTCCTTTTAAGAAAAAAGAAACATTCTATTTAAATGGTATGTTTTAGGCTGAAAATTATTTCTAAAAGTAAGTTTGTCTTTTCCATTTCTCATAAGTAATACTCTAAACAAGTCATTTCAAAAAATGAAATAGGAAGGAAGGAAGGAAGGATTGGCTTCTGTCTACATCCCTAGTAATGGCTACAACAAATTACTTCTATTTTTTCTATATTTGATTTGTACTATTTAAACTCCACAATAGAATTAAATAGTTTAAATTAGTTTAATAAGAGATACTGTGTGTGTTTTATAAACATCCAGTTGGTGTATAACGAAAACCATAAACAAATCAACCTCAGATCTGCCACTCAACAGTAAGTATATCTATATATGTATATGAAAAATAGTTAAGTAAATGTATAGTCTTAAAAACTGAGTAAAATCACATCATATGCAACTTTATTCAGAAAACTTAAGTATTAAAACTACTTCTTTCTGGATATGGTGACATATGCCTTTAATCCCATCACTCAAAAGGCAGAAGCAGGTGAATCTCAAAATTCAAGGCCAACCTGGTCTACACAGTGATTTCTAGGACAACCAGAGGTACGTACAGAGACCCTGTCTCAACAAAGAAACAAGAATACTTTTCAATTCAATTGTATACCATCATAACTCTAGGAGAAATACAGACATTAGCAATATCCAAAAGTTAAACACAACTACAGATCTTCATGAATGCAGGCATGAAAATCCTAAACAAAACCACATAGTAACTGACTGGGTCAATATGTGAAAATAGTGTGTTATGATATAGTGACTCACTTCATAGCACAGAAATGATTTAACACTAAACATCAAACAATCTATTTCACTGTGTTGAGACACTAAAAGTTATGATACACATCTTCCAATAAATTACTCAGAGATTTTGTTTTGGAATAAAACAAACTTCTTAAGAGGGAGCTCTTGGCTCAAAACAGTAGCCTTAGAAAGAAATATGACCATCCTCATAAAACTTGATACCACAAACCTAAGGTTGGCATCATGTTCTAAACAAAAAATGAGATAGCATCCTTATAAGATGGAACACAGCAAGGATGTCTTTCCTTTGTGTGTCTGTTCACCAACATGCCGGATGATCTGAATAGTAAAGCAGGAAAAAGAAGCGAACAGAATCAGCATTGGAAAGAAATGAATCAAATTATCTAACTGTATCCACAGGAGATGTGATCATCTAATGAAAAACCTAATCTAATTTATAAAGAAATTAAAACCAATAAGTGAACTTTTTGAAAGGGTTCGAGATAAAAGATCACTTTGCAAAAATTAGTTGTAATTCAATATGTGAATATAGAGTAGTTGAAATTAGAAAATAACAGTATTCAATCACATTTAAAATATGCTATGCTACTAAACAAAGAAAATGTGAAGACTCAAAAAATGACTGTTACAAAATTTAGCTAAGTTAATAGATATATGGTAATAAAATATAGAATGACACAGTTAAGCAATATTCATTTCACAAATAAGACAAAAGATTTCACATGCTTTATTATGAGGAAATCATAAATGTTTGAGGATATAGATGTCTTTGATTTAAACATCACACAGGATATACACACATATATGGTACATTGTATAGTACCCCTTTTAGGTTGTGCTATTCTCAGAACTTTATTTACCAGGACAATTCAAATTTATATTCTTAATTTTATCTGCAGATTTTTAATGAATTTATTTGAAAAACAATAACGTAAAGAGTGAGAACTTAATAAAAATTCTCACTCTTGTTTTGAAATTTCTATGGAAATATGCAGAAACAAAAGCTAGAGCAAACTTGAAAAATGAAACAACAAAACAAGATCATTAACACTGGTTGATCTATCAGCTTACTACAGAGGTAGACACATGATATGTACTGCAAATATGCAGTATGATGGGATGACTTGATTCCTGGGCATGCCAATCAAAATTCTAAATTACAAAAAAGAACAAACTAATAGAATGTGACACTGGAGTTTGGAAAGACTGAATGTTCAATAGGACAGATGAGACTGACACACAGGTAGACAACCGATTATCTCCTAAAATGTCAAAGAAATTTATCTTAAATAGCGTTTTAATGAATTGTACCTGAACAATGGTCTTTTCATATGCTTAAAATTGATTTTGAAACAAACCCTTGAACTACATACTAAAGTGAAATAAAATTGTTATTTTGCTTCAGTGGTTTTAGATTGTCTAGACATAATCTGTTGAGTGTCTGTTTTTGAGACAGGGTCTCTCACTGGCTTTGGTACTTGCTAAGTAGGCTAGAGAATACTGACAGTGAGATCCAGGGAGCCAGTCTCCACCTTCCTAGTGACAGAAGTGCCACTGCCTACTATTCATACCTGGCAATTTTTACATAGATTTTAGACACTGAACTCAAGAACTAAAAGGTCTGATGGAATCATCTCTTGACTCCCCTACTCTTGATAAAGTTGAATTTGTCATTTCTTTTGTATGCTGATTTGGACATTATATCTGAAAAATCCACAACCTCAAATATTATTTTCTGCAAGTTGTATACCTTCATATTTTTGTTAACATCAGCACATAAGACACAATCTATAAATAAAGAATAAATTAAACAATGTTGAAAGTTGCCCAAAACCTCAAGTCTTTGAAACAAACATAAAATGTAAAATAAGCTTCTTAGTGAGAGAATATTTTAAAAAATTAAAACATACAAATGATTTCAAAGCCCAATGATAAGAAAGCAATATACATATAGATATTTCATTAAAAACTGTGTGGATAGCAGGAAAAAGCAATTAAAACTTCAATCAAATAGCTCTACTCACATATTAGAATAGTTAATGCTTTACATGCTGGTCATGCCAAGTGCTGAAAGCTGTGAGTGGTAACACTCACCTAGTCTGTGGCTAACCAATAAATAGTTTCATTTTTAAAACACGTTATATCCACTTACCTATATAAATGAATCATTTAGGTTCTCGATTTTCTTTCTAGTAAAGTAATCCATATAAGTAAAAATAAGAAGTAATAGTTGATCCCAGTTATTATAGATTCTGAAACACACCAACTACATGGTGGAAAACATACTTCTCTGTTTTGCAACAAAGTAGAAAGTGGATGGCCATGGTTCTCTGCCTTATACATACATGCACACACATGCATACACACACACACTATTCCACTGGCACTTGCTATGAAAGTGTCTTCAATGTATTTACCACCACAACTACTAGGAAGAGTTTCCTAAGCAAATTACTATGTGCCCCAGATAGCTAAAAAATGACTTTACCCCTGCAATTCAGTGGTAAAGGATAGGTTCTAGTGTTGAATATTCTACTATATGTCACCTTGGAATAATGTACTATTCTGAGGCAAAGGTTATGTTTTGGGTACATTTTAGTGTTATTTGTTCAAATGATGACTTCAGAAACACTTAGTTTTTGTATTGAGTCATACTTGGCCTCCCAATTTATTATTTACATTCTGTTGTATAAAACATATTCCCTCTTTTCTTGTACAGACACACCCTGAATGAGTTAGTCTTTGGTTTTTAGTAACCAGTTTTCAGTCACATGTGGTTGGTTCTCCTGTGCCTCTAATATATTTGCTTTCATCTTGGTTATTTGAGAGATCAAATTGTTTTTTAAGCTCAATTTCTCTTTTCATCCTGCTGTGTGGTTTTAACGGCTTATCTATTAACACTCATTTTTATAGAACTCAATTTCATTTTAAGATATGCTACTATATAAATCACTAATAAAATTCCTTCCATTTCTTGAATTATGCTTTTGTACTCAGATGAATTTATTGTCCACATTTGCATTCTGTTCCTTCCATGTAAAATTTTTGCTTATATTTTTCTCAATCTGGTTGCATAACTGACATGATTTTTGTTTTGTCTTGTCCCTTACTTGGCAACTCGGAGTCGACAATTCTTTTTTGTGACACACAGCATTGGCTTCTACTGTTGGGAGCCAAATAATTCAAGTTCCATTCACAGTGTACATGGATGTATTTCTATTTTAGTCTCATTTAAAATATCAGGAAAGGCTAATCAATTTTTTTAGAATTTACAATAAAATATGCATGCTATTCTCAGTTGTAACATTAACTGTGTCTGGTTTAATAGCTGAAAGAGCTTCTGGCCTTTAAATACTATTTTCTTCCATTTGTTAGCACTTTGAAGATTATCCATGAAGAGTCAAACAGTAAAAATGCAGCTTCTTTGTGGAAACCAAGAAAAACACAAGACTAGAGGTCTAAGAAATTTAATATGTTTCAAGATCCATTGCTAACCCATTTGTGATCACAAGCATAATCTTTGAACTTAGAAATTACAGAGGCCTGTGTGATCTCAAAAATATTACTATGGATCTAATGTTCTACAAATACTAGCCATCATTTTCAGAAGTTATTTGGGAGACAATGTCAACATCTCTCCTTTTAAAAATCTTGTCATTTAAATGCCATGCTAAAACAGCTGATAACAACCTTATCAGAAATGTAATTCACAAAGCTCCTGCCCACATTTTACCTTATTATGATATTCTCACAACTTCCTGGAGACTGAACAAGAAGGTTTTTGGTCTTTTGTCTGTTTGTTTGTATGCTTTCTTGGGTATTTTTTTGGAGCATGATTTCAAGTCAGAATTTCTGCACTTCAGCTTCCTTGTGTGTTAGACATAACTGTGTCTAAGTCACATCCTTGTAAGAATTAAAATACCAAGAATAGAGTAAGTATCACATAAATAGAAACCATAAATTTTATTTAACTTTATAGATCTAATATCCTAGCTACTTTAATGAATATAATTGCAATTGTTTTCATGAAGAAGGGCTAACTTTGTTATAAAGAATAAATTTCTTGGAGAAATTTGTAACAAACAGGCAGCCATGCTGAGGTGTCAAAGTGTTTCACTTTTGACATTATCATTAAGTTCTAGCCATTATGTCTAATGAGTATGAATCATCTTTATAAAACTCAGCCACCTGTAAATGTGTACAGGACGAAAAGGAGCATGACCTTGAACTTCCTAATTCGTTTGGTATATGACCCTTCTCAGCTGTCTCTCCATCGATGTAAATATTTGTTGAGGTGACCAAAAATTTCAGAAGGGATTTGATACTAGAAAAATGAAAGAAGGTGGCTGCCCTGTTTTGATGTCTAAGCTGGCAAAGAAAAGAAAGTCATTAATACGTTTCCCCTACTTCCTTCACATGTGACTCAGCCAATGCTTAAAGCATTTAGGTAATTGTGGATCTGTACATATTTAATCATTCTCATGAGAATAAATTCCCCTTCTTGTACATGCCTATATCATATATTACAAAGCAAATAAAAGTGGAGATTTCTAAACTTCATTTATATTGAAAAATACATGTTTTCTTTTTGAAACATTGGACCAAAATCCATTAATCTAGTACTGTGTTTGGCTTCCATGATGTATCTATATTTTTTAAAACCTTCCTAACACTTGGCATTAACGATTCAAAGAAAAGGAAGTACCTGCATATTTTTGCATTTCATTAATGACCTCAGTGCTTATAAAAATCAGGTTTCTCCTGCTTTAATCCTGAAACTTGCTGTGCTAGTATATCCGTATAAAAATGTATTCAACATATTTTTTAGCTTTGGGTACAATAGGGCATTGTCCCTTTTAGCTCTTCATTTTATAGTTCAATAAAATTTCAAACTAGAAAATAAAGATGAAGCAATGAGGATCAGCATATGCTAAAATGATTATTTCTATCTATATTCAATTCTGCATATCTGTTATGTGTCATTGTTTTATTGACAGTTGTTCTAGTAAATAGTAGACCATTTCCTTCTGTGAAGCTCACGTTCCTCAAACTGCCCCTATGGAACAATTTATATCTGAAGAACTCAACAGTATACAAGACAGTAGACAACAAGGCTACCCGTGAATGTATAAATTCCCTTGCATATTTTTAACTATCTTGAAGCAATAACCCACCAATTAAAAGCAAATAAGTGACAGCACATACATATTTAACTAGTGGTGCAGAAGAGATGGTTTCAATTTATTATTCACAGCTGATAAAAAGAACCTTGTTTCACCTTTTGGGAAGCAATTTTGTTTAAGCACATGAGCTTTTCTCATGTTTTGACTCAAATTTAATGGCTTCTACTTTACATATCTGTTGGTGGGTTTTAAAATGCAGAATACATTGACATTGTTCATGGAGTTTTAAGACTATCATAAATCTATATAACCTATATCTATTACTCAGCCTTATAAAACTTACCTGGTTTAATAAGCCTGTTTTTCAGTGCATGCTTTTGTATAACAGTAGTATCTGTAAAATGCCTTCCGGAGCTCATTCTTTCCTAATACTGGCTTGACACTTCTACATCTCATATGCACAGAAATTGTTTCCTACACTCATACTGTATTGCATTTCACTTTTCCTATTGAGAAATGCCCCCCAAAAAGAGATTCTATGACTTAGAAGTCTCTGTTAAAAGAGTACCGTTTCTTTTCTAGTTTCCATATTTGGAATGTTTGCATTTGATTCATACTTTTTATATGATATTCAGTAGGATTTATTTAAAATAGTCAAATATCTAAAAAATTTTATTGATAAAGAAACAGTGTACATAATATGTTAACATATTGCCCTCTTAAACTCTAGTGCTCCTACCAAAGTTGGTTAATTAATGAGATCTGTCACCCCTAAAAAATGCTTACTTTACTTCCATTCCATTAGAATTCAATATCTGCTGTAATCCTAATAAAATATTACAAGTTTTATATTCTTTTTGCATCCTATAACAGTAGAACAAGTTTAGTAAGTTTGTGTTGTATGATGTATTTCTTCTCCACTGTATGAGGTTATCACTCAGAATCCATCTTCTTATAAACTTATTTTCAACTATTGCTAGAACAAGATGATGAAGATAGCTAAAACTCTGAAAGAAACGTACTGTGAGCAAAATGAGGAATGGTGGAGCTTTTATCACAGGAGCCCTTGGCCCACAGGACCCTTTCCTGAGCATTTTCTCCATTGGGATATATTGTAGAAGTAGTCTCTCCTACACACTATCTAAATCGTATTCCCAAATGCCTTTTCATCCCTCCTCTATTTGCAAATATTCTGATGTCCTAACCAGCTTCTTTTTAAAGATATCAATAAATTCTTCCCTTGTTTCTAACCTTGTTGATTGTCCATTCAATTGACAAAGAGAGAGGTAGGAAGGGAAGGAGGGAAGGAAGGATGGAGGGAAGAGGGAATGAAGGAGTGAAGGAGATAGAGAAGGAAGGAAGGAAGGAAGGAAGGAAGGAAGAAAGAAAGAAAGAAAGAAAGAAAGAAAGAAAGAAAGAAAGAAAGAAAGAAAGAAAGAAAAGAGCACTATTTTCCTGAGGTTCTTGATGGAGGTCCTGGAGAGTTAATACTGATATCCTATAGGGAAGTCACCTAACAAACAGACACTGTGAAGAACATTTTCACGAGGGAAATCCATTGATTTTCTAGCGATTCTTTTTTTTAAATGGTAATAGAGGCTGGAGAGAACCCCAGTATTAAATGCATTCTCCACAGCTTACTTGACATGGGCTACAGTCCTGTGACAGAGCTAGGTCTTGAGAGCCTGAAAATTCAATTCTATGAGATCTGATAGAGCTTTCTAAAAGCATTTGCATTTGGTTTCTGTCATACACAGAGACAATTTTGGGGCACAAAATTCCTCCCACTAAATTTCTGTCGATCCATCATTCTGGAGGTGTTTGAAGATGCTATCCCAGGTTGCTCGATTGACTCTGAATTCATGTACATGAATCAAGAGGACATCGTAAAATTCTTTATATAAAAACGTGTTTTAAAGCTACCAGTCATTTCCTCATGTGAAAACACCTTAGATAATGATATATTTCACATACGTTTATGGAGGAACCATGGGGTGATCACCACTAACAACCCCTGTGTTGATCCACAAAGATTCATGTGTTCAGCTGTTGTCCATGTAGTCTACCAGTAATGCTGGTTGAAACCCATTCTGCATATGAACTGCTACCTATAGAATAGCCTTTGAGATCTCAACCATTTTAATTTTGGATATGTCTTCAGCTTACCAGAAAGCAAGTGGGAAATTTCAAGATTATTCCTGCAAGCCAGGATTGGTGAATTTTTCAGGGTAGTCAGTGTGTGGAATTTAGGCTTGATATAAAACAAGAATATACAGAGAGCTTGTAAAAGGCAAAGACGCACTGAAACCTGTTTAAACTACCAATTAAAACTAGTAATATCTCGTTAGAATACAAGTTTTTGTCATTGGTCCCAATGGACATTGACTTAGTAGCCTGCAGAAGAGGATTTAATAGACTAAAATGAAAGCAAGCAAATAAAAATAATGTTTTGTTGCTTTATATGCATGTTTCTTGTTTCCCTAAGTTCTTTTCAAAGATAGATATTCAACATAATATACCTTGCAATGTCCAACCCAGTCAAGATTAGGATTTTACTCCTATCATTTCAGAAACACAGATTTTTTCTCTATTATTGTCAATTTCAAATCTGGAGGTTTTATATATAAGATTAATTTTAAGACTTTTCTGTTTCAAACGTGAATTTTTTTCCAATTGGTTGTAGTTCAAGAATCAGGAAGACACACACCAGGCACCAGAGGTGCCTCACTGAACTATGTCTGTTAATCTGTATCAAGGTTAGTTACTATGTATTTGCTCTGAATTTTTGTCTCCCCATATTTTAGTGTTTTGAGTCTGTAAATACGTGAATGTGTGTGTGTGTGTGTGTGTTTATCATTTACTTCATGAACATCTAAGCACTCTGCCTAAGAGTTAGCACAACAGCAAAGTTTAAGGACACAGCCTTTGCCAACCTGCCTCATTTATGACACCACAATGATGGACAGACACAAATTTATACCACTGGGAGGTTTGGTATTTGTTAGAAAGATGCAGAAAATTCATTGAAAACTACTATATTTAAAGTTGCAAAGCATTAAGACAAAAATATATAGATTAAAGTCAGTCAAAGAAGAGACATATGCAGTATAATTTGCTAGAGTTCCATACTTAAGACCTCAATTGGTGTTGCTATAGAATTAGGACGTATCATCTCCCAACATTAATTGTGACAATATGTATAGATATTGCCACTCAGGAAAACCTCTAGGGATTTCATTGAATTTCTATTATGTAAGCATGGCTATTGTCCCAGCTGAAGTCAGTCTTCTGGTGGGCTGATAGATTATCACCCAAAAGGTTTTTACCCTTTTATCACTGTGACTCTTACCCTAAATCACATAGGTGATCTATGTGGCATGCCATATTCCAACCTAACTGTCCTGAGTTTGATCATCTCCCACTTGGAATAAAAACACTTTGAATAAAAATAAAGGTACTATGTAATATCTTGTAGATTCCCACCCAAAGGCAGAGAACAGAAGCAAAACTTCCCTTAAGAAAACCTAGTTCATCTTCAGACAGCATTTTAAAGTAGAAAGATGAAAAGATATAAAGAATTGAATAGAAAAAACAGTTAAAAGTATTCTAACAGAAGATGACATGGGAACAAAGTAGGAATTATGTAAAATTTATATAGTGTTTTACTATCAGTGATTTAAATGTAGAAGATTTTGAATCAGTTATTCAGTATCATGTATTGAGGACCAAGCAGGATAATGAAGGGACATGTTGGAAGTCAAATGTTGATATGAATGGCAGATAGCTTCTATTTGGTTTTTACAATTCCTGTTTTTGGGGTGTGTGTGTGTGTGTGTGTGTGTTTAGTAAGTAATTCTGTTTTAGGAAACTAGAGTATTAATCATGGTAGTACTGTGGAAATAAACCATCTTTACCTTTTCTTTATAACCTGTTGACATCTTTTTTTCATCATAGCCTTATTCCTAGTGTAAGGCTTATCTGTTTTTGTTTTTGTTTTTTTTTTGCTAATATGTGAGTTGTTTTGCTTTTGCATGAGTATTCACAATGAACTTAAAAGATAAAGGAAACTCTATATTAAATAATTACTGCTATCAGGAGGAAAAGTCTATAAACTTTGGGCAGATGTTTTCACATTCATTTAACCTTGTCAATATTAAATGACGTGTAAGTGATTGGGTTTAGAAAGGCCTATCACTGTGCTAGTAATCAGCTTCCTTTGGGTTTCTGAAATCATCAGGATAGTTATGAAAGCTATTTTTGCCTCTGATTGAATTTCATAAAGCTGAGTTCAAAATTCAATGTCCTTGCATATCAAAGGTAAAACAACCTATGTGTCTATATTTAATAAATAGGAAGTTTAGCAATGTACAAATAAGTTTTATCAATGGAGGACTAAGGCTGCTCTGTAACTTCTATGAAAAAAATACAACAATCAATGCTCAGAAAATTATGACAGCATTTTCTTCTCAAGAATGGAAAATACTCCACATACAAAACTTTTCATAATACACTTGGTGGAAACGAACTGTTACTATTCCAGTGTGTAAGTTGCTAGCTAAATTTCAGTAGCATTCTATTATAATAAAAATTATTATAGTAATTGTACCCTCTACGCTCACAAGAGTTAAAAACTGTCATCTAGTTATTTTTTAAGAGAAATATGCAAAAACTACTTCTGGTAATTTTGCTAGACTTCTATTTATACTTTCTTTCTTTTGAATAAAAGAAATTTAATCTCACAGCAGATATTTTAATGACATCTGACAGCTCTGAATTACAAATTCCGAGGTTGATTTACAATGGAGCATCACTCCCCTTCTCTTGTCTTGCTTGTGCTCACTTCAGCAGTTTGAATCATGTGAAGATTTCATTGCCATGGCATACCCCTCAACTGCTATTAATGGACCTTCCTTTTCATATTACCACAAAAAGGTCTAGCTTTTCTCACCAAATCATTAAATGCATTAGAAAAAATTGTTCTCATACGGAGACTACACAATTGCATTTTCTGAGTCCATGATGACGACCTAACCTATACACAAGGCTCTTTTTGTTTCTTAACTTTTGGATGAGAACCAAGAAGTCTTACACTGATTGCTGTGTTCACAGACAGACTGCAACATTCTAGTATACTAAAGGAACACAGATTCTTAACAGTTTATTTTCAAATTTAAAGGTTTATATTTTAAATTTTTCGTTACCGATGCTGGTCCTCTAGAAAGCCTAAGACAGAACAACTACGTTTTAGTTTCATTAAGTGGTGATGAGGTTTAAGAGTTTTTTTCTCAACCACATTCAAGTATAAGCAGAAAAAAATGGCAACGGAAGCTGAATGACTTGAAATATTTTTAGATATCATTAAGTGAAAAAATATTGCTTCCATATGTAGATTTACTATCTGTTAAATTAGCAGATAATTTACTACCAGGGACATAATATGCAAATTTATTACTTTCAATCTTAATGAATGAAAACAGGGGGAGAGAAGGTGAGGAGTACCTAAGGTGCTTTCTCAATTAATGGCTACGAGTGTGCTCTTTAGTAAGAGAAATGAACAAGTTACCACTTGGCAAAAATGTTTCCTAATACTCAGGTAAGAATACTACTGCTTTTCTTTTTGAAACAACAACAACAAAAATCTCTTATTTACATTTCATAAAAGATTTAAGTAATTCCCAGGAGATGACCTTTCTAGAGGAGAGGATAATTTGGCTATTATAATGCCACTTCCTGATGGGCTTATTGAAGTTTATGACATTTCCACAAGAATTTAGATATAAATACAGAAGCAATAAAAGCACATTCGTAATAATAAAACATGCCTATATATGTGACCCCCAACAAGACAAACTAAATATATTAACACCGTTTATTCCACATTGAAGCACCAGATGGTAGCTAGAAAAAAATCACAAAACATAAATCTTAATTTCAAAGTGTGCTCTTAGTGATAACTCTATAATGCTTTGTGAAAAAGACCAACAATCTCTTCTGTTCTTTAGACTGTGTGAATGTATGGGGATGCGCACACCTGTAACTCTGTATGTACAAAAAATGTGAATAACTTCGAGGCTATAAGCTTCTACCTTCCTTAGTGATTAGAATGTTAAGCATATTGCTACCTAGAACTACATTTACAACAGTTTGAGATATTTTCCCAGTGAAATGTTCATTTTATTTTTTTAATCTATATCTTACATCCACGAACTTTGTTTAGTTTTTTAAATGATATATTTCACTTGCAAAACAACCATCTTTTTGCAACATAATTTCATATATTACCAGAACCTCAAAAATAAACAGATGAGTTAACTTCTTTTGAACTCATCATCAACCTGTAGCAGCAGGTTACTTTCATGACGTAACTGTACCTGTTATGGGGCATCTCCACACTTCTGTTTGTTAAAGCAGCTCATCAATTTTCAAGAGGAGACATGTGCTTGCAGCATTTCACAACAAAAATTCCTGTAAAATCGTTTGTATCTGGTAATTAAATAAAATTAGTATTTTAATCACCATAGTAAGCAAGCCTATGAATGTTCCTAATTTCAGGGGCTTTGTGTGATGTTGGACACTCACTACTTAGAGTAAGAGACTACATTGAATTCATATGTGATATTTTTTCAGAACAAACCATTGAGTTTGACATTATTATTATCTTTGTTTTACAAATGCAGAAACTGACGTATCAAGGAAGTTATATTCATACATGTGAAGAGTGCATAGCTAATAAAAAGTCGATTTAAACCAGAAAGCTCTTAGTAACACTTAGTAACATAACACACTGAGGAAAGTTGTCTTTCCTGAATAAGAAGCAAAGTACACTTTTACTGTATGTATGAAATCGGGAGCTTCAATTTCCATTTATTAACTCGAGTAAACAACACAACTGCAAATAAGGAACGGTCATTTCCGCTAAACTGAGCTGTTGGTCTGCTGACAGCTAATGTTTCTTCAGATGCTGAGTACTCTACAGTGTTTGTAATAAATAACATATTGGTAATCTCTGCCGTGGTGCCGTCAACTCAAGAGTTAACTGGGCATGTTTTGAGTGACCCTTGACAACAGATGACTCAGACTGATGTATTTTGTTTCTACATCATTTTCCTATCATCATACAACCTTGTCCACAATGAAAAAGATACACTGGTAGCAGATTATCACTTGCCAAGATTAAATATGAGATTTTCATCATATTTACTCTTCTCTGATTTTCAAGAAGTCATTTCTCCCAGGCATGTGTACACTACCTTCACATGTGTGTTTATATTTCATTGTACTATCTTATCCTGATAAGTTCTGAAGGGAAATCTATTTCTTTCCACATTGTTCCTATAAATTAATTTATTTTAAAATATTGCATGTGTATTTCTGTGTGCATGCAATAATGGTTGTCCACCTCATTTTTGTGGCAGGGTCTGTCACTGAATGTGGCTCTCATCGTCAAGCTAGATTGGCTGACCAACAAGCCATGCGGATCTTCCTGTGACTGTGCCTGCAAATTTAGGGTTCCAGATACAGTAAAGCATACCTAGCTTTTATTATTTACATGAGTGCTGAGGACACTTATATCTCATGTACTTCATGGGCAGGTCCATCTCCCCAGCCCTATCTGTCCACTTTTCTCTAAGTGTTTTTAGTTGATATGGAGGAGATAAGCCACTAAAAGGTTTTGGTAGAATCATAGCAATTTTTGTGGATACAGGAAGTAAAAGGCTGAAATGTCCTTTTAGCTCAGAGTGTTTTATGAAGAAATACAAAGAAAAATGAAAACTGGAAAATTGGACAATGAGTTATCAATGGCTACAATTAGTACTTTCCTATTAGCATTTCCTAATAAAATTTGTGACAGTATTTTTTTGTTAAGTTGATTTTGTTAAAATGGGTTAGAAGACATGTGAGGCTATATTTGGATATGCTTACTATGCAATGAAAAATGAGTCTCTCTGGGAGTCTAGGAATAACATGCAGCATGGCTCCATTAGGAATCTGTGTCCCTAATCTGAGAAAACAAAATATATGGTTGTGTGAATGACTAAGACTCCAAAATAGTAGAGAAATAGTTGCCAATCATTCTTGTCCTGTAGGTCTCATCATGCTATACAAACTATGATAGGATGTTAATTTCAGTTCCAACTGGGAAAAGATGAGTCAGTCTTGCTTGTGGTCCTTACACATGTTTCACTCACCCCTTTTCTGCACCATGCATGGTATCCTGTGGCCATAGGCAGAAGCTAGATCTGTGCCATCCCACCATTAGGATATGCTGATTTTGTTTGGTTTGGGTTAGGTTTGGTTTTGGTTTTATGGGGTTTGTTTTTTTGTTGTTGTTTTTGTTTGTTTCTTTGAAAATCACTCTGACACTCTTGATTCTTTCAAAGCACAACGCAGCTACTCATGCCAGAGGGTTGGGTCTCTTGCAGTCGCCATGGCCAGCAGATTGTTATCTGACAGAACCAAGAGGGCAGTTGTTTGAACACAACTCAGTAGCTGGTACTTAATCAAACTTCAGGAGTTTGATTCTCAGTTTATTTTATTTTAGGCATGTTTAAGCACAGCACATCTTGAGGAAAGCTTTCCTGGTGATAATTAACTCAATCCATGTTTACAATAAAAAGTAAGACATGACTGTGAAATCTATAGCTTGACTATGTGCCATGCCTTCCATAAAAATAAGTTCTATAGATTGACAAGCTTACAATAAAGGTCTGGGAGAGGATTCAGTTTAGTCTTGGCACCAAGGATAGGATATAAATTACTAGGCTGTTAACCACATTGTTATTGGAGGATTACAGGTTATGCATCCCTTCTTTTGAAGAGACAACCCTGTGTGTAGTACTCCTAGTTTCTCCAAGTGCTTAACTGTAAGCACCAAGACCCGTATGACTCCCACATTGAAGGACTCCTTTAGAGAACTGTAACTCTACTGTCACCACACTGGGTGAGCAGCTTCCCATCCATCAACATGTCAAGATCTGACTCTGCTCCCTGTTGTCTCAGATTATATTAAGTTGCTTATGCTCATATTAGGATCTCTGGCAACTGCACTTTGAGATGTGGAGTCAGAGTTATGTTACTTTTGCTTGATGGTTTCCTGTCAGTGCCTCTTTTGGTACCCATGCTGTGAAGTAAACGCCAATTCTCAAAACTCTAGTTCCCTCTATTTCATTCTACTTTCCCATCCCCATTCTTAATAATTTATAGAGTATATAGTATGACTCCACCATTTCAACTCTGAACATGTAATAAATCACACAAATAGAAGAAAAATTTTATCCTTTCCCCACATTCCTGCATGGCTTTGTGATCTGGCATCATCTTAAAAGCTGTGTTAACCATGCCATTTGTGATTAATTTGAATTGTTCTTTCAAGATTATTATAAGTATAAATTATCATTTTCCTTTTATTCATTTTGAAATGCTGGCAGTTAAAAATGGGACCTCATGCACTCTGAGTAAGGTCTCTACCACAGGGCTATATCTGGGAACATTTTTTTATTTATTATTTTGCTGTGCTTTTATATTTTTAAAATATGTTACTTTTTTCTTTTACTTTTACGATAATTGCATAATTTCTCCAATTCCTTGTTTGTTTCCTAACACTACCATATACTCCCTCCCTCCCTCCCTTCCTTCCTTTTGTTCTTTCTTTCTGTCTGTCTTTTTCTTTCTGTTTCTGAGACAGCATCTAACCTAGAACTACTATATAGACCAAGCTAGCCTTGGATTTAACAGAGATTTGCCTTTCTCTGCCTCTTGAGTACTAGGATTAAAAGATAGGCACTACCACATCTGCTTGTATTCCTAGAAATTTTAAATTCAGTGATGCTATTTGCCTCTCCTCTAATTGTTGTATACTGCAATCTGTATCTTAACTAGAGTATACTTTGACAGTCACTTATAACATATGCATGCAACCTGGAATAGTGAATCACCCACCATTTGTCATATGTGTTTCTCTTTTCTTAGTAAGAATAATGTTCTCATTAGCAAGATGTCCTCTTTTGTGTTCTTACAGTTTGATTCACTGAGTCCAAAATAAGTTGCCCTAGCACATTGTAGTGAGTTAGATATTTTCATTGCCACCAATTTGCCTTTATTTTAGGAAAGTGTTGCTCCAAACGTTTTGTGTGTCTTATGCATGTTCAGGAATTTAAGTGAAACCCATCAGATGTGCTATTTCTCCTCTTCAAATGGCTTTGTTTTCAGGTCACTGAGTGAAAGTCCCTTGAGTTTGTTAATAGTGTGGATGCCATGTTGCTGTATTTGTCATCTGGGACACAAAGCACAGGCCTTATCCCTCCCTATGTGGTATAGAGAAAAACATCTTTAATGTCTCCATATTTTGTAGCAAGGAGTAGCTCTTGTAGATGTCATGAAGAAAGCATTGAGAATGAGAGTTTGTACCTTTGAGGTTTTTATGTTAAATTCTCAGTTACATATTGGTAGCTAAGTCACTGTATGTGTGTGTGTGTGTATTTGTGTGTGTGTGTGGTGTGTGTGTGTGTGTGTGTGTGTAAACTAAAAGGACTCACTCACTAAAAAGTAGTAAAGTGATGAAATCCTAGCCTTATTTTTTCCACTGGTCTTTTCCCTAAGGCTAACCCTGTATTACTGTTGAAAGTTCTTCAATCACTTATGTGAGAGTACTGTCATTTGAAAATATAGGTCAATAAATTTCTTGAACCACAAATACATGTTTATTTTATGTCAAGTATCTTAGTTATGTTAGTTTGTGTTCACTATCATGACTGCAACAGGTAAGTAGACATATACACATATATAAACACAAATTTTATTATATCCATATAGACATACATGACTGACACAATTTTTAGAACCAGTTTAATGGTTCTAAATTAAACTTTCCCTTTGGGAAAGTTCCCCTTAATATCCCTTAATGTCCTTTTCCTAAAGTGGGTCTAAAAATCAATATGTGCTCTTAACCAGGCTTCCTATGTTATTATTGATAGAAAATCAGACACATTTAACATATTATACTAAGAATTATAGATGGTATCATTTTCGTTATACTGACAAATATAGATCAATCCTTTACAATGAAACACAGATTAGTAGATATGTTTTTGAGAAACCAGAGCAGTGCATTTATTGGAGATATAAGTAGCACACTGAACGTCCACTGCTACCTTTCCTGTAGGTGACTTTTGTAGAAATTTTGAATCCTTTAGGAAATGGATGTATTGAAAATCCATTAGTAGCTTTTTGAAGATTAGCTAGGATTAACAAAAATTAATAATGCTTTTCTTACAATGCTGAGGAATGAATTCAAACATTGTGTATGATTTCTATATGACCATTTGCTGCAGAGTCGCATGCCCAGACCTTAATCATGAACTTAACCATTCTACAGGTGAGAATCCAAAAAACAATTAAAGTGTTTTAAGGGAAGGTTAGAATAACCCTTAGGTTCTGAGATCTTCTGCTGGCAGACACATAGGCTGTTTCTCTTCCATATCGTTTTCCTGCTAGATGTGGCCATCGGTGTTGTACAAAGCACCCCATTGCTTTATAATTAAGTGGAGTAGCTCAAGTTCAGGTAGAAGCCCTGTGGAGGCTTTGTTAGTCAAACAATAAAGACACAGATGTGGAGGTACCTGCTAAAACTTATTGTACAAAAGGCTTCTGTAGCCATTTGTGCATAATTGAGTTCTGTATGTGACTCTCTGACTGAATGGAGAACAATTGATATCTTTGAGCCATCTGCTATTTTGTTTCTGTGCCAAGTGCCAACACCATAGGCAAAAACAGAGGCTTGTGAGGGATGGAGTGCAGTGCTACTCACTTGGAAGCTAATTCTTAAGCAAATCTCTCCCGGCTGAGAAGTATCAAAATGAAGTGACACTTTTTTAGTAGACAATGATAGTGCTAATAATAGTTGCCTTTTCACAAAATTTTTAAAATGAAAAGTCAGCAACTCTGACAGCAGTTTTTAAAAATCTAACATTCAACAGTATAATCAAGTATAGTTACTTGCTGGGGAATGAGGATTAAAAACATTAATCTTTATTTTTCATAATTAACCCTTATATTTCTATAAGAACAGAAAACTTGACACATACTGTGGAATGTCACAGTTCATAACATGCAATAGATTCTAAAAGGGGATGAGATATTGTAGGCAATGTTTATGGGCACCATGTGGTTTGATGGATGTGGGAAGTACACTTGCTTATTGAGAACCACGGCTACACTGAAGTCACATGGGCAACATAGGTGAGTACTAGTAAAATTGTTGCAGATTTTATTGTATTTTTGAATTAGAATTCATTTTTTGATTGTAATGTGCCACCGTTGTCAAACATTTCATGACCCTACATGGGTTCTTGACCCAGAGTTTAAGAAGCTGGGCTCTAACCTAGCTTGAGAACCAGGTTGCAGCTTCAGGATCCTTGACTACAGCTATGATATTTTCTTCTGAGTTGAGTTATGATTCTCAAAAGTCCTAAAGAAAAGACAAGATGAATATGAAAGTAAGGCTGAATACTGAATACTGAAAGAACAAGCTCCACTTAAAGTAGCATTTTATGGTAAATGTGGCAAATGCCTATTCAGAGACTTCAGGATTAGTTGTAGTTTAGAAAGGCTTTTCTTAGTTCTGAATTAAAGTTTTGTCAGCGTTAGAATAATTAGATGCGTGGAAACAAGAAAAAATGGAAAGTGGGGCTACATATAAAATTTGTAATTTTCCTAACAAAATTACAGCATGAAAGAAATTTCTGGTTCTTTCAGAGCTGGGAATTGCAAGTGTTTATATTCTGATTCATATTATGATTTCATTTATATTCTGTGTGTTTTGATTAGGATTTATGTATCTGTGGTGTGGGTAAGAATACTTTTTCTCAGCATTCTTAAAAACATAAATGTGTGTTTAAAGGAAAGGAAAACTAACCAAAGAAATGCCCTGAAATGTGTTTACATTCTTACTGCAGCCTTGTCCCTATATTAACTCCAGACCTAAATCAAAGGTATTGCTGGAATATCTTCTTTAGAAAAAGATAAGGAAACAACAAGTCAATTTATAATAGAAAGACTTGTTTGAAATAGAAGTAAGAAAGTTATTTCCTAGAGATAATAATTCCTGACTGTACTTGTACAACAAATGAAGATTTGGAAATTAGTGTCAGTTTGTAAAGGGAAGCCTTCCCACCAGCCTGGTTCTAGAGCCTCATGAGTCCCAAATAAACACACAGAAGGCTATATTAATTATGAAGCTGTTGGCCTTGCTTGTTTCTTACTGGCTAGCTCTGACTTAAGTATTTAACCCATCTAAGTATTTCTCTTACTGGAGAAAGGGGTCTGGACTTCTGACCCCTATGGTAGCTACATCTTGACTTTCTGTGTTTCTCCTACCCAGAGTCCTCCTGGATTCCTAGTCTCACCTATCTTGCTTCCCTATTGGCCAACAGTGCTTTATTGACATATACACAGGACTTCCCCCATCATCAGTTACTCATGTGAATAATAAAAATCTATCTATAGTTTGGTGTGTTCAGAAACACATGTACAAAAACAAGAATGAGGATATAGGTGCTGATCGGCATAGGTATTAAAATGCAGTTTCCTTCTTGGAGACACCCAGTGGAATCATATAAAGCATACTGACAAATTTGTTAGAGCAGTATATTCCCGTTACTAAACACTGCAGCATTATGTTTATCCTTAATGATGCCAACAGTTGTGTTAAATCTATGCTCATAAAGAAGTTAATATCCAGATTCCTTTTATTGAGCATCTTCATAGGTATGGTGAGGGGAACCACCTGTTGGATTAAAAGAATTAGCAGAAATTCTTGTCATATTCCTTACCTTTGGAATGGTAAAATAAGAGCTATAGTGGTAAGTAAAGTTTAGCACATATCTGAATCTATTGTCTTTCAGCATGCAGTTCCCTTGAGTCTGAAGGTTTTGAAACTGTTGACATATTGATGTCACTGAAAACCTGGCCTAAACCAAATAGACTCTAAAATTTATTCCTGCGGAGTCCAGAGATTAAAAACAAACAAAATAAATAAATAAATACCAGTACTGACATGCATCACATTTAGTTTGTAAATTCCTAAAACTGCTATTTGAGATATGCCTGTTTTTTATGTTTTGTTTCTTGTATAGCCTGGTACATGACATTTAGAAAAGACTTGCCTCAAACTCACAAAGATCCTCCTGCCTCTGCTTCCTGAATGTTGGAATTAAAGGTGTGTGACATCACACCAGCTAAAATGTGTTCACTATTGATGGAAGTCTTTTGAATGAAGATTATTTTTAAATATGTTTGTTGACATTGAAAAGCAATTGGAGATTCTGTTGATTTCAAATGTCTAATATATGAAATATAAGTAATGTTATCAAAATAACAAATTACAAACCATGTGGAAAAATACATTCATCAGAAAAAATATTAGTATAATTATTCTAGAGACAGTCTAATAAATGATAAAAAATAGACTTTTCATAATTAAATTGATAAAAGCTAAATGAAACACAATATTTCCAACTAAAATAGTTCTTTTTCTTTATTTTATTCATAATGTTGCTTTAAAAGTATCTCTCTATAAATTCTCAAAGGCTTATGCTATATTTTACTTTAAAAATATTTTGGATTCAAGCTTAAAGAAAAAAATTTTAGCTGTACAAACACACATAAATTAATAGGCCAACTGATAAATATTTCAAAATGTATGGCAGTTAAATAATTTAGAGAACCTGTAGAAGGGTGAGAAGAAAGAGTCCATGGTTATTCTAGCTGCAATTTCTATGTAAGTCCTTATATTGTGTGGTAACTTGCATTTACAGGGGAGCCCACATAGATGACCACTGAGACACAGTTTATAGAAAGCATTCCAGTACATTCATATTTTAGGTGCCCAAGTGTAGCCCAGCATGTACAGCAAGGAACTTTTAAAGGCAAAGAAACACACCCTGGTATCTTGCACTGCACCTGCATGGGGAGATTTGCACAAGCAAGTAGTTTAATGGAAGCTAAGTAAGCTGGGGCATCTTGACCTCAGGTTTCTAGAACAAAGTTGGGTAATTTTTTATGGGATTCTCCATCATGGAGATCAAATTCTAGTAAAACATTAAATGCCCTCAGCAAGTTACAAGATGGAGGAACACCTGATCATTCTTGCCCTGTTGTAGCATTATAATATTTTATATATTGAATCTACAGAATAAAGTATATATTTTTAATGAAAACTTAACATACAGTAAGAGAATGGATTTGTTTTTTTTTTTTTTTAATGTTGGATCATTTTGAAAGGAACGACTGAAATACAGATTTGGTTTTCCGTGTATCAAGTTACTGACTTAAAAACTTTGTGTTGTGTGGGGTTTTATTGTCTACCACTATCACCTACATGCTTTCTGCCTTACCATTGTTAATCCCACTGATCAAGAATAAGACCACTACCTGCCAGCCTACAATCCTATGGCCAGAGAGTCTGGGAAACAGAAACTTCATTTAGTGGCTGATCGAAGAAGAGGCAGACTCCCTTGGTTAAGTACTGAGCTGAACTCAAGAAAGCCAGTAACAGAGAGGGAGGACTGGTGATCAAAGGGATTAAGACTGGGCTGGTTTAACCCCCAGAAACAGCTGACTAGACAAAGGTTAACTCTTGAAACCCAGGCATCAGCCTGGGAATCCAGCATGGGACTGATCAATACCCCCTGAATTTGGGTGTCAGTGAGGAGGCCTAGGGAATCTATTGAGCCTTTTGCAGCAGATCAGTACCTATCCCAAGTATACACACGGACTTTGGACTCCCATAGAACAATGTGAGGTGCACTCTCACCCTGAACTCTTGGGGAAGGATCTAGGCCCTGCCCTATATGAAATGACAGACTATGGACACCCCCATGGAGGGCCTCACCCTCCCTGGGGGAATGAGGGGATAAGGGGGGGGGATGGGCGGAGGGCACGGGAGGAGGGGAGGGAATGGGAGAGGGACCTGGAACTGACTTGTGAAGCAACCTCGTTTCATATCTAAATTTAAACTGGAAAATAAAAAAAAATAAAAATAAAAATAAAAAAAAATTAAAAAAAAAGAATAAGACCACTACCATAATTTAAAGCCAAATTTGAAGCAAACTTTAATACTGGCCAGGTGGATGGACTCTGGCCTGGTGCATACCCAGATTCCTGAAAATGGCTCAGAATCACAGTTTGCAATGACTTAAGAATGAAACCCATAATTGCATTTTCCATCAGATCCATTCAAGAACAAGCATGCATTGTGAGGTAACTACATTCTGTGAACCTCCCACCCATATGTGATCAGGTGCATCCAATGCAGATGGGTCAAACAAACTTGTTTAGGGAAATGAAAAACACTTGACTTGTCATCTCCCATAAACAATAATCTCCAGCATTTCAGGGACTATCTGTCCTTGGACAATGGGCTTGCAGATCAGAGATATTTTTGTTTCATGGATCTCTTAGGCATGGTAAATGTAACTTTGGCTCTCACACCATGTCTTTGATTTCATTTATGACATGTTGTTAGGAAGCCAATTACAAATTACTAGCATAGGAGGCCACTGAGGACTGACCCAATCCCTCCATGTTGGCTGTGGACCCTTCCCCCAATTTGCCTGCTAAATAGGACATTGTCTCCTTAGAATTTAAATTACCATATGAAAAGGGGCAGCTAGTGGGGCTTTGTTAAGATAAATCACTTACTGCTCCTTATCTAAGGAATGTAGACACAGAGCTCTACCTCTGGCTCTAGTTGGAGACCATTACATACTATTGTCTTCTATAACAGTTAATCTGATTTAGTCTGTCAAGCATTCACCTTCAGGAGATGACTCAAAATCCTTCCCAGGAGCCTCTCTGTCTTTTGGCAGCTGCTTAGAGAGAGCTTCTCCCATGCAGCACTACTGAGCCTACTGGCTTTTCCTTGTCCTATTTCTTCTTGCTATGCATGCTTGTTTGACCCTCTGAGCTTTCCTACCTTTTTTCTGATGCCTTCCTTCTCTTAGGGTCTGCAGCCTCCTGCCAAACTCCATTGGTTAATCCACCAACTTCCTTGGACGCATCTGCACAGCTGTCTTCCTCTTTCCATTCCTTCCTTAGCCATCCTTCAGGGTTGTCTCTGACTTCCCAACAGTCCCTTGCTCTTTTTCTCTCAAATGTTAATAAAATAAAAACTTTGAGCTTTCTTTTGAGTCCATTTCAAAATGATTTTATCAATGAGAAGAACACAAAAAGGAATTCTAATGTTCCAAATAGCAGTGTTTTCCTCCGTGGAAAGATTCAAATTTACAGATAACAATGCCTAGTGACTGTGAGCAAAATATATTCTCTGTCAGTGTACAGCATCCTGATTTGGAATCCGAGCCCTCCTTCAAAGTTAAACACACTTTCCTACATTTTCCCTGTGTCATGATTTGGTGGTAAACACCCTGTACAGTACCTTTCCTTTCCTACACACACACACACACACACACACACACACACACACACACACACACACACACACGCATGCACGCATGCACACACCCCACAGGTTATTGTTTTTGGACATTTCTTTCCAGCTTCCAAAATGTTTGTCATTGTGTAACTTGCTTCTAGCCAACCATTTGGTTACTGTTGCAAGAAATGTTATGAATATACCATACGTTCTAATCAAATACTTCTTTAAAAACCAGTGTTAAATTTCAAACCTTGGGACAAGTGGTTGAGGTTCCTATTTAACATATCAAAATGAACCTGGCCACCAGATTCTTCCAGCATCCCTCTGTTCCTACCAGTTACAGATCCTCAAGGCTTGCATATACCACCTCTACCCTGAACTCTCCATTCTCCAGCCCTATACAATGCAGCCATTTTGGTTATCTGCCCCTTTTGCACCTTTGACCTTGGCTGCTGCACCTAGTCACGTCCTACCACCTCCCACCACTTGCTATGCCAGCTCAGTCTGGTGATGTCCACTCTTGACCTTCCCAGATATCTCTGCCTCTGGATATGCTCTCCCACATATCTATAATAAACTTATTATTTCTTTTCTTCATTCAAATAGATCATAAGAAATTGGGATCACTCTACCCCACACTAATATTCCATTATAATTAAATCTGAGCAGTGCTCCATTGTGCCCATCCCCACCTCTACTTCACCTTTCTGAAACCCCATTAAACATCTCAGGTTTAATGTTTACATGTTCTTGTAAGCATGGCTAGTCTTCCTATACTAGACTGTAAAACCTGTGAGGAGATGATTTGTAGATACTACTTCCTACAATGCCTGTAATACTGATTCACGTATACTAGCACTAAAATTTCATAGGCATACATATTCTTGTCTAACAAAATATCTAAGTTCAGTAGTGTTATTAGTTTTACCTGTTAGAATATATATATTTGTATATAGTACTCAGAATCTGATGTTTTCAAAAATGCGTAGAAAAAAATGCCACACACAGTTCTCTAGTGTCTCAGTACATATTTATTTATTGACATACATATGTGCTGAATTTTGAATAAATTAGGTCTCTTTAAAATCACATAGTCAAAAATTTGAGATGCATTTATTTTTATAAAGAGAGAATGTTGAATGCTAACATATATATAGTCAATGCAATTTATATACGGAAAGTCTACAAAATGACTTATATTGCAAACTATGTCTGTGAAAATCAACACATCATTGCTAAAGTACCGAATCTGTTTGTGGATTTAATAAAAATATATGATCTTCCCTCCGAGTCATTCTTTTTTTTTTTTTTTTTTTTTTTTTTTTTGGTTTTTACGAGACAGGGTTTCTCTGTATTGTTTCAGAGGCTATCGGTCCAGCCCGGCCTCGAACTCACAGAGATCTGCCTGCCTCTGCCTCCCGAGTGCTGGGATGAAAGGCGTGCGCCACCACCACCCGGCTCCCTCCGAGTCATTCTTTAAGAGAGATTTTGCACATTTAATAGGGAAACTATAGCTGTTCCCTGTGTTTTCAAGGGTGGCATCTATGTGTCTTCAGAGGCCATAGAACATCACCTCACCAGTCACCTATGGGTCTCCAAATCTTCAGCACCACAGTCACTCAATAGAAAACAGTTTAGGACACCTTAAAGAATGATTGTCTTCTTTAGTCCTTGCTCCTATATGGAATTATAATGAAAATGTCTGTTGTCTTTGGTGTTCTTGCTGATAGTATAGGGTTATTTAGAGTCCAGCAACTGTCAGCAACTAAAGACACTGCTATCTACATTGCTACTCATAATTTTCCCTTTCATACAAATCCATTCAGCATCATGTTTGCTAGAGTGATAGCACCTAAGGTAGATGCTTTTCTTAAATTATAATGAAGAATCCATTCTGCAGTATAATTAATCATCTCTTATGTATGAGCAATTCCTGGGATATGTTTGTATTCAGTTATTATCTTGGTTATAACACAGAAAAGAACACATTAACATTAACAGCATGTGGCAACCATATTATGACATAATTTGATATTTAAATTAGGATCATTTGGCATTATATTCCCGCTTCATTTTGTTTTGTTTATTTTCCCCCCATGGGAAGTTTTATAAATAAACACAAAATGTGTGAAGGATGCATTCATCTTCAAAGAATATAAAACACAGTATTGCTAAATAGAAAACACTCTGAAAAAAGCTATAAGCTATAAGCAAAAGAATAAGAAAAAAATTCCTGAATGTCTACTTTCCCTCTGGGACATATAGTCTGCTAGCTGTTACTCCTAATCACTGAACTGACACATCTGATACTCTTTGGCTAAAGATTTGACATTGTAATGCCCTCACCAAAATTCTTAATAACAATCTTTATGATTTCCCAATATTTACCCTAGTTACTACAGACTTAAAAAAAAGAAAACTTTTGTTTCTTAAGTGCCAATTAAGACAAATATAAACAACCTGTGTTGTCTGTATATGTTTTGTAATGGGTGTATAGACTTATATAACATTTCTCTAACAAAGAATCTATTTTCTAAATTAAATAGTTATTTTGTTAGACCTGTCAACATACGGATTGGTAAGTTATATTTGACTTTAAGGCATAAATGTAGAATTTCAGATACATATTTCTTAGGCTAACATTTTTCAAATTAGAGTTATTTATCGAATTATCACTTCATTTTAGAGCATAGAAATGCAATAGATTGTCTAATTTTTACTGTTGTGAAGAGAAACAAATTAAGTTTTGCTTCTATTTTATGTATTAAGATGTTTTCTATCTTTTAAAAATAAAGCTGTTCTTATAATGAAGTCACAAATAAAACTTTTGCACATCTAGATTAAGGTGAATCTCTGCCTATTCTCATAGTGCATGTTTCTCGGTGAACTTCTGTATAATTAGAATAGCCATTCTGAAGCCATGAAGCTTTACTTAGGGTTTTATGTTTCTGTTGTCCATTACATTTTAATACATTTATCTATCATACAAAAAGAAAAACCTATGACACAGTTGAAAAACAAATAGTTTTATATACTTTTCCATAACTCACATGACCTTTTGTCTTCATTTTGTCCTTCATTCTTGTTTCATATTAACCTTTATTAGTTTCCTTTGCAAATATTATACTACAGCAACAATTACAGCTGTAGCTAGCTAGATGGATGGATGGATGGATGGATGGATGGATGCATACATACATACGAACGTACATCTGTACACACATGCAAACATAGATGATAGATAGCAGGCCAGTATCTTCAAATGATGAAGAACATGTGGTTTTCTTCTCCAGTCCTAGAAATTCTCTCTGGATGCTGAAAATTCCATGAGATGTATAATTGATAGCAATAAGCATCCAACCACTATGGCATCACACAGAATACTTTTACTGACCTAAAAGTCTTCTATGCTTCAACAATTTACATCTCCTTCCTCTCCTAATCCCTAGCAGCAACTATTCTTTTTATGGTCTTTATGGGTTTTACTCTATGCCATGCATGGAGATGTGTATCTTTTGCATCATGGCCTCTTGTGAATATAAAGTATGTTTAAATGTCCTTGCGTGTCTTTCTGTGTTAGTATTGAATAGTATTCCATTTGTGTGCTTGAATTACAGATAGCTTATACATTCAACTACTGAAAGGAGTATTTGTTTCTTCTAGGTTTAGCAGTAACAAATGAAGGTGCTATAATAATAACTATATGTAGGTATATAATATATGTAGATATTTGTGCAAACAGAAATATATGATTACTTTGGATAAATGTTTAGGGAATTGCTGTACCATCTAGCAAGACTGTACCTAGTTTATAAGAAAATACCCGACGACTCCAATATTGGTTCTTGGTTTTGTTTTCTCAAAAAAAAATGCAGAAAAGTTGTGGTGACTCCATACCCTTTCCAGTATTGAATGTTGACAGTGTTCTAAATATCAGACATATTAATAACTGTGTAGTGTTATCGTTCATATCTCTGATAACAAACAAGTATTTTTTTATGTCTTATTTCCATCTGCCTGACTTCTTTTCTTAGGTATCAGTTCAAGTTCCTGTTAGGACCTCTGACCCATTTAAAAAATGAAATCGCTTGTCTTCTATTGATTTTTATAATTCTTTGTATATTGCTTCTAACAGTACTTTACGGAAAGCATCTTCCTTCTAGTTTGTACTTGTTCCTATAATTTTTCTCAACAGTGACTTTACAAAGGAGATTTGGATTTTAATAAAGTCTTATTATTTCTTCTGTAGAACATGCCTTTGATACAATACCTGGAAGCCACACATTGAGCCAGGCTATCTACTTATTCTTACATGTTATTTCCTAGCAATAGTTTAGCTTTAGATTTTGAAATTGTGTACTTTGTATTGGAACCTCTAGTCTGTAACCTAGAATATGTGTGAGATGCTTGAGAACATAAACACTTGGATTTTCTGCGAGTGTCAGGCAGAGAAGTGAACCCTGAAGAGATGAAAATGGAAATCTGATTTAGACTGACTTCATCAACCTGGATGAAGATTTCTAAAGAATCTGATATTAGGTATTAGGGGGTTTACACCCAACATATTTAAGCCCAGTATAATTCATAAAATTTCCTGGTGCAATACAATCTCAAGTACACAAAGAAGCATAATTATATTGGCACTCGACTTAGGGTACATGCCATTTCTTCCAAAAGGATGGGTTCTAGAGATATGCTGCCTGTACTAGCTTAAAGGCCTAGGTGTCTGGCCTGGTACAGACAGGGTAGAGGTCCTTTGGGCTATTAGCGCCTCTGGTCCTGAATATGAGAGCTTGGGGGAACTTCTGGCTATGCAAGAGTTATTTAGATTACTAGCCACCTCTGGTCTTGCTTCTACGTGCTTGATATGACCTGGACCAACAGATAAGACAGATCATCAGGTTGTTTATCCCTCCCAATTCTCAGCTTTCTAAATGGAAAAACAGGTTGTTCATGTTTCCCATTAGAAAGTCAATCTCGTGTGCTTAACATTCTTGGTTTCTCGGGAGATCTGTGGGCACGAGGACCTTCTTTTCATCCTCACAATACTTACTTAAGAGAAGTCTTTTCACCTCTTTAAACGAGAGATAATTACAATATTCCACAAAGTTGTTGCTAGAACTAAATAAATATAACTATGTGAGTGTGAGATACGCAAGCATATTAATATAAAAGAAACCACAAAAGTGTTACAATTTTACTTTTCATCTACTTTTAGCTAGAAAAGAGCCTACAAACTTATTGATAATTATTTAAAATAGAATTTCCCTACTCCATTTAAACCAAGGGGGGGAACAGATGTCAGATATTTGTGGGGGCAATATTTTTTTAAGAAATATCTCTAATGTAGGCCTTTTTAGTAGTGGACATTAATATCTAAATTATTAGTACGGTTTCCGGTTTCTGCAGTGAAGTGCTGCATGTGCTAACCATTAATCTTCTCTAAAGTGTCAAGTGACTAAAGACAGTCTAATACATGTACAATCTCCATCCCATATCCCATGAAAAGTTTTAAGAATAGGTTCCATTAATGTTATCAGTATTATTTTAAAGATTTTCATGACATTATTGTATAAAATTATTTTTTGTAAAAAAAACACAGAATATTAAAGAGTTAAACAGAATCACCCATTTTATTTTCATGCCCGTTTTATTTAAGTGCTTTCATTATATACCGTATAACAATATGAAATCTTCGTGGTCTTGTATAGTGTCCTTGCACAGGAGTCTTGCTAATCTATGAATCACTTGGGTGTTAGTATATATGCTACCGAAGGGGACACAAGATTTTCATGGATTTTTAAATAGATAATTATTTTTTATAAAATCAAGGTACACATTGCTTTCATCCCTGGTACAAATCTAAAATTATCAGTTGTTGCCCAGAAGTCATTGCAGAAGTTTATTTTTTTATGCAGTGTCAAAAGAACTTGCAAAGGAATCTCTGGTCCCTCTGTTAAGAAATTAAAGCTAATAGAGACTTTCCCCTATGTATTCTACATTCTCAGAAATCAGACCACTTATATGCATTTGACTATTAGCACTGACTTCCATTCCTTATGCTACACTAGACAGCTCAAGTCAGTAGTTACATAAAGGAAAAAAACTAAGCTGAGAGCTCTTTCTTACTTAATGGGTTTATTACAATGGTTTTCAAAGGTTATACTTTTACATTTAGACATAAACACTGATTATGAGAAATACATGCATTCTTATGCATGGAGTGGTACACAAATTACAAGTTGGTTCTAGTTTGAATTTCATGACTAACCTTTGTTTTCTTTAACCTACAAGCTTTGCCCTAATGACTTTGTGCTTCCTTGAGGATTTTCTGTTTCTCACTGGGTGTTGGTATGATTTGGCCAACGTCTATTCATGGTCCTCTTTGAGTGAAAGAATTAAACCATAACAGATTGTTATCCATTTTCAAAATAACAAAGCACAAATTGCAATGGAGAAAAAATATTCTGAAATAAAATTGCTTTGATTGGCCCCTTATTCTGACATTTTTAGATGAGTAATATCTCTTAACTCTTCTGTGCTTTAGGCTCTACTAAAAAAAGTGTTACTGTCTGTCACAAGGGTGTAATCTTTGTAAGTATCTTAATATCTAGGATTGAGTGAATACTCTACATCAGCAAATGTAGTTTAAGAGCATGTAGAATGACTTTGAAATAGACACTTTAATATGAATGTATCTAACTTTTATACTTTAAGTATCATTTTGGCTCAATTTAAAAAAGCCATGGGTAATTCATTTACTTATGTAACCCTACTTTTGGCATTGCAAAAACATTTTTAATAAATATATGGAAGAACTATTTGCAGCATAAAAACAGGTTCTACTCAGTTAGCTCTAACGTTTTTAGTACCTGCAGTTTCCTGCGTGTTTCCTGTTCTCTCACCTCACTGCAAACATTGAACCTTCTAGCCAGATAGTCCAAAGAGTGAAATGCAGAGCTCATTAATATCTCATATGCTAAAGGTGAGTCTTTCATGAGGAGTTTCCATAGACAGCTTTCACTGGACCTCCAGTGTCATGTCTGCTAGCACTCTGAGATAAAAACATTCTGGAATCCAAGTCCCTTCAAGCAGCCTTTTAAATAGAAGTAATGGTTGTAGCATTTAGGGATGTGTTCCAACTCAGTCTATTAGACCTCATAAAATCATACTGTATTTGAAAAAAATTTAAGCCAAATTACCAGATAGCCTTATAAGCCATTATAGACTACCCTGGACCATTTATGTGAAGAAAATGACACTCACATAGAGTGATGGTGCCAAAAAGTCACGGTTTGAAATAATATAAGAAGCCAGATAGATAAAAGTTTCCTCAAAGTAGCCGTTCATAAAAATAAGTGTGTGTTTTAGGATATATCCCTGCTAGCTAAAGTTAATTACTTTATTACTTTAAAATGAATTTTTATCATGAAGAAAAGTCAGCTGCAAACACTTAAAATCTTTTTACAAGTACAACTTGAGAGTGACTTACCTTGTTTGTGTTTGACTCCGTGTTAGCAACCTTCTCTGCACTTTTCCTTCACTTGGGTAGTGATTCACGTCTTTGGTCTTGCAGGGAGCTCCAGCTTCTGGGTCTCTGAAATGTTACATTCTAACAAAGTCCTCTTTGGTGCTCTAAGTTTCTGCCTCCAGGTCTGGATGATTCAACATGCTGGCTGATTTCCCACATAAATTTCCTACTAAATTCATTTATATACAAACCTAGCTTGGTTTATCACTTACACTGTCTCTTCCCTGTGTCTTTTGTCCCTTGTCCTTTCAGCCCACTAACCTCAATCTCCATTCTCTGTATCAAACGATGGACTTATTGTTGTTTTCTCATTGTTTTAAGACAAGGCCTCACTACTTAGCTCTGACTGGCCTGAAACTCACAATTAGCTCAGGCTGACCTCCAAATTTCAGTGATTCTCAAGACTTTATCTCTAGATTGCTGGGGTTATTGGTGTGCGCTCTCATGAGTGCCTCAAACTAAAGAAGTGTGTGTGTGTGTGTGTGTGTGTGTGTGTGTGTGTGTGTGTGTGTGTGTGTTGCATCTGAGTGCAGGCACACGTGCTTATGCATACACATATGCAATCCAGAGAAGGACATTGTCTTCTTCTTTCACCCTGTCTTACTGCATTTAAACACTCTGACTGGAACTGAAGGTTACTATTTTCAGCTGACTGGATGCTCAGCTAGGTCTTGGGATCTGCTTATCTGTGCTTCTTAAAGCTAGAGTCTGAGTCACGCAAAGCTTTTGTGTTGGTACTGGATATTTGAACTCAGGCCCTCATGCTTGTTGGTCATAATCTCTTACCAAGCCAGCCATCCCCCTTTCCAACTACTACATTTTTTAATAGTAAAAGATGTATGTGTCTCATAGAGCTCTTACTACCTAAGATGCAAAGATGATATCAAGGAGATTAAAGGAAGCACACTTCATTATAACCAGCTCTGAAGATGATCATGGACATGGAATTCTAAAGTCACAAACTCTAAAAGATGAAAAAGGTCAGGCATTGGAAGCATAACAATGACTCAAAGAACATATTAGAGAGAGAGAAAAACAGCCCATTTTCATCATAGATAATGACATATATTTTTGATAGGGTTTTGTCTCGTTTTTGTATCAAGGTAATATTGGCTTCATGAAAACATTTTGAAAATGTTCTTTCATTTTCTATTTTACTGCATAATGTGAGGAACTTAGATGTATGTTATCTTTTGAAGATCTGGGAGAATTCTAAACTAAATTCATCAGGCCCTGAGATTTTTGTTTGTTAGTTTAGTTTTGTTGTTGTTGTTGGGAGATTTTTAATTACTGCTTCCTTCTCACTGAATGACAGGGTCTATATTAAAAGTATTGATGATTTAATTCACTCTTAGCCAAGGAGCTATTGGCAGTTGATAGCTGCCAGATTGGGGAGAGTGAGTTTTCTATAATAATATAACTCCTAGTGAGTTGAACATGCTACAGTAGAAGTCTATATACCCAAGAATATATGGTCAGCACCAATTAGACTTGATGGGTGTTAAAACAACAGGAACAACAAAATAACCACAAATTTTGTTGGGTAGGGAAGTGGGGTTGATAGATATGGGAAGAGCTGGAAGAAGGGTTGCATGTCATCAGAACAGTTGCATAATACTCAAAGAAGGAACATATTTTTTAATTAGAAAAAATTAAAATAGAAAGAAAGGACAGAGCCAAAGGTCTGCTACCCAAAAGGGCGTGCTTAACATGTAGTATAGAAAGAAAACTTGGTTGAGAATGTAGCCAGAAACAGAAGTTACAAGACATTCTCAGCACCTTGATAAGGTGATGATCAAGGAATCAATAAAATGTGCTCAATAAGGACACAGTGTGAGGAGGCTTCTCTTTAGGAGCTGGTGTTCCTGAACTGAAAATAAAAAGGGAAGCCATAAAGGAAGGACGCTGGCCTGCTAGAAGGGCATTGCATGTCTGGTGTTTTATGTAACACATAATGGTGGAAGAATAGATTCAGGCAAATGTGTTTATGTAAGTTCCTCACATATTTTTGGTAGAATTTAAGAAATGACTTTCCTGTATAGTAACAGACACTGCTCCTGAGCAAAAGGTTATCACTTTCTCTACTGTTTAACTCTTTATTAACGTGTCCCAAATCTATAGCCTATAACATATTGGCACCGTGTACATTTATTTTCACAAATAAATTTGTAGCTGAATTATCAAAACTAGATATTTTTGGATAAACGTGTCTTAATTTCTTATTGTGACCAGACAGTCTATTATTTCTATTATTTAAAAATATGCATCACCTAGATGTGAAGGGGCAGATCAGAAGTTAAGAGCAGTTGCTGCTCTTAAAAAGAAGCTGGATTCAATCTCTATCACCTACCTGGTGGTTCACAACCATCTGTAGCCAAGAACTCACATGGTGCATATACATTTATGCAGGCAAAGCACTCACATAGATAATAAAATGAATAAATCCAACCATTTTTTAAAAAATGTAACCCTTTATTTTGTTTAGCATAAATATCTGTAATCTTCACAAATCCCTGATTATTTTTACATATCCCTCTTTAAGTGGCTATTTTACTCCAGCCCCATGATTCATTATAATCAAAGGAAAAAACAATTTTGCATTTTATTTACCTCTTTATGCACACTCTAAGCTGTCCCTACACCTTGAAACCATCCCCATCCTATGAAATTTTATTTAAAGACAGGATTTTAAGTCTTCTAAGCTTGCCTTGAACTAATCTTTCTGCCCTATGAAGTTATGGGATTTCAAGGAATGCTTCTATGCCCAGATCTTGTAGGGTTTTAGTCATATGTTCCTTTGACTAGCAAGACATATCTGAGCAGATACAAAAATGGAATATTCTACAAACCCTCTCTAGTTAACACAGATGAAAGATGGTTCCTAACCCCTAATGAGAACATCAAAATGCTTATTAAAATGCACTTCAGTGAATTTATAGGAGAGTGAGCAAAGCAGCTACAGTTTCATTGAGTGCCTTTGCCAACTTGGATGAGGTCTGGTTGTTGATACCCCTGAGCAGTGAGTAAAGGACTTCAAATCTAGAGAATTCATGGCACCATTGGTGGGGGGCATCTTCCACCCTTCCCCAAGCAGGCGGAATTCAAGGGTGAGAACAAAGGTAAAGTGAACATAGTGTTTTATACTGCCACTCTCTATAGAAGAGTGTTTTGAGACTATAATAATGTTTAAGATGTGGGAATATAGTTTATATCACAGCCTCTATCACTTAATCGTTCAAATAGGCATGCAGCCATTTGCATAGTTACAAGTATTGCAGCTAATACTTGCTTATGAACATGAGTCCTCTCTGCAGAGAAAAAAAAAACCAAGATGATTTTAAGTTTCAAAGTTTAGAAAGAGAATCAACACTTACAAAGTGACAAACATGAACTCTCAAAGAAAAGCAGCAGGAATAAACTCCCCAAGGTCTTCACTGTCAGACCGGATAAAATAGTGACTTTGTTTAAGAAATTAAAGATATGTCTGACCATGCTAGACAGCATAGTAGTTATGAAGAAGAATTGTATTGAAGGTTTATAGACTAAATCTGAATTACTGAATTTAAAACACCAGAAATACACTTAACAGATTAAGTAGAATTATGAAAAAATTAACAAACTGTTTTCTCAGATGAGTTTATTAATAATAACACACAGAACTCGGGCGTTGGTGATGAATGCCTTTAATCCTGGTACTCGGGAGGCAGAGGCAGGGGGATTTCTGTGAGTTCGAGGCCAGCGTGGTCTACAGAGTGAGTTCTAGGACAGACTCCAAAACAATACAGAGAAACCCTGTCTCGAAAAACCAAAAAGAAAAAAACAAAAGACAAAACACTAAAAAAACAAACACAAACACACGGAAAGCCTTTGGAAAATAGTTTTAAAATGTGGAAGACATAGGAGAAAGAATCATCAAGTGAAGATTTAAAAGAAGACAAAAGAAGTTTTGTTTGAAGAGCTGATGATGAGAACTTTCTAAAATATCATAGATGAAAGACAAATGTAAATCAACAGCCATAAGCATAACAAATTGTACCTACAACTAAAAAGAAGCCCATACCTATAAACATTATGTGGAACCATAGACATCAAAGACAAAGAGATTTTGAAAGGAGCTGGGCAGAAGAAAAAGCAGCTCAAAATGGAAGGCTTTGAAACCAATTTTCTACAGAATACTTGGCCATCCAAAGGGAGTGGAACTGTGTATTGACAAACAGAAAGAAATGCCTGCCTATAAAACTGTGTGTTTTGGAAAATGATTTTAATAATGAAAATATGTCTTTGCATATCAAGATCATAGAGATAAGCAAAGATACTCTGGGACGGTCAGAATGGTGACTACTGAAATGAAATGATCACAGGTCTAGGGCCTTTGTTTATTAAGGAACAAAAGGCTAATGAAATGGGGCATAGAAATGTTAGCATTGCAGCTGATGTGTAATAGAATTTTAAAAGCAAGGCAGAATTAAAATTCATGAGTCAGTAACACATCTCAAGATGAGAGTGAAAGAAGGAAAAAGTTTTCAGGTTTAGCTTTTTTCTAGACCCATGGTAATGAAATCAAAGTAACAGAAAAGTAGGCAAATCCTAACTGGCAGCAAGAAAGGGATTGGATAATTATATAACCCAACATTTAAAAGGAAGGCAATCAAGAATCAAAACTTGAAAAGAAAATACAAAATGAGACAAATGGTTTTATCCAAATGTAAATGAATGACATTCTAAATATCTGGTAGAGAGGGTTGCCAGGCTCTCCGGAAATGATGAAGGACAGCCACAGACTTGGTCAAAAGAGGTACCTGGGAAATGTGATGATGCTGAAGCTTAAGAAGAAAACTTCCTCATGGACCCCAGCCTGAGGGCTGAGAGGCCAGCATGGGACTGATGCAGACCCTCTAAATCTGGGTGTCAGTGAGGAAGCCTCAGCAATCTATGGGGCCTTGGGTAGTGGATCAGTATTTATCCTTTGCATCTGAATGGACTTTGGGAACCCATTCCACATGGAAGGATGCTCTCTCAGCATGAACACATGAGAGAGGTCCTAGGCCTTGCCCAGGATGATATGACAAACTTTGGAGATCCCCCATGGAAGTCCTCACCCTCCCTGGGGAGTGGAGTAGGGAACTGGGTGAGGGATTGGGGAGATGGTGGTGGGGGAGGAGGGGAGGGAGAAGGAACTGGGATTGATATGTGAAACAAGCTTGTTTCTAATTTAAATAAAATTTAAAGGAAAGAATAAAACTTCCAAAAATGTGAACTGCAAAACCTAGATAAATGAATGCATGAGTAGCTACAATAGTACATAAAATAGACTCTTAAAAACTGAACCTTAGAAATAAAGAAGAGCTTACAGTAATAAACCTGAACTCGTGAAATTTAAAATGTGCATGTTCTTGGTAGTACAGTAAGAAATAGATAAAGCAAAAAGGAGATAGAATTACAAGAGAAAATTGCAGGACTAAGAAAGCCAAGTTAACCCAACTAAAATAAGTAGGCAGTCACCCAGTTAACCAGTCAGTCTTACCAGACATGACCTGACTTATGATATTTCACTGTCACACTGTACAGTGTTTCTTCTTCATCCCTTTTCCTCTGAGTGTCCTACAAAAGCACCCACACATCTGGAGGACAGAGTCTATATGGACTTTCATCTGAACATGAGTCATTAAAATAAAATTTCAAAGAAGTGATAACCAAAAATAGCCTGTATATTTGGAAATAGACAAATTAGGCAGCAATAGAGAATTAGGAGAAAATCTTTGTTACCAGTGTGACTCGCATGTCCAGAGAATCGGCATGCCCACCGTACACTAGATTCCCATTCTTTCCTTCCCATTTGTTGACCTGACATCACCATCCACCTCATCACGTAAGAAATCACTCGTTATCTTGCTTACTTTCTAGTTGTTCACCTTTTATTCTTTTATTTTAAACCAATGCTGTCTTTTTTTGCAATTTGCCTTTTCCCATTTGCTTCATGCCCTCTTTTCTACTACAGAATTTTTCTTAATGATGGTAATACTGTGACTAATAATTTGAAAATTAAGTCTCTTATTTTTTAATAATTCTCCTAATTCTGACACTGTAAAACCTAGCTCTGTAATATGGGGCACAAATATCATTGGAAAGATTCTCCTGACAATCCACTGTCATTTTCTCCAGAACCACAGTGGTATTTTATACACTGACTTAGGCTGTTCTTTTGCGTTTCTCTGGGCACTCCCTCCTCACTGGCTCCTCTGTAGGCACCCTTCTCTCATACCGGGAATGTCCTTTATTTGACACATACCCAACATGGTCTTTGTTTTCTACAAGACGTAACACAGGCACCACCTTTCTTAAAATACCTTGTCAGTGTTGTGCCATGAAATACATTCAAAGCAGGTTATATTTTCTTGCATGTAGAAAAAATCCTTACTGCTTTTAGGGAAAGAATCCTAAGAGGAAAAAAACTGAATAGATAAAATTAGAATTGATGGAGTGGCTTAAAAATGTTTGCCGAAAGTAGTAAGAAAGACCATTCAGTAACTGGCAATGAGAATATAGAGGGAAACTATTCAACGGGCAACATAGGGTGTAACAAATAAATTCCAGACTGATGATAATCAATTTCTAAAACCTTTGAACACTGTGAAGCCCATGAATGTCTAGTTAAGGGTGAGCTCGTCAATCATTTTGTCTGCATGGTTACACAGCTTCCGTGATAGGTTACATCATCCTCTTCAAAATTTAACTTTCAATTGATGACTACTAAGTGTTTCAGTAAACATTTGTATTTGGGGTTTTTTAAAGTGAAAAGGTATATTTTGTATCCTTTAAATGGTGTATTGGAAATTTCATCATCAAAATAAAAAATGTTAGGTAGCAAATATAGCAAGTTTTAGTTACATGAAAAAGTCATAAGTATGGCAAATAAGTTAGCTATTACAGCGGGATTGAAAACCATCTTAAACTGTGTGTTACAAAGTGTGCTTAAGGTCTATGGACTGTGGACTCTCATTCCAAGGAAATCAAACCAAACCATTTAAAACATAAATTTATAAACTTATCTATTTTATAAACTAATAAGTACCAGATCCACAGACTGAGCTCAACAAAAGATAATTACAATTTATGGATGAAATAGAACCCGTTCTGTTTTGTAGTCTTATACTAATATGAAGTCTTGTCTTGATTCTGTTTGTGCATCAATAACTTCACTAGTGCCTGAACATCTAAATAAAAAGTTATGGCAATTGTGTTTTTCCTGGAACCAGCTAGAAGGAAATAAGAATTTTTTGGTGCTGTTGTTTTTCCTGTAAATACTTTTTGTAAAGCAACAAGTCTCATTCATTGTCCACTCTGAGGAAACCTTATTTCCAAGCTCAAGATGAAATTCCTCCATTTTTTATATTCTCAATCCACCTCTTATACTCACCCATTATAAGCGTGCTAATGGCAGACACCTTTATTCCCAATACTTGGGATGCAGAGACAGGCATATGTCTGTGAGTATGAGGCCAGCCTGGTCTACAGAGCTACACAGAAAAACCCTGTCTCAAAAAAATAAGAGGAAACTTGTATTGATATATAAAATAAGATTGTTTCTAATTTAAATAAAATTCATAAGAAATAAATAAATAAATATACAGTAATGAAAAAATACTCCCTTCACAATAGAATAGGCATTTAGATCACTGTTTTGAAAACCTCACCTTTCATATATTTTAACTTATCTTTCCCCAGATCCCCCAGCTGTGGAACCAGCATTCTTGGAAATCCGTCAAGGACAGGACAGAAGTGTGTCCATGAGCTGCAGGGTCTTAAGAGCTTATCCAATACGAGTGCTGACCTATGAATGGCGTCTGGGTAATAAATTATTACGGACCGGTCAGTTTGACTCTCAGGAGTATACAGAGTACCCAGTAAAAAGTCTTTCCAATGAAAACTATGGAGTTTATAACTGCAGCATCATAAATGAAGCCGGAGCAGGGAGATGCAGCTTTCTCGTTACAGGTAGGACACTAAATTAATTTGATTTTGTTAATATATGATTTTAGGCCAGCAGATCTTAGGCTTATGTGAATGTTATAATGAAATCATTTTGTGAATGGATGGGTTTGTAAATTTGTGATTTCGCTGTTCTTGTTGAAACTTCTGTTTAATTATTGTCAGGGCAGGTCTGTCTTTTTGGTAAGAATAATACCTGTGCCTATAAACAACAAAGATGAGAAGTGAGGAAGTCCTGATTCTGTTTGTTCGTTTCAGTGACTGTGGGAACTAGCAGTACTGAGATGAAATTAGACATATGGTCTGGCTTTCATTTTTTTATGGGTAGCAGCAATGTTTTGTTTTCTTAGTTATTGCCTTTCAGTGTCCAAGCCTCAGTGTCTCAGTTTGTCTGTTGTTTGTCATATGTTCTCAAATATTTCATGGCAGAGCAATAAACTATATGCAAAGTATGACAAATAGGGATAAGTACTAATACTTTTGATGTTAACAACTGTATATTCCTTTTGTTTAGTTTTAAACTCTTGTTCAAATTATTCTGATGTTCTCTACGAAATGGTAAATCTATTATTTTGCTATTTTTGAACAGAGTTGTGGAATGTATTAAAAGGAAATTACCTCTTCAATGTTATTTTTGTTTTAAGTAAAATTGCATTTAACAGAACATTTGTAATATTGAATGAAGAAGCTGAGCCCTGCAACATCTCTGAAAACTGTTGTTAAAATAATGATGAAATATTATGGACTGAAAACTTGTTCAATTAATGAGGAGCCTAGTTGTTACATTCTGATTTTGATCAATCTTTTTGTACTTTGTAGTTTTGGGTGTCAATCTGACACAAACTAAAGGCATGAGAGAAAGGAGCCTCAGCTGAGGAAATGCCTCTTTGAGTTCCAGCTGTAAGGCATTTTCTCATTTAGTGTTCAGTGGACGAGGGCCCAGCCCATTGTGGGGGTGCCATCGCTGGGATGCTTGTCCTGGGTTCTATAAGAAAGTGAGTTGAGCCAGCCAGGGAAAGCAAGACAGGAAGCAGCTCTCTCTATGGTCTCTGCATCAGCTCCTGCCTCTGAGGTCCTGCCCTGTTTGATTTCCTGCCCTGACTTCCTTCACTGATTAATAACAGGCTGAAGTGTATGCCAATAAACCCTTTCCTCCCCAACTTGCCTTTGGGTTATGGTGTTTTGTTGAAACAATAGAAACCCTAAGATACTCTCTAAAATCTGGATTTTCTTTGAGCCATTTTTGCTTCCTAAAATGCACTATTAGATTAAGGAAGTTCACTTGTCTACCTAGGAATATGAAGCAGTCTTCTCTGCTCTACTCTCCTTCTTTTGATTTTACAAGACTATTCATTATGGTCCATGTCAATGAAAGCCTTTTATAATTTCTTTAAGTTCACTATTAACATGAGGCTAAAATTTCCTAGGACAGTGTGTTTAACTTAGGGGGTTGGGTGGTGATGTCAGCATACTGCAAATAATGACTGCATTGTTGTCTGTTGTTCAAGAGATTTGCCATGATCTAGTTTGCTGACAATCTTTTTAAAAATTTTCTTCCATTTTTATTTATTTGTTTTGTGAGCATGTGTGTACATGTATGAGGGCGTTCACCTTCCACACATGTGGAGGTCAGAGGGCTTCATGCAGGATTGAGTCCTCTTCTTCCACCATATGAATCCTGGCATGGAACTCGGAATAGCAGGGTTGCTTCCCAAAGACCATACATGCTGAGCCACCTGACCCAGTTAGTCATATTCTACATATTACTTTCAACAATAGTGGGAATCATGTAGAGGCAATTACATTTCTCATGTTGGCACAAATGAAGAATGTGACTGTCATTCATTAATCCTTGAAAAAATAGATAGCATGAAATTAACTATATGCTTTTCAGCTCTTTTTGCCTTAGGCAATTTCCAATTTTCTAAAGTGTCACTGCTCTTTGCCTGCCAGGGTCAGGACCACGCTGCTTCTGTAAGATTCTCATTTGTTCCTCCTTATGTGACCCAAATTCTCTTTTAAAAGTTGAGGACAAGCTGAGAGCAGAAGAAACTTGAAACTCCTTTCTTCCACCTCACATTCATGGGGTGCAGCAAGTGAATTTTGATAACCATGGAAGAGAATAAATCTGTTATGAGTTTCCTCACAGGGGGGAAAAGAAGTACCTACAGGCATTATTTTTTCTTTTGCAGTGTGTGCTCTTCAAACCTCAGGTCAACATTTTTGTTTCAAGAGTTCCTAATAAAATGAAATGTTAAAAAAAATGAAAAAAACGAAAAGATCAAGTTCTAAGTAAAGTACAATCCAGGGAAATACATAAAGGAGTTGCATTTTCATAGTCTATGTGTCATTGGAAGAGCTATTGAAAGACAACATCATTCTGTTACTGAATTATATCAGAGTTAGCACCCCCCAGGATTCAGCACAACTCAGAATTCTTCTCAACTAACATGAGAGAAGCAAGGCATAGAGAATCTAGTGACTGTTTACCATGTTTGCCTCTGGGGGAATTTTTATAAGTCTTTAGGAATTATATGACATATTGTTGAACTAAAATTAACTCATTTGTAAACATGACATTTTAAGTTGTTTACACACACACACGCATATATATATGTATATACATACACTTTATATATTTTATATTGGTACATAGACATCATAGTTGTATCTTAATACATAGTTCTATGCCATTATAAGTAGAGAGTTTATCTATGCCATGATAAAATGGTTTAACTTATGAAAAGCTTTCTTAAATGCTTAGAAGACCTAGAATCATTTATGTCATGACTTTAAGTATCTTTGTTATTTGATCCTAAACCATAACTTGCTCCAGAAAGGATGGTAAATCTTTACTGACTAAATAGACAGGTGACTTGATAACAACATTACCTATTAAAAGAAAGAAAACGAGAATAAATTAATTTTTTCAATTAGGAAGATGGTTGCTTTTGAACAAAGATAAAGAATAGTTGAGTTTGGAAATGAACAATGTATTTTACTGCAGGCTAATGGGTGACCCCAAAGTTGTGTCCATGTATTCATTTGTAGCTCAAAACTTATACCATATGCTAAAATGAAAAGTGAAATAAGTTAAGACTTCTCAGAGGAGAGTATTCTGGCTATTTCAGGAGGGAAGAGGGGGGACTTTTGAGTATGAACTGCTGCAAGGACAAACCAAAGAAGCTCGATGTCACCAGGACCGAAATAGAAGAACCTCAGCTCCTCTGCAGCCGCAGCAGGAGGAGGCGCCATGCTTGGCCACAGCTTCAGGTTTTTGCTTGCCCCTCAAAACCAGAACCCAAAGAGAGTTAAACCTTAGCCACCAGTTTGTAGGAAATTTTATGGCAGCCTTAGATAACTAACACGTGTATCTTATTGATTGCTTTCCTGGAAATTTCTCTTTAAAATGCACAAGGCAAAAAGGACTGCTATGTTAAGTGTCTTCTCAATGACTAGTGATATTTCTCATGACTCAGCAGAGCAACAATCTGGTTGTTCTTGTCTTGTGTAGTCTAATGGAACCAGGTTTCAACTAACTGTCAATAGAACCAAGCAATGAGAGATTGATTTAATCTACTGATGGCATCCGTTTTATACACTGGCTTAAGTCACTCATCGGCTAATTTTTAACAATGCTTCCATATTAAAATGTCATCCCAATTTCACCAGATGACTGAGGAAAGAATTCTCCTGAAGCTTGATTGCAAAGATGGGAAAGACCCTGAGTATCGATTCTATCAAGAATACCGGAAACAAAGGAAGGCATGATTTTATGCCTTTTTAACAGAAAGGATCCTGATATTTGTAATAAAATACAGCATTGGTTTATGAAATCCCAAACGATTTGTTTATCAACTGTTCTAGTTGCTACTCCTGTGTACCTAGCAATCAGATGGCAGTTATGAGTGATTTCACATGTTTCTAACTGCTCCCTATATAATTCTTAAATAGTTTCTTGAGATGAAGATTCTATTCAAATTTGCAAGTGTGAGGGAAACCAGACATTAAAATCACACACCAAAAAAATAATAATAATGCTTTCAGTTTAACATTTGATGAGCTCTTTGAATGAAATGTAGATGATGGTATCATGTGAAAACATTAGCCCAGGTATTTGTTACTCTAGTTTATACAACATAAATATTACAAGTTACATTGTTTTCATATATCACCTCAAAAGGGAAAGTAGAGCATCCTTTTCAAAAAGTTATCCAATACTAAATAGTCAGCCTGTAACATTATATGGACTGAGCAATATATATACTTATATATACATATATATGTATGAATGTATTGAATTTAATAGAGGGCAAGGTTAGATGGAACATGGGAGAGACTGAAGGATGAAAGGGAAAAATGGTGCAATTATATTTTAATTAAAACTTTTAAAGATAACATTAGACATGCAGTGTATGTTTATTGCCTTAATCTTTTTTTTCTTTTTTTTTTATTTTTCAGTTTAAATTTAGATAAGAAACAAGGTTGCTTCACAAGTCAGTTCCAGGTCCCTCTCCCTTTCCCTCCCCTCCTCCCGTGCCTTCCCCCCCAACCCCCCATTATCCCCTCATTTCCGCAGGGAGGGTGAGGCCCTCCATGGGGGTGTCCATAGTCTGTCATTTCATATAGGGCAGGGCCTAGACCCTCCCCCAAGAGTTCAGGGTGAGAGTGAGCCTCACATTGTTGGATGGGAGTCCAAAGTCCATGTGTATACTCGGGATGGGTACTGATCTGCTGCCCAAGGCTCAATAGATTACCTAGGCCTCCTCACTGACACTCACATTCAGGGGGTCTTGATCAGTCCCATGCTGGCATCAGCCTGGGATTCAAGAGTTAACCTTTGTCAGGTCAGCTGTTTCTGGGGGTTAAACCAGCCCAGTCTTAATCCCTTTGGTCATCAGTCCTCCCTCTCTGTTACTGGCTTTCTTGAGTTCAGCTCAGTACTTAACCGAGGGAGTCTGCCTCTTCTTCGATCAGCCACTAAATGAAGTTTCTGTTTCCCAGACTCTCGGGCCATGGGATTGTAGGCTGGCACTCCCCAGATCTATGTCTATAATCCATATATGAGAGAGTACATGCCATGTTTCTCTTTTTGTGACTGGGTTACCTCACTCAGGATGGTTTCTTCTACTGTCATCCATTTGCCTGCGAATCTCAGGATTCCGTTGTTTTTTTCTGCTGAATAGTACTCCATTGTGTAAATGTACTACATTTTCTCTATCCACTCTTCGGTTGAGGGACATCTAGGTTGCTTCCAAGTTCTGGCTATTACAAATAATGCTGCTATTTTATAATTGAATATGAAGACTATGTACCAGTGTATTAACTGAGGAAATTTTTACCATCCTGAAAATAGTTGATATGTGATTGTGGGGACATAATAAATATGATGTCCTAGATTAGATACCTGAAATAGAAAAATATTCTCAAAGCCTTTGCCAGTCTTATAATTTCATAATGTTATTTTCTTACTGTATACTTGTCAGGGCCATATTGTCTTTGGGATACACTAATGGCACTTTACATGATCTTTTTCACTATTTTACTGGTTTTAATTCTATGTTTATGTCCTGGGATTTATTTTCCTAAAACTTCCTTCTTACAGTTACGTAAGAAATACTGGTGTTCTTTATGTCCTTTGAGATACAGAACAGTTTCATTTTCATCCTTCAAACCCTTCACTCACACCTCACAGACAATATAAAGAGTTATTTCTACCTCAGTTCTACAAGGTACCTCAAAGTTTCTTGGAACTGGATAACACTGCATAACAGATCACATCTTGTTAGGACTTTGTTCCTTTGCTTTCATGACACTAAATTATGAAATACTAATCCTGTGTGTTCTTCTAGACTGGCCTTTGAATACCGTGGTGATGTTTGCACATTAGTCATCTGTGATCATATAGACTGTGATAATATATTATTTTGTAACTCATATATGTTGCTAGAGTTTCTTTCCAGCCTGGTTCTGCAACCACTTTGCCCCAATTACACACACAGATGCTATGCTAATTATTAAACTGTTGGCAGATATCTTAGGCTTCTTATTGGCTTGCTCTATCTTAATTATTAACCCATAACTATTAATCTATGTATTTCTACATGGCCTTATCTTACTGGAGAAGGGTTCAGACCTGTTACTCATTCCCCAACTACAAGGTGTCTGTTTGAGACCTCTCTGCCCTCATTCCATCCTGTCCTAGCCCCACCTATCCTTCCTGCCTGGCTATTGGCCAAACAGTGTTTTATTCATCAGTCAATAAGACAAGCATATTTACAGAAGAACCTCCCCCATCACATATATTAATATATTAATTACACAAAGCATATTAAAATACCAATAATCTCCAAGTAATCATAGAGACAAAATAGAAAAATATTTCACTCAGGTTTCTGCCTTGATGTATTACTTCTGCAACTCATACAAGGGCTGTGATACAGAGCTCTGTGAACCAGGAGCTCTTCCATCCTATATCTCAACCACCATCAAATCCACATCCCATTGCCTTAATGGCTTCTGGCATTCTAATGATTTTTCCTCATTTCAGATGAAAGTGAAATATAATTATTTTTGAGGGCTTTCCAATGCTTTTATATGTCTCAATACTGAAAGTAGATTAATCATTGCTATACCTGTCATATATGCCTTGGGTACTGACCTTATTATGAAATGAGTCATACCGCATCTCTCAGATATATTCAAACATTCTACCATTGAAAGCATTGAAACGAAACTTGTTGTGATTGTTAAGGAAAATCTTGGATCTATTGGTTTATCTTTGTAATTACTTTGGAATTGCTGTTAATAAGCACTGTCTTACTATTTAGTAACAAAATTTTGGGCCTTCACGTCCCATAGGAACAGACCTGTTTAGTATAGGATGATTTTTAAAGATGGGACATTCAAACACAGATTCTTAAGAAATTTTACTGATAAACAAAATATAATAAACTCACAGTGTTATATTTCATACAAATTTTACAGTTTGAAACAATATAAATCAAGTACAACATAATTTCTGTATGTCAATACTGTAACATTTCTCTGTTCTGGAATATACTATGGAATATACTTGTATCTTGAGGTGCAATGGGAAGGAATCCTTTCCTTACCTCTTTGTCTTATTAGAATTTTGTCCTTTCTGCCAGGTGGTGGTGACCCACACCTTTAATTCCAGCACTCAGGAGGTGGAGGCAAGTGAATCTCTGGGTTCAAGGCCAGCATGGTCTATAGAGTGAGTTCCAGGACAACCAGAGCTACACAGAGAAACCCTGTCTTGAAAAACAGAAGAAAACAGAAAAAAATGGTGTACTTGTGGTTGAATATTAAATATTTTACCATTTGTTTCCCTTGGGTCAGAGGTTACATCTAGTTCCTGAAAAAAAATGCTTGCATAACCTAGAAGCAAGTTTAAGTCTTTTTCTGCATAGGAGTCTCCAGAATGGCCATGTGATCCACCAACCAACGAAACGAATCTTTGATTCAGGCCCTACAAAGTGGACTCTGATGTAATGTAACATAATCACAGAAGTGACATCACCTTTGCTGCACCATGTTAGCTTGGGAGGGAAAAATATCTTAGTTTTCTACTACACTCAGTAGTAGAAAATTATGCAGAGTAGTTGTAAGTCATCTTACAGTATGTCTACCACCATAGCACCATTTACCATCAGGAGTACCTTTCTGAATACAGTCATCTCTGAAAAAAATGCTTGTATCTATCGTAGTATTTAACTAGAGACTTGCTTTACAGTATAATCTCTTTCAACATTCCCTGCAAACAGGCTAAAGGCTAGCAAGACAAGCATAGCTGTGACTGTTTAATTTCTTCTTCTGTTTCGAGTATTTGTTCTAGGATTGCGTATCCTTAACTTTTCTTTTGGTAAATTACAAGATTGACATTAAAATACCATTTTATTCACGTTCAGCATATCAGCCACAACTGAACCAAAGAAATAAGGATAGGGTTAGATATTGTAAAGAAAGGAGTGTGGGTCTTCATTCAAAGATCGTAAAGCACCAAGGATAACTGGAGACAGTAATGCTCCCTAAGATGGGTTACAGTATTCTAGAACTTCTTTGCCTAGAAGAGGAAAGGGAAAAAATTTAACCAAAGCAAATTTTACTTCATATGAAATTTTAAGGTTTGCTCTTGTTTTATAGTTCTGCATTTAATTAAAAATGACCAGATAAAAACATATTTTACTCTTTGTCATTGCATCTATTAGCAATGTTCTGTTGACTACAAAATTCTTTTTTTTTTTATTTTTTGAGACAGGGTTTCTCTGTATTGTTTTGGAGGCTGTCCTGGAACTCACTCTATAGACTGGGCTGGCCTCGAACTCACAGAGATCCGCCTGCCTCTGCCTCCCGAATGATGGGAGTAAAGGTGTGTGCCACCAACGCCCAGAAAGTACAAAATTCTTACAAATAACAAAAATGAGAAATTTAAGATAGTCCAAAACCTTTTCACAACTTGCAGAAAAATGAAGTATTTAGACTTTGAAATTAAAGAACAATTTCCAGTTATTATTCATTATAATAAATCTAAAAGAAAAATCATTGTCAAATATGTGTACAGTGCCAGAATTTTGATTACCATACTAGATTTCTATTTAGAATGCATAAAACTAGTTGGTCCCAGTGTTTCTTCCAATAGCTGATTTTTTAGATAACCATTAAATAGAAAATAAGAATAATTCTTAGTATTCACATGTGGTGTGATGCCACACACATCCTCTTCAGAAAAGATGAAACCATCTTTTTATTTTGAGTGACAGAAGCTCAAAGAGTCTGGGATATAATACCCAATCGTTTTTAGACATGGCTTAATAATAACTTTTAGACATACTAAAGACATTTTTGATAATTAATCTAATGAAGATGTGGGTAGGTCCATGAATTTTGAAAGGTATTAAATAAAAAATAATATAAACTAACAAGATTACTCTCATTACTTAGAAAAATTACCAATACCTCTATAAGAATTATGGATTCAAGCTTATGCAGCATTTAAAGAAAATTTTACTTTCTATCTAGGAAAACTCACGAGGTATTACTTACTGTACCTAAATTAGAGCTTCAGCTAATTGTAAAATTATTATTACAAAAATAATGTGATTTAAGGTCCCACTGATTGCCAAGGCCTCCTCCCACATGGAGGGATGCTCTCTCAGCCTGGACACATGCGGAAGAAACTAGGCCCTTCCCGGGATGATGTGACAGACTGAAAATCCCTAATGGAAGCCCTTGCCCTCCCTGGGGAGCAGAGGGGGGATTGAGTGGAGGTGAGAGGCTGGGAGGGTTGGGGAGTAGGGGAGGTGGGGGAGGGAGAGGGAAATGAAAGCGGCATGGATAAAAAGTTAAATAAAAACTATGGAAAAATAATGTGATTTATTAAATACTCTGTATAACTTTTATATTTTTATTATAAAATCCTGGACTTTCTCCAAGGAAAGATGAGTTCATGTTACAGTGTTGTAAAGAGAAGCTTTTTCCTTGAGAGAAGCCTTCCTGCCAGCCTGGTTCCAGAGCCGCATCAGTCCCAAATAAACACACAGGAGGCTATATTAATTATGAAGCTGTTGGCCTTGCTTGTTTCTTACTGGGTAGCTCTGACTTAAGTAATTACCCTATAATTGTTAATCTAAGTATGTCTCTTACTGGAGAATAGTTCGGGGTTCCTACCCCATGGCGTTATATCTCGACTCTCTGTCTTCTCCTTCCCAGAGTCCTCCTGGGCTCCTAGTCCCTCCTATCTTGGTTCCCTATTGGCTCAACAGTGCTTTATTGACATAATCACAGGACCTCCCACATCACAGTGTCAAAACACCGGACTGGCCAGGACACAGTAAGGGCAACAATTGAATTTAACAATTAAGGTCAACTTCAAAGGGGCAATTATCAGGTCTTGAAATCTGAGTCCAATATAAAAGAAGGACTATATGACAGACACTTTTACTCAGGGAAAAACTGATCACTTTATCTTGAAACTACTAGAGACAAACAGAGTTAACAATTCATACATGCAGAAACAGGGCAGAAAAGCATGAACCTAAGTTCTTCTACTGTGGACTAGCTTGTGCCACCACTGAAATTTATGTTAAAGCTCAAACTCTATGGGAGTTGAGACTCTTACAAGGTAATTAGGGTTATAGAGGTTTGAGTGGGTAGGACAGGAATTTCCCAGGCACAGATGGGAGTGACACAGGGTTCAGAGCTGCAGGATACCCAGAATCACCAAAGGTCATGAATGTTAATGGTGCAGATACTTTAGTGAGTGAGGAGAGGGCACACATTATGAACTTTGCAGCACAGTATAAAGGTGAATTGAGGGTAACTCTCAAGATGTAAAGATTTACTAAAGAGAGAGTAAATATTTGACAAATTAGAGGATCCCACAGTTCATGTATACTTTCCTGGTCCACAGAGAGGGACACATTGTTAGTCTAACAAAGTAAGGGATACTGAAGCACTGCTTTGGTAATCTCTGACTATTGTTTTGCTCATTTTGACCTTGACTATGAGCCAGCCATCAGGTACTGCCAAGTGTTGCTGTCTTTGACCCTGCAGATGTCCTAAGCACTGTGGATTAAATTTAAATTAAGTCCTCTTTGATAACACAGCAGTGTTCATGGTCATGCCGATTTTGGGTAGATAGATACAGGCTCATCAGAAGCCATACTTACAATTTAGTTTATTGCAATTAACTGTATTAGAAGCTATGTATTAAAATCACAAACATGTAAGAAAAAATAGTGCTTACTATGTATTTCTCAAAAGGGAAATAACTCACTGTAACTTGCCATCCTGCCCACCTTTCGCCAGTGGCTTGCCTGTTTTTCTCTTTTACCAGGAGCACTCTTCGATCTCCTAGCCAGCTGCAAGCATCTTTGTTTTTATCATTAGTGTTGCTGGCTTTCTGTTTTAATTCTTATACTCCATCTTAACCTTACTATCCTTTCCCACTGTATCGTCTATGGGCAACTTGTAGTTTTCACCATAGCCCACTTTCTTCCTAGTCTAAAATGAATCAAACCCTGACTCAACAGTCAGTTATAACAAATCACTGTAAGTCCGTATTTATAACAATGCTAGAACTAACATATGATAATATTTATGAAGTGGAATGAGTATAGACCTCAGTAAGTATGATGAGTGGTATAATGTGGATTATAACAAGAACTGACAAATTAAAATAGCATAATTTAAACCAAGAAAAGATTTCTAAGTAGTTGTTAAAATAGTACATTAAGAAAATAAAGTATATTTGGGTTTATTCAATACTGTACAGGAATAGTACAAAAGATGAAAAAACTCTAAAGGAACAAGATGACAGATAAATTCAAGTATTTTAATAATTACATTAAGTGTGAGTGAAATTAGCTGTTAGATTAAATTATTTGAAAAATAAAAACAAATGATTTACAATATACATACTCTCATGTACCAGAACCATAGCTTAAAAACAAAGACACAGGTTCAGTATGAGAGATAAATAATGAGCAAAACAGGAAGACATGAGAGAGCTGACATGGTTGTATAATTATTTGAAAAGTAAATTTCAAGGTAGTGAATAAGAATAATTGAAAAGACTCATTCAATAATTTGGAAAGGATTCTAAGTAATTGTACACATTACAATAGAACATAAGCTAAAAAATTAGACTGTTATATAACTATAGTTGCCTATGTATACTATATATAGTATCCATATATATCAAAAGTTGGTACAGCATGTAGACATAAAATTGTCAGTTTTTTTTAGAAATATGAACTACTCCATTAAGCATATTCAATCAGTTCATATTTATAGATCATTATAACATGGAATGTTCAATGAAGTGTATAATGTATTAATTAAACAACTTCTAAGGTAGGAATGAAGAAAAAGTTCGCCTTCCTAGATACCAATGCTATGATGGAGGTTCTTGAACATTAAGAAATATAAGGAAGAAAAGCATATGACTTAGAAAAAAGTAGAACTACATTTCTTAGGCATCATGGTTTTGTAGAAAACCTATGGAATCTGTAGGAAAATCAAAGAATGGTATATTATAAGATTGTATGAAATCAGTGATTATTTCTATATATAGATGTCCCTTAGTATTTGTAATGGATTGATTTCCATGGGCACCATTTGTGTAAAATCTCTAGATATGTTCTTGCATACTTCAATAAGTATTTACTTATGATACCTAGTGCAATGTACATGATATGTAATAGTTATTAGTAGTATGCTTTAAAGAGCAGTGACCAAAAAGGAATTCTATACATGTTCAGCTCAAACACAATTTTTCTTATATATTTTTAGTCTATATCTACTTAAGTCTACATATTCAGTGAATACAAAAGTCAGGTGTATTGGCTATTTTTAATTTTCAGTGTAAAACGTTATTTCTAATGACACCGAAATGGAAATAAATTTAACAAAATGTATGTAAGCATACGAAATGAGACTTCCAAAAATATTTTAAAAAGAAGTTAAATAAAAATATTCCATATTATTCATTATTCCCATTCGTGGATGGGTAGAATAGATATTATTTGATGTATCAAAATTCTTCATGGATCAAAGCATTTCTAATAAAACTCCCAAAATGTTTTTGTTTTGTTTTGTTTAGTAGGATTTCGGGAAATACTTACTTTAGACTGTATTGTATCTGGATATATGAAAGAAAAGAAAAATAAAGTTATACTATCTCACCTTAATGCCCTCTTTAAAGCCAATTTAATCAAAATAGTGTAGTTTTGAATAATGATAAATAAACACGTCAATGAGATAGAAACCAACACAATCTACTGGAAAAAAATAGTCTTCTTGGGGCAGGGAAGGTGGTTTAAGTATGTAAATATTTGATGAATAAATATTAGGACCTAATTTATAAATGCCAGCGTGGTGGCATGCATCTGTAACCACGGGACTGGCGGTGGAGACATTAGGAAATCCTAGGGACTCACTGGTCAGCCAGTACAGCCCCAAAAGTGAACTTCAAGTTCAAACAGAGACACTGCCTCAAAAAAAAGTTGGAAAACAAAATAGAAAGCTATTCTGACCTCTACCTCTGATTTCCACATGTATATGTGAACACACCTGCATTTACACATACACAAACATATATCATACAGTCCTCAACACACAACACTATTCCTTTAGATATATTCTACTGGAACAACTGAATATCTATATTTAAAATTGTAAAGCAATAACTGATATTACATATAAGAATAAAACTGACTATAGATCTAATTACGAGGGAAAAAACTACAATATTCTTAAGAGGAAATCAAAACAAATTTGGAAAATATAAAGACTTTCAAAACCAAAACAAAAGATCCAGTTATTTAAACATTAGACTTTAATAAAAGTACAGAGTTCTGTTGTTCCAAAAAATATTAAGAAATGAAAAAGCAAGAAACAAAGAACCTAATATCCCAAGTATATAAAGAATTCTTATAAGTCAATAAAAAATACACAACTTCAAAATGGCAAAAACCTTGAGTTTACAGTTCACAGGATAGAATATAATTGGTCATTATCTATATGAAAAAAGCATAACTATTGTGTATCATAGGAAACCACGATGAGGTTGTACTATATGCACATATCAACCATACTGACTAAAGCTTAAGTGACTGGCAATATCAAATGTTAGACACATCAAATAACTGATTCTATTACATACTGCTGGTGATAATGCAAAATGAGATTAAGAAATATAAAACATCATGTGCCAAGAAAGTGGGAGATACTCTTCAACGAGTTGGCACAGGAGACCACTTCCTAAATATAACACCAGTGGCACAGGCACTGAGATCGACAATTAACAAATGGGACCTTCTGAAACTAAAAAGCTTCTGTAAGGCAAAGGACACAGTCAAAAAGACAAAAAGGCAGGCCACAGAATGGGAAAAGATATTCACTAACCCTACATCTGACAGAGGGCTAATCTCTAAAATTTACAAAGAACTCAAGAAAGAAGTCTCCAAAACACCAAAGGATCCAATTAAAAGGTGGGATACAGAACTAAATAGAGAATTCTCAATAGAGGAGGCTAAAATGGCCAAGAGACACTTAAGAAAGTGCTCAACATCCTTAGCCATCAGGGAAATGCAAATCAAAACAACTCTGAGATACCATCTTACTCCTGTCAGAATGGCTAAAATCAAAAACACCAAAGACAATTTATGCTGGAGAGGATGTGGAGAGAGAGGAACACTCCTCCACTGCTGGTGGGAGTGCCAACTCGTACAGCCTCTTTGGAAATCAGTATGGAGATTCCTCAGGAAAATGGGAATTAATCTATCACTAGACCCAGCAATTCCACTCTTAGGCATATATCCAAAAGAGACAAATTCATACAACAAGGGCATCTGCTCCACTATGTTCATAGCAGCATTATTTGTAATAGCCAGACTGGAAGCAACCTAGATGCCCCTCAACTGAAGAGTGGATAGAGAAAATGTGGTACATTTACACAATGGAGTATTACTCAGCAGAAAAAAAACAATGGAATCTTGAAATTTGCAGGTAAATGGATAGCACTGGAAGAAACCATCCTGAGTGAGGTAACCCAGTCGCAAAAAGACAAACATGGTATGTACTCACTCATATATGGATTTTAGACATGGATCAGGATAGTGCCAGTCTGCACTTCCACTGATAGAGAGTCTGGGAAGCAGGAAAGAACCTAAAAGATATGCATATATGCATAGTACCCAAGAGAAGAGGATTGAGACAAGATCCTCCAAATGGATGGGGAACACAGCGAGGGGTGGGGGGTGGGAGCTGGGAAGAAGAGAGGGGGTGAAGAGGAAGAGAGTTGGTCATGGGGGAACAGGAAGTTGAGTGGGTGAAGGTAGAATAGGGGGAAGAGGGAATCATAGGATAGAAGACAGATCAGGCACCAGAGTGACCTCGAGTGATCTAAAGGGATAACACCAATTGGCAAGCTAAGCAATAGTGGAGAGACCACCTCGAATACCCATTCCTGATAATGATCTTGATGTCTATAACCATCCGGGAGCCTTCATCCTGTGACTGATGGAAGCAGAGGCAAACACATAATTAATCACTGAACTGAATCCAAGGAACCCAGTAACAAAGAGAGGAGTGATGAGCAAATTGGTAAAGAATGGGCTGGCAAAACCAGCAGAGACAGCTGATCCGAACAGGGGAGAGCTCTTGGACCCCAGACTGACAGTGGGGAGGCCAGCATGGGACTGATCTGGGCCCCCCAAATGTGAGTGTCAGCGAGAAGGCCTGGGCAACCTATGGGGCCCTGAGCTGTGTATCAGTGTCTATCCCTGGAATACAAACAGTCATCGTGTGCCTATAGCCCAAAGAGGGATGCTCTCTCAGCCTTTACTCTTAGGGGAGTGCCTGGACCCTACCCAGAATGAAATGACAGACTCTAGATATCCCCTATGTGGAAGGATTTGGCAATAGCGTGGGAGGGTGGGAGGGGGGGGAGGAGAGTGCGGGAGGAGGGGAGGGAGAGGGAACTGGGATTGACATGTAAAACAAGCTATTTAAAATTAAAATAAAAAATGATAACAACAAAAAAAATCAAATGGCTTAACAATTGCTCTAGTTGATTGTAGAACACTGGTGAAGATGTATGTCTGCTCAATGTATGGACAGCACTACCTGTAATAGCATCAAGCTTTGAGAAGGCAAATATCCATTGACAAGTGAAAGTAAACAATTTTTGATCCATTCATGAAATGCATTTTACTTAGTCATAAGGACTTAAAGAACTAGTGACAACTTCAACAGCATGAATGGTGTTCTGGTGTTCAAACCAGTGTGGTTACCAAAAAGAAAATTAGTACTCATGTGTATATTATATGAAAATTTAGCGGATAACACTAATCTTTAATAATAGAAAATGATTTTTGTTTCTTTAAGACTCAGGATTCTTAAATGTGATTTCAAAGGGGCAGGGTCTATATCTTACTTGAAGTGCAGACTATGAAATAATATGTGTTGTTTTCCAGACGCAAGAAAATTTGCACTTAAAATGTGTGCAAGTCAGAGACTAAGGGTGTAACTCAGTGTCACAGAACTAAGGTAGCTTGCATGAGGTTCTGAATTCAATCTCCAACACTATGATAATGAAGGACTACTGAGTACATAGATAATATTCTATTCACCAACTAAATCAGCTTGAACATAGAAATGCTTCACAATATCTACATTAATCATGTTCATAAATTTTGCAATTTATATTATGCTTATATATGATGCAAAAGTAGTTTGTTTCAAACTACTGTTTCAAAAGACAAAATGACCTAATAAATCAGCATCAAAAGACATGTAAAATTTAAATGAGAAAGATATGGGTCAGATTATGTGTGATCACCGTTTTGTAGGTGGACAATGTCATTGTTGTTCAGATAAAGGGCAAACAGATAACAGCAAAACTAGTGAGGGTTAGGGATTCCAAACAGTTTCTCACAGCTTCCTTACATATTTTAGAGTCTGCATGAGATGCAATGTATTCAGGATAAACAGTCAGAAATCTCAGTTTCTCCTGGGAAACATATATCATGGGTGTCAAAGCAAAAAACAGCAGTGGCTTTAAAAATGCAAACACAAAAGTGTGTGTGTGTATTATGATGTCTCTTTTTTCTTGACTAGCTTAGCATTAAATAAATACCTTAATAACACCACACCAACAAGTACATGGATAATATTCACTAACAAAATTGGCTTGAACATAGGAAGTGCTTCGTAGTGTCTACATTAATCACGTATGTGTACAGTTTCCTGCCTTGAGTTCCTACTCTGACTTTCCTCAGTGATGGGCTATAATCTGGGACTTGTAAGATTAAACAAACCATCTCAATTTGAATGTCCTTTCTTTATCCTGTTTTTAGAGTCATATTCACAGATGTGGTTATTCTTGGGAGTTGTAGTGAAATTGACTCTATTAATTCAAGTTTTATGTTTTGGAGCAAGTGACTGTTCCTAGAATGTTTTCACATGGTGTCTAAATTCAGCTTTGATTGCTATGATAAACACCATGACAAAAAAGCAACATTGAGAGGAAAGGGTATATTTCATCTTACACATCATGATCAAGGGATGCCAGACTGGTAACTCAAGGAAGGAACTGAAGCAGAAATTGGACATAAAGCAGTCATAAGAGAGTGCTGTGTCATAGTACATGATGTGTCTTCTTTTACTTGCAGTGGAGAGGTTCTTTGTGTGCATGTGTTCCTGTGTGTGTTCATGTAGGATAGAACTGTAAATTGAGCCGGACGGTGGTGGCTCATGCCTTTAAACCCAGCACTCGGGAGGCAGAGGCAGGCTGTGAGTTCGAGGCCTGGGTGGACCGACAGCCTCCAAAACAATACAGAGAAACCCTGTCTCGTAAAACCAAAAAACCAAAAAAAACTGTAAGTTGAGGAAATTAATAATACAGTTTTTATTTTATAAATATTTTTGGTTTCAAAACAGGTTATAGTGTGTTACAATCTTAAGTTACCTGAGGGAAGATTTCTTGCTTGAGAAAACTTCTCACATTATTCTCATAAACTTTGTCTTAATTTTTTTTTTTTTTGGTTTTACGAGACAGGGTTTCTCTGTATTATTTTGGAGGCTGTCCGTCCAGCCTAGCCTCGAACACACGAATATCTGCCTGCCTCTGCCTCCCGAGTGCTGGGTTTAAAGGCATGAGCCACCACCGTCCGGCTCAAACTTTGTCTTAATTTTAATATGCCATCAGAGCAGCAGTTTCTAGAAGCCCTGGGATCTAACTTTGAGCAAACACCCATTTTAAAATCAGAGCCAAACTGGAGCTCCTTAGCAAACTGAAAAGAACTTTTAATTTGAAGCCCTTTCTTTATCCTGTTCTGGAAAGTCATGTTCACTGATGTTGTAATTATTCTTGGGAGTTGTAGTGAAATTGATTCTATCAATTGAAATTATGTGTTTTGGAGAAAACAAATGTTCCTAGAAGACAAACAGCATGGCTTCCGGACTTCTCTATAATTCTCAGGAGCACTTCTCATGCCTGCATGGTCTTGTTGCATTCATATTCAAGAATGGAACACCCATGTGTGCAGCAGCAGCCATTGCCAAGAAGTTAATGCTCACAACATGAACATTCAGTTCTCTCAGTCTGAGAGTGTCTAGGCCAGTCCATCTGTTACCTCACATGCATATATCATTTATTGGCCACTTATTATTTATTCGTTATTCCTGAGTTAAATGTTTAATATAATATGAATAGTGCTCATTTGAGAAATTTATTCAGCCATTTCAACCCTTTAAATCTTCCTGAATGAACAACATTTTCAGATAATGATCCAATATAGTAGATACAAGGAGTCCCAAGGAGACAATAGTAGTTTGTGTTACTTACAGAGGGCAGAAAATGGGCAGAGGGCCTTTTTTTTTATTAGTGTCAATAACATTATTACAGGTTACTCCCTAGTTTCTATATGTAAATTTGGGACATGGTGGAGGGGTGTATCTTCTCTGTATAGATGCAGCCACTATTCTATGGCGTATTTGATGATAATAGTGACAGAGCCTGGATTTTATCCCTCAGGTCCAGGCTAGCACACAATCAATGTGAGCAACCATAACCAGACGTAATGGAGGCTAAGTTGAAAGCAGTTTGACTATAATCCAGAACAAATTTTTTTGATGTGATAGCTAGTCACTGCATTGACTGTTGCTTAAGATAGTTCTTTCTTTTGTTTAATAAAAACTGAGACCCCCAGCTTGAAGATAACACAATTCTAACTTCAAAAGGTGGGTTTTCTTTCTTCTTCTCTATGGTAGAGGAGTAAGAGTTGCATGTGAGTTTTTTGTTTTGTTTTGTTTTTTGTTGTTGTTGGGGTTTTTTGTTTGTGTATTCGGTTGGTTGGTTGGTTGGTTTGTTGATTGGATAATGTAGGATATCTCTTTGTAACAACCTTGGCTGCCTGGAACTTAATCTGTAGACCAAGCTGGCCTCAAGCTCAGAGATTCACCTGCCTCTGTCTCCTCAGTACTGGGATTAAAGGTGTGTACTACCACTGCCTGGTGCATGTGTTTTATTGTATGCACTCTTGACATTCTATGATGTGTCTGTCACTGTTTTCCTCATTATATAATTATATGACTACTCTGATTCACAATCACTTTACGAATGCTTAGGTTCTACTTCATAGAACAATGACTCCTATTATTTTAAAGTTTATTCGTAGTCATTGTATTATCAATGGTAGTGAAGAGTTTGCCATGAATTTTAATAACATTTTGTTATATTAATCAATACACATTTGAGAGGTTTTGGATTTTTGGTTTACCTTTTAAATGGTCTCATTGATATCATTTTGATAATTATCTTACTTCCCCTTCAGTTAATTATTATAATCAGGTAGGTTTCAAGCTGGATAATAGAAATAGGGGCCCTAGCTCATGTAGAAACTGTGTGGATAACTTCAGAAGAGCTGAAATATAAGGATTATCAAACATGGCGTTTCATAGTTCAGCCCTGGGCTATTATTATGTCCTCTTCAAGCAAAGGCATTGTTTCAGTCAACATACTGGATACTGATGAGAGAGTTTTCTTAGAAGTGTATAGCTTGCTAAAGAAGATAAAAGCCACCTCTTATATCCATAGAAGACTCTGCGGTCATTTTAGAAATGTTATCCTCCTCTTGCTCACTTAGCATAAAGAATAACATCACAGTTGTCCAACAGTGTCTGTCTTTCATTCTGTATTGTACAACTTCACCAATCTTAATATATTCTTGTATAATTTTTATTGCATGTTTCTATTATTGTCTGATTAATACTGCTGCGATATTAGCCTCATTGACCTTCCTGGTCACATCCAGTGGGATATTTTTTGTGTATTGTTTTGTTGGATTCTGAAGTTATAGTCATTGGAACTGGGCGGAGGATTTGCATTGGAAGAGTTCTGTCTTTTAGGTTGAGAGAATGTCTGTCCAAGCTATCGAGGCCTTGAATTTCCTGTGAGCTCCCTCAGATTTAATAGCACAGAATGTTTTTTACTCACATCAATATTCTTACTCTTTAATGTTGAGTAAAACCTGTCTTTAGAAGATATTATGGCTGAGGTTCTAGCTTTCTCTGACCTTCTCACATATGGTGACATCACTTATACAATAGAGTCAACTCCCTGGGCCTAAATATGCAACTCAAATAAGTGTAAAAGTCAACACTTCCTCTTCTTACAGACTATTAGTCATTGTCTTTTTCTTTTTTGTATAATCTGTGTTCTTTGACCCCTGAAGAATTTTTGTTTGTTGGTTTGCAAGCTTATCATACTTTGGCAAAGATGTCTGTTGTAATATAATCCAATATTCTTATATACAAATGTGAGAGTACTTAATGTTTTAGCCAGCCATGTCATGTCAACAATTCATCATGGTTTATTATGGTGGGATATTTCTGTTATCAATATTTTGGAACATGAAGGGAAATGGACCTATATAAGTCACTTAATGATTCCTCAGTAAATGAAATTTAAATGATATCCATCATACATATTCAAACATATTCTGAAATTCCTTCCTTTGATAAGATAAATTTCCATATTTGTTTATCTCCCTACAGCTTCTTTTGTGAAATACAACGTATTTACTCTTGACCACTATCATGCCCTTTCCCCTTTGTCTTTACATAAGTATGCAATGTTATTATTAGTTATTATTGTCAGTCAGATCATATAACCTAAATAATTTTATTGCTTTAAATGCAAACAATTACTTCAGTGTATTTACTTGTTGCTTTATTCTTGAAATTGTATTTTTTTAAAATGTGTTATCATTTAAAAGGATGTTTTACAAATATTATTTTCATATTATATAAATTCTATGCAAAACTCTGAGTACTACAATTACTTCTACTTTCATATTTTAAGAAAGTTTTAAAACCTAAGATCTGTACATTGACATGCATAGTGTTTCTAAAAATGATCTCCAAATTTAGATAGTGGATATAGATCTAGGTCAGCTAATCTAAAAATTTCAAAGTGGAACATGTCCAAAAATAAAACTAGAACATAAAAAAGTAAAAAAATATCCTTTGCATCCTCACAAGAACGAAGAAAAAAAATCCATGCTCTACAAACAGGAAAGAAATGTTGGGAATTCTTTCTCTGTTCAACCAGCTGATGTCATATTTGGGTGTCGGAGCTCAAAACTGTATTCCTGTCATGACTATGTGTCTCTTACAAATGACAGAGAACAAATATAGTATCAGAGAAGACATTTCACAAGTGGTTTTTAAAAAGTATGGAGTATCTATAATGTGACAGTATTTATTACCAACAAATGCAATTTGCTTAACATGTAAATCTTACCTCTTCTTTAATTCTAGCATATTTTTAATTATTCAATTAACAGTGAATCATTATCAAACTTTATTTGTAATTTTGAATCAAATTGCCAGATTATTTTGCTGTATCATTTTCACCTGCCATTGTTTTATCTGTTCTAGCTCAGTATTCCTTCATCTGTCCAATGAACTATTTCAGCTAGTCTCAAGAATGTTGTGACACACTGCTCCAGGAAAGTTATTACCAATTCAGTTTATTCACAGAATGATTTCACGTTTATTTAGCTAGTTACAAACTAACATGAGTTTACTGATACCATAACAGTTGTCATAAATTGGGCAGACAATAAAATCTGTTCTCATTGAATTCTAGGATCAGATGTCCAAAATGTGTCTATGAAATGAAAGCTAAGGCCAACACCAAGACAAAATTAATTCTATATTTCACTAGGACAAGTAAAAAACCCTACATACACTATTGGTACTAGGATTTTGATAAATGTTCCCAGAATTCAGATATTTAGTACACCTTCTCTAATTTTACTAAAAAACTGGAGAACATTGCATTCCTTTCATATGTCAGCACTGAGGAAGCTCTTCTAGGTAATGAGTATTTTGCCTAATGTTTCCAGTTTCATTTATTTGTGGTGGAGCTGGAGCTTGATAAAAGTACTCCTTATTTGTTCTTCCAAGTTTCAAAGCTTTAAATCTTAACTTTTAGACCTACTGACCACAGGGAACACAAACACAAGTTTCTTTTTTATCAGTTCCCTCCAGCTGGTCATCCATCTTCCACTATACTTAGATGATACTTCATTTTTTAAATTTTCTTTCTCTTCTAGGCTTGTTCTCTCAAATTTGATGGCTCTTATCTTCTCATTGTTTTTAGCCTTTGATTGTATTAGTTCTTAGAACTCAATCTCTCTTTTCTCAGTGTTTGAAATCTCTTCAATAATGCCCTCATTCCCAGCACTCTAAATTAATTGACTATGACTTAGTTACATACCTCCAATCCTTACTGCTCTCTTATCCCAGCCTACTTAAACTACTACATACTTCATATATCCAATTTATCACTCAAATTGTTTCAAAACATGTCTTCCTGACTGCCTCTCCAAAAAACTCAATCTTTAAATATCCCTCTTTCAGTTGGCAAAAATTTCATTCTCAGAGCTGCTTGGACTATAACCTCGACTTTGTCCATGACACTCCTTTTCTCATACGGCTAGTCAAGTCAACTCTTCACGCATCTGTTCTCAAAATCATGTGGGAAATGGATGTGACTTTAATAATATGACTTTCAAGTAGGAGAACTCCTCATGGGAGATGGACCATAAAGTGATGAGACCAAGAAAGCAGTAAGTTTGTTGAAGGTCTGATGCGTCTGTAGTGACATTGAGTCACTTTCTGCTTCCAGGAAAGGCCTATGCCCCAGAGTTCTATTATGACACCTACAACCCTGTGTGGCAGAACCGACACCGAGTGTACTCCTATAGTCTACAGTGGACACAAATGAATCCTGATGCTGTGGATCGGATTGTTGCATACCGCTTGGGTATTCGGCAGGTAAGAAATTTAGTATCTGTTTTAATTTTTTTGTTTTCTTGTAATCTTTTGTTGAGACTTTGTTTCTACAATTTTTATTCATATTTTGAATATATTGCAGAATTATTTCTCATTCTAAGTTTTATTTTATGACAATATTGCTTTACAGAAACCACTCAGATTTGCCAATCTATTAAATTAATCTATGAATTTTCTATTATTTCAGTGAACATATTAAAGTAATTCCCTCTAAGCCAGTTGAAGGCCTGTATTTCTAGATGCATTCAAGAAATTATATTGCACAATGCCACAGACAGAATTTAGCATGACCTTGTGTTTACTTGACTGTATGAATTCATTGACCTTAGTCCTAAAAGGCTAGATGCCTTACATATTTTCACTTTAAGGTTCAAGTTATATACAGAATGTTTTAAAAGTTAGTATGTCTGAAGAATATAAATAATTTAGAAAATTGAAAAGTGATAAAGTAAATTATTCTAATTTACCTGGATTATGAATGTGTGAAATTATTTATATATTCTTTACACTAATACTGTGAAACTCAATGCTTATTGATATGACTGACAATTTTGAAATTATATGTAGGTTTTCAATTTTTCGTGTTAGAGACATATTTTCTGTGTGAATGTTTCTACATGGTAAATTATTTTGAAACAAAACTTTGAATCACATATAGATTTTTAGTAAATGTTCCAATTCCTTAGCCAAATCATAGGATGAAAATCTGAGTTGGGACAATCGCAGGAAATATTTTCTTAGAGATTAACTTCTTAATCTTAGTTAGGGATTTTGCTCTTGCTGTAAAGAGACACCATGACCATGGCAGCTCTTCTTTTTTTTAATATATTTTATTTAAATTAGAAACAACCTTATTTTATGTATCAATCCCAGTTCTCTCTCCCTCCCATCTTCCCATGTACCCCACAAACCCCTCATCCCATATCCCATCCACTCCCCAGGGAGGTTGAGGCATCCTCAAAATCTGTCAAGCTATTTGGGGCAGGACCTAGGCCCTCCCCTGTGTATCTAGGCTAAGAGACTATCCCTCCATGGGAAATGAGCTCCCAAAGTCCATTCACGCACTAGGGATACACCGTGGTTACACTGTCAGAGGCCCCATAGACTGCCCAGTGCTCCTAGCTGATACCCACATTCAATGGCCCTGGTTTGGTCCTAGGTTGGTTCCCCAGCTGTCATACTGGGGTCAATGGGTTCCCACTTGCTCAGGTCAGCTGTTTCTGTGGGTTTTCCCAGTGTGGTCTTGACCCCTTTGTTTGTCACTCCTCCCTCTCTGAAACTGGATTCCAGGAGTTTGGCTCAGTGCTTAGTTGCGGATCTCTGCTTGTGATTCCATCAGCAACTCTTATAAGGAAATATTTAATTGGGGTGGCTCACTTACAGTTCCAGAGGTTCAGTCCATTAGTATCATGACAGAGAGCGTGGTGGTGTACAGGCAGACACGGTGCTGGAACTGAGGGTGCTACATCTTTTAGGCAACAGGAAGTCAACTAAGGGAAGCTTGAGCAAAGACAGCTCAAAGCCCATCCCACAGTGACATGCTTCCTCCAACAAGGCTATGCCGCCTAATAGTGCCACTCTGTTTAGGGGACCATTTTTCTTCAAATAAACACAGTTCCAATCAATCTATGCAACTGTTACCATAAAACTATTCCTTTTATCTTTTTCACATCATTTATAAGAAAATATCTAGTAATACAAGGTTCAGGGTAAGATTTGTTATACATTAAATATTCTTAAACCAGACTTTTTCTTTTGGTCCACCAATGAACTTCCACATCATGACATGGAGACTTATTATTAATTTTGAAAGCTTGGCCTTAGCTGAGCTCTTTTCTGGCTGGCTCTTTTAATTTAAATTAACCTGTTTATCTTTATCTACATTTTGCCTCGGGGCTTATTACTTTTCTTTCCTTCTACACATCTTACTTTCACTGCTTTTTATGTCTGGCTGGCTGGGGGCAGCTGCCTGTCTTTTTGCCTGTGGCATGTCCCTCTCTTTCTCCCTCGTTCTCTTCTCCTTCATTCATTCTTCCTCTCAATTCTCAAGTCATTCTCCTTCTTATTCTCTCTGTCCATCAGCCCCACCTACCCCTCTCTACCTAACTGGTGGCTGTTCAGCTTTATATTAGATCAATCAGTTAGTTGCCTTAGGAAGGAAAGGGGAAACAGATGCAACACATCTTTACACAATTAAACACACATCCTCAAATCATTAAACAAATGCAGCATAAACAGATGCAATGCAGCTTTATATAGTTAAAATAATATTTTATGGCATAGTGTCATCATTATTGATTTTAATCTTAGAAATGTAAAATTATGCAAACTACAAAAAAATATAAAACTATACAAAAAATATATAGGGGCATTTGACCAACACAGCATTCTTATCCAGGTACTTGAGTTCAGTGATCAGCTGACCCCCAGACAATTCAGAAGCTGTCTATTTCTGTATCATCACATATAAATGGGCACCGGGTATTTCCTGGTCCATTTCAGAATAGTGCCCTGCTCCTTCCTATTGTGTATTTTTCCTTTGTGATGTTGATAAACACAAAACATTTCAGACTATCACATCTTTTTCCCCCAGCCGACAGTCACCATTTTCATAGCCTTGTTTTCCAAACAATTGCATTTGTGTATTTTTTATGTATGTTAAGAAATGCTCACACACGAGAATATATGCAGAGGACAGAGAACAGCTTGCAGAACTCAAGTTGTCAGGCTTGGAGACAAGCACCTTTACCTCCTAAACTACCTGACTGGCCCCTTTCTATATTCTTAACATATTCATATTTAAAAGTATTTTCTATTTGGAGCATCTTAGAGCTTTCTTGTTTCCCACACCTCAATATTCTTTTATTTCAAGTCCTTACACAATGCACAGTTGTTCATATTAATGTCTTATTATAAATATACACTCATATACATATGTGTGCATTTAAACTTACAGACCTAAAAAATTATTATTGGCATCCTTCCCTGTTTTATTACAAAAATCTATTGTTTAGCAGAGTTGTTGTTGTTGTTATTGTTGTTGTTGTTTTAATGTGCTGGGCCTTGCCTGCATGTGTGTCTGTGTACCACTCCTGTGCCTGGTGCCCATAGAGGCCAAAAGAGGGTGTCATATCCTCTGGAACTGGATCTATTGAAAGTTATGAGCTATGATGTGAGTCCTGAGACTATAACCAAGGTACTCTGGAAGAGTAGCCAAGATCCTTAACTACCTTAACTACTGAGTCTTCTCTCCAACAACACAAATCTATTTCCAATGTTAAAGTCAGAAGCTTATCTTCAGTTTCTGACTTCTTCATTTATATTTTCTTAGAGTAATTAGGTAAATTCCCATTACAATTGGGGGGCTCCCTTTTTAAGTAGTTTGGATTAACCCCATTATTTGTATATCCCTTTCTCTTGTCTCAAAACTTGTGTTCCCACCTAATGATCCTGTTATTTATGCAATTCAGAATCCTTTTCTATAAATAAAAGTCAAGAAAAAAGCTAGTTGCCAACAAATGTTTTCCTATCTTCAGATAAAGGAAAGGTTTAGGGTCATTTTCTTCATACTCATTGGAGGAGGCTGTTCTGCAGCAAGTTTTTTGCTGGAATTGCTATGTGATTTTCCCAGTGACACCGTCTCCCTTTAAAATTTGCTTTTTTGAAAAGAATGTATCCACAGAACCCATGCTGATAGACTTCTTAATCACAATTCTGTTATAACCAACCACCATACAGAGACATACATTTTCCCATCACTTCCCTGCTCCTTTTCAGAAAGTTCATTAAACAGTGTTCTATCCCGCTTCTTTCCAAGATCACTCTTATATGATGTGTGTATATAAATTTCCCTTTAGTATGCCTCTGAAAATAATGAATTCTGGACACCTGTAGCTTCCAAGTTTAGACAGCCTAGTCTCATCATTTTTAGTTACATAACCCTGAGCATGTTTCTGAACTTATCCAAGTTTGAGTTCTTGTCAGTAAATTGAACATAACAGTATCTTCGAGTGAGATGGACCAGGCCTCCACTTATAAACAGTTCAAGTACTTTTGCACAGAGCGCTCCTGGCAAGTCTTTGTAGGCATTCTTGTACTAATTGGCAAGATGGCATACTTTTTTTTTTCCCAGAGCTTACTGTAGCTCACATTTTCGTGTTGTATTTTACGAGGCATGCTATATACCTCATGCCTCAGTGTGATTCCCAGCCACGCTTTTGAAATACACTAATATGCAGACATTTTCTCATCATGCCTTTCCTATTTTTATTTCCACCCCATTATGCCCCGTGAGATCCATTTTGCTGGCTCTCATTTGTCTCATCCACTTTAGTTCAGTTAAAGCAATCTTGAACAGCCCAGTCCACACTGCTAATGCACAAGCCAGAACTGCTGCAGCAAATCATGTTTCTATCAAGTGGCTTCCAAACAACAAATCATTTCCCCTACTCTGGTTTGAATTTGTTGCCTTATAATGCAATTATTTTTCTGGTTTTATTTGTTATTGGAATTTTCTTTGTATTTATAAATAAAATTGTTTTGCTGGGGGGGTGTTGTTTGTTTTTTGAGACAGAGTCTCTCTACATAGTCCTGGCTGTTCTGAAACTGGCAATATAGACCAGACTGGCCTGGAACTCACAGAGATCCACCTGCCTCTGCCTCCCAGGGCTGAGATTAGAAGTGTGGGCCACCACCAACAGCCTATAAATAAACATTATATTCCTGATATGATTGTTGTGATACTTTGTCTTAAGTGATAATTTTACTCAGGTATTACATCTTGAGGTGGAAGAGACACCGTGTTTCTTTTGAAGTTGTCTCCATGTGGGATCATGTACTTATCATCTCTGCCAGTGTTTGTCAGCACAAGAATAGGTACATATGTTTTTGTTTATTACATATGTCTCATGAATAGTCTAACCCAGAGCATTCTCAACAAGCAACATTGCTCTTGAAACTCCACTTACACACAGAATTCTAACACAGCACAGAGCGTTTCATAGTCAATGAGATCCATGCAGTGCTTTTCTCCATGTCTTTTCTCCTCAATTATAGAGAAAAATTATTGCTATAAATAAGGTGTTTGTTTCCATATTATCTCAGAAATGTAGATTTATTTTCTGGCTCATGTGAAAGAGAACACTGATGTTTTATTAAGACAAAACCCATTGTTTGGAAATTTTTATGCTTTTTTTTGTTAATATTGTTTTTCGAGACAGGGTTTCTCTGTATATCTTTGGAACCTGTCCTGGAACTCACTCTGTAGACCAGGCTAGCCTTGAACACACTGAGATCCGCTTGCCTGTGCCTCCCAAGTTCTGGGATTAAAGACTGTTTATATAGTCATTTTCATTACTAAAGATCAATTTCATTTATGTTATTGAGCCATCTATATCTGACTAAGATAGACTTTAAGCCTTGCTTTATGATTTTAGAGGGATATCTTAGGTTGCATACTCTAAATAATACCTTCTATCTATGAAATATATGCTACATCAAATAGGACATATTTCCCTGATGAACAATATTGGCTGAATAATACAATAATTTGTGTACTTGTGGGAATTTGAAGGAGTCCACTCTTTGATTATCCAATGCAGTTATACAGATTCAACTTGATTTTTAACTCACAAAACTTTAGAAATACCATTAGCTCTTCTTAAATGGACCATAATTATGAGATCATAGTCCTTTTGTTATCAAACAGTTGAAAGATATAGCCAAGCTGAACCAAGAATTCCATTCAGCTCTTCACTGAAATAGTAGCTAACTTTTTCCGTTAAAGTATATGACCTGCCTTTAAATGATGTTGAAAAAAATAAAAGTACCAAAACCTGAGATTCATTTAATCATTCTCTTTATTTACAAAACATATCTGGGTGTCTGAGAAAAACACCCAAAACTGGGAACACTGGCAGGGCCCATTAACGCCTGGATCTGACTGAAGTCCTACAAAGATGGGTTACTGAATACTGCTTTAGGAACTTTGAGAAGACCACATATGAGAAACCAACAAACTAACTTTTGAAACAATGTTTCTCCAAAATCTTCATGTCTTTTAAGTTAGACTTTTGGGGCTCCCTGAGCAATTGCTTAATCTCCTCAGACAACTACTAGATGCCAATTATTTGCTTCATTTATTGCTCAAAAGGAAAGAGAAAAAGTTATTTAAATGTCTGCTTCCTTTGATATCAAAAAAATTAGGACAAAGCAGAGCTCACACTAAGTTGTCTGAATATAGAACAATATAAACATACTGAATTCATTAGAAACTCATGCAACTACAGTTTCTACTCCTAAGAGTTTCTAATTTTGTACAGCTTCTTTTAAATTCTCACACTGTATGACTTTTTACAGTTATATTTAGGGAGCAGGGTCTTCTTTCTTCCCCCAAACAAGGTTACTATTGAGTCTGTTCTTGTCTTTTTATGATATATTAAAATTACTGTAATTATCATATTCATTTCCTCATCTATCAGTCACTACAGTTTTGAGTAGATTTATCATACGATACTTTCCAGGAGTTAAAAATGAAATATTATTCCCAGAACATTGCTAAAATATGTACTATAATTAGAATATATACAATGTTCTGACTAGTTTTATTGTTATTTTGACACAGTCTAGAGAATATGCCTCCACCAGATTGAGTTAGAACATTCTATAGGGCATTTTCTTGATAGATGGCTGATGTGAAGAAACCTCACCCACTTTGGGCAGGTTAGTGGATCTCTGGATACGTAATCCTCACGTATATAGAAACCAAACAGAGCAAGAAGGAGGAGCAAGCCAGCAATCAGTATTTATTTCTTCATGGTTCTGCTTCAATTCTGGCCTCCAGGTTCCTGTCTTGATTTCTGTTCTTGATAGATTGTAAGCTGTCAGATGAAATAAAACCTTTCTCCCCGAGTTGCTTTTGGCAGTGTTTCATCTTGGTAATAGAAAGCAAGCCACAACATACAGATTTGGGGGCAAAAGGAATGATCAGATTGTAGGTTAAAACACAATTTCCAAGATAGAGCCTATGTTGGATAGGTTTATTCCTTTCTCTTCTGTTTTTTAAAGAAATTTTGTTTTTATTACCTGCGTATGCATGTCTGTGTATAGGAATGTGCCTGTAAGTGCAGGTGCTTGTGAAAGCCAGGCAGCAGAACTGGATCCATGAAAGCTGAGTTATAGGCAGTTGATAATCACGCACATGGGAACAGGAATTTGGACTCTGCATGAGCTGTGTGCTCTTCAGCACGGAGCCTTCTTTTAAGTGCTTACCTGTATTTTTCTTTGAAACAAAGCATCGCTAATGCTCGCTGATCAAAAGTATTAGCATATATACATTTATATGTATGTATATAATATGTTATAGTTAAGTGTGAGATGATTTACTACACATTTTAAATTATTCTTGGCATGTGTTAGTAGCATGATGATTGAGTGACTATTTTTTTCATCAGGTTAAGCATTTTAAAAGTGACTTTATTAATCAGTTCTTGGCTAATCCTGCTGGCCAAGCATTTATTCTTGTATTCTGTTCTATTGAATTTAGCTTTGAATTCATTATATTATATTATAATTAAAATTAAAAGTAGCTAAGTATATAACATGTTTTCTGAAGAAGTAAGTAGGAGGATTTGAAAAATGTGCAGTTAGTTGGTGAGAATGTATGACATTTTCATATTTCAGTAACTAATATGAATAAGTCTTTGTCTGTGGGACAATCAACAGATGCTAAGACAGAATGGCAGATGAAATTGAAGTACCACTGGGATCATCAATATGCTTGATTTAAGCCATTTATCCCGATTTTTATTGAGAAAGGCAGAGAATTCAAAGCAATTCAAGTGAGTTATTTAATGCACACCCACCCAGGAAATTCTATGGATATCTGTCAAATAAACCAGAATCTTGAAAGCATTAATAAAATGACATTTTAATGGATAGATCAGAATATATTATACAGATCATGAATCCTACTTTACAATAAACAGAGGCACCCAATATTTGAAGTAAGTAATACTGATTTAGGTTGGAATTTTGATAGTAAGGACAAAGATATAACTAATTAAGTGAACATTGAACTTGGTCAGATTTGAATATTGTTTGAGTTCTGGGGAAATATGTTGAGAAAGACAGTGATGGATGCAGTCTCCATAATTTATTCAAGCTTCTTAGTACCTGATCTTGAAAGCATCACTTATAGATATGAGGGAGAGAGCCTTAAAAACAGAGAAACAAGGGAAGGACCAAATGATCCTCCCAACTCTGCAAAACAAAAACAAAAACAAACAACTGCCCCCCATAAAAGCAAAAAAAAACTCTTAAGTCAATTGGTAAAAGTGAAGCTAACACTGTTTTGTAATAAAGAACACTGTATCTTCTGACCTTCCTCCTGTAAAGACCAACCCCTATCTCGCCAGTAGGAGCACAGGGATTACATATATGCTACACCTGTACTCCTGTGCATCATGTGGGGCCAGGGTCACACTCAAGTCTGTCCAATTGTAGGGCAAAATACCTTATCCACTGAGCTCAAACCACTATGTGTATTTTACCCATTCTTTTAATTACAAAATGATAAAACTTCAGATATCAGTTTGTTGCTTGAGTTTATTCCCAGCCTGGTCCTGCAGCCAATTAGCCCCAAATAAACACACAAATACTTACATTTATAAACTGTTGGCTGATGGCTAGGGCTTCTTACTGGCTAGCTCTCTCTTAATTTTTAACCCATAAATCCTAATCTATGTATTTCTACATGGTCTTGTCTTACCGGAGAATGCCTGGCACATCCTATCTTCCCCATCTCTACATGGCATCTCTCTTGTGGCTTCCCTCTCCTTATTCCTTTCTCTCAAACATCCACCTATACTTCCTGATTAGTTACTGACCAATCAGTGTTTTATTCATCAACCAGTAAGAGAAATGTATATACACAAGGACATCCCCCATCATCTATTGCTAAAATCAAATGTTTTTATTAAAAATAATAGTAAGATGTTGAGTGGAAATAAAATGATTATGTGTAGATTTTAAAACTTCCCCAGTCAATGAAATTTAAAACTAGTTTAAATGATTTCAGTTATCCTGACCTTCCACGTGATTAATATTAATAAAGAAGAAAAGATAGACTGGCATACATGTTTGCTTGAAAGAAAAAGTATTAATTAAATGTATAAAATACTAACATTTCATAACATGAAGCAGTAGCATATGGTTAGCATGGATTCCAATACGTTTTTGTTGTTGTTTTGTTTTGTTTTTTATGATAGAATTTCACTGTGTAGCTCTGGCTGTCCTGGTCCTCACTCTGTAGATCAGGTTGGCCTCAAACTCAGAAATCCATCTACTTCTGCCTCCGAGTGCTTGGATTAAAGGAATGTACCACCACTACCACCTACCTGGATTCCAGTACCTTACTCTTTGTCAAACAAACTGTCTAACAGACTAAAAAAATGACCTTTCTCATATGACTAAAAGTGCAAATCTCATTAGAAAACTGGTATCTCTTTAACTGTTTTTTAGAAAAAACAAGCCATAAGGAGTTTGATGTTCAGAATAATAGCTGTTGTATGTTTTCATGTTTTCACAATATGTGAGCTGCTTGTTTGAATACTAGTTCATCCTCCATATGTGTATATTATTTACTGTTCCTGCTTATACAGTTAAAACTCTGTTTGTTCAGCAGAAGTGGCTGTCCATTTGCAATGCCCTCCACATGATCTCTAAGGCTTGGTAAATTAACTGCTAACTTACTACACTTGGGTTGGACATTTATATTCCTAACAATTTCTAGCATACTGGGGAAACAGCTGGTTGGGGCCACATGAGGAGACATATTATTTGGTCATGCTACCATGAGAAGACTGAACTCAGACACAATTTTTGCCTCTTTTTAACAGACATTCTTATATATGTCAGGATTACAAAATTTATTTTAACCACAGCATTGAGTATGCTCTGTCAAACCCTTTTGGGGAATACATGAATTTCCAATTTGCCTGTTAATCAATGGCTTCCACTCTTTTTTTATTCTTTCATTTTTTTTTCTCTCTGTGGAGCTGGAGTTGGGGTGCTAGGCCGCATGCATGCTTAACAAATTCTACACAACAAAGCTATACCCCAGACATGATTTCTAATTTATTATCAGATATATGGATTTACTTAGTATAATTGAAATCATGCTTCTGAGATCATTTATGTGATCAGGTAGGTATTTCCAAGATAATTGATGAAGTTGTCATGTTTTAGGATTTACCAGATAGTCTGAGAACTAATCCTAATGCAAATATTTTCTTTAATTATGGTCAAGTTTTACACAGTTCCTTGGGATGATATTTGTAAGGGCAGTGTATTTATTCATTAATATAGTCATTTGCATGCATTTATAGTGTATATGTGTATGGAAGGTGATGGGATTTGTCATTCTGAAATCTGTCTCTTATTGGTTGTTGAATAAAGCACTTTTGGCCAATAGGGAAGCAAGATAGGTGGGACTAGGAGTCAAGGAGGACTCTGGGAAGGAGAAACACAGAGAATCACGATGTAGCCTCCATAGAGGTAAGAGGTCCAGACCCTTTCTCCGGTAAGAGAAATACTTAGATTAAGAATTATGGAATAAATACTTAAGTCAGAGATAGCCAGTAAGAGACCAAGCAAACTGCTAACAGCTTCATAATTAATATAGCCTCCTGTGTGTTCATTTGGGACTGATGCGGCTCTGGAACCAGGCTGGCAGGAAGGCTTTACCCAACAGAAGGGCTTGTGTGGATACACATGTATTTTGTACACATGCTTGTAGTAATAGAGTTCAACATAAATGTGTTCCTCAGTTGCCCTTCATCATGTTTTCTGAGACCCCCATCTCTCCCTTGCCTAGAGCTCACCAATTAGCTATGCTATGCTGGCTTGTCAGTAGGCTCCATGCATCTGCCTGTCTCTACCTTCTAATCACTGGGATTCCAAATGGGCAGATGAGCTGATATTTGTGGGGCTACTGGGTTTCAAATCAGCCCATCATCTTCTCATCAAACACTCTACTGGTTGCCGTGTTCCTGGCTTCCCGAGCCTGCTCTTTATATGAAATCAATTAATTATCACGTTATTTAATTGTGGCTATTTAAACTAAGACTTGTATTTGGTAGAGGCCTGTAGACTGGCCAATGCCTCCCTTAGAGGTGTGGCCATTGAAACTGCGAGTGAGATGTTTACAGAACACGAAAATGGTACAGCTCTTAGGTTGTGACTTTCTTACATTTCAAGAACAGTTAAGTATTCCTAAAGCTGTTTTAATTGGTTATCAATCTCATTAATTTTGAGCTTTTAACTCTAGATTATAATTAATTTAGCTTCATCATTTTCAGTTGTCTTTCTTGGTTTAATAAGCTATACCAAATTGAAAGTCAATATTTTATGGTATTTTATGCACCTGCACCTGATATGAATAACTTTTGGCAGTTAAGATGTTTTCCTAAGAGGGTCAGTGTAACACAGCTTTTTAAGCAAGCACTGTTGGCGATGGTCCCTTAAAAAAGGTTTGCAGAATTCAATCTGCTGTACAATTACTCCACAGTGGATTGCTGCCTTCATGTTTCTCCTCTTTGATTTTAGAAGTTCAAACAACAAACACAAAAGGAACCATAGAGCAGACCGAATATCCTTTAGTGTACTTCAGATTTTAGAAGTCATTTCAGAATAGAAAAACAGGAGCTGGGTAGAAATGTGAGGTTAGCATTTGAATAACATAGAACATCTTTTTAATAGCTAATCTTAACACATTTGTATCACACAGTCTGACATTAGCCCAAATTATTTACATATGCTCCATGTTTCAGCTCTTAACCCAATGAGGTGTTGAAGCTGTTAGTTCTACTCTATATGTGAAGTATCCAAGGTGTAAATAGCTCACCCAAGATCACACATCTAAAAAAGAAACACCAGGGATTGGAACCCAAGGCATTTAACTGTAAAGACTTACAAACGTGCCTCATTTGAGTACTATCTCAACTTGGACATTTTTCTTATTTTACTCTGTTGTCTGCTTCTGCTATTTTTTCATTCTATTTTTGAGAATTCCATGCATGAATACAATGCATTTTGATCCTATCCTTCTTCCTGCAGCACCTTTCATTTCCCCAGCATGCCCCTGTTAAATCCAAATCATCTTATTTTATAAGTAATCGTATATCTATATATTAAATAAATAACTTATTGAACCCAGTTAGTGTTGTTCATATGCACATTGGTGTAGGGATAATCCTAGAGAATGGGCAATTATAATTATTACCTGATGGCATTTTCTACCATTTTTAAAAGTAAGATTTACCTGCTATAAAGGTTTTAATTTAAGTCATATACTACTTTATTTGTAAATAAAGCATATGCCCCCATTTTATGTTTAAATATATTATGTCTTTGAATATATTAAACATTGCATATTATATTTTCATTCTTTTAATTTCTTATCCATGTGTGAATACATATGCTTTTTCACTTACCTTGTGATGCTTGGTATGACATTGCAATACTACTGGTTACATCTTCCTCACTTTGTGATTTTTATAAAACATTTAATTATAGGAATTATTAACATAACATATTTTACATTTTGCAAATCTTGAAAGAGATTTGAGGAAATTGTGTGAAGATGTAAATTAGCAAGCAGACTATAGAAAGCTGAATAATAGGTGCTGTAATTAATTTGGTGATGTGTTCATATGGGGGACACTGGATGATGCCCTGAGCGAATTTGGGAAAGCTGGGAATGCTACCAGAGAGCATTAGCAGTCTGAGATGAGTAAAATCCACATGCAGCAATCATATTCATTGCATCGCCTTGAAAAAATGAGTTCAGTGAAATGTATATTCCTAATACAGGAACGAAAGGGTAGAATGAGGTTGACATGAGGGACAAAGAACATGGAGAGCCATCTGAACTGTAACAAAAAATAGTTTCACCTTGAGGAGTGGAAGACTAAACACAGACAAGTCTATAGGTCGCTGTAGCGACATCAGATTTGTATGATAGAAACAATGAGTGAAACAGTGTTTTGTTTTTTGTTTTTTGTTTTTTTAACTTGAGATGAAATAAAACCATCCATAGCAGGAAGGCTGCTCTGAGCCCCTCGAAGAAATATCCAGGACAAACTTTGTAAGATCTGGTGACTGAATGGAGTTTGAGGGAAAGGAGTAACGCTGAGCCAGAATGAAGACAGTGTTCAGCACTTACATGCATACAAATGTTTCAATGCAACCTTGTGTTTCCCATATTAAAATGCATAGTTTAAAATGTTTGCTTGAAGAAGAAAATGAACCATTTTGGTATTACATATTAGGCAAAATTTAATGCAATGTTTTCAAGGATATGTGAGATGATAAAATTTAAGAACAAAATCTGAAGGAAGTTTTATGTCTTGGTATAAAATAAATGTAATGTACAAATATATCCATGAAAATGTTTTATTTTACATCCTAATAGTCATGGAACAAAACATCTCTTTCAGAAATCCTTGTTTTTCTCAATGACACAGTAAAAAATTCATGGACAGCTTCCTTAGATGTAATAAGTAGCTTCTGTACTTAGAGAAATGATTTGGAATATAAATTGATTTCCACTAAAAGGAACTGCAATGATAGCTGTGAAAGTTTTCCAAAAATCACACTATGAAAGCATTTTTAAAAGAATAATTCTACCTTCAAAGTAATTTTAATTTTCTTCTTAAATTATCTACTCTGTAATCGTTGTATTCTCTTGTCTTCAAATTACAAGTTATCTTGAGCCAAGAGCTTCTCTCCACATAACACAAAATGTCCTTTAAAATATCAGTTATGATTAGAGGGAGCTTGTAGAAACATACACCATCCCATCAGTCCTCCATTTTGATACGTCATATAACACTTCTGTTCATCATTCTGTGACGAGGCCAGGCTCCATGGTGTTACACTCAAAAGTGCAGAGAAGCTCCAGGCAATTCCAAGCTCTGTCTTTCTGGTTAAACATATGTGATTGATTATATTAATATCATTTGATTTATTTTGGCAAATATAGTGTCAGTAAGATCTGCATTTTAGATATTCGACTTTGTAGCTATCCTGTATATTTTAAATAGTGCAGGCATGTATAAGGAGTTCAAAAGAAATCAAGAGATCTTGAGTTAATAAATATTTAGGTAAATGTCTTGGCTTACATATGATTCATGCAATACAGCAATGAAGCATGACACATGTTCCTGTTGTCCTGTTAACAATTTAACACAGCCACAGTGTTCTTTTATTCTTTTGTAGGTAATGATATGTACATAGAGGTATGTAGGAAAGACCTGAACCAGATAAGGAGCATATTCTTGATTTCCTGAGTCTCAGAATTTTGTAGGAAGCAATAAAAAATAATTAGAAGATAATTTCAGGAACATGTTAATACTAATAATTTCAGAAACATATAACAAATAGAGCCAAGTTTCAAGACAACCATCATTTCATCCTGTATCTAGAATGGGCTTTGTGTTTCCTACATGTCCATTGTTTTTAAAACTGCTCAATTTTACTGTTATTTTATTTGTGTTCATGAGTGCATTTTGTGTGTGGTATGTTCACATGACCAATATGGAAGATTGTGAGCCACCAGACCCAAGATTTGTGAATTGAACTCAGCTTCTTTGCAAGAAGAGTGTGCACTCTTACCTGATGAACCCTCTTTCCAGCACCTGTATTCCCATTGTTTTATGATAGTTGTTAAATAATATTTAATGCAAAAGAAGATTCTTCTTTTCACTCATGAGTTCTGGCTAAACGTTATCCACACTTTCTCCATGTTTTGTTTCCACTTTATTATTGGGATTAACCTGAGAAAAACTAAAGGACATAAAATTCAAAGGCTGCACAAATAATTCTCAATTCAGTCTAAGTGTAAGAAAAATATTCCCAGAAATGGAAACCAGATTAGGTTATCATTTTACCTATATTGAGGATATGGCATTTGTGAAAGTCTACTAGTAATTTATGGATTAATTTCACAAGAAAAAACATCAACTCATAGGAATTTTGGGGTTTTTAAGGGACATGATCGTGAAGGCAAATCTGTAATTTATTGTCTCCCCTGCCAGCCACCTGGGCCCTGCTACAGTTTCAGCCCCCAAATAACACACAGGACACTATATTAATTATAAGCTGGTGGTCATTCATTATTGTTTCTCATTGACTACCTCTGACTTAATTATTGACCCATAATCACCAATATATATTTTTATAAGGACTTATCTTTCTGAGAATGCAGACTTGTGTCCCCTCTTTCCAGGAATCACAAGCTGATGGCCCGTTCACTACATGTCCCAGAATCCTCCTAGACTCCTAGTCCCACCTATCTTGCTTCCTTATTGGCCAAAAGTGCTTTATTGACATATACACAGAACTTGCCCCATCACAAATCCCTGCTGTTAAAGGTATGAGAACTCCTAAATATTTCAATTGTAACTTTTACATAGGCTAGTCAGTGGTGTCAAACAGTTCCAATGTATATTCTGAGACAGGTGACAAAAGCAACAAATTATACCAGCAGAAGTTTTCTTTGTTACATTTAAAACCAAGAAACCCTATACCTATATATACATTTCTAAAATTGCAAATGAAAATTTTACTACTCTGGATCTTTTGTTCATGTTTCATAACAAGCCCCAATGATGATTAATGGCTATTTTGATTTTACTGTTGATGTGACAGTAACATGTCAATTACTATTTGGTTGTATGTGGCACCTGTATCAATGCCTGTGCCACTATTACCCTGGAATATTTTGCAGGCAAGACAGATTGTAGGTCAAAGATTTTGTGGCTGGTCATGTCCAAGTTTTTCTTTCAGTAGCCTGCAGAGTACCTTCCTGCTTCAAAGAGACTAGAACTTAGGGGTGAAGTCTCCATAGAGGCACCAGCTTGACTTATCCATGTTCAATGAGATGTATGAATGCTGTCCTAGGCAATGGATCCCCACTGTTGGTTTGCAGAAAGAAATCCTTTATCTTAGGCTGTTTGGGAATTTCCATGGGCTTCTCTTATCAAACAACTCAGTTGAATGCAACCCAGTTCTGCCCTGCCACTGAAAGCCTCACCTAAGAGACAAGAGATGGATGTCCAGTTGAATTCCTATATCCCACACTAGTAGGAGTCCTTATTGGGATCACCTTCATATATTTCCAGAATTTTTCACTGTATTGTTTCCATATACTGCCAAATGCCTCTAATTCCAGTTGTCTCTCTCCCCATCTCTCTACACACATCTTCCCCTGTACTCAAACTCCTGAAACTCATCTCCACCTATCCCCAGTATGCCTGTATGATTTTCAGGGTAATCTCCCCACCGCCCAACCCCTCACTTTTCCTAACCTATCTGAGTCTACAGATTATAGCTTGGTTATCATTTACTTAATGATTAGTACTCACTTATAAATAAATGCATTATATGTTTATCTTTCTGGGTCTGGGTTACCTCATTAAGGATTATTTTTTGTTAGTCCCATCCATTTGCCTGCAAATTTCAAGATGTCATTTTTTAACAGCTGAGTAATACTACATTGTGTAAATGTACCACATTTTTTCATCCATTCTTTAGTAAAGGGACATGCAATGAACATGATTGAGTGTTCTTATGAGAGCATGATACGTTCTTTAGGTATATGGGTGTACCTAGATCTTGAGGTGGTTTAATTCCCAGCTTACTGAGGAACTGCCATATTGATTTCCACAGTGGCTGTACAAGTTTGCCCTCCCACCAGCAATGAAGGAATGTTCCCCTTACTCCGCGTCCCTGTCTCTCACTTATTGACGGATGCAGGATGGAATCTCAAAGTAGTTTGATTTGCTGATGGCTAAGGATGTTGAACATTTCTCTAAGTGTTTCTTAGCCATTTGATTTTCCTCTATTGACAATGCTCTATTTAGATTTGTACTCCATTTTGAGTTGGATTATTTGGATTTTTGACATCTATTTTTTGAGTTCTTTATATATTTTGGATATTAGTCCTCTATCAGATAAGGAGTTGGTAAAAATCTTTTCCCATTCTACTGCAGTTTTGTCCTATTTATACTATTTTTTGCCTTACAGAATCTTTTCAATTTCATGAGGTCCCAATTATTAATAGTGTCTATTTTGTTGGTGTGGTGTTCAGAAAGTTGTCTCATGTGCCAGTGCTCTCAAGGTCATTCCACACTTTCTCTTCTATCAGGTTCAGTGTACCTGGTTAGATGTTGAGGCCTTTAATCCACTTGGACCTGTGTTTTGTAGAAGGTGAGAAGTATGGATCTATTTGCATTCTTCTACAGTCAACTATCCAGCTTGACCATCACCATTTGCTGAAGATGCTGACTTTTTATTTAATTTATTCGTATAATATGATTTTTGATACATCTATAGATGGTGGTTTATCAAATCAGAGTAATTACCATTTCTTTGTGTTAACATTTAAAACCTTACCCTTTTCTATTTTGACATACATATTAATTACAACTCACTTATTGCCCAAAATAATGCAGGAGAATGCTATTTGCCCTTCTTAAGTGTGATTTGCACAGACGAAAAATAATATTTTCAGTGGGGTTCTGGAAGTTCTGATTATAAGAACATACAAAAGATTGAAATTTTTTATGTTGGATGGGAATGTGAGTTGGAACACACCATGTATAAGAAAGAATGTAACAGGTCCATTCATCAGCTAGAAATGCACTCAGATTTAGTCTTTGTTATGTGACTACTAACTATGTAATAGAGATTAGGAGGGGCCATGCTTCCTATGATAGGAAACAGATTAATGTTCCTTTGTTTTTGCTAGATTGGTTAACACTATAAAATAATTTTTCAAAGCATGGAATGTGTTATTTCAGAATAATGAAAATTCAAAGCATAGAACTTTCATTTTTTAAATCTAGAAATGCTACGTGAAGCTAATTCTGCCTAAACACTGAAATTACAAGAATGTATTTTTTGATATATGAACCAACTCCATGTTCCTTTTTTCATGGAATTTGGTCAAAAGGAATATTATGTTATATAACCAAAAAAGATTTAATGATTAATAGCTGTATTTAACTAGGTCTGTATATTTTCTTATTATTTTTAATAATTTTTAAAATTAAAAACAACCTTATTTCACATACCAACCCCAGTTCCCTCGCTCCCCTATCGTCCCATGCCCCCTATCACTTCCCCATCCCACTCCCCATCCATTCCCCAGGTAGAGTAAGGTCTCCCATGTCAGACCATCAAAGTTTGACACATCATTCAGGGCCAGGACCCACGTCTTACCCCGTGTATCCAGGCAGAGAGAGTATCCCTCCAAAGAGATTGGGCTCCCAAAGTATAGGAGATCACTTCCTGAATATAACACCAGTAGCACAGACACTGAGATCTACAATTAATAAATGGGACCTCCTGCAACTGAGAAGCTTCTGTAAGGCAAAGGACACACTCACCAAGACAAAACAGTAGCTCACAGAATGGGAAAAAATTTCACCAACTTCACATCTGACAGAGGACTGATTTTCAAAATACACTAAGATCTCTTATTATTTTAGAGGATGGCCATGCCTAGTAGTGTAAACTTTGAGACATTCATATTTTTTCATCATGAAATGTTAGATCATGTTATACAGGATGTAAAGTGGATTTTTTGTCATTATTAGTGGGTACCATAAAATATGGTTGTCATAGATGAAACAATAAAATAGACAATGAAGAAATTGCTGTTGCAGGTTGTCTATGAATACATTCCATGGCCCTATTGTGTTATACACATTGGAAGAGTTCTTAAGTAAGAATCAAACACTGTCTTTCTAGAAAAATCCCTGTTAGCAACAAAAAAAGCCAGTGTTATGGAAGGAGGTAGGCTTTCTTTCCTCAAATGTAAATCCTGCATATAGTCAAAAACATGTTGGAAAGTTCTGAAAATGTATTTGAGGTAGGATTTTTTGAAAAAAACACCCTGAATATATATAGCACCTCCATATCCTGAGGGCAGAAAGACATAAATCTGAAGTATGGGGTCAAATTAGGGTTCTGTACATTTGTATTTTATTAACAATAAAGATATCTTGAATAAATACAAGATAAACAAGATTTTATTTTATTAATAAATAAATAAAGTTGTTTCTATGTTTTCTGTATAATTCTGTAATTTTTGCACAGTACTAAAACTGATTTTAGATGAATAACTTCTGCAGTTTTAGCACACTTGTGATTAATGAACACTATGCATTGTAGCCAACATTCACCTCACTGTCTCTAATAGTAAGGATGCTAATAGGGGATTGTGGCACACTGTTAATATTTTACCCTATCTATGAATTAGATATTCCACACTTCTCCAGAACTCAACAATTTAGTATGATAATTGCCTTGAAAACCAACCTTATGCAATTGGTAAAAAAAATTACATCCCTCAAATTTTTTGGTATGTACATAAGCACAGCAAATTAGTGATTAAAGGTTACCATCTCACTGCATGTATGTTTCAGAAATCATTTTATGCTCTAAACCTATGCTATTCTTATTTATCTGTGTCTTTATACAGCATTCGTGTCTGTGTGTGCCTTAGAATTTGAGGAACCTAAGAGATTAATCAGACAGTGATGGTACTTGTCTTTAATCCCAGCACATAGGAGGCAGAAACAGGTGGATCTTTGTGAGTTCAAGGCTAACCTGGGCTACAAAATGAGTTCCAAGACAGGCTATATACAGAGAAACCCTGTCTCAAAAAACCAAGACAGAAAGAAAGAGTGGGAAGGAAGAGAGAGGGGGGAGAGGAGGAAGGGGAGTAGAGAAGGGAAGAATGAGAGGGGGAGGAAGAGACAGAGAGACACACACAGTCAGACAGACAGACAAAGAGAAACAAAGACAAAAACAGACAGACAGAGAGAGACAGAGATAGAGAGAGGAGCATAAACCAACCTGAACCTTTTGCTTTTTAAGATGTTACAATTCATTTATAAGCTATTTTCTTGTGAAATTTTTGTTTAAGTAATAATAAATATTGTCTGTGTTGTTATAAAAATTGCTTGTAATACATGAGCCACAATAAAGCTTCAAAAGTCATCTTTTCCTAGAGTGGCCACCAGTAGGGTCCCCCTGCCCTCATGAATGACCCCACACCCATGTACACATGGATAGCATTAATTGGACTCAGAAGGCAAATAAATAAATAAATAAATAAACATGAAGTTTGATGGGAAATACCATGGAAAGTCCTGCCAGGATTTGGAGGGAGGTAAGGGCAGATGTGAACAGCATACACTGCATACATGAAGGACATTTTTGAAAGATATATTTTTTGAAAGATACATGGAAATTCAAGTTATAAATGATGGAATTCACACTAAAGAGAGGCATATGCCTTCCAGTCTACAAAGGTTCATGTGGAGTCTCATTCTATGGATATCCTCCATGGAGGGACTCACCCTCCCTGGGGAGCAGAGGCAGGATGGGATGGGGTGGCAGGATGGGGGGAATGGTGGGATGTGGGGGAGGAGGGGATGGAGAGGGAGCTTGGATTGACATGTAAAGCAAACTTGTTTCTAATTTAAATTTTTAAAAAGTGGGGAAAAAGTCACTTAGTGCCAAGCAAGAATACTAAAAGCATTTCCTTACCCAAACTTTTTGATTCATCTTTCAGTGCTTTTTTCCATCTTACATATTTGCATTTAGTGCTAATAAATTGGTTTAGTATTCTTTAATACATTTATCCATGTGTGTTTTTTTATTGCAACTATAATGTTCATTTGTAAGACCTATGTACTGTCAATTTCATTACTAGTGTGGATGAAGAATGCCATAATGCATGGTAAATAAGGCATTAATTTTAATAAATTAAGTATTATATAAGATAAATTAGATTCCACTAAGTCTTATTTGGACACTAGTAAGTTAAAAAAAATACATAGCGATAACATTCCAAACATTTCAAAATGGAAGTTTGGGCATTGCTGCAAAAATAAATTAAAAATTGATTTTTTAAAGAAACACATTCATGAATATAAATACCTTGTACTTGTCCTACATTTGTATATGGCTTCCAGACAGTCTCATCTTGTAATCAAGGAGAAAGTGTAGGCAAACAGTGTTGAGCCTGTGTACTCTGGGAGGATTGTGAATGAGGATGAGACAGTTACCAGCCGGGGCTAGCTGTAATTAGGCTTAGTGCAACTGCAATTCTATATGAAGTTATTGTCTAAAAATCATCAGCTGCCACCGGCCATATTGTTCCCGATCAGGATAGTGAGGACCTTCTATGAGCCACAGTTTGCTCTTTCAATATTTACTGAGAGGTTTGGCAATACTTAAATCAAGGTTGGCATGCCAGGAAGGTCTTAAGAAAGCTGCCACCTCAGATCATCAACCCAGTTCCAATCACGATTGTTGTAAATAATGCAAACAGTAAGAAATGAATAGGGCTGTGAACAAGATGTCACAGACTGGTGGAAGTGTATTTACAATAGCATAGAAGTGCAGAATTCAGGATTTTATTCTGCTCTTTCACTGTGCTACTGTTCCCAATGCCAAGAGCTACGTTTGAAAGAGAGAACTGTACACTACACCTTGTTCGTGTGAAGAATTTTAGCTAGGTATTACCTTAAGCTTGATTTTCTTTCCTTTTATAGTTAAACCCATCTTGCTACTGTCTTATAAGCACTTTTACTATTAAGAAACACTATACTAACCTGATTTTCAGCCCTTTGTAGTTAAATAATCTATTTGCTAGAAGCTTTTTGATATTTTCTTTCCATTGATTTTATTAAATTTTATATATGTTTCCTCCCTACCCTGATGCATAACTTCTAGTTCTTTACAATTTTTTGACATAGTCTTTTACAGTAATGAAAAATTATTTTCAAATAACTGAGACTCACAACAGCTTACATACAAATGTACAGGGAAGTTCTTTAAAGCCCTCCAACATCAACCCTAACCTAAAGTCCTATAAAAACTCAGTATGTTATAAAACAAACAGAAAGCACTAAGAACTTGATAGTAGTACAAGCTCTAGAATGTCATCAGAATTTTCCAGTTGTACACTCTCTCTTTGGCATGTACATATACTTGCTTGTACAAATATTATGTATGTAAAATGAGTCATCACATGGAGCTTTGTGCAATCACAGAACAATCAAGACACCCTACTGTATAATTACATGTAGGCTCTCCTATGTTACCTCATTATAGCCACATTCACCCTGTGTTGGAAAACCACTAATTTTCTTTCCATCTTTATAAGTATCATTTATTTCAATTATTATAGAAATCAAATAATGTAATCTCCATCTGTAGTTGGCATTAGGTAACTCCAGTTAATTTCCTTGAGATTCATCCAAGTTACAGTGTGTGTCAGCATTCTTTTATTAAGTTTTAGATAGCAGTCTGTGTATAAATATACTAGTTTCCTTCCCTTTGAAATGTATTTAATTTGTGTAAGTTTCTCTTTTTTGTCCAGATCTGGAGTAACTATAGGTACCCTTGAGATAAACTGGTTCAAATCATAGCTTCTTTCCCATTACCTCAGCTTTAGAACTGTAGAGAAACGGAATGGGACAGATGAATTACTTCATGACATAGCCAGCCCCCGGCACTAAGGCCAGGCTGGACTCCTGTCCATACACATTCTGGCACCTCTAGGAAAACATTGGTTTTAGCTTTGGTAAGGACTCTTACACCTGAGCACTTTGAGGGAAGAAGGGGGAGAGAGAAAATATCTCTGACTGTCAATTTGGCTGTCATTATCCATCTGTGACCTTTTACTTGATGTGATCATTTGTTCATTTGTTTCTTAGAAGGAAAAGCCTGAATAATGACTGATTTATACAATGATGAGAAAAACAAAACACTATCTGCTAATGTGTCTCCTGTTTGTAACATGACCTTTTTTCCATTAGGCGCTGCAATTTTCCTCTAACAACTGTCAATCTTGTTTTATGATAGCTGTGCAGTTGGGTCTGGAGAGAATAAAAAAATCCTGCTATATTTCCTTCTTTTTCTTCAGTAATGCCTTATGGACAAATAAATCTTACTTCTTATACTGAGCTAAAATTCTTACACTCCAATAATATTTTCATTGACTCCATCTGTTTAATTAGAATGATTGACACCTTTTGCTCTTAACTAGTTGTCTGACCTTGATAAAACATTTTCTGCAAGTGTTTTGTCACCATCCAATCACATGATCTTGCCTTCAATTACCTGCTTATAATCTCCTTTTCTCTCTCATCTTCCTTTACTTTCATTCTTTAAGGGGGTTATCACATATCTGTGATTGTCATTACCTTGCATTTGTTTATTAAGCACATAAGATATATGAATGGATAAAATTCTTAAATCTGAGTGTTGCCTACCCATTTGATAAACCTTTATATTTGAGGTCTCTCAAATCAAACAATTTTAATCTTAACCTGCTGTGTCTGAAGCTTACTCCTCCTACTGAGTTACCCACTAAAATGAAAAAGTCACTGTGCTTCCAATTGATGAACTAAAAAGAGCCTGCCTATTACTCATATCCATTTTTATCAGTGAGTAATGAGAAGTTTATCTCTTGAATGTCCCATAAATGGTCCCATCTTGTTAATCTCTATAAACGTTATCAAGTCATATTTCTCACCAGGGAAGTTAACAGTCTCTTTCTGAATACACTTTTACCTTTCTCACTCAAATTGTTTACCATAATTAGCTACAGCTTTTTGAAACTGTGAGTTTCTTACTAATTATCCAAAATCCATATATTAAGAATTCTGAACTATGTTTTTGAAATTATTATCATGAGTTTGCCTTTGTCTTTCTAATTGTAAGTGTACACACTTAAAAACTATGCAATTGAAAATTTGCTTTTTATAGCCTCTGAAAATTAGGTTGTATTAGAAAAGTTGACATATTCAAAGATGTTGAATTTTTTCAAATATTTTTATAATATATTAATGTTTTTTCTTAAGAAAACTGAAATTTGGAACATGTTTCTGAAAACGTATATTAATTTGGGTAAAGTGATAGGATTATATTAAAGTACAAATTAAAAATAATGGTGTTGCTCAGTAGCAAATTGCTTGCCTATCTTACATAAGACCCCAGGTAAACTCTCAGCACAAAAATAAAAAAAAGAACAACAACAATATATAAATGTATACAGATTGACTGGGGGTAATATTAGATTGCATATTTAAGAAATAAATTGTTAGTAAATAATAATAATATAGATAAGAATTTCATGTAAGAAAGAATTGGGTACCATATGGAGTTCTCTAAAAATGTTCAAATGTCTGCATCATTGGTTGTGTAAAATATCAATTTATTTGATACCATTTAAAGACACATTTGTTGTATCTATCTAAATAAAGCTTGCTGTGATATTACTATTTCAATAGTCCCCACTGAAAGGCAAAAAAAATGTTTCTAACAATTATCTCTTGCTGAAAATTTGGAATTAGTCTAATTTTATCAGGACATGTTATAAGGACATGTATGAATCAGTCACAGTTGGGGGTATTTTAGTGGAAATAGATGATCACTTTTCAAATTTTTAATACATTAATGTTTTGCTTTTATTTGTGATTGTGTAAAGGGATTATGAAATACAAGGCTAGAGAGATGGGTCAGGAAATAAGGGAACTTGCTGTGCAAGTATCCTGGGTTCAAACCTTGAGCACCCATGTGAAAGGCATGCATGCTGATGCCCCCACCACTGTGGAGATCCAGGTGCAGAAACAGAACCACTGGAGTTGTTGCCTGCTAGCCTGCTTCCATGTTCAGTCGGTAATGCTGTCTCAAAAAAATAGGAAAAAGTTATAGAGCAGAAAATTTGATTCATTCCTTTGGCCTCTGCATGCACTCACATGTACACATATTCTTGTATCACACATACATTATGTAGGAAAAATGAGGGAGAGAAGCCGACAGAATCAATTTCAACACCCCGAGACTGCTTTATTGGAACAGTGAGGGGTTCCAACCATTCTGTGGGATGAAGGTTGAGTGCTCTGAGAAGGATTGAGACACACACACACATAGAGACAGAGAGAGAGAGAGAGAGAGAGAGAGAGAGAGAGAGAGAGAGAGAGAGAGAGAGAGAGAGAGAGAGAGAGAGAGAGAGAGCAACAAGTAAGTTACAGCCACTTTCTATGGTTTGACTGGGAACAGGGTGTGTTGTCTGCAAGTGGAGTTGGTCACACTGAGGGGTAAGCTATTTTTTATGGCTAGGGGGCTACTGCCCAGTGCACTACATACTTTCTGATCTGGGGCTATTATCCAACACATTATACATACACACACAAACACAAAAGTTACAAAATAAACATTGAATTACAGTATTGTGTAAGTGCACACATTTTGATAATTTTTATTTAATAATAAAATTTTGCAGTGAGGAATATGTGATGCGCTCAAACTTTCTGAGAATTTTGTTCACTCAGATTTATTTCTCTTGAAATCTTCCCCATTATTGGAATACAACTCAGACCCACACAGGTTGAGTATTCTCATGTGATTTGCTCTTTGTGGAGAAATAAAAAATGCCATTTCTCAGCCTAGTCATTAAGAGGCCTTATAGAATCCTGCTCACCTCTACAAACCATCTGAGCCCAACAAGAACAAAAACATGTTTTGGGTAACTTAATGTTCCAAGATAATGATGCACATGGAACTAACCATGAGTCCAACCATGACTAGAAATGAGCCAGATTCTGCAAGGCTTTCACAAGCTGCCTTGGATAGCTAGTATACAAGGAAGGAATAAATGTTTGTGTATGATGTTTGCATATGCCAAGACTTTCTGATTGTCTGTTGTATTATAGTCCTGGGCAGTTGTTAAGTGCAACATTGTGTTGTTTTTGCTTTGATGTTTCTTAGATTGCTATTTTTATTCTGACTTTTAAATGGAAGACAATATTAACAAACTGTAACTTGAATTAAGAAAAATAGGTAGAAAAACACTTTGCAATGGACACAGATGAACTGTACCATCTTCTGTTAGCATTACTATATATAATTTTAAAATTGTATTTGCGCATAAAACTGAAAAGAACAAAACAACAGAATTGTCTATGAAATAGATGTGAATTTCTATTTACATTAACCAATTAAGACAGCTGCAGCTCATTGCCAATGAGCTGCCTCATGGGAGCATCCAACAGACACAGGTGGTGTTTCTGTTTTTGTTTTTCTTTTTGATGTGTTGTGTGCATGACTTCTCATGCTTGAATTTACCTGTTGATTGATAGATCTAAGCCAGAATTAAGAATAAAAGCAAAGCATTAAAATATAAGATCAAAAATTTCTCCAAATATATGAACCCATGCCTAGTTGTTTATGAGTTCTCCACTCATAAAACCTAAAACACCTTTCAAAAATACCACACAGCATCTCCATTCACGTGCATTCTCTCCTTAAGGGGCATGAAGACAAAGAATAGATTAACCACATTGACATATGCATGACCATTAAATGGTTATTGACTCTCCTCACTCATAAAAATATACTAACGTTATGACTTCACATTTTAATAATTTTTATGTTCAAAATTCTCATATAACTTATTGAATAAAATAGTATAGAGAATTATATTTAAATTTACAATGTATGTTTGCCTTATTTTATAAAAACATATTAACATGAAATCTCTCCCTATTAATGCCATATTGAAGCAGTCATTCTTTCATTACTGTCAAGCTTAGGCAGTCTAGCTAGTCGTAAGAGATATCCCTTGTAAAGTTAGATATATCTCCTAAATTAAATTGAATAATTTATTTAAATATATAGTAAGTATGCAATCATATTGACCATTGTTATAAATAATTTTGCAAATTGATAATCACAACAATCTGAAAACTATGTAAGCTGAATAGTAATAATGATTCATGAGAAACAAAAACTCATTTAAACATCTGACTATGATGCTGTCTGTAATGTGGAAGTCGGGAGCATTTTCAGGGTGAAACTATAGCACTGTAAGCACTAACTCTAGGACTTAACATGGTGCTCCTCTTACAGGAGCTTGTTGTTCTTCACAAGATAATTAGAGGAAGTGACTATAGTCCTTCATATACCAGATACCAGAGAGACAGCCAGTTAATCCAAACCAAAGTCTTGAAACAATAAAAACACAAATGGGAAACTATTCAGTTTTTTAAATGAATAGCTTAATTTTAGCAACTCTTCCAGGCTATAGTGGATGGTTGGCTCCGGTTGAGGCTGACATAAGACTTCCACCTGTGGTTGCAATGACATTAAGAAAGTAATAGAACCTGTGATGTTTCCCAACTAGATTGGAAGCAAGTTTTCTTCCAAAGCCATTTTGCAGAACCTGCTAAGAATTTTAAATTTTCTGTTATGCATGGTCTCTTGCTTTCAGTGATTTTATTTTAACAGATGGACGTCACAAATACCTGGTTGAGGGTATGTCAGTTACACACAAATTCTTCCCCAAGGCAGTGTGAAATTCACTGTCACTTGGTGATTTATGTCTGAGCTGTGAGCACAGACTGGACACAGCCAGAGCACACACCCACGGGTGTCCCTAAAAAATTTCAAAGCAGATACTGACTTTACTTAAACTGTCTGATATCACAAAATCTAGAACACTTTGTAGTATTTGGCCTCCTGATGTAGCGTATCACCCACACACACTCTGCGTCACCATCAGTGGGGGTGGGTGAAGAGGGAGACTCTTGGTCAGGAAAACCTGTGAAAGAGATACACAATGTGCAATGATAGCAAATGAAGACCAAGGATTAAGAGTGTAGCACTGGAATTAGGCAGACTGAATTTCCTAGATAGCATGTACTCAAAAATTGGGTGGCCTAGAGAAGTCTACTAGTGTATCAGTTTCCTCAGCTGTGGACATGAGCATCGTGACAGCCACCAAAACACACTTTCAGAAAAAAAATAAATTAAGGCATGACATCTTCAGTAATTTGGCCATAGTAAAGCTCAAAAGTGTTGATCACTATTATTTTTGCATTTTTTAAGGAAATTACTTAAGGTCAGAATTCTCAACTACCATTCCAAACTGGCAAATCCATACATTGTGAAAGATGATGCAAAATGTGGCACAGATCATCATTCCTTATGTGTGACTGAAAGAGAGGAATGTCACCTCTTGGCACCTGGGAAGCTTAATACAGTTTGGGCCTGGCTTAATACAGTTTGTGTGAAATCACACAAGAGCACGAGAAAACTCACTTTCTGATTAAGTTCTTAATCGTTGTGCAAGTAACATGGCAGATGTCACATTTCTCCCTAGAAATTTAATCATAGCTACAGACAGGCAGCCCTGATTTATGATGATCGACTTCGTTTTTTTTTTTAACTTATCCATGTTGCAAAAGTAATACTCACTATGCAACAATTATATTTTGAAGTTACATATTTTCCTGAGCTCCTAGTGTGCTGCATGAAACTGTCTGGGTGCTGCCAGAGAGCAGAGAGCAGCTCAATCTTGTTGAGGACCAGGCCATTGAATCTACTTCTTAGGCACTTCCGGAAACTCAGGCACAAATGGCCTGGCTGCATAGAGATAACCCATCACTTAACAAGACTGCCCTAACACCTATACTCCCTAGTGAGAAATCCTGCTCTCTTGCATATCAAATGCCCCCCCATCCCAGCCACTGCCCCTAACAGCCCCCTGCCACACTTCCCAGCATCTCAGGTCTAACAGCCTCTGCACCATGGCCAATGCCACATTCCCCTATTTAAGCCTGTACAGAATTCTCATTAAATGACAGCTTGATCGGAAGGTCTGTCTTGCTGTCCATCCCTCTTGTGTCTCTTGTCTCATTCATTCCAGGTTCCCGTGGGCTCGAACCCGTTGTGCCCTGCTGCCAGTCAGGGCACCATCTCAGTCCTCTGGCCCTGAAGGGAGACACAAATGGTCACGGATAGTCTGGTGTGCTGTTGCTGAGTTGTGATGGGCATATTCTACATACTATTTGTTTGTTGTGACCCATTTCAGTTTTCAGCATATACTGGCCTGCAACTGCTGATCTTTATACTCCAGCCTCCTCCATAGAACTGAGATTGTACCATGTGCCACCATACCTCCCATGCCATGTGTTTAAACTGTGTTATTCCATATATTATTAATCATGATTATAATTCATGACTAAAATTATAATCTGCTATGTGAAACAAAGTATACTAATAACACAAATGTATAATTAATTTTTAGATTAATTTTAAATTAATTTTTGAAAGAAGTCATCTCAAATAGGCCCTAAAACAAATGCTAGTAATTACAGTTCAAATATTACAAAGGACATGAGAGAATGACACAAACAGACAGGGAACCTTCGACCAAAATGTGTTTGAGTGTAACATAGTGTTATAATTTGATCGACGATAGGAAGGAGTCATGCCATACAACAAGGCTCATGTGGAGGGTTTTTTTTAATTGAGGGAAGTGAATGGGAAAGGGAGGAGAGACAGAGAGAGAGAGAGAGAGAGAGAGAGAGAGAGAGAGAGAGAGAGAGGGAGGGAGGGAGGGAGGGAGGGAGGCAGGGAGGGAGGGAATGTTAAGAGCTAGCCTTGTTTATAGCCCTTCAGTTAGACTTTTACTGTTGAAATTCTGGTCTTGTTCAGGGTTTCAGTGTTTCTTGTTCAAAGGAACGCTCTGCTTTTGTTTGCATTATCCTAGTGCTACACTTTTAACAATGTCACATCAGTTTTAATCTAGGTTGAACGTTTTGAGCTATATGTAGTCTTCCTTTTCGTTAAGCTGTTTACTTCCTCCCTCCCTCCCTCCTTCCCTCCCTCCCTCCCTTTTTTATTTTTATTGTCTCTGAATAACATTACACTGGCTATCACAGAAGACTTTTCTGAATGAGTAAGGCATAGTACTCCCCACCCTACTAAAAACATCCTTGAAAAATAATTTGCAAGTCCTTTTTTATTGCTAGATGCTAGAATGTTTCCCATACTTTGCCTGCACAACTACTTCCCAAACCCCCAGATAGCAATCACTTGCTCAAAGAAACACAAGAGAAAAAGGCACTACATGCCAGGAAGAGTGAAGCCATGGGCATGCTCAGGACTGTCTTCATCTAGGACTTGCTACAGTTTCTTTTGTTTTATAATCAGGTAACAACTGCTGAAGGACATACAAATGAGAACTATGAGGAGACTGAGGTTTAGGATATTCAGATGCGGGTTAAAGCATCATTTTGGGGGCGTGGAACAAAGGTCCACTGGTTAAAGAACCATTTTTCTTGCACAAGACTGAGTTAAGATCCCAGCACCAACCTAGGGGTAGCTCATAACCAAACAATAAACACTCATGAGGTTTTAGCAGATTTTATAAAATCCATGCAAAGCAACAGCCTTGGAAGCCTCGTCATTAAGTCCAGTGGAGCCTGTGCTTGAGGGAATGTGCAGAAGGGAAGGTGTGGTCACAGAATGTTGATCTTTTTACATCAGAAATAAAATACACTAAGAAAAATTCACGGTGCAATCATGGTGCTCCCAGACATGGTAAAGAAATATTTTAATACAGAGGAGAAGATCAAGAAGGGTGTGGCATTCTTCCTAGCATCTTCCAGAGAAGGTGAGGCCTTGCTTGGGGAGAAGATACTTAGTAATGTAATAGAGCCAAGCCTATAGAGTCCGATGGGGGTAAGGGGAGTGGTACCTGGCATACCCTGTCTTCCCAGTACTTGAGATGCTGACAGACTACAAAAAATGCCCAAAAAGTGGCTGGCCTGCTGCTGTTAAACACACAGGGCCTTAAACACACCTAAGAAATCTATAGATTGAGTAAATTGTTGAACAACAGGCAAGACAAGTGCAACTACTGAATAAATAGACTCTGGCTGCTGGAACAGGAGGGGGAGGCACAGATGAAGCAGAGTGAGTCTGAGAACAGTGTGTCTCAACCTGTGAGTCGGGATCCCCTTGGAAGTGTCACATCACTTATCCTGCATATCAGATATCTACACTGTGATTCATACAGTAGCAAAATTACAGTTAGGAAGTAATAATGAATAATTTAATGGTTGGGGGTCACTACAATATGAGGAACTGTATTGTCTCTGTGGAGTACTCAGCCCTCAGCACAACTGAGTGCATAACTGCAGTTTGTCTATCCCAAATCTTAAATCTGCTAAGTTTAACTTAACATGGCAGGAATTAATGATATGTTATCAGCAATAGGGTAAAAATGAGTTTAAGAAACATAATACTCCTGTTTAAGGAGGATTATTACCTACAGAATCTACAATCCCCTAATTGCTCTGAGCATATCTTTCTAGTACTTCTTCATGTGTGACATTATTCTGAATATCAGCTGGTACCAGAAATTCCAGGTATTGCAAACATATAAGGTAGATAATTTTCAGCAGCCAAAAATTTTGGTTTATACCTTCAAATAGAGGAAGGGATTAGTTAGGTGTGGTAGCATACAGAGAGTTAACATCCCATACTAGCTTGTGTCTGCTAAGATGATTTATTTCCACTGTAGCAGTATTACACCTTTAAATTAGGACATAAGTATGGATGGATCCCTAATGCTTTCCAAACTGCATTTGTGTTATTGCCATCCGATGCCCAGTGAAAGCCATAGATAGTATCAACCTGGCCATGACCTATTAAATTTATGACAATGGAAATGATGCAAGCAGGAGTAGATGTTGCCGTTATACCTCAGGAGATGGCAGAAATTTTAATCAGCAAGTTTGAATGCTTTCTATTGAGGGACTAAGTGAATCAGTCCATCAAAATGAAGTCGGCTTTCAGAGTGCTACTTCACTGTGATACAGAAATAATAGCCAAGCTTCCAAAAAGATGTGACCCACAGAAATGAAGCTACATATTTCCTAGAGAAGGTTCTGCCAGCAATAAGTGTGATGAGAGTCTGAATGAAGTTTGACATGGAACTTTTCCTACCGGTTTTGAGAAGTAACTCTTAGTAAGAACAGCTCCTTCAAAACCCTTTCATCCACAAGATGTAGATAAAACAACAGTGCATCTGAAATCCATGGCATCTATATTTAGGGAACTGGGATTGACATGTGAAGCAAGCTTGTTTCTAATTTAAATCAGAAAAATTAAAAGAAAATGTGCCATATGTGCAGAGTAGATTTTTCTTAGTTGTAGTAAATGAACTTTTTTTTCATTTTCAGAAAAAAATGGATACAACTCAAAATCATTGTGTGAAATAAGCCAGTCTCTTGAAAACGAATGTTGCATCCTTTCTCTCATATGTAGAAACTGGGTCGGGGGGCAGGTAAAATTAGAAGTGGGACTGCTAAGGAAATGCAAGGGAAAGAGGCATAGGAGGATGAAATAGGGTAGGTAGGAAGACATGGCAAGATGGATTAATGTAGTCAAAGCACTTGGATGGGCAGAAACACCACCATAAAATCACTAACTATCCTCAGTGTATACTTACAACGGGAAAGGAAATAATTTGCAACCTAGAAATCTCATCATAGGGATATATTCTGTAAATAATCTAAGAATATATGAACTGGACTCTGTAATGTCTATATTTTTAAGCCAGCTATTATATTCCCTTGCCAAATGACGTAAATGCAAATAGCAGTTCCCATGAAGGGAGTGTCACTCTTTCTCTCTGCCAGCCACATTAAAACAAGAGGGATGATGCCATGTATGCCCTCTGCATTCAGCTAAAGTACCCCGTGCTCCCTCTTAGCTCTCCTTCATCCTGTCCTTTTCAGGGGAGTTCCTAAGAGAGCTTTTAAATGTTCACCATCCAGATAGAATGAGAAAAAGATGGCAGCATGGTTTCATTTCCCAATTTCAATTTGAAGTCTGTGTGGACTTTTGCTTAATTTGCTTAAGATATCTACTTTTCTTTCTTTGAGAATTAAAGGAAGAATTTAACGTGGTTTGCTCCCTCCTGAGACCTTCTCAGCAATAGCTATTTAATAATCCCATGGCATAAAAATAAAATAAATAAATAAAACCACAAACCACCGTTTTTAATAAAAAGCCACATTGAGAAGACTTTGGGGCATCAGCTAGCTCTAAGTTATGTGGAAGCAACATGACTATTAGGAAAAAACTGAAATTGAGATTTACATCAACTCATTGACACTTGAGTTCCTCATCACACAGGGGGGATGAATTGAAGCTGGTTCTGTTTTTATGGTTTGGATCCCTTGTTTTCAAACACGTGACAGTTCCTACTCAATAAGAGGGTATAATTGTTCATTTACGTTCTTGTGAAAACAACACTTTCAGTTTTCCGTTTGTATTTTTTTGCACAGTTAGCTGATACGCAATACAAAGTATTTAATTGTGTATGCTTTCAACTACTGAATGGTATACATTCATCAAAGCTTGAAAGTAAAGATGTGGACTGAAGGCATTGCTTTTTAAATACACAAGTGAGGTTATTGACTTCAGAGTGTATAACAACATCAACATAGCCACAGTAACTGAAATACTTGAACAAAACCTTTATTGTATCAATGTAATACCTACAAATTCTCCCTCTGGTTGTGCTAAAAATATGGGTTGTATTAAGCTTATATGTCCATGTATCTTGATTCAGCTGCTATCATATTTGCCTTTATACATTTATCTGAAAGAGTTAAGTTGATTTTTATCTACCTTTTGAAATAATTGCACCTTTGCCTTAAGCTCCTAGATATAAAACATAATATTTAAAGACAGAAAAACTGCTATTTACATTAAGATATTTTGAAGAAAAAGATGACCTATGTCATTTTTATACTTTTATGTACTTTTGCTTATACCATTTTCTATGTTTCCTATGTTAGGAATATCCCTGTCACTGAGTACAAGAATCACCTGTTAAAGCTGTAACATTTTAGTGCCGTACAGTTTACATATCCAGCAGGACTGCATGCTTGCAAAAGAGATTACTGCAGACATGTGTTTCTGCATGTCTTGTGTGGACAGACACCCTTTGTTGTTTTATTATCGTCATATTTTCTTTCAAGTTCATTTGCACAGCAAAATTCCTCAGAGAATAATTTCCCTTTCTGGAGTACAGGGAAGGCTTGATGTGTAGCATAATAAAGACATAAGTATGTTGGGTAGGTTTGGTTGCTGCCTGTTACAGACGTAAGGATTTTAAAACTCAGGGTCCTTCAGACACTTGAAAACATATGTGCCATCAACCTGGTGATTTGTTATCCCATGAGATATGGAGCTAAGAAGAACCAAGGCTAAGACAGCTTATCATAGATGTCTACTGTGTCATAAATCCTCCTACTCCTGTGTGAATTCACAACACTTTACAGTCTTATTTGTTAGTGAGGTGGAGTTACAGTCACTTCCATTTCTTACACATAGGTTCAACATTCTTAAAATTTCTTATTGTTTCATAAGTACACCAAACTTTAGTACCATTACATTTTTAATACTTTAGTCTATCTGATTATGTGAAATCATGTGAATTTAATTTCTATTTCATTGATTTATAGTGAGGACTTAGCGTTCCCTAATTAATTAGTTATTGGAGTTTCTTCATCTGTGAAATACCTATTATCTGAGTCATTTTGCTACTGAATTCTGCTTCTTGTTTACTTATAGGAATTTTAATACATTCAGGTTATCTCTGTGTGGTACAAACAGTTATTCAAATCTCAGGCTTATGCATCCTCTTTAATTGGAATGCTAATGACAGCAGACTTTTAAAATAGATGATTTTATTAATTTATTGAGAGTTTCATGCAATGCATTTTGATCATGTTCACCCCATTGTTCCCACCAACTCCTTCCAAATCCACCCCTACCTCCAACCCTCCAAACTTCTTGTCTATTTTTGAAATAACCAACAAGGTCCAGTTTGTGCAGGCCATATACTAACGGGTGTGTGTTGACCAGGCAGGGACCACAACATTAAAAAATAATAAAATAAACCACTTTCCTTTCCTAGAAGCTCTCAGATGTCCATAGTTCCTCCATCGGTGGTGGGGTTGTAAACATCTCCACTGTTCAGTTCATATTGGAATGTTGACTGTGATCCTCTAGGCTCTTGGGCAGGCAACCACAAAGCTGCTGTGAGTTCATGGCATTTCCAGAAGACACTGTTTCCTTTGGAGCTCCCAGATCTATGGCTTGTGCAATCTCCCTCAATAGTCTCAGAGCCTTGAGAAGGGGTCCGACATACAGATGCCCTGTATGTGGCTGAGTACTCCACAGACACTCATTCTCTGTATGCTGATCCATTATGAGTTTCCGCTTTAACCATAGTCATATTTATCTCTTCTGTTTCATCTTTTTTATTTCTATGTTTTTATTTATTACATTTAAATATAACTATATCATTTTCCTAGTTTCCTTTGCTCTCACTCACTCCTCCCTTGTACCTCCACCCTTTACCTCCCTCTGATTTATGGCCTATGGTCTGTTTGTTGTGTGTGTAAAATACATATTTATATAATTCTAAGTGTATAAATACAATCTGATCAGTATGCATATTACTTGGTATATAGACAGAGTTTCTTTCCTTCTTGGACCTACATCCATGTACACCCAAATAAATACACAGAGACTTGTATTAATTATGAACTGTTTGGCAGATGGCTCAGGCTTCTTATTGGATAGCTGTCTCTTAATTATTAACCCATTTCTATCAATCTATATATTTCTACATGGCCCTATCTTACTGGAGAATGCCAAGGCCTGTTACTCCTTCAGTGGCTCCATGGAATCTCTCTGGAGGCCTCTCTCAGTATCCTCTCCCCCAAAATCTCCTCATCTGGTAACCTCACCTATACTTTCTGCCTGGCCAATCGGTGTTTTATTCATCAACCAATGAGAGAAACATATATATAAAGGACATCCTCCATCACTTGCATGTATATATTTTCAGGACTGATCATTTGGTAGTGTAAATAAAATCAATGTGATATTCTCTAGAGAAGAGGATTTCTCCCACTCCCAGAGTTTCTTAGTTCCCAGAATTATCTATAGTTCTTTGTCAAGATGGAACCTGTGAGAATTCTTCCTCCATGTTAACACATTTATTGGAGTCATCATTATTTGGGTCATGTTAAGTCGTTGAGCATCCTGATACTGAGTTCTCTATGTAAAACTTAGATTAGGATCTTATATTATACACGCTTTTAATCTGTACACATACCTCTTCAGTAGCATATTGTTTTCTTCCTTCTGAATACAGGTCCAAGAATTACACATGAAGTAGCCTCTTTTTATTCTACTATTTTGTTTGTGGTTTTTGTGACAAAATTAGTGAGAAACACAAACAATACACATTTTAGAGATTTTAATTTTCAGAAGTACAACATTAGAAGTATAAGAACAGTAGAAATCCAAGCTTTATAGTTAAAACTAATACACCTTCAGAGAATAAATCAGTATTCAGATGAATGTGTGTAAACATACACAGTTATATATGCACACATACACAGTATATGGAAACAATATATATATATATGCAATTATGTGTACATATAAGGAATTCATGCATATGTGTGTACAGAGATGGGTGGGTAAGAATTACCATGTGAAAAATCTGAGGAAACATGTAAATCATCATCCACACTAGTAAGTAGAATTCCTATTCAAACAAGTATTGTTCTCAGCTGCTCACCATCAAGGCAAACCTGAACTTTGATTCTTAACAATTTGAGACAAACAAAAATGAAACCTAAGACAAGTGGAACTAGGGAATTTTTTCCACCTTGATCTGTGCTATCAAAGGATTTCACAGTCAAAGAGTGAATGGCCTTGTTTGATGCACTTCGAAGCATATCAGAACAAAGGCATGTCTCTAAAAGACTATATCTTTGCCTTTAGTCCCAAACATGCCCAGTAGGAGAATTTTAAGTCACATGATCAGCAACAGTTTAATAAATATAAAGGGTATATATTACCACAAACAAGAGTATATGTAATATAATATATTTTAGGTATGAACAGTAGCAGAAAGTATTATAAATAAACTAGCCTAATATCTGCCATCTGTCTTTCATCTTTATTATTGGATTTTGAATAGTAAAAAAAATCCATGATATCTGAATAAGCAAGCAAAATATATTAAAATAAAATCTCAATTTGCAACAATAGATAACTCTATCCTACCGATCAAGAACTCTAATGAATAAGATGCAATAATTTAATTAATAAAATTTAAAATGTTAAAAAATACAATCACATGAATCAGAAATAATGAAGAGATATTATTTGTATGAGGGAAAATAAAAAATACACATAAGAGGGAAAGAGGGAAGTAGACAGAACCTGAGAGACTGGGAGAAAGAGCCAACGATTCTATAAGGATGCAAAAAAACCCACAGTCTCAATTGCTAGGTGCTTTCTTGTTTCTGTTTGTGACTAGGTAAGGCTCAATATTCTTTTCTCATTTTCAATTCCAAAATAAATAATTACAATAAATGAACAATATTAATTTAGCATCTTATAGATTTGTACTCTATTTCATTCATAGGATTAGTCAAGTTCTTGTTTCTAGCCAATCAATAGTTTTGCTGTGAATAAATGTTTAAGTTTGTTCAGTGTTTCTCCATGTAAAGGAAACTTATTCTTCTTCCTTTAGCAGGTTTCCTACATTTCTTACCTATGGAGGGACAAGCCAAATTGGAAGTTACATGACAGAAACTAACTCATTTCATAAATGAGTAGCTTTCCTTTCTTAACTGCTCTGCTAGGTTATTTTTAATTTTTTTTTATTTTAATGGAATGGAATTACTAGAAGAAACTTTTTTAAAACACTGAAAGAGTCTTTACTACAATCATGTTTGGTTTATTAGGAATTTATATTTATGTTCTGTAAAATTGTCTGACCTAGACTGGAGTATGTACCGCAGAGAGCACTTGCCATCATGTGTGAGGCCCTCAGTTCAGTACCTAGCTCCCCATACACACAAATTAATTATAAAATAGTCTGAGCATCGTGTGTTCAGTGTAGCATACTGTATGACACTCATTCCTTTTCAGCTTGCCTCAGTCATGTTTTAATCCCTTTTGCTCAACTGCAACAATTTATTTCAAAGTCATTTATATATACATCATCCTGAACCCAATGACAGATACCTGACTTTATCTATTAACAAACAAGCATAGTTCTTATGGAGTGGCCCTGTGATTTCTTAGAGATGGATCCTTTCCACTGACATTTGATGCATCACATGTAACTTTTCATTACATGGATAACTTTTGGAAACCATTTTCTAGTGAGTTTTATATCAGTCTTCATTATATCTCTGTTTTCAATGGACTGCAGGAGCTAAGGAAATACAAATCTGGGTGTTATAACTCTGATACCTATAGTTCATCCTAGAAACTATTAGGTATCCAGTGTATATATTTGTTGATATGATAAAGAAGTTACAGTGGTTTAAGAATCTAATACACCGGCCGGGCGGTAGTGGAGCACGCCTTTAATCCCAGCACTCGGGAGGCAGAGGCAGGCGGATCTCTGTTAGTTCTAGGCCAGGCTGGACCGATAGCCTCCAAAACAACACAGAGAAACCCTGTCTCGTAAAAAAAAATCTAATACATCTTCAATAATTTATGTTCAATGCAGTTACACACACCCCTCTTCAAACATTAAATGATGGTCTCTGTTTGAATGATCCATTCAAGTCAATTAAATCTATGTACTTAACCTCTAATAATTTTGCAGTTATCATGAAACATCAGCAAAGACTTTATAAAATATATGTATTTATAAAATATGCATATATGATATAGGTATAAAATATGAGATGTTTATTAAACTCCTAAAATGAAGTTAAATAAACTTCCAAACTGCGTTTCATTTTCTTAAGACAAAGCAAGTAACTTTAAATTAGCTGCTAGAAATGTCATTATACAACCATTTTGATTCCAGGCTGGACAACAACGTTGGTGGGAACAGGAGATTAAAATAAATGGGAATATTCAAAAGGGAGAACTAATTACATATAACTTGACTGAACTAATTAAACCAGAAGCCTATGAAGTCCGACTAACTCCTCTCACTAAATTTGGTGAAGGAGATTCAACAATTCGTGTAATAAAATATACTGGTGAGTAGTTTTTTTTTTATTTTGTAAGTATTTATGTAAAAATTTTGTGGAATGTTTATTTTAAACATTCCTAATGTTGTGGTGACCCCAATCATAAAATCATTTTTGTTGATACTTCATAACTGTGATTTTGCTACTGTTATGAATCTTAATGTAAATATCTAGTGTGCAGATAGTTTTAGATGATCCTTTGAATAGGTTATTTGATTCCATAAAGGGTTATGACCCACAGGTTGGGTACCACTGGTCTAAATGTTCCTGTGTAAGGGAGAACGTACTTATTCTACATGTTTGTGTGCTTTTGTTTATTAGGAATTTGCAACTTTAACATGGTGGCTATCCAGACACTAGGGAAATGATAGAAAATGATAAAACAGAATGTCCCCAAGGTATATTACCAGCCATTGTAATTCTGGTAAGAAACAGTGAGTCTGTTATACCCAGAGCAATTTGTTCTCAGTGATAACTGATGACCCATAGACACTTTCCCTGTTACACTGTAGAGTAGAAATGCTTTTACTTGTTAGTAAAACTTAAAATCTTTATTTCCTCTTCAATAGAAATCAGATGGCATTTTTATGAAAGTCATAACTGTTTTTCTCAAAGTCCTATTTTTGTTTGTTTTCTGCACAAAAAAAGTAAAAAATGTATCATGCCACTTAAGGTATGGTAAATCTGTGTTCTGAAATTTCTGTGTGTATGTGTGTGTGTGTTTTAATCCAATTAAACAAAGTAGGACTGATGTATTTACTTGTTTCAGACACATGGCATGATTTAAGAATTTCATTCCTTTTATATGTCATATTATTTTCAGTAAAAGTGGATGTAATATAAAATATAATCTCTTGAAAATTGCTTGTATTCTAAATTCATCTACATTATATATTATTTTACCAATGTTTGATTTGGTTTTTTATTTTAATTTTAAATAGCTTGTTTTACATGTCAATCCCAGTTCCCTCTCCCTCCCCTCCTCCCAAACCCTCCACCATCCCCCCTTCCTCCCACCCTATTGCCAATTCCTTCCACATAGGGGATATCTAGAATCTGTCATTTCACTCAGGGTAGGGTCCAGGCACTCCCCCTAAGAGTCCAGGCTGAGAGAGCATCCCTCTTTGTGTTATGGGCACACGATGACTGTTTGTATTCCAGGGATAAACACTGATCCACTGCTCAGGACCCCATACGTTGCCCAGGCCTCCTCACTGACTCTCACATTCAGGGGGTCTGGATCAGTCCCATGCTGGCCTCCTAGCTGTCGGTCTGGGGTCCAAGGGCTGTCCCCTGTTCAGATCAGCTGTCTCTGCTGGTTTTGCCAGCCCATTCTTTGCCAATTTGCTCATCGCTCCTCTCTCTCTGTCGCTGGGTTCCTTGGGTTCAGTTCAGTGTTTAACTGTGGGTGTTTGCCTCTGCTTCCATCAGTCACTAGATGAAGGCTCCAGGATGGTTATAGACATCAAGTTCATTATCAGGAATGGGCATTCAGGGTGGTCTCTACACTATTGCTTAGCTTTCCAATTGGTGTCATCCCTTTAGATCACTAGAGGTCACAATGGTGATTTGGGTTTTTTTTTTTAGCACTGGTTAATGTATAAAAGTTTAACATTGCCATTGATTGGAAAGTGATCGACTCCCCTATGCTCTTTAATGTTGATCTTTGTAGCACTTTGAAGTTTTTAGTATAAGCTGAAAGTAAAATGCACTCTGTCCTATACAACAAAATGGGCTGCAGATATAATTGCCCACTACCATCACTATGTTTGCAAGAAATTTTGAAAATCTGAGTAGACTAATTAGATTTTTATTTACAAATGACATCTAAACCTTGCTAACATTTCATTTTTCTTCTTTCTTTCTTTCTTCCTTTCTCTTTTTCCTTTTCTTCTAGCACCTGTAAATCCTCATTTGAGTAAGTATATTATTTTCACTTGAGAAATCATGTTATGTTACATAGTAAACAAAAATAGAATACTTATAGATGTACAAGCATTAGGTAAAAATTGTTTTTACTTGATATAAAAACAATGATTTTAGCCGGGCGTTGGTGGTGCATGCCTTTAATCTCAGCACTCAGGAGGCAGAGGCTGGTGGATCTCTGTGAGTTCGAGGTCAGCCTGGGCTACAGAGTGAGTGCCAGGATAGGCTCCAAAGACACACAAAGAAACCCTGTCTTGAAAAACCAAACAAAAAAAAAACAAAAAGAAAAAAATCCAATGATTTTAAAACAGTATGGTTAGCATTCTGTATGCACTTCAAAGTTCAGACGATATGGTTTTTATCAGAGATTAAAAACAAGTACTTTGATACTGATAATAGATACATCTAAGTTAGAAAATACGGAGTCATTTCCCCAAACTGATTAACATTCACTGTTCTGGAACTGTGGGATTCATTTTAGCTTTTGTGGAAAATTGTTTGTGTGTCCACTTTGCTGTCATGCTTCTTTGATTTGATTATGGATTTGTTGTCTTTTCCTCATAAAGATTAAGGTTATTTATTAAAACCATTTATTGTAGTAATAATTATTATTGCTAGTGCATGTGTGCACATAATGTGTGCATATGGTGTGTGTGGTAGGGAACAGGTTTTCCAGTTTGCATCTGTGGAGGTCATAAGACAACGTTCATGAATCAATTCTCTATTTCTACCAAAGTATCCTTGGTTTTAATTCAGGTCACCATGTACATGATGAGCCATCACCCCAACCCTTGATTTTGAGGTTTTCCTTATACGTGATACTATTTTACTTTAGCATTGTATTTATTAAAATCAGTGTCTCACTACATAGTCTAGTGTAGACTAGAACATAGACCATCAGACTATCTTTGCCACTTTTCTTTTCTTTTGGTTTTTACGAGACAGGGTTTCTCTGTATTGTTTTGGAGGCTGTCGGTCCAGCCCGGCCTCAAACTCACAGAGATCCGCCTGCCCCTGCCTCCCGAGTGCTGGGATTAAGGGCGTGCGCCACCACCGCCCAGCCCTATCTTTGCCACTTAAATATAGGTATTTCAAACATGCACCACTATACCTGGTCACAAATCACTAAATTTATATAAACATAAGTTCCAATATATTTGATCTGGTCTTGATTTTGAATTCTACATTTTTGACATTTTTGACTTTATAGCTACACGATGAAGAGTAGTGTGCTCATACCTCAAAATTAGTCCCATGCATTAAAAACATCCCATATTCATTACCTAATAGGAGCAAATTGAGGGGAGCAGGACTCATGTTTTCTCATGGTATAAACAGGGATACTGTCCATCATGGCAAGAAGGCATGGCTCTGGCATCTAAAGCCAGGAAACAAAAACATTATTTTTAAATAAAATATTTTGTATAGAATATTGTCTTTCTAGAACATATCCATCTAGAAGGAATATAAACTTCAGCAAAGCTGGGGTCTTTGCGGACTTTATTTTTAACAAGTAAAGCTGACTGAACCCAAGTTTTCTCATTTGCGAGAGTCAGTGAAGAGTACTGACATTTTGCAGTACTTTATTCTGTGGACTGGAAGAATATGCACTATATTTAATGTTCTTTCAATAGCTGTACCCAACTCATGTTTCTGATGGAATTTACCAGCTCATCTATGTATATACTTTTTGATATATCCCAGTAAGAAAAGCTTCTGTTATAGGATTACCATCACCACTATTTAATGGCAAGTTGAAAAAGGCTCTCTCTCTCTGAACTCACTCAGCATATGGCAGGCATAAAAAACTCCCAGTCCTTCCTCAGGTCAGCATAAAGTTATTTTATAAAATTCACTTCAAGTGGGTTTCACACATCTGGCAAACCAATATTCAACTCAAGCATGAATGATGACTGCTTTAAAAGCAATTTACTGTTGCCTTGCCCTAAGCAAACACACAGCATAGCAGATGTGTATAAAAGAATATTTCTAGAGGACAGGGCATAAAAAATTACATGCTCAAGGTATACATGTTTAAAGTGCTATCAGGTGAATTCAAAAGTCTCATTTTCTTTACTTTTGTTCTTCAGACAAGGTCTTATCTATAGTAAAGGCTATCTTGGGATTTAATGTGCTCTTTAAAGTTATGATAATTCTCCTACAGCAGCTTCCTTGGTGCTAGGATTATGAGTTTGTGCCACCACTCCTGTTTTAAAAAAGTTCATTTCCTAATTGCCACTTCTGTTTCAACTGTTCTGATGCATTTAAAAAAAAGTTAGGAAAATTCTCCAGTCAGAAGTCAAATGTGAATTGTTCTATTATTTTGACTAATTTGTTTGCTTCTGAACAAAAGATTTGGGCCTTAATTATGTAGTAAGATGCTGCCTTGATGTAAAATAAGATGGTACTCTTTGGGAACTATGGGTAATATGAAAGAGAAAAACAGAAAGGGCGTGATGGGTAAACAGGGGGAGAGAGAGATATAGCCAAAGGGCATCATGTGTGCACACATGGAAATGCCAGAATGAAACCCCCTTTTTAGCAAAGTGAAAACAACCTAGCAAAATCATCACTATTTTCACCAAAAATTATACTAGTTTTATATTTAGTTACAGCTGTGCCATTAAGGCTGTGCACTGTCATTACATTGCAATATTTGAACTTTTTCTAACAAAATATTACAATGTTCAATTTAATTAATAATTATTATTTTAATTAAAATGTGTTAACAGGAGAATTTCACTGTGGATTTGAAGATGGTAATATTTGTTTATTCACCCAAGATGACACTGATAATTTTGACTGGACAAAACAAAGTACTGCGACAAGAAATACAAAATACACTCCTAACACGGGGCCCAATGCTGATCGCAGTGGTTCCAAAGAAGGTAGGGGGGTTTACAGAACTGTTTGCACACAGCAGTGAGAGAGCTGGAAAAGGTCTCAATGTACAGTTCAAGTGTGTAGTGAATTATGCACTTGAGAATCACAGAGTAAATCATTTTATCTTTACATATTATCAGTAATTAAGGTATTTCCAAAGTTTGTGGTCATTATTGTTTTTTCAAAACTCTGTGATAAACATAGTTGAGATATCAGAGTGTTATTGTTTATTTTTGTGCTAACTCATCTCTTTATGTCTTATTTTTTCTGTTAAAATTATGATTAAAATAATTGTATATAGTCATGTAGCTTTCATAAATGAGATTTTAAACAATAGTATCAACCTTGACTTTGAATCCAAGCTCTGAAATGTCACAATAACATGATATATCCTCATAAGAATGTACTTCAGCAATGTCTTCTCCTACTTTCAGGTTTTTATATGTATATTGAGACATCTAGACCCAGACTAGAAGGCGAAAAGGCTCGACTTCTCAGCCCTGTATTCAGCATAGCTCCCAAAAATCCCTATGGACCAACAAACACTGCATATTGTTTCAGTTTCTTCTACCATATGTATGGGCAACATATAGGTAAGATAACAAAATGTTCTACTTTCTGTTTACCAATCCTAATGAAGTTGAATAGAGTACATGAAGACAGCCTTAGTCAGAGAATACTGTAATTTTTAATATGACTTGCCTATAGATGTCCTCCTATCCTACAATTACAACACTCAGACAAGAATTTTCAGACTGAGCATCACTGCTCCTTTGAGTCCTGAGTAAGGCAGCCCATCAATAGAGTTCACTGTCTTTGCACTCTTGTGTGAAAACTGGCATGGCAGAATTTAGGCTTTGTTTCCCAAGACTGATGCAGATTAATGATGGTGAAAAAGAATATCATTATACAAACAAGTACTTTTGGCACCATCCACATATTAATGATAGTCTTATGATTGTTTTAGTGTATATAACATACTAACTAGAATTTTAAAAACTTCAGGGCTGAAGGGAATACAAAACTGAAGGCATCTACTTCTGGATACTTCCCAAAGTAGTAATGAAAGTTATCATGAGTCATGACGTAACTGCTAACAAGATTACCATGCAGCCAGCCACAAGTGAACTTCACACACCTCAATGGGAGCAAAGATTGTCCAAGTTTCCAGGGATTGTGTGTGTGTGTGTGTGTGTGTGTATAGTGCTGAAGTCCAGAGAAATGAACACCAAATTTATATTTTAAAAGTAACCATTTGACAGTAGAGTCACTACAAAAGACTGATCTACTGATCTGCATATTTGGAAGTATATGACTTGAAATTATATGAACCTGTAGTTTTATGTGAAAACCAGAAAACAATTTTATTTGCAGCCTATTGTTATATTAAATTGTGACCCTATGTTTAAGACCACTGTTTTGGGTATCATATACTATACTAGAGATACACGTTTACCTTCTCCCTAAACTAAGACACAGTCCTGAGGAGTGCATCTTGTCTAGCCCCACAGAGCTTGGACAAGGGATTATACATCGGTGTCCAGGTGAGAAAGGAAGTAGTACTTCTAAGCAAGGGAGGTCAGTCCCCTTGTGAGTACATAGGTAGAATTAACACACTGGTCCATTGTGAAAACTGGGGTGATCCTGCTGTCTTCATACGTACTAACAAAAACAATGTAAATATGCATTGGCATAAACTACTAAAATATGGTACACACACCAGCTACCATATTGTTTAAGCTGCTATCCTTACTGTAAAAGTGAGCATCATGGTCCATTGTTTTCAGTGAGGAAAACTGAACCTCACAAGGTCAGTGTGGGTGAATCTGCCATGCTGTTCACTCACTCTCGTGGATGAACTACACCAGTGTTCCTCGCCATAAGGATAGATAGCAAGTAAAGTAAAAAACACCCACAACCTGAGACACAACAGACACAAGGGGAACTGTGGTAGAAGCACATAGTCATCTTTAGATTTGGCAGAAATCCCTCCTTTGTACAATGAGAACAATAATCCCTGTTGTAGAAAGCTCTGGTTTGAATTTGTAACACCATAATCATGACCTTCTCTGAGGGAACAGACTGTAGTCTTTTGATAGTTTGATACTCAAATAGTCCTGATGAAGGAAACTTTGTGGTTATTTCTTTCAATTTTCACAATAAACACTTGAGCTTGTTAAGATAATTATCCTCTTTCTCAAATAAAGACACTGAAATACAGGGTTTTGACTACCATGTCCAACACACAGCTAATAGTGAAGACATAATTCAACGTAGGAAGCTGGACCCAGCCACTGCTCTGCAGGAAGATTTACTGGAGGTTCATGAAAGCCAGGTTAAGCTTGTGACAGTGAGTTGGTCTATCAATTAGAGCAGGACTATGGAAATGAATACTACACAGATGACTAATACCATTGAGGCATAGAACAGAGACAGAAAAAGTGCTAAAAGAGCTTTGGCAAAAGTGGCAACGGTATTACTCTGTATTAACTATGAAAGGAATTGTTCATCTCAAAGTTCTTACACTCCTCATTTATTGTAAGAGTAAAAATTTAAAAGTAGAATTAGTGTCCACCAATGGGACCAGGTAAACCAGGCCCTATATCTGGGCCTGGCTTCCAGTGCCTGGGGAATGCCTGGAGACTGCCAGAGAGCCTCCCCTCTTGTCGGGAGCCATGCACTCCAGATTCCTGGTCTTCTCTTCCACCAATGGGACCAGGGGACCAGGACCAGTGCCTGCAGGCCGCCAGTGGGAGCCTATGCACCTGCACCCCAGAATCCTGGTCATTTTCTCCACCCACAAGACCAGGACGAGGACCAGGAAGAGGAGAACTACCAGAGTATTAGACTTGCTTGTAACCACCAAAAGGGAACTCTGGTCCCCTAACCACCAGACCAGGAAGAGGCTCTTTCTGCACCCACTAGAGAAGGGTTGGGAAAGAGACAATACAAAAACACAATCAGCAACAGAAAAACAAATATGACACCACCAGATTCTAGAGACTCCACACCAACAAGACTCCACCATTCCAATGAAAATGAAGCAGAAGAGAATGACCTTAAAAACAAATTCATGAAAGAGGATATAGGAAAATTACTCAAAGAAATGGAAGAAAAAACAAACCAAAAAATTCAAGAAATGGAAGAAAAAACAAAGCAAAAACTGTAAGAAATGAACGAAAAAACAAAACAAAAAAATTGCAAGAAACAATTCAAACATTGTAAGGGTTGAAACCTCAAGTAGAGACAATTAAAACAATACAAACTGAAGGACGGATGGAAATGGAAAAGCTGGGCAAATGGTCAGGTACTACAGATACAGGCATAACCAACAGAATACAAGAGATGGAAGAGAGAATCTCAGGTGTTGAAGATACACAAGGGGAAATTGATTCATCGACCAAATAAAATCTTAAGTACAACAAATCCCTAACAAAACCCATCCTGGAAATATGGGACACCATGAAAAGACCAAACCTAACAATAACAGGTAAAGAAGGTGAAGAAAAATACCTCAAAGGGGCAGACAATATATTCAGCAAAATCATAGAAGAAAACTTCCCCAACTTAAAGAAAGACATGCCAATGAAGGTACAAGAAGCTTACAGAACACCAAATAGAGTGGACCACAAAAGAAAAGTACCTCACCACATAATAATCAAGACCCCAAATATACAGAATAAAGAAAGAATATTAAGAGCAGCTAAGGAAAAAGGCCAAGTAACATATAAAGGCAAACCTATCAGATTACACCTGACTTCTCCATGGAAACTCTGAAAGCCAGAAGGTCCTGGATAGATATTCTACCAACACTAAGAGAACATGAATGCCAGCCCAGACTACTATACCCAGAAAAGCTTTCAATCACTCTATAGATGAAGAAAACAAGATATTCTGTGACAAAACTATATTCAAGCAATACATATCCACTAACCCAGCTCTACAAAAAGTTCTGGAAGGAAAACTGCAATGAAGGAAGTTAACTACAACCAGAAAAACATAGGCAATAGGTAATTCCACCTTACCAATAGCCAAAAGAAAAAAGGGGTGGAATTCCACATATAATTCCACCACCACCAACCATTCCAAATCAAAGAAGAATGAGCAATCAATGGTCATTAATATCCCTCAATATTAATGGTATTAACTCACCCATAAAAAGACACAGGCTAACAGAATGGATTCTAAGACAGAATCCATCCTTCTGCTGCATACAAGAAACACACCTCAGCCTCAAACACAGGCATTACCTCAGAGTTAAAGTTTGGGAAAATATTTTCCAATCAAACAGACCCAAGAAACAAGTGTGGTAGCAATCCTAATACCTAACAAATTAGACTTTAAAATAAAATCAATCAAAAGAGATGAAGGATGTCATTACATACACATCACATTAGAAATCAACCAAGGTGAAATTTCAATTCTGAATATCTATGCCCCAAATACAAAGGCATCCAAGTTCGTAAAAGAAACTTTACTAAAACTCAAATAACATATAAAACTCCACACAGTATACTTGGAGACTTCAACACCCCACTCTCACCACTGGACAGGAATACCAGACAGAAACTTAACAAAGAAGCAAAGGGGCCATTAGAAGTTATGACCCAATTGGGATTAACAGACATCTATAGAACATTTCACTCAAATAAAAAAGAATATACCTTCTTCTCAGCACCACATGGAACATTCACAAAAATCAACCAAATACTTGACAATAAAACAAACCTCAACTGGTACAAAAAATTGGAATAACTCCATGCATCTTATCAGAACACGATGCTTTAAAAGTAGAATTCAACAACAACAACACAAATTGCAGAAACCCTACAAACTCATGGAAATTGAATAATGGACAATTGCAACATTCCTGGGTCAAAGATGAAATAAAAAAGGAACTAAAGACTTCCTAGAATTCAATGAGAATGAAGACACAACATTCCCAAACCTATGGGAAACTTTGGAAGCAGTGCTACAAGGGAAGTTCATAGCACTAAGTACCCACATGAAGAAACTAGAGAATAGTTATACTAGAGAATTACCAGCACAGCTGAAAGCTTTAGAACACAAAGAAGCAAACTCCCTCAGGAGGAGTAGATGCCAGGAAATAATCAAACTGAGGGCTGAAATCAATAAAGTAGAAACTAAGAAAACAATACAAAGAATCAATGCAACAAAGAGTTGGTTCTTTGAGAAAATCAACAAGATAGACAAACCTTTGTCCAAACTTACCAAACAGCAGAGAGTGAATATGCAAATTAACAAAATCAGAAATGAAAAGGGTGACATAACAACAGACTCTGAGGAAATCCAGAGAATCATCAGGTCATACTTTGAAAACATGTACTCCACAAAATTTGAAAATTTAAAGGAAATGGACAATTTTCTGCATAGCTATCACTTGCCAAAATTAAATCAACAACAGATAAGCAATTTAAATAGACCTATAACCCTTATGGAAATAGAACAGTCATAAAAAGTCTGCCAACCAAAAAAAGTCCAGGTCCAGATGACAGAATTCTACCAGAAATTCAAAGAACAGCTTATACCAATACTTCTCAAAGTATTCCACACAATAGAAGCAGAAGGGTCTTTGCCAAACTCTTTTTACCTGGCTTCAATAACCTTGATCCCCAAGCCACACAAAGATACAACTAAGAAAGAGAACTTCAGACCAATATCCCTCATGAACATTGATGCAAAAATATTCAATAAAATACTGGCAAATCAGATCAAAGAACACATCAAATCAATCATTCACCACGATCAAGTAGGTTTCATCCAAGGGATGCAAGGATGGTTCAACATGAGAAAATCCATCAATGTAATCACCATATAAACAACCTGAGAAACAAAAAAAAATTACACGATAATCTCAATAGATGCAGAAAAAGCCTTTGACAAAATCCAACACCCCTATATGATGAAGGTCTTGGAGAGATCTGGGATAATAAGAACATACCTAAACATAATAAAAGCTATATACAGCAAACCAACAGCCAACATCAATCTAAATGGACAGAAACTCAATGTAATTCCACTAAAATCAGGAACAAGACAAGGCTGTCCACTCTCTCCATACATTTTCAACATTGTACTTGAAGTTCTAGTTAGAGCAATACCACAACAAAAGGAGGTAAGGGGATAAAAATTGGAAAGGAAGAGATCAAACTTTCACTAGTTGCAGATGATATGATAGTTTACATAAGTTATCCAAAAAGCTCTACCAGGGAATCCTATAGCTGATAAACACTTTCAGCAAAGTGGCAGGATACAAGATCAGCTCAAGAAAATCAGTAGCCCTGCTATATACAGATGATAAAAGGGCTGAGAAATAAATCAGAAACATCACCCTTTACAATTGTCACAAACAACATGAAATACCTGGGGGTAACGCTAACCATACAAGTGAAAGACCTCTATCACAAGAACTTTGAGTCTTTAAAGAAAGAAATTAAAAGAAGCCCTCAGAAAATGAAAAAATCTCCCATGCACTTGGATAGGTAGGATCAATGTAGTAAAAATGGCAATCCTGCCAAAAGCAATATACAGATTCAATGCAATCCCCATTTAGATACCAGGGCAATTCTTCACAGACGTTGAAAGAACAATAATCAATTTTGTATGGAAAAACAAAAAACTCAAGATAGCCAAAACAACCTTATTAAACAGAGCAACATCTGGAGGCATCACCATCCCTGACTTCATTCTCTATTATAGAGCTGTTGTCCTGAAAACATCTTGGTATTGGCACAAAAATAGACAGGTAGACCAATGGAATCGAATTAAACACACTGATATTAACCCATACATGTATGAACATCTGATCTTCGACAAAGAAGCTAAAAATATACAATGGAATAAAGAAAGCATCTTCAACAAATGGTGCTGGCGTAACTGGAAGCTGGCAGGTAGAAGAATGCGGATAGATCCATGTCTACCATCATGCACAAAACTTAAGTCCAAATGGATCAAAGACCTCAACATAAATCTAGCCATGGGACCTCATGAAACTGAGAAGCTTATGTAAGGCAAAGGACACAGTCAACAAGGCAAAAAGACAGCCCACAGAATGGGAAAAGATATTCACTAATCCCACATCTCACAGAGGGCTGATCTCCAAAATTTACAAAGAACTCAAGAAGCAAGTCTCCAAAACACAAAAGGATCCAATTTAAAAAAATGGACTACAGTACTAAGTAGAGAAGTCTCAATAGAGGAGTCTAAAATGGCTGAGAGGCACTTGAGAAAGTGCTCAACACCCCTAGCAATCAGGGAAATGCAAATCAAAACAACTCTGAGATACCATCTTACTCCTGTCAGAATGGCTAAAATCAAAAACACCAATGACAGTTTATGCTAGAGCAGTTGTGGAGATAGGGGAACACTCCTCCACTGCTGGTGGGAGTGCCAACTCATACAACTACTTTGGAATTCAGTATGTAGATTCCTTAGAAAAATGGGAGTAAACCTACCACAAGACCCAGCAGTTCCACTCTTAGGCATATATCCAAAAGATGCATATTCATACAACAAGGACATCTTCCACTATGTTCATAGCAGCATTATTTATAATAGCCAGAACTTGGAAGCAACCTAGATGCCCCTCAACAGAAGAGTGTATAGAGAAAATGTGGTACATTTACACAATGGGGTACTATTCAGCAGAAAAAAAAACAATGGAATCCTGAATTTGCAGGCAAATGGATAGTACTAGAAGAAACCATCCTGAGTGAGGTAACCCAGTCACAAAAAGACAAACATGGTATTTACTCTCTCATATATGGATTTTTAGACATATATCTGGGGAGTTCCAGCCCCCTATCCTGTGACCAGAGAGTCTAGGGAATAGAACCTTCAGCCAGTGGCTAATGGAAGCAGAAGCAGACTCCTACAGCTAAACAGTGAGCTGAACTCAAGGAACCCAGTGACAGAGAGGGAGGACTTATGAACAAAGGGGTTAAGACTGGGCTGGTTTAACACCCAGAAACATTTGACCTGACAAGGGGTTAGCTCTTGAATCCCAGACTGATGGCTGGGAATCCAGCATGGAACTGATTAAGAGCCCCTGAATGTGGGTGTCAGTGAGGAGACCTAGGCAATCTATTGGGCCTTGGGTAGTAGATCAGTATTTATCCCTGTCAGACAAATGGACTTTGGGTGCCCATCCAACAATGAGAAATGCACTTTCTGCCTGGACTCTTGGGGGAGGGTCTAGGTCCTCCCCTGGATGAAATAACAGATTATGAACACCCCCATGGAGGGCCTCACCCTCCATGGGGAAATGAGGAGGTATTGGGGGAGTTGATGAGAGGGTGTCGGAGGAGAGGAGGGAAAGGGAGAGGGTCCTATGATTGACATGTGAAGCAACCTTGTTTCTAATTTAAATTTAAGAATAAAACTTTCAAAAAATCAACAATAAAAAATAGTAGAATTATCTCAGGTATATCTTCTTTTTGTTTATCATATATTTTACTTATTATCATTTTAAAATATATTTTTATAATTTTCTCTACCCTTTCAATAACTTATCTAGAAACAATTAAAAAATCAAGTATGTAATCCTAAAACCAAGATTATATACATCAAAGTATATATGCACTTGATACATGAGTTTAGACCTTTTTGTGATTCCTTTAAAACTGTCCAGATATTCATGAGATTCAAATTACTTCTGACAACTATATACCTTCCTCTCCTTCCATTCACTCTTAGCAAATATCCATCACTGTCTCCAGTGCTGCTATTCAGACTATTTGTGGCAATGAATTTTCTTCCTGAGTAAATTTTTGTTATTTTGAACCTGTTGATGTCATTTCTTCGTTATTTCTCAGATGCCCAAGAGTAGCATGTTAGGTTCCAGGTCTATAACTGGCATCCTTTAAATAGAGAATAGACACAAAAATTGCTAAAAATCTAAGTAAATGTCCTTGTCCCCGGCTTTGTATTCAACTAGAGCCAGAAAGAATATAGGCATGACTTGTTTTTTTATACTTTATTTTAATGCATCTACAGATACTCCATTATTTAGCAATGGAAAGTTGGGCAACTGTGAATCAAGTTTATGTTGATGTAAAAATGATGTAGTTCTCACCTCAAAGAGGAGAGGTGGTTTATCCTGGACCCAGTATGAGCGGCCATGGTCCAGGAACACAGATTTAGATTTTTCCGTATTCAGTGTCCCAAAGCAGTAACAGTTTGATGATGCCTTTATAGTAACAGAACATTTGTAGCAATATTAGCTGTGGCCTGTAGCAAGGCAATGAAATATCCGCTGTGGGCTTCAGATGCCATCTGACAGCACTCTTGGCCCTTCAGTTGGTTATAAACTATGTTTCTATTCATACATACCAAGGGACTTATCTGATGGCTGTAAAAGTATTGGATCGGGTACAGAGGAAGGAAATAAATGACTATTGAGAGTAGTGATAAAGATGCCCCTAGATAATTTACCTGTGGGCTTGCAGCATCCCAAATTCCCCACATCTTTAAATTCCGATCTGTTAATTAGCCTTGCAAAACGTTTAGTGGAAAGTGTTGTTTCTTTTCAGGAATCTTGTTCATCTTTGTTTGTGCCATTGTCCTACAACAGGGATTCCCTCAGCTCTCTTGTTTGTGTTGTGTTTGGATAATTGTCAAAATACTTGAAATTTCCTTAGTCTTATTGTATCTGCTTTAATGATCTATGATCCACCATCTTTGATGAAACTACTCTACTTGGAGTCATCAGAAAATATGCCCCAATATGCCCCAAATGATGGTGTCCTGCCTGCTACTTGCTCAGGTTGTTCCTCTGTTATGCCCCTCTTCTTCAGCTTCCTTAGGTCGTGACTCCTAGCTCACTGAATTTAGGTCAATCTATATCCCTAAAGCAGCCTGTAAATGTTCAAGTGAAAAAGAGGAAGGCATGAGAAGAGCTCAGCTAAGTTGGTTGAAGCAAACCACTACCAAATTGTCAGTGCAGAGAAACAAAAAAGCACCTGGAGATATCAAAAGTGCTGCTTCATGAGCTCACAAATGCCAAGTAAACAAGCCAGGCTTGGTGCTGATGCAAAGAAACATTTAATGGTCTGTTAGATCAAACCGGGTACAGCATTCTGTTATGTCAAAGACTAGCAAAATAAGACTTTAACTCTTTACTAGAAACATGTCTTGAAGTAGTTGATTCATGAGGTTTGATGTAGGAAATTTTCCCCATAGCACAATGACAAAATCATAGTTCAGTTTGAAACAAGTGCTGGTGTAAAAACTATAGCATGTTTTCCAGAGGATTCTTTTTAATGAATGAGGAATGTGAGTGCATTAAACAGCAGACGTTCAATCTAGAGCAAGAAGGGTTACACAGAGTAAAACTGCAGGAAGGAATTTCATAGCTACAAAGGTTTCATAAAGAAGTTAATCCAAGCGCTGGATTCCAAGGTCAGACTAACACCCACATTAGGACTAAAGGATTAATACAGCTGGTGACTTCTCACTGAAGCTAAAGTTCATATACCATGCTCAGATTCCCAGGGACACTATGCATTTTAAATTTACTGTCCCTGTGTTTTGTAAATGAACTAAGAAATAGTAGCCGCATATTTGTTTGGAAAATAGCTTATTTAGAGGATTTTAACTTACAGTAGGGGTCAACTATGAAGAAAAATGATAGTCCTTTGAAAATATTATGGCTAGTGACAATGCCCCTGACCACCAAAGATCTGACAGTGAAAGGTAATTTCTGGTCATTGTATACTTGTTTATACATGAAAAAGTTGCAAACTTGGCATCCACTTATTTATAATTGTTTTCTGAGTCTTCGGCAACTGGACTATAGTTTACCTGGTGTGCAAATTCAATAGAAATTCTAGAAATGATTCCCAGTGCAGATGTTTGTGGCTTCTTCCACAGAAGGAGCTGCTTCACATAGATTAGTTTATTAGGCAGACTCTACTGCTAAAGATGCTCCAAAGACCATTGAAATGACAACAAAAGATGTAAGCAACTGGCGTCTTAAACTTAGTCAATAAAAGGGTGAGAAGACTTACTTGGATTGATGTTAATTTTGAGAAAATTCTGCTGTGACTCAAGTGCTGTCAAACAGTGTCACATGCAACCCAGAAATCTTTTGTAAAAGAAAACATCAATCAATGTGGCAAACATGGCTGCTGTGTATTTTAAGACACCAACTTAGCCAGCCAATCTTCTGAAACTCCCATAGTGGTCAGTTAGCAACTGTCCACATCAAGATAAGGCCTTGTACCACTGAAAGTTTCTATGAAGGCTGGTGACTGTTAGTGCACATTAGCAATAAACCATTTTAATTAAGATATAGATATTATTCACAAGCAAAATGTATTACATACTTAGTAACTGCAAAATCATATGAATATAAACTTCATGTACACTAGGAAAGCAAGAAAACAGGCCTACACTGTATGTGTTGACATTAGCTTTATTGAAATAATCTAGAATTGAGCCTGCATCATCTTTGAGGTATGCTTACTATCTTGGTACATTAACTCAGACCCTCATTTATCTGTAAACCTAATACATCTACAGTCACTCATTTTGCAAATAGTATTTTTGGTTGTATGGATTTCTTAATAAAAAACAGACTCCAAAATGACTTTTTCTGGATGTATGACATCCTAATTTCATTTATTACCCCTCGGTTAATTGTAATTAAGTCTTGCAATCTTACTAACAGGTGACATATTGATAATCAGCATCATCTAACAATACAAAAATTAAGTAATTCCACTAAAATAAAATCTGATGTCTCATATTATTTAGCTGTTGCTGTATAACTAATTTACACTCCCCCCCCCAAAAACCTGTGATTTAAACTGAACTTTTCTCTCACCGTGTCTGTGGGTCACTAGAATGCATATTATTTGCCTGGGTGCTTATGACTCAATATCATTTAAGAAGTTGTTATTAATATAACAAGAAAGGACTCCAGTCTGATTTCAAGAGTTGATTTGGGAAGGATCTTCATTAAAGGCCACTTAAATGTTGCCCTTATCCCTTAGGATACTAATGTTTCCTGGCTCTTGTCCAGAGGTTTCCCTTGGCTTTTGGAGTGTGAATAACTATCTCTACTAAGCTGTCCTGTATCGTGGAGCAGCCTTCCTTCAAAGCAAGTAACATGGAATAGAGAAAGCAAATAAATGCTGAAAATATTTATGAATTCATCACCAAATTGACTTCACATTGTCTTGATTGGTTTTAATTATCATAGCTAAGCCCCTTTCCAAGGAGAGAGAATTATACAAGAATATTCATGCTAGACAGTTTAGCTGATAGGCAAAATTTCAAGGCTGTCTGCTACACTGGTATAATTGTGCTTCTGTTAGATGCTTTATCAAGACTGACTGAGAAAAGTGTTTCCAATCAAAGACACGATCTGCTGATGGTTAAAGGTTAACTTATTTATAGATGATATATGTGCATAGCTTGATATCTATTGCTGGCATAAAACACCCTGGCAAAAATCACTGCATGAAGAAAGGACTTAATTTAGTTCACAATTTCAGATTATTGTCCAGTCCTGTGAGGAAGTTACAACAGCAGGCTCTCAAGATATGGCATCTACAGCAGCAACAGAGAGAAAAAATGCATAGATGCTTATTTTCTTTTTGCTTATGAACAACTCAATTTCTTTATAGAATTTAGGATCTCTGGCTTAGCAAGTATCCTCTCACAACAGGCTGTGTCATCCCACATCAATTATCTAAGTTAAGATAACTGCCTAATAGTGCCCACTGATCAAGACAGTCCCTCACTGAGGTTTTTATCCCAGGTGATTCTAAGATATGTTAAGTTGACAACTAAAACTGGTTATCACAATGAGATGTTTAGTTATTTTATATATATATATATATATAGTTTTTTCTGTGTCTCCCAGTGAACTACTTAATCCTTAATGAATTGAGGAACCTCTAAAGTGCTAAAGAAACTGAGTCTCATTGAAGTCACTAAATATGACAAAAGATTGCTAAATAAAAAATTATGTGAGCTAGAAGCATCACACAGTCACATAAAACTAGCTGTAAAATACAGAATACATTATGAATAAATGAGAGTCAGACATTGTACTGTGAAGACACAGAGAAGAAAGGAAAAGGAATTAATGAATGAGTTATTATTTTCCGATTCTAACACTACAATGTTGAAGAAGAAATGACAGAACAAAGAGATGTGAGCACACTGAGGGCCTGACTTAAGAAGGAAAGTTGAGAGATGCTGTAAGTCCACAGGGAAGAAATTTTTATGAAAAGGTAGGAATGTAATGCCTAGATAATGGAATTAATCCCAAAGAAAGGAGTTAATGTCACTTCTAGTGAAGTGAGAAAAAAATAATTATGTAAGAACATGATTTCTAGTGCATTTCTGAAAGCAAGAACAGCAGGTAACATGAATAACACTTGGTAGGTGGAAAGGTTGGCGTGAGAACCAAAGTCCTTGGGACTCTGTACTGTGTCTCAAGCTAGGAAAGAGAAATTCAGTTCAAATCTTACTACTTAAAGCAATCAGGGCAGAATCAGACTCCCTGGCCCACAATGAAATTCATCCTTTGAAACCTGAAACACAAAAGCCCCGAGGACATATTCTCACCCCCAGCTTCTCCCACATCTTGCCAACCTGTAGCTGTGGTGGGCAACTTGTACCCACTTACAGCGATGAGTGCAGCACAACACGAAAGTATACTTAACACAGTATTAGGCATATTTTAAAAACTTTATTTTGTAGCTCAACTATTAAGTTCTTGAATGGGAACTTTATAGATGACACTTTTGTGTCACAGCGTCAAAAAAGTTGGTTGTGCAAGCAAGGACAGTCTGTTCTAATTGCATTTGGCACTCTTCAAGTTCTGTGGGGCTTCCAGTATCTGACACTCTTCCTGATGAACTCTGATTCATGAGGGTAGAAGCTATGACTCTTTGCATGGCGTGGGATGAGTATAAATATTAACTTAAACACTCAATAAATATTCGTTTATGAATACATACATTTTTTAAATTACGTAATAGAATTAACACCTTTTCTCTCTCTGGGCAATCAGTATTTTCCTTCAAAATCCAGCTGAAGGGCGTCTTCAGAGTTTGTTGTCAGCTCTCTCTGGCCCCTTTGTTTTCGTAATCCCTGGTACAAATGTCTGCATAGGACATTCATGTCACACTGAAGATGTTCCACTGCAGTCTCCCTGAGAACAATAACCAAAATGGATTTCTACATGATTCTTCAGAAGAACAAGGGCTTAATAGGTTTAAAAGATGACTTGAAGTAGTTACATGACTTTTTGTTTGTATTAAAAGAATAACATGAGAAAGCATACAGAGTACAGACAGGAAATGAAAGACAATTCAAGAAAACTTCTTCCACTGTGCAAATGAGAAAATACTAACTCAGTTATTGTCCCCCAGTGGATTTGCATCTAGGGCTCTGGTTAATGACACAAAATATGGGGGAAACTGTCACATATGTCTTAATAATTAATTCAAGAATAATGACTTAATATGAGTAACCCCCCAATAGTGTCACAGGCAATTCACATAAGAAAGCCTCAAATAAAAGCACAGACGTTGATAATACATATGCCTAAGAAAGTGAAATTGTGTCTGAAATGCTGTGGCATGTGATGATTTAACTTAATATAGAAATGATACTTAAAGATCTGGAGTTAATGTCTCATTAACCCTCTCTTTATAAAAATATCGTTGGTTATTTTTCTCACAAGAAGTGGATTAATGTTTCTGGACTGTGTGATATGATGCAATTCAAATATATTTAAATAGTGATAGAAATGACTTTGTATAGACAACAGTGAAAAGTGACTATTTTGAGTGGTTTTAGGAGACTGACTTTTGTTTCTAGTTTTGATCAGAGACTGTATTCCTCTTAATTGTGTGGGGAATGGGCATATGATCACAAGTATAATGAATGCATGTAAGAAAATATTATTTTTAAGATTTTTCTTTGACTGTAGAGACAGCTCACAGGTTAAGAGGACTGGTGTTCCTAGCATCCCCATCAGGTCATGGAGAATTGCCTCTCATCCACGGACAGCTTCATGATCAGGGTGCATATGTAAACAACCAATAAGACACACACACAATTTTTGAAAATACAAATAAAAAGCAAAAAAATATTTCACTGGTAAATTCTTAAAATTAAGTTCCCTGAGAATTGCAGTTTCTAGATTGTTTGGGAACTACAACAGGAATATCCTTAGTAGTCTTCATTTGAATATTAGTTATTAGCGACTACACTGTGATGACTTGATAATAGCTGGTTTCTGCTAAGAATAAGTCAATGACTTCAATGAATACTTTATTATATTTAACAACTGACAATATCATAGGACGTTCTTTCTGTAAACTGCCTTCTTTAATAAGTGATTAGAGTAGGAGATGTGAGTAGAATCTAACTTTTTTGCTTCTTATGAACAAATGTTATTAGAAACAATTATTACAAACACCCTAATGAAAGCTATAATTAACCTATAATGCATTTACCTCTTAATACTTGTTTCACAAGCACAAACAACCTCTGCATTTCCTCCTCTACATTACTCTTAAAAATGTAGCTACTATATATTAATTATAAGTGAAGAGTTTTATTATGATATTTACATACATATAGTGTGCATTGTTCAAAGTCATATCTTTCATATGCACTGAAGATTATTCCTTAGAATCTGCTTAGTAGAGGCCAGAATATTTAAAACAATTGTCTGAGCTATAGTTCTTAGATAATATCATTTCATCAACTGAATTAATGGTTAAAAAATCTAACTGGTTTTTCTTCTCACCCAATGTAATAGACATTTAAATTCCCTTTATTGAAAGCAAAGATTTAACATTAATTTTTTAACTGGTGAATCTTTCATTCACTATCCAGTTTATCAGGAACAATTGCATGAGGTGAGTGCTTAGCCCTCTTTAAAGTTTTATAGAAAATAATTGAGAATTATGGTAAATTTTTACCATTAATCAAATTGTTTTTCAGGGAGTTGACTTAATAAACTACTGAATAAGGGAAAGTATATTCTCTCAAATGTATTAACAGGCCTATACTCTGGGTGAACAAGAAGAAATACCAGGATAACAACATTATCATAAAACTTTCTTTGTAGAGTTAGAAAGAACAGCACCCTCCAGTAGAAGTAGGAAAAAGTAGAAAACAAAAGTTGCAGATTTGAAAATCAGTAGATACTAAGGTGTGACAATGGAAAACACTGTTCCAGGTGAGGGTTAGAGCTGAAGAACCAAAAGATGCAATTAAGGGATCTAAATTAGCATGGTAGAGGCCTAAATAGAGTGCCACCATAGAAAAATGTATGGCATAAGTTCAGCTAGGTGCCAGAAGCATGGTAATGATGGAAGAAATTGACCTGATTCTTTGGTTTAAGATATTGTTGCAATTACATGTTGAAAAGCATTTCAATGCAGCTATCTCAATTCAAGCAGGAAATAATGACTTTATAATTTCTCACTTTGTATGTGTGCATAAAACAAATGATGTTAACAATTACCTGTCAATACACACTGATCTTGCCTGGAGTCAGATAATTTTGCCCCATTCTCATCTTTTCATAGGATGTGAAACTTCAATTAATGAGTCTATGTTTCTGATTATAATAAAAATGCTATTTATATGCAAGTGATATCCAGACCTTAGAATAAACCAAATTACAAATTAATTCTTACAAACTTCTCAGTTTCAAGTATCTATGGTAAAGATGAATGTACATTTTAGGATGTATCATTAAATTGCTTTCTAAAACATCTAATATATTTTATAGTTAAATAATCAAGAGACAATTATGTGAATACTTAAAGAAAGATGATAACTAGGTAATCGTGATGGTAAATAATGTTGATGAAAATTACATTTTATATGATAATTTAAATGAAATAATATTAAATATGAATGGTGACTACTACAAAAAAGAAGCCCTAATTTTGGTCATTATCTATTATATAAAACAACCTAGGTCATTTAGCCTTTGACTACTGGGAGCCAAGGAAGAGAAATATGGTTCACTTAGCTACTTCCAGCTTTTATCATAGAACTACGTAATATTAGAAGATCCTTGGGGATGGCTAAGCTCATACATTCTGGCATCTGGTGCCTACTCAAGCATAAACCATCTCTCTGAAGATTTAAAATTACTTTTAAAGGGTATTAACACAATCCATCATGTGCATGTTGGAATTTTTACTGTAATAATGTAATAATGTGCTGAATCAGCTCTGCTGACTCTAAGTTCTCTCAAGGAGCTTTATTCTGTTGCACAAGTTATACTTTGTTGACCAAAATGACCTGGAATAGGGTTAAATGTCTTTTGATAGCAGATTCTGGTTTATGAACTACAATAGGAAATGCTAGGGGGCAAGTCATTTGTTTATTTATGAGCTTTTGCCATTATCTTAGAAATATACCAGCTAAGAAACACGTTGTATTATTCTGACACAATAAAATGATTGTTAGCACTTACATGAGAAGATGTTTAAATTTTAACATGAGTGGAAACCTCATTTCAATATTTTAAAGTATCTTTTTTTCTTTTTCTTTTTTATTTTATTATTATTATTATTATTATTATTATTATTTTGGTTTTTCAAGACAGAGTTTCTCTGTGGCTTTCGAGGCTGTCCTGGAGCTAGCTCTTGTATACCAGGCTGGTCTTGAACTCACAGAGATCCACCTGTCTTTGCCTCCTGAGTGCCCGGCATCTTTTTTTCTTATAAAACAATTTTCCTTCTAAAATATAAGCTAGTCACAATTAATTATGACTCATCTTGTTTAATCTAAATCTAATTTTAACTTTAAGATTATTTAGAACTGCATTGTTTAGATACAGAGAAAAAGGTTTTCGTATAAAATGTATAAGCAAAATAACTAAAGTGTGAATTAATATACACATTAAAAAAGTAGTTAATAAAGAAATTATAAATACGGTTACAGCAAGGCATATCCCCTAACAAGAAACGCTCCTTTAAATTCTGAGATAATGGATGTAACTACTCATAAGATAATGTCACTGATAGTCAGATTTTTCTTCCTGTCACAAGACACCTAGAATAAATAACTCAATAAAGGAAAGATTTATTTTGGCTCCTGGTTTGACATTTTCTCACTCTCGCATAACTTGATTTCATGTTTGAAATCCTATGGTACAGCAGTAACATGACAGACCAGCAACCTGGGGGAAAGCTGCTGACCTCACAATATCTGGGAATCACAGAGAGATGGGGATGAGGAAGGGACTTGTACATGATGCTTCTCTCTGGAGTAGCCCCCAGGGACCTCCCTTCTTCCATCCAGACTTTACCTCTTAGTCTCTCTTCTCAGCCTCCAATGATTTCATCAAACATAAGTCATTCATGCATTAGGTCAAAATTCTAATGATCAGTTCACTTCCCTAAATGTGTAACTCTCAACATTGCACTAGAAACTAAGTGTTTGGCACAGAAGTCATTGTGGGCCATTTCAGACTCAGTCTATAACATTTACTAGTATATATTGATATGTGTTTCACCAAAGTAAATTATAACCTCAAATAAATTCTCACAGATTGATAGCCTTCACAATTTGTTAATTATAATGATAATGATCTTATCTAAAAATTAGGATTATTCTTAACCTTTAACCAATCCATTTATCAATATGTGGAAGAGATCAATTTTCTTTTAGTTTAATCAATTTTTCCATATGAAATAAATGAAAGAGAAGTACTAACGTGCCCTTCTGGAGGAAAAAAAATCAATACAGGATTGATTTATATTGCCGAAGAGGAGTAAAGAATGTGGGAATGGAGAGAAAGAGAGATAAGAGACACAGAGGTGGAGAGTGGGAGAGAGGCAGGGGCAGAATGCAGAGAAGCATACATGTTGAAAAGGATTCACTAACTTTAACTCCATGTACAATTTTTATTAATATAATAAGAGAATTAAATTTAGGAAACAAAAAATGGTGAATGATGGAGTAGTGGGTGAAAAAAAGCAGAAGCTAGTTAAAAATGGGAAAGTTAGAGAAGTCACAAAAGAATATGTCATGTAGAATATAATAATTGGATAATGGGTGGTGTTATTAGAAGCAAAAGAAGAGAAACCACAGTGTAGAAATTAAAGTACTATGCTATAAAATGTGTGTAGAAATATGTAAGTAGCCAATACATTTAAACAGAAAAATATGAAAAATCTTGGAGTAGTATGTGAAAACAATAAGAAAGGTAGAACAATTAAAATACACATAATTTTGTGGATGTAAACATACATTATTTTCATCCATATACCTAGAGGAATAAACCCTAAAATAAAAAAGTTTCATCTATTAGCAATTAAAATGTATTCTTATAGCAAGTTCTTTGTTCAACATAATAATGTAATATATCGTTTCAATGCAGTTCGTTTTTTTAAAATATGGATAGCTTTATCAAATGATATAAAATTTACATTCTGAGTTTAAAGCTTGCCTCTGTATTTTCTTGTTACACTACATAGGGAAAATCGCTTAACTCCTGTAACTATTCTCATCTGCAGCATAGGATAACTGCAGTAAGCACCTTATAGGACCCTGAAAAGATTCATTTCTTGTATGCACAAGTCCTTAACATACATTATACTGTATCAATACTGTTATCATCATTACTTACATTTTTGTGTACAACACACAAAACTGAAAAGATGTGTTAAATGATGAAATAAAAAAGCTATCTATTTTATCTTCAATACTTCTTTCAAAAGGAAAATAAGACTTAGATGAATATATATGTGATTTCATTTTAAAGAAAAAAGATACTAAATGGTTATACAAGTCAAAATGAAGATCAAATTAGCGTGTGGGCCATTTATCACATGAGTCAATGCTGCTGACTCTCCACTGTTGTGATGAATAGCAAATGACAACAAGCTGAGCTTGAAACAGAATTGATGCATTACTGTACAGTTCTGGAAAATGAAACCAAAATAAATATTAAAAGATTGGGGTGCTGAAATCAAGAAAGCATCCTTCTGGGAATTCTGGGAAAAAATCTATCCTCTTGCCTCTTCTAGCTCTTATTCTTTGACTGGTAGATATATCTTCTCTCTTCAGTAGGAAATAACATCTTTTACAAGCCTGTCTTCTCTCCTGAATAAAATGCCTTTTGTTGTTGGTCCACATAAGTGTGACTCCACTTAGATCCCACTAAGACCATCTAGGACAGCCTGTCCACCTCAGAAACCTGAACCTTCACTGCAAAGTCATTTAGTAATATTTAGTTTCTAGGAAATAGAATGTTGTTATCTCTGGATCACACCATGACAACAAGATAAGAAAGAAAAGGAGAGAAGACGACTCTAGAATGCTCTGCAATACTTAATTTTAATGTTTATAAATGTTTGGTCAAGGATAAACAAACTTGAAGCAGACACAAATATACAACATACAATTCTATTGTTATTTTAGGTGTTTTAAATGTATATCTACGTTTGAAAGGGCAGACAACGATAGAGAATCCTCTATGGTCTTCAAGTGGGAATAAAGGACAACGATGGAATGAGGCTCATGTTAATATATATCCAATTACTTCATTTCAGGTAAGAAATAAATTTGTTCACATTTCTGTGTATGGAATGCAACACTAGATACATATCCTAAAGAAGCAGTAAGTAGGATGTTAATAATCAGAAATTCTGTATAAAGCAAATAAAAATCATGTATTTTAGTTTCTCTTCAGTTTGAAAAGCTATTTTATGAAGCCAAAATGTGTATTTATTAGCATCTATGAAATAGAATATAGAAAGTAACCTATAAAAACACTAGATATTGCATAGGGCAATTAGTAGTACATTACTTTAATCCCAGCACTTGAGAAGCAGAAGTAGGTAGATCTCTGAGTTGAGTCTAGCCTGGTCTGCAAAGCATGTTCTAAGACAACCAGGACTACAAAGAGAAATTCTGTCTCTGGAAATAACAAAACAAAACACCTCAAGGTATTTGCATAATCATCCATTTCCATAGAATCACTTGCATGTATTTTATTCTCTATAGAAAATAATAGAGATTTTCACACTAATAAAACTGGGTATCAGTACTCTATTAATTTGTGGAATAATTATTGATGGAATTTTAAAAACATTTTCCACCTCAGTCACTTATTACTTCAATCAAAATCAGAATTTTTAAACAAATTATTTTTCTTTCTGTTTGAAGTAAGACTTCAGTTAAATACCAAAAAGTCACCTATAAATATATCAAGAAAATAATGACTTAATGTTTGTAATTTAAATAAGAAACGTTAGCCAGGCAGTGGTGACACATGCCTTTAATCCCAGCACTCAGGAGACAGAAGCAGGAGGATCTCTGTGAGTTCGAAGCCAACCTGGTCTACAAAGTTACATAGACAAACTCCATCTTGAAAAATCAAAAAAAAGGAAGAAAGGAAGGAAGGGAAGAAAGAAAAGAAGGAAGGGAGGAAGAAAGAAGCTTTAAGAATCATTGTAAAAGATGGTATTTCTACAAGCTGCTTTGATAAAGTTGGCAGCATAGCTTTTGTGATTTAAGTAACTATACCAACATATGTATATAAATGCATACGTGTACCTACCTATATTTTCATACATTTCTAGCCAACATATACCAGAGTATTTTATTTCTTTAAATTAACAACACATCTTTAACATCTAATCGCACTTAAACCAGTTTTATTCTTATTTTGAAAAGACTCAAATCCACTCAATGATATAATGCATGAAAGTCATGGCACACATATAAAAATACAGAGAATCAGATTGATCCAATTATGCAATCTTTTCATTGACAGAACCTCTTTTGTCATAATTTGGACAATTATGACTGAGAGGTCTAACAAGTTGATAAAATGAAAAAATTTCTTCACAAGAGTAGAGCGTAAGGAATTAATTAAAACTACTTGGAGTCATATATCTATGAATGCACAGAAACATTTTGCATCTGTGAAGGATAATAAAATTGTAAAAACTGAAACAACTTAACCTGGGAAGATGGGATTTGAAGCACAACTAAGATTAAAGTGTGTGTGTGTGTGTGTGTGTGTGTGTGTGTGTACACTGAAGATTATTTTTATAAAGTATTGATGCTCCTCTCTACATGTTTTGCTTCCTACATGGACCTCTTCATCTAAATTGATTAAATGAAACACATACACAAGAAGGATTTAAATTATGGTAATGTTACAGTCAAGACAATCCTTTATTGACATTATGTCAGCTTAATAAACATCTGTTAAACACCTCCAGGACAATCCTTTATTTCTTTAGACATCAGTTGGGAAAACAACTGAGTTCCTGCTTATAGTCTATTGGTAGGCGTAAGAATTGAGTAGAATTCTTGTTGTAAGATATTCTGGGAGCTAACTGGTACACATGGAGAGAGATCTTGGGATGTACTTATAGATAAACAGGAACAGAACACTTTTCATGAATGGAATCTTGGAAGCAGACATTACTTACTATGGATATTTGGCTTACAAAGTGTTGAATAATGCCTTAACTACGGATTGGTTTAGATTGCAGAAAGGGAGGGGGGAAAGATCAGATTCAGGGACATAAATGATTACTTCTGTCTTATACATGTTCATAAAACTTCATGAGAACCAAGACCTTTTAAAGATATGGGATAAATTGTTGTAATTACCAGTCTTGAAGTTTTGAAGACAAAGGTGTGCCTGTGTCATCAGATTGTACCTTTTACTGAAAACTGCCTGAATACTTGATATTAACAAGGAAAGTTTTACATACTGAAATGAGGGAATCAACAATGCAACCATATCAAAGAGGAACTGTAACAGACACACCCCTCCTAAGTAGTATCTTACAGAAAACCACGAATTCATAGGATCAAGAGAGAGAGAGACAAAGAGAGAGAGACAGAGAGAGAGAGACAGAGAGAGAGAGAAACTTAGTTTAGAAAAGAAGTAAATTACTGGTAGAATGTCCTGTCTTATAACATAATTTGTAAAATTCTTCTTTTATGATAAATAGAACTTCTAAATTTTCAAATGAATATTTTTTGGTAATTTATAGAAGGTAGTTGGCATGCTTAGGTTTTAGATAAGTCACAGAGATACAAGTTATATTTTATATGAGATACAGCATCCACTAAAATTTTTTTTCAATATTCAGTTTCCTTTAATGACCCCTGTAGTCATGGAAGGGTGGGTACAGGCAGTTAGGTGACAACAAAACATGTTTACTTGAAGATTGTGTCTTGACTAACTGCTTTATCCACATGCTAGAACATCCCCTTACACGAAAAGTACTCTCCAACCAGGGTCTGGATCTCCTCACTACTGGGATCCAGGACCCACTACGTGTATAATTCATAGTCTACCTGCAAATTTTGACTCAGCAGAAAAATAGGCTCTTGGCCACAGAGGACCCAAATGCCAGAAATGGAGTTGCTGTCATTAGTTACAAAGAGGATGACATTAGCAAAGGCATTCTTCCTCAGTTTGTTCAATCACTGGAGCATTCCGGTGATGTGGTTGCAACTCATTAAGTCCTGGATAAGCTCTTCAGGGAAGTGGTACTGGGCATACCCATAGGGGCCAGCCATCCTTATCAAAATGCTGTCCCAAATATGCCAGCTCCACAGAGAGTACTCATTGGAGTACTTAATGCTTAAACTCATCTAACAGGAAGGTGTTCTTGGGCACATGAGCTTAGCGACCCTTGGCCTTGGACTCAGCTGGCAGTGCCTACTCAAATCCACCCATCTCCTCAGGAGCTGAGTCAACTGCCTTTTTTCTTCTTTCCACTCAGCCTGGGGCTTCTGCTTCTCTTGCCATGAACCTTTTCTTTCCTGGGGTATCCTTTTTTAGGCTGATTCTCTGCAAACTTAGCATCAGACTGGGTCATCTTCCCACGCAGCTTCCCTCCCACCAAGAGAGTCCTGAAATGGGTCTAGTTAATGCAGGTAAGAAATGAGCCTCTGGTAGTGGTTAAGGCCAGGGGAAAAGAAGGCTCTGAGCCCTAGTTACAGAGACACAGCAGGGTGCAGACAACTGTGAGATCAACCAGTGACACTAGCTTACCACCATGGAATCTTCTCCTTTAGAGAACTCAGCAGCCTTATCTCTCCTTGTGCATTTTTCAGTGGCCTATTTCTGGGGTGCAGTAGCTTGACCAAAGTGGAGTGGGGTGGTACAGAAAGCATGCAGACCTGATCCCCAATGTATTGAGCAGCAAAGGCCCTCCAGTTTTCAGGATATTTGTACAGGGTCCCAGCCACCATGGTAATTCTACAGAAAGGGACCTTAGAAATTTAAATGAGAGCACACGGAAATTAGAAGAAAAAAAAAGGAATTAACTGTCTTGACTAAACCCCCTTCAATATTCAGAGTTAATTGAATTGCCAATAGTAAAATATTAACTTATAATATGATTTATTCAAATAGACCTTTTCATCTATCAGTTTTTCACATTAAGGGAAGTACAGAGTTTGCTTATTAGATAATGTTTTCGAGAAAACCTAGTTCATTATCCAAGAGGCAGCATGGAGACTATAGATAGTAGTTGCCCCGGAACATGAGTGCTAAGAAGACTCTCACTCCAGCAGGCAGAGCACCAGGCCCGAGGCTGAAGTCGCAGGCTTCTAGAGTTAAGTCCCTTTTCCTTCTGATTTGGCCAATCTCAGTCCACCAGACTTGGTTTCTCACAACTGTTGTTCAAAAGAAGGAAATCTGGGATCTTTTGTTACCAGAAATCAAAGGAGTGTTTTAAATTCACAAAAGCTGTCCAGGTCCAATACCTATGAAACTGTGTTTGAAATCTGCGTAAAATCACAGAAACATGATTATATTATATATTTTAAAGGAATTTACAGACAGATATTCAAGAATGGTAAAATAAAGCAAACTGTCTTCATAGCGGTCTATGGAAGCCTAGGAGAAATTCTCTCTGCTATACTAAGCTCTGCTTCTGCTATAGAAGGCAGTTTGGGTTTGTTTAGTTGATTCTCAATGTACTTTCCATTCTTTGTTTTTCTTGGATGTTTTCATAGATTTATAGCACTAGAAAGTCCCTACTTTCATCTGCTATCAGTTTTGATTGGCCTGAAGGACTTCATCTGACATTTCTTGAAGTGTGGGCCTGTTGAGGATGGATTCTTTTCACCTTGTGTACTTTTAAAAATTGTCTTGTTCACCTTCATTTTTCAAAAAAAAATCATTTCCTCTAGGCATAGCTTAGTGGTTTTTCTTTTAGAACTCTCAGGATGTTCTCTGTCTCTGTATTCCTTCCAAGTATGAATCTTGGCTGTACACACATTTATTCTTCTCTCTATTGTGCAAGCTTCCTTCTCCAAGATCATTTAAGATTTTTCTCCTTATTGCTGGTTGTGAGAACTTAGATTCTGATATGCTTTGGTATGTCCTTTTTCTGTGTATTCCTAATTTACTGAACTTCTTGGCCCCATGGGCTCATCATTATATGAAAATTGAGGACTACCTGGCTGGTTTCTTCACACTTCATTGTTCCCCATTCTATCCTTTCAGACTCACCCTCGAAATTTTGTGTTTCTTTGTTCTCTCTCTCTCTCTCTCTCTCTCTCTCTCTCTCTCTCTCTCTCTCTCTCTCTCTGTGTGTGTGTGTGTGTGTGTGTGTGTGGTAGGTACAGATTTAGAAACAGGGTTTCTTTGTATAGCCTCAGCTTTTCTGGAACTGACTCTGTAGACCACGCTGGCCTCAACTCAGAGCTCTGCCTTCCTCTGTCTCTACCGCCCCATGAGCTGGCATTATAGGAATACATCACCACTGCCCCAACTTTGATTTTGAATAGCTTATAGTCTACCTATATATTCAACAATCATTTTTTGTGATATATACTCTATATTTAGTCTCTTTCAGTGGATTTTTCATCTCAGCAATTGGGTATTTCATCTCTATAAATTTAATGTTAGTCTTTTTATAAAATGTTTTCATTTCTCTAGTAAATGCCTTAAGCCCAAGAAGCCAAATCATCAATAATTATTTGGAGTCACTATCTGCTTATGTACATCTATTTCAATTCTTGGATGGTTTTAATAATTAGATTCTTCTTTTCTTTATGGATCATTATATTCTTCTTTGAAAATCTATAATTTGGGTGGTAAGCATTATGAATTTTAACTTAGTAGATACTGGATTTTTGTAAATAGAGTGAAGCATTTACAATGATGTCCTTAAGTGACTTAGAAACAATATATATACATTTTAAGGTGTAATATGAACAATAAATGACCCAGAGATTGATACTGGAAGTTCAAGCTTCAAGATGAAAATCAGAAAAGCAAAGCATCCGGCCACTACCTCTTACCTCTAGCTCAGGCTGAAAGGGTTGTTCCACAAGCTCTTGTTCACCAAGGCTTACATGGCTGCCTCTCTTCAATGTGGCTGAAGAGAACCCAGAGACTATCTCAGAATGCAGCCTGAGACGCTGGGCTCCTGTCTTTTATTCACCTCTCTAGGGCAGAGACTAAAAGCAAAGCTTGTGATCCCAGGTGCTGAGATCATCTTTGTGTGAGCAGTTTCTCTTTAAGACTGGATCAATTTCGAATACTTCAGTGTGGCCTTGAACTAACAGACATCTGTCTACCTCTACCTCCTAAATGGTGGGATTAAAGGTGTGTGCCAGCACCGCCTGACCACCATAGCTTGTGGCTGACTTTGCCTTCTGAATCCTCAGGCACGCTTTAAAAAATGATAAAAAAATTATCACCTCATTAAGAATTAAGACTTATTAAAGAAAACCACTTTTTTCTTCCCTTCCCTTTCTCGCTGTATTTCTCTTTCCTTCTTTAAATTCTCTTTGTCTTCCTCTCTAAACACCCATATGCTCCCCCTTTTTTAGTATTTCCTGGTATTATTTATGCCCGACCATATTTACTTTGTTTTCTTCCTATTGTGCCATAGGCTTAAGAAGTACATCACTAAATCCAAGTCTAAATTGACGTAAATTAATCTTTGGAACACAACTTCAGGAACAAATGCATCAAACCCAGACAAGATTAGGTGAAGCAAAAGTTTATAACATAGTTTAAAGGCCATTCATGTATAATACTTAAAAAAAAAACAACAAAACTCTGCCTGCCTCTTATGTATGGATGTTCTCAAATCAATCTCTTCTAGTCAGATTTTTCTACCAGATTTCAAACTGGTTCATATTACAATAGTCTGAAAACTCTACACAGGGCAAGCATTGAGTGACTTGATTTACATTTCCCATGGATCTATTTTGGTTTTTATGATTATCATCGTTTCCATACCAGGGTTTGATACTCTATGCCCCGTAAACCTTTGTTTAGACTATTTCATTCAATAATTTGTGTGTTTCAAATGGAGCTTTGTTTGAGGTGGATACCATCAGAAGGTAAAAATTATGGATCAGTGTATTTTTAGCTAAATTACCAGTGAGAAATCAAGATGAGTAATAATTTTTAATTATGACATTGCTATTCATTTCATGATGTATTTTTGATCTATTGACTACATTGTTTATTTAATTAAAATGTTTTTCATTTCATTATTCTTAACTTTGCAAGGAAACTATTCATACCCTGATATATTATACTTTTTCAACTTGCTTTATTTTTCTTTATTATTACTTAGAATTATTTCAAATTAAAAGAATTTTATTCTGAAATATCTTATGCAGCATGAAGAGTTTTAAAATACTTTCTGTTATGTCATGCCTAGCAAAAAACATTGTAACAACAATAGATACAAATATAATGTCAAATAAATTAAATTGTATAATGTTACATCATTCAAGCATATAACATCTGAAAATATTTCTAAGTCAAGTAGAAAACATGATATTCTCTTTTCTTTTGGAGTAGTAAATTAGATATGAGTGGTGTTGAGTGCATCTTTCACCAAGATTTATGTAGTTTTATTTGATTGAAACTTTAATCACGATGATCTAAAAACTCTCACAGCATACACACTGCCTGTCCTGTTGAGCATCTGCAGTCAGTTTAATTAGTGAAAATAAAATTGTACTGTAAGTCAAATAAAGGTTTTATTACATGGAAATTTCTTTATGGGCTTTCCCATAGAATAAATTTAGCAGCATCACTGTTTGTAATGCTTATATATTTGATAACATATTTCGCTACATTTGAAAGGATTAGAGCAAAACTTACAAAGTGTAAGCTCAATACAATTTTAACCCTATAAAGTACGGTGTATTTCATAAACCATGTGCCAAGGAAAATAACTTACTTGTCTTGTTAATAGTGTACCTTGCTTATAATACAATCCACATTCTTCCAGGAATCATGTATAAAGAGACATTATTAAACAATACCGTTTATAGTTCATTAGTTTGACCAAAAGAAATTAAAGATATTTTACTCTTGGATTCTCATTTGAATATTTGGAAACAGATTTCAAAGAAATTTAAATATAAATAATTATTACTAAATTATGAGCATGTTCTTCTCAACATGACTTTACCATCTTTAATGAAAATTATCTGGAAAGTGTCACTATCACTAACAGACATATTCTCATGCAGTTCTATATCTCACATGGTGAATCAGGTTCCAGGAGAAAATGTAGTAGCAAAATGATTCCTAATGATGTTCTGCTACATTGATAGATTGGTCGCTTGTCCAGCCATCACCTATCCTTTATAAAGGCTGAGCAACATTCAGTTAATTTATTAAACAAATAAAATAAATATCTTTATTAATTGTAGATAAGTCTATTAATATCATGAGATTTTTGAGTGATATTGATAGTCATTTCTCAAACTACAGTCTTAAACTTCTACATTTCCCTCCATGGCAATATTCAGAAGAATCTTTCTCTTGTCAGAAAGAAAAACCTTGTGAAAATTTGCAAAAACTACCTTGTATAGTGAAGTCAATATATGATGATATTGTAATATTTGATCCTTTAATGGCTTGTATTCATTAGCTCTACACATAGCTCTTCTTTACTTACTGAGAAATGGCATTTAAACACAACTCTAATGGTTTTATCTATCTGCCTCTATGTTGTCAAATGCGTATGCTTTATAAGAATTGTGTTCATCAGAAACTGTTAATCTATTACTTGAAACAAATGTGAGTGTCATGTCATTTTAATGAAGAACCCCCCCTACGTCATTCTAAAACCCCATTGAAGTTATCCACCAAGAGTTAATATGCTTTATTTAATCAAAAATATTTTAAGTGTGTGGGTGCTTTGCCTGCATGCATGTCTGTTCACCCTATGTGTACCTTCTGCCAGTGGAGGCCAGAAGAGTGCATAGGATCCCATGGAACTGGAATTGCAGAAGGTTGTAAGTTGTCATGTGAGGGCTGAGAGTTGAGCCCTACTTCTCTGTATTAAATGCAGAAAATATGGAAACATTTAAAAGTTAAAATTGTCTTTTCCATTGAGGGAAATAGTTTAAATAATGTCGACATGGTCACACACGAAGAGCAAGTTTTACATAACTTTCTTTTTCAGGAAAAGCTAAGCTTTGACACTTCTCCTGATAGCTACATGCCATTAACTCCTTCAAATACATTAAACAAAATTCAGCACAAAAGTACACAATAAAAAATATGTTTAACATTGTGATGAAATAGCAGTCAGAAAAGAATAATAATGAGGCCACAAAAATGCAGCATTACAGGTTTTTAAACACAGATCCTTTTTTGCTCAAAGTAAATATAATTGCTTGAGTACATTGCAATTCGTTCATATCTTCCAAGTTAAAATACATAAAATTCAGTGTTTCATTAGTGTCTCTGTTACATACATGAAAGTTACCTGCAAAGACATGTTTTTTAAATGCTTGAACTTTCAAACATGACATATTATTTGAATTGAACATCTAAACTTTTACTTCTGTAATCCACCTTTTCTTAGAAAATATATCTATCTTCAAGATCTTGACTTGATGTCATTAGTAAATCTACTATGATCTACATATTTTAATTTTAAGTTAGACTTGAGTGTATAAGTAGAACAGTGTGATAAATGATTCTTGTGAAAACCAAACAGTTCAAAAACAGTCCATGTCTTTTCAGTGGCAAACTACAATAAAAATTAAAACAAGCAGCTAGGACAATGCCAGTGGATATGGCTAAGTGGATGAAGGAAAGGCCAGAAAGTTTCACTCCTACACAAAAAACTGCCCGAAACTGAGGAGCAGGAGTAGTGGTCTTCTCTGTGACAATCATATAAATTTGTTGCCCAAGGACAAATGAACAGTCCTTAAAACACACATACGAATAACATTATGGCACACTGAGCAGGCTATATTTAGGAATGTGTGTGTGTGTGTGTGTGTCTGTGTCTGTGTGTGTGTGTTCAAAAACAGTTATTGAAAGAAGAAAACATGAATATGAAGAATAATAGAGAGGAGTATATGAGAAGGTTTGAAGAGAGAAAAGAAAAGAAATGTTGTAATAGTATTGTAATCTTAGAAACAAAAATAATCTAGCAATCATGCCCTAGAGGAGCTTTATGATACTACAGTATCTCTCTGCCCCACTGGATTCGATTTCCAATAATTACATATTACAAATAAGTATTAAAAACACTTCCTGTATAACAAGAATATTGTCAGAAAGTATTTTTATCTCACCAATAAATGACAGCTAATTCCCTGATTGAATTCTACAGACTATCTAGTGCTCATGCTAGGTTTCTGTAGAAAAAATCAACTTAATGTTCAACGGTGTTATTAGTGGTTATAAAAGTCAGTGAAACTAACAAATCTTCAAATTATCCAACTTTTATTACCATCCAACAAATTCAATATCTTTATGGAATGAAATGATCCTCTAGGTATAGAAAGCCCTCTAGGTAAAGGGTGGTTCTGTTTTTGTTGCTTTGTAAATTAAACATGTAATGCAACACCTTGCCAGTGTGCAGGTAGAACACATTTTAAATTATTTTAGATAATTTCTAATTTCTCCCGTAACTCCCTTGCAATCCCCCAAAAAAAGAGGTGTCTTTCACATCTCTCCTGATTCAAGAATTATATCTTCAATGTAAGCGTAGATCTGACTTTGCAACTCTGATCCAGCTACAGAGGAAGGTGAGAAGAAGAGAAGAAGAAATTAATAATTATCAAAATAATTGAACCAGTAGGATCCATCAGTATTACAAGAGACATCAGTATTACAACGACTACAGAGACTTTTAGAGTGATGGACCATTAAAATTAAAACGTGGCATCCCAGGGAAGCAGCTGCAAAGAGCTCACAGATTTTGATAATCTGTTTGCTTTTATTTTTAAGTATAAAGATATTGGCTTATATTGACTCCTGACTACAGACAATGAGAATTTACTAAGTGAACATAATTGTATAATTTAAGGAAAATTTGTTGGTATCATGAAACTATTCACTTTCATGAGTTAAGAGAACCTGAATGCTACTAAGACTGTTGCTCGTACATTCTTTTCGATGAAAACTTTGATTCCAACTTCCAGTGTTTAAATCTCAAGTGATTCCAGCTTCGGAGTTAAATCCCACATGTAGAGCATCTTACCTAAACCGCGGTGAACTTTTCTCTCTCACATCATTTCATCATACAAAGCATATAGGAATGCAGTTTCCTTGTCTTCTTTATAGCTGCATTGCAAGCCCTGTATCTTCCTCCATAAACATTATTAGCTGACCTTCTCTTCCTACTTCCTATCACAGCCCATTCAAAGTTAAATTATGAGTAATCCTGCAAGAAAAGTCTAGAGACAATTATGGGTAGTTAATTATTATATCAAAATTCCCCAGATAGAACACTTCTCTGTTTCTGACAAACAAAAATCTATGTAACACTCTATTCAAGTATTTATAATACATAAAATAGAAATCATGACAGCACAGTACCTTAATCCAACAAACATAACTCCTTTATCAAAGTAGAACATGTTTGCTTGTGTGGAACTAAACTAATACTCAAGAAGACTCTCAGAGCTGATTTAGGATGGCACCTTGTTCCTGTTATCATCAGCAAAGAGTCAGCATCCATAATGAAAGAGAGGTGTGGTTGAGGAAATTTTGATTTATTCTATCATTACCATATCCGTTAAGAGTTGTATCAAAGGTCACACAAAATACTTATATCTTCGCCTCTTTGAAGATATCTCCCAGATAGTTTCATACTTAACAATCTAACATCAACAGAGTCTTATTTCAAGCATAGAAATTAGCATTTTCTGCCCTTTGATTTGAAGACTCAAAATTCTTAAACTGAAAACTTGGTTCTGAGTGTTTGAACTTTAGCCTGTCATCTTGCTTTCTCTTCAGTGATTCAGGTTATTTGAGATGCTTTTCCAGAGATGGTTTTGTGCAGTCTTAATTATCATAAGTAAATAATAAGGATAAAGAGGAAACTGTATTTTAAAACTAAATCTTTTAATTAAGACTTCTTAAAATATTTCCTTTACTAAATTGTAAAGACTGTTTACCAGGCTGCCTCTAAGTTAAGGATGGGGAATTAAGAAAAATCTTGAAAACTAATGTCTTGGATTAAAAACTAGAGATTTTCATTGGCAAAAATTATCATAGCATACCGAGAAATATTGACCAACTTTGCACAGGTGGCATAAACACTCTAAGAATAATCTTATCTTCAATTAATTTTTTTCAAAGATGAACCAAAAGACAAACCTTTCTTGCTGCTCAAAGTACATTTTCACTTTCAAATAATACTTAAATAACATTATTTAATAAAATGCATGCAACTGTATTATCTTACACTAGAGTTATTTATTGAATTATTGTTTATTTGGAAAGATCAATTAATAGTTTATTTTAAAATTTTAAGGATATAAAAAACTAAATACATTGGTTATGTTTTGGTACCTAAAGTATCTTTCTTCCCTTTGGAAAAAAGAGAGGGCCTGAGGACTAATAAGATAATTCAAAAGGTCTTGTCTTGCCGGACATTGGTGGCTCACGCCTTTAATCCCAGCACTCGGAGGGCAGAGACCAGCCTGGTCTACAAGAGCTAGTACCAGGACAGCCTCCAAAGCCACAGAGAAACCCTGTCTCAAAAAACCAAAAAAAAAAAGTCTTGTCTCCTTCAATAGTAAATAATTAAATTTATCTAGTCATTATTTTGTTATAATAGCTGGAATTTATGAATTTATTTCATATCACTTATCTATTTTCCCAATATTCATTTATTGAGCTTTCATTCTTGACTACTGTAAATACTGGAAATTAAAAGACTTTTCACTAGATTCAAATTTATGAGTTTGTACTCATAAATATCATCGAGTTTTAAACATAGAATTTCAAAATAAAACCAAGGCAGGCAGTCAAGGAGTGAGTATAAAAAGCACAAGAAACCTGTGCTATGTACCTGCATAGCATGAATGTGTTCCCATATGGGACAGAGAGAGTGAGAGAGAGAGACAGAGAGAGAGAGAGAGAGAGAGAGAGAGAGAGAGAGAGAGAGAGAGAGAGAGAGAGAGAGAGAATGAATATTACTGATTCATTCCTTAACATACTTCTGGAAGAGTTGTGCTGTGTGCTTAGAGGATACTAAGGGAATATATTTCTGCAAAACAACAACCACTCTAATAAAATCTATCATATTTGTAGCTAATTTTTGAAGGCATTCGAGGTCCTGGAATAGAAGGTGATATCGCCATTGATGATGTGTCAATAGCTGAAGGAGAATGTGCAAAACAAGACCTAACAACTAAGAGTAAGTGTCTCCACTGTTGAGTGTCACTTTATATGATGTGGAAGTGACATAACAACTACTACAGTTGCATGCTTCTATTTCATTCAAAAGTTTGTTTTAGTTAAAGCTTTCTTATTTCTGACCCTAAATCATCCAAAGTATACTTAAATCAAATGATTAAATGTCATTGTTGCCACATTTGCAGTAACATAAAATGATAGGAATTTCTACTTAATTCTGGGTAAGACTAATGCCGTGTAATTTTAAAAACAGATTTAAAAATATATTTATTTATGCTATTTTGTCAGGGTTTGAAAACTTTCATTAAAATACTTGGCAAATATATAAACGTAATACTCACTTATATAGCCAAGCTGTTTTTAACTCCAAATGGTTAAAATAGTACTAGAAGTATGCATTGACTTGGTTCCTAAATCTTCATCTAATATTATTCATCTGAAGCCTGTATTGAGAATCATTTTTGGAATGCATTTCAACTACAGGATTTTCTTAGACCTGTTTGGAAATTTTAATTCTATAGGCACACAATGAATGACTAATCAAGCTAAATTTACACAAATAACTCATCAATGATGTAGCATATTCAAATGTTTGAAACTGTATGTTGTAATAGTCTGGAGTGCACCAAAGCCTTTTTAACTCAGCATATTTATGGAAAAATTGTTTCAGTCTAGATATTGGAAGGCAACTACGCAGTTGCAGCTTAATGTACCGAATTAACTCTACTATTTAGCATTGTAAAGAACAAAAACCAATAGGCTGTGGTTGCTTGTTATGAAGCTTAATATTTAAAAGACACATAGTAAAAACTGCCTGGATTTTCCCTTCAGAAAAGATTCTGCTGCACCCACATGAGCCAAATTTGCCAGAACACAGGCAAAACACATGCATTCTCTTCAGAGAGTGTGGGTTTCTTTTTGCTTTCAGAACATTGCACAATGATACTAACGTTACACCAAATGAAGGTCATATCCATATTGCATTACCAGTTTTACATTTTTTATCAAAATAAAATAAATTAGATTTGATAAGTTGAATTAAACTTTCCAAATGGGGAAAACAGGAAGGGAAATCAGAAGTAATGAGACTAGTCACTGGGAAACAACCGTGAAAGCCAACCATGCTTCAGTGTCAGTCTAGAATGTTCTACTTCCAGGTTTTCAGATTAGTAAATAAAGAGTAATATGTGTCTGCGATACATGTAACTAATACCCAGGCTGAAATAAAGCTGATGTGTAATGTAAAAACCTATTTTTTCCAAAAGTATTTTCTATGTATTGAAATTATTAGTTCAAAAAAGCTATATGAGGCTGTATGATTTACTACATGGAATGTTTATGTCCTTAATGTCAGTTCTGGACACTTATCTTCTTTATTTCTAGATTCCGTGGATGGTGCTGTTGGGATCTTAGTTCATTTATGGCTTTTTCCAGTCATCATCCTCATCTCGATCCTAAGCCCTCGAAGGTGACCTTATCCTGGCAGAGGCTATCCATAATTCACCAGGCACTGGCATGAAGAAAGAGTCTTTGTAAATGGACACAGAAAAAAACAAAAACAAAAAACAAACTACCAAAGATTCCTCCACTGACTACTGACTCAAAAATTAAATAATAAAAACAACATTTTTTAAGCACTGGGGATAAAAAGACATCATGGAAATATAACTTATTCCAAACTACATATAGAAGATAATCTTGGCCTGGGTACGGAAGAGACCTTCAGGTGCTTTTGTGGCTAAAATGATTACAGCTTCATCTGGTTGAACTCTGGAAAAAAGAAAAGAAAAAAAAAGGAAAGAAAAAGAAGAAAAAAAGAGCTATAGAAATCCTCGTCAAAGCACAAAGTCATGGCTGGTTTTGTTTCAAATGAATAGTTTGCTTGTTACCATGGAAACCTAATGGCCTGCCAACAAAAACCTCACTGTAAACAGGGTACGTGGAGAGCTGGCATTTATTTTCCTTTCAAGAAGGTTTTATGTAGAGAATTAAATAAATGTAGGCCCTTTTACCTTTGGCTGTTACCCTTCATTGAAAATAATCCAAACTCAGAATTATTTAAAGGTTTCGTGTTCCTCCCCACCCTCCCCCAACCCCACTTTACTGTTGTTTGGTTTTGTTGTTGTTACTGGTCCTTGTTTTTTGCTTTTTGTTTTTTCTTTTTTCTTTTTCTCCCTCCCATGGCTAAGCTAGATAACTGTATGATGTCTCTTTTTGCATGCACTACTATCCAGGACAGTAAACCTGGGCTTACATATTACACAGGCTTATCGGAGTTTGCTTGCGGCCACTTGAACACCCAAACTACGTCATCTGTTCCTATGAAGAAACCAAACCACCATCTTTTATAAATTGCCATGGAAACCAAGTGCCTTCAATGAAACAAGCCTGAATAAATTTTCAACTCAGAAGCTTGCACTGCTAACAATGGTTTGTGTAAAACTATTTTGTAAACAGACGACACAGCCTAAATGTGCAAATTAACAGGCAAGACTCCCCAGCCGCTTCTGAAGAAGAAACGACCCTCTGCTGCGTAAGCCCATGCAGACAAGACATTTGTTTCACCTCCTAGACAGCCATGGCCTTTCGGCTTATGTAACTTCCACTGAGACCAGACATGGGAGCAACACTTTTTCTTCCAGGTTATTAAATGGGTCAACCAGAGCAAAAGGTTGTTGAGATAATACTTAGCGCAGAAGGTGGTAAAACACAAAAGTGATTTTTTTTTTACTCTAACCTCCATCTGAGATGAAACTGGCCCTGCCTTTAGAAAGAACAAGGAAATGTTTGAGATTGCCGTGCGGACGAACTCTGGCGCGGAACTGGGCCTGAAAAAAAATCTGGCTTTATTCTAAACTCTGAGGGTAATATGCCTCTGCCCTTTAGTCAGACTCTGTGCAAATTGTGAAATATTATTTTATTATTTTAACAAGATTAAAAAAACACTTTTACAAAAAAACAAAAACCTGTAAAAATGATTTTGAGCTACCTGAGGACAAACCATACCTTTAACCAGCCAGTTTTCCAATGCATTGTAAATTTCACTTACACCTGTTGGTTATGAAAATTTGAAGATCTTTTTCCTTAAATTATCTCAGCTTTTAACTTCATTTAAAAAGACTTTTGTCTAAAGAAGAATATTATTATCTTTTATTTCCACTCCCCAGGATTTAAAAAAAATGATTATGCAAGTAATTGGGATCTAAGTATTAAATTGCAGTATTGCAAATATTAATATTAAAAAGCACAACAAAATGTAGTAGAAAATAACAAAGCTTGATTTTTTAAAGAACTGTAGAAATGTTTGTGCAAATTCAATAATTCAACTTAAAATATAATTTTACAGCTCTGTTCAATAAAGCCTCTTTCCAGGTAAGGTATGATAAGCAGTATGTGTGTTTGTTGGGCAATATTCAGTTATCACTAAAATGAGATTAGTTCTGCAGTTTACTGGTTATGTTATCTCGGGATAAATCTTCAGTAATTCATACACAATTAATGTCTTCAGGAAGGAATTTTAATAGAAACACCCTATGCACTCTCCTTTATCTGTAACACATGTAAAAAATGTTGTACCTCAATAGGTAAAATATGAACCAAATACAAGTTGCAATTTAATATATAATTTCATAGTCAGTTCAAAAGGGAACATGTCAGAAAACCTAGGTAGTGACAGAATCAAGCTAACCCACATCCTTTAAATTGAACAGAAGAAACAAATGATTGTCATAATTTATCTGAATTAATTAGTCATATTGAAAATATTTTCAAAAGTTCAAAGTGATCAATCTATTCTATCAAACCAAAGATTTCACATAAGTAATATCTGGGGCACTTAGCACCTGAAAAATCTGCATTTGCTTGTATTTCCACTGTAGAGCAACAACTAACCACATCTCTTCATGATCCAAGATTAGTAAAACACAATTATTTTATTTTGTTATGCTTTTTTTTTTTGCATTTTCTTGACCAGGACACCAATAGGATCTTTAGATTTAAAGAAAGGCTTGATTTGTCATCTTCTTTCAATTATCTTTATGTTGATTGAGTGACACTTTTGCAAATAAACTTAAAAGACCCCAAAATTTAAATTATTTGAAAACATACATATTCTTTCAAGAAAAATAACAAGGTTTTTTGTTTCTAAGTTATCCCGAGCCAACAAATTGCTGTAAGTAAAAGTTTCAATTGTATCATTAAGCATTTACCTTCCCTCAACTTTCACATTGTAAGAAAACACACTTCTGAAGTTCATGAGAACTGGCTGGTACTTCAAAATTCACTTTGTTTAAACTTCTAAGATGTTGCAGATGACTGCGAAGAACAGGGGGCAATCAGAGGTGAAAGCAGACGGAGGTCTGAGATGGTAAAAGGGATTTCTCACATTATCCAGACAAGCCAACAAACGGAATCAGTGTTTTGTCTTCAGATCAAATGCTCAATTGTTGTAACTGAAAAAAAAGTGGCTAAAAATGTGGATACTTTAAAATGATTTGGGTAAATGAACTGGGAATTTTGTGACATCACCTTGTCTTTAATAGAACTAATGATCGCGAAACCCTTAAGACATTATTGGTGACATTCGCATTCCTAACATTGCTATGTCTATCAGAAACAGGACTCAATAACACCTTCTCCTTACCATTTTGACAGTGTGTCTGCCCTACAATGGAGAGAAGCCAGTTGAGTTGATGGTTGTTTTTTAATTGGGGAAGCATCTAGCAATCAGGTTTTTTGTTTTATGGGAGAAACAACATACCATGTAATCTCCAATTATTGACAGTAATTGATCTCCATTAATCAGAAGCAGTACCCCGTTCATCAGTTCAGAGACGTTTCTTTACATGTTAACATTGCTACAATTGGGCCTATTTTGATTACAATTAGCAGTAATTCCATGTAGTGATATGAAGGTTCACACAGGAGCTGAGAGGACCTGAATATGAATAGTCACCACATTCACTAAAGTTGCCAGAAGTGCCAGATAATGCCAAATATGATCTTCTTTCCTTCAAACCTAAAAGTGAGAAAAGATGCAACCAAATCACAATTATAGGTTGTATAACTGGCAATGGACTATGCAGTTTATAGCCTAATTTCTTTCGCTTCTTAAGAAAATCATTTTTCTTAGATGCTTCTGTTCATCCTACACTTGCTTTTCCATTTCCTGTTTTCCTGTCATCTGTTCTTACAGGTTCATGGATTACAGGTATTCCTAACCTACTATGATCCCTGGTTCCGTGTGGCTTGTTGTAGCCAACAGATCAGGAGTCTGGCCCATGATTACATTTCCTTAAGAGAACTGACAGATACATAGTTACAATGTCAGGCAGTGGACCTTGCCACTAATAGTCCTTTATTTCACATTTCCCTCAGAACTGACTTGAAAGAGCAATGAATAGTATCTGAATTAGAACCTAGATAATCTGTTATACCATGTATATACAATGAAAATAATTCCATTCTATACTTTCATACTTCAAAATATAAAGTACAGCTGTACTAATTTTTCACCAAACAGGCAATTTTATTTTAAGTACTTTATAATAATAAACTTATCTGCCAACAAAATGTGTAATTTAAAGAATAATTAATCCATTTAGTTCTGTGCTTAAGACTATAAACTTAAAAAAATAAAATGATTATTTTTCATAATCATTTCAATTTTATGTTTTTATTGGTAATTTTAAAGTTGGTGACAGACTGATCTGATTTTTGTAAACTTTTCAAATGATTCTCCTAAATATGTGTTCTTTATCACAAAACCTTGTGTTTTGCTTTGTTTTGTTGTTTTTATTGTTGTTGTTGTTTTGTAATGTGCCTTTCAAATACCAGGGCCACTCGATAGACATTTAAACTGGAAAAAATTTACCTCCCCGCCCTCCCGCAAAAAAAAAAATTCTGGCCGATGACTACTTCCACTGTTTCACCTGGGTCTCGACAAAGCAGAAGGTACACTCTTCTTGCAACTGGGCAGTTGATGTCAATGAGGAGTTATTGCATTTTCTGTGAAAACAATAAAATTATAGGGTTCAGTCCCAAGCTATTTCTTTTCCTACAACGTTCCCTTTGTGGCTAACCCATTAAATTCATTTTCTTAGTGTTATTTTTGGAAAGAAATGTATGTCATTTTCTACTCTGTCTTAGGAGAAAAGCTACTACAAAATTGATGTTTTTCAAAGCTAATATAAAAAGTTGGCTGAATATTCCTAGTATATATACATTGAATTGTGTGTGTTATTATTACACGAGCGAAGACGGATATAAAAGCCTCACACCATAGTGTGAAGTATGTCAGCCAGGAATAGTCCCTAATGGGTTAATGTCTGCTTGGAAACAGAAGTGAGAGATAAGAAGGATAAAGTGTCCACACATTTCTATATGGATTACTTTTGAGCACATGCTCATTTCAAGCTTAATAAATTTATGAGTAGTGATTACACTACACTAAACCCATGTGAGAATCTCAAACTGGAATCCAAAATCTGGAGTAGGGCTGAGGTTAAACTCTGGGTATAAACTGCAATAGTTTTCTCAAGGATATATTTACAACGGATTGAATTTAATTTTCGATTGTACTAATTTTCCATGAGTTGCTCTGAAATGTATTCTTATTTTTCAATAAAACGATGGGAAAGTCGATGAGTAGGGATGAGCTTGGTAGTTTTGCTTGTTTTTGTGTGGCTCTTCATTGTCACCCTGGCTTTCCAGGCTGTCATTTTTATTTCTTGAGTCTTACCAGTATATTTAAATGTATAAGTTTAATAAAATATGCATTGTGTTAAATTTATATGAAATATGAATTACATTGGAGACCATAAAGTTTAGACTTAATTTACATTTTGATATATTCCTTCTTCCAAATAGTTTCAGATAGCTGTCTGTTATTTTCCTTTGAATTTTTTTCAATAAATGAAATTATGTTAAATACTCTATTAGTGTTTGGGGAAATTTTCTGCTATCAATAAGCAATTAACTTAGAAAACCAAGAAAAATGATGTTTAGAATGATAATTAAAATGAAAGTGTCATTGTTTCTTTCACAATTAAGAAGCTTTTGCAGACTCACCACCCCAGTGAGCATAATTAGACCATCAAGATTGTGTTCATGCTTACATCCTTTGTGAGAGATCATTTATATCATTGTGATAAACTAGTATACACTAAGATCTTTCCTGAATGCATGTGATTTAAGAATTAAGATATGGTGCAGTACCTAGGCTTCTGTATGAGACATGAAATAATAGCAGCTTCCTTGATGCTGCAATGGTCACAGATTGAAAATACTCACCTTATTCAGGAAAACGTCTTATCACCTGCCCACAAGGTGAGTCTTCCCAAGGAAACAAATACACTGTCCCACAATGATCATTGAAAGTCAAGTGTAAGTGGACTTCTGAACTAGCACAAGTCACTACTGTCTATTCAGTTTAATTTTTTTCTATCTCCACCATTATGCCTCCAAGTAAACCCTTGAGCATTAAGAAATAGAGATATAATTAACATTTGAACCCATTAATTGTGTTTAAAAATCAACTCCCTTTCAATGGTTCCTTCACTATATGTTAAATTACTCTGAATTCTCCATGAGCCATTTCAATTTAATAGTCTTTTATAGATCTAATCAATTTTTTTATTTTCTAAGATATGAGAAAGTTATTCCTTCATTTTATTTATTTTTATTTCCCTGAAGAAACTGTAACCTTGTTTATGGTAAGGCTGCCCATCCATGTCTTTGTATCTTCAATATGAATGAGATAAGCTGTAAGTCTGGGCTCAATAAAAATATATAGTATGATTTATCACTGATTAGGTTATATTTGAACTAAACTCAAAGGGCTAGGAAATATTCAGAATGTTTATCTTTTAATTATAAAATCATTGAAATTCCATAAGCATAAAATATGTCCTGTGTATTAGGAAAAATAAAAAGAAAATCCTATTGTTGGAAAAGCTTTGTTTTGAACACAAATATTTGTTCTTTCTTAATTTAACAGGCAATAACAATTTTTCCTTGTTTTTTTGATTTAGGGTCTCATATAACCCAGGCTGGACTCAAACTCACTGTGTAGCTGAGACATACTTTGAACTCTGGATCTTCCAGCATTAGAATACCCAAAAGGGGGTATCTTGCATGTTAAAATTTGTTAAGGAAATAAAAATTAAATAATTATAGGAATGCCACCGGGCGGTGGTGGTGCACGCGTTTAATCCCAGCACTCGGGAGTCAGAGGCAGGCAGATCTCTGTGAGTTCGAGGCCAGGCTGGACCGACAGCCTCCAAAACAATACAGAGAAACCCTGTCTCATAAAACAAAAAAAAAATTATAGGCATGTCCCCCCCAGAAAGCCCAGCTTAGTCTTTCATAGTCAAAGCACAAATGTTAATATTATCTTTGCAAAGAAAACTCACAAAATTAACCTAGAGAAAATTAGACTAATCTAATATGCTTAAGGTAGAAGCCCAGACTAAACATTATAGGGCCTCTTCTTTTAACTATAGTTTATTAATTGTAGATTGGGGCGGGGGTGCTTACCTGTTTAGTGTTCCAAAGACATATAAGTTACATCTTAATTCAAAGTCTACTTTCTTTCTGTATCTATTGCAGTATAAATGTCTGGTCTCCAATCACCTGGTACACTTCACTATGGTATGCAGCGAGCATTTTCAGACATGTTTGATAATTTGAATTACAAAGCAAAATTATAGAAATAATAGGATATAACCCAGTCATGGAGGCTCACATATAGAATTTCAGTTCTTAGGAGGCTAACCACAGGGAGATTATCACAATTTCAGGTCACATTGAGCTACATAGCAAGTTCATCAGGGCCAGCCAGAAATATGCAGTCAGACCTCATCTCAAACAAAAAAAATCTATATATGAAAAATAATAAATGGTACAAAATGAGAGACAAATAGTCAAAATCAAAACAGTACTGAGCAAAGATAGTTAATGATCTTTGAAATTTGTTTCCATTTTGGATTATATAACTTAATTCACTAGACTGCACAATTTAGCAATTCAATGAAATGAGTGAAAGACTGTGATAAGATGCTATTATGCAGCAATAGTGCAGTACTTAATTATTTAGTGGTGGGAGTATTTTGTGTGTTAAAATGTGGTAAGTAAATGAACATGAATCTTTCCTATTTTGTTAAGTTTTCACGACACTATATAAATTATTCCAATGCAACTTTGCAAGTATCCCAAAGACCTTTACAATATTGAGGAACTTAGGGTACTAAAGCGCCCCAGTTCTTACTCTACAGCCTCTGTGGAGCTTGTAATTTCTTACTCACCAGTCTATTCCTTTTCCCAGTGATTTCTCTGTCTTGTCTTCTTTCAAGTTACAAATACTCTCACGGAAAATTGGTGTCTACTAATGGATAGTAGCAACTGTCGATCCACACAGTTTTTTTAGTTGAAAACTAGAATGAGGAAATAGTGTATTTTCTGGCAACATCTTAGGAACAAGAAGCATAAAAATTCAATGTCTGTAAAGGGTGTTCTTAATTGGTCTAGCTCCATTCTCAGATAGGTTTTGTTTGTACAAGTAAGATACTGCCACAAATGTCCAAGACAGTGTTCATTCCATAGGTGTCCCAAGGACAGTTGAGACTGCATACCCAGTTCTGACAGTGTAGACTGAGTGATAGGCACACAGGCTGTCAGGTGTCATGAGGAGGCACCTTTGTTTAACAGTGTGATGTTGCTTGGAGTGTAGAAACCCACAGTGCTTCCCGGAGAGATGAAGTCAAAGAAAGGCTGTGGATAATGTCTCTTACAAAGAACCAAAACACAGTATCCACATGAGTAGAAGGGAGAAAAAGAAAATTTTCCCAACCAAATGCTTTTGAATAGGTACACATGAGATAGAAAATGAAAGTAAGGTATTACTGAGTTAAATAAGCTCTTAAGAGATCTGCAATAAGCATATTCGAGAATATTTGACGGCATACTGTCTTTCTCTTCTTTGCTTATGACCACTGTAAGTGCAACTTAGCTGTTTTGCAGAGCGTCCTATGTGTATTCATAGCAAGTTGTAGGCTAGTCTAGAGTACATTTTAATTTAACATGTCCTTCATCGAGCAAGTTCGCGTTGCAAACAACTTCTGTTTGTTCACACTCTTCAGCAATTACTCATATGACTTTCTGGTTTTATGCCCCCACAACTCTGCCTCTTTCCTGTGAGATAGAGATACTAGCAACAGTATGATATGTGTTCTGTAGGGCACAGAAGGCTTTACAGCATGTAAACAGCTTTGTCGATCAAAGTATGACAAAATTTGATGAAAATTTACTATCTTAATGTGCTGATGGTTTTAAAGAAAAGGTGCAGTACTGAAAAAAAACACCTTATGTGTTTCTTGCACACATGTGCTATATTTAGAAATGAGCCTTTTGGATTATTTCCAATGTATCCAATAGCATTACTTACTCACCCACACATGCCATTTACATGATTTGCCGTGTTCAAAGGGTACAACTCCAGATGCATCATTTCATCTTCTGTAACCCATAAAGACTAAGTAGTCATTCATTAGCTCTGTGAATATGCATACAATGGATGATATGTCTCTTTTCCAGCATGATGCTTCTCATGACATGGATGAACACAATTTCTTCTGAGATCCAGGATTTAAAAGAACAGTATGTAAAAACAGGATTTTATATACTATTATCCATTGTGCCTCCCTGCACTAGGAAATCTGAGTTACTCTTTGCACAACTAAAAATAACAAAGCATTTGCTTTTGTTATAATAACAAGAGACTATCAGTTGTGACAGGCAGTCATATTTTAGAGACGGCAAGTTGTAAACAGAAACTGAATTTTAGGATTGATGGAGTAATTAGGGCAGGAGAGAAGTCGCAGCAATTGTGAGGGCTTGCTGTTCTACCAGAGGACCCAAGTTCAGCTACCAACACCCACGCTGGACAGCTAACAACTGCCTATAATTCTAGCTCCAAGAGATCCAATTCCCTCTCCTAGTCTATAGATATCTGCAATATAAAGCATTCACTCGCACAAATACACACACACACACATACACACACAAAAACTTAAATATTTAAGAAAAATTAATGAAATATGGCATTGTGTATAAAATTGACTCATCATTTTATTTGAACCTGAAAGGAAACCCCTATGACTCTGAATGCAGTTGGACTTACATTTTAATGTTAATTATAATCTCTTGAGAGATTTCTTGAAAATTAATACCTCATGGCTTTAGCAAGAGGAGATTTTTTATCCCATAGAGTTGGAAGATTGGCTTAATGAATTCGGATAATCTCATACTGGCTAATGAAGATAGGAAGATCCTTGAAACTCGTTGACCTGTAGCCTGGCACAAATTTATGAGCATCTGGTTAGTAAGAGACTCTGTGGTGGCGAGTGGAAAGGAAGTATAATGGTGGAGAATGATTAATGAGAGACAGTGTCCACCTTTGGCCCCACATGCATGTGCACATATATGTACATTCACACTTTCATAGTCAAGTACACACACTCACACTAACAAATATATGCATTGCATACATAAACACAGCCCTTACACAAATGTTAAATGAAAATAATTCTTATCTGTGTGATGTACAGTTTGAGAGTCATCAGATTCTCTACTGATTCTGATTTTACCCCTGGGAGCTATGTGACGTTAACTACATAGTATAAAAAGTGTTCCTAGGCTGGGGCAGGGATTCACATTTGCAATCCCAGTAATTGGAAGTATGAGGCAGGAGGACTGTTGTGAGGACAAGGCCTACACACACACACACACACACACACACACACACACACACACACGACATATATATATATATATATATATATATATATATATATATATGTAGAGAGAGAGAGGGAGAGAGAGAGTTCCCTATTTCTTGCACATTCTCCCTCTGTTCCCTCATTGATAAATGGGGAGATTTTCTAAGAAGTTCATACATGTAAACCACGACTAACATGTAACAAGGATTCACACATGTCTGCTCACCTGTGAAAATGGTTCTATAGTATTTACCTCCTCAATACTACTGATTAGTTGAAGCAACACTTACCAAGTATTTACAGTAATCTTTGACTTTTGTATGAGGGCATAATAAAGTCATATATACATTTTAAATAATTTCTCTGAAAATTATTTTCACAAATGATCAATATTTGCCATTCCTTTTTAAAATTGAATATAGACAATGAAGAATTTTCCATGGTATTTTCATTATTCAATTATCTTAATATATTTTCTTAACCCTATATGGATTACATTATCCCTAAATGAAGTAAATTCTCTGATATCATAGGGGATTTTTGAATAGTCATATTTATTTTAAGAAAACTTTAAAATTAATTTAGAAAATCTAAATTATTTTTAGTGAATAAAGACAACCTGGAAAATAATATTTATTTATGTATTTATTTTGCACATAAATGCTGACCTCTTTTAAACTAACCCTTTGGAATCATAATTATTTTTGCATGTACTTAGCAGCAAGTACCGCAAAGACCCCATACTTGTTTCATCTACTCTTTCCAAATGATGTCCTGTAAAACTGTAATAAACTGCCATAGCTGCACCCTTGACATTTGTCAGAACAATTAGTCATGCTCCCAAGTTAAGCTTCTGGGTTCAAATTTGTGTGTGTGTATGTGTGTATGCAAACTTGTGTGTGTGTCTATGTTGTCACTTTTGTAGATTCATATGTCCATTACTAAGGCCAAAACACAGTATTTCAACTACATGGATATCTTTACTTCTGCCTTTCTGGAAACCACTGCCTCTTTTTTTGCCATTGTAAGAACATACAGAAATGATACTGCATAATGTTTACATACAGGGTATTTCTTTCCTCGGTATAATTCTATGGAGATTTATCAATAGCAATAGGTTAACATTCATTACTAAATGTTGCAGAGTTTTAGCTGTGGGATAGTTCATGTAAGCATTCACCCAAAGAAAGGAATGGGTTTTTTCCATTATGGAACTCTTGAAAAACAAAACAAAAATGAAGACATAGAAAAAAATTCTTGTTCGCAATATTTGTGTAAATGTTGGATTTTTTCTTCTACATGATAAATGTCTTTAAGTACATCTGCTGAGTTGTATGTTGATTGCATATTTGGTATTATAAACATCTACTAAGTTTTTCCAAGATTACTTGCTGTTTTATATTCCCACCTGCAATGAATGAGTATTCCAGCTTCCGTATATTTTCAGCAGCACTTGTGGTCAGTGCTCTTTTATTTCAATGATCCTCATTTTAATTTGCATTTTCCTAAAGGCAAATGTTTCATAAATTTAACACAGCCACAACCAGATGTACCACCCACTCCACCCCATACTTGCTACCTGCCAACCTCAACTATTTGCCCACTGCCAGGTTAACCCTTGCACTATCCTATGACTTTCAACCTGACAGTGCCCTATCCCACTATACTGTACCAGCTACCCAAGCAATGACCACCCCATCTCACTGCCCTACACAAGCTATCCTCAACCACAGCTGGGAACTGCCAGCCTTGGGGGAAACTAGTTCTGTTCCATTTGAAAATTTCCAGAGTTCTCCAACGGAGTCAAGTTCACCATCTATAGTACCTTTGGATTAAGAGCAATGTTTAATCAGTTACCTTAATTTCCTTTTCTTACTTCCTAATATCTCTACTGGATACTCCTGAAATCATCATCTGGATAAATTCTGACTTTTCATTTAAAGACAGCTTCTGGAAATCCAAATTGAAAACTATGGCTTATTTATTATTTATAGAGGGTAGGGTCAAGATTGTGCTTTCAAAACAGGTTGGCACGTTTCATTCTGTTACCACCCCAACATATCCACGATGTATAATCTGGTTAAAAGCATGTTTACCATTATGTATTTTCTGACATGAGTTGTTCTCACTCCTCTGTCCTCCTGTCTGTTTGGATCTGTCTTGTTCTCCAATCTCTGCTCACCTCTTCTAGTAGTAAACATGTTAATTTTGTAGTTAAAAAAATCTGGGGATAGAGAGAAAATAGATGAAATGGTTTATTATAAGGAAAGAAATTTGCGTGTGTGAGGGGGTCTCATCTAGAAGATATTCTTTACAAGATTAAGGTAGGCTGAAAAAGATAGAATTATGTTTTCCATACAGAGAGACCTAATGTAAGATGGAACAGCACACCTCCCTACTCACATCTTAGAGACGAGCTGGAGTAATGGAAGCAGAAAAATTAGGAGGAACAAAATGTCACACATTGACACACAAACACTGACAGAGGAAAGCAAGTAGGTTAAACAATCAACATATACTACAATTAGTGACTCATGCATTATTCAATTGTTGGGTTGGAAATGTTAATTGTTGATAAATATTAAAATCATATTTTAAAGTTATCGAAAATGACAATACGGACACAAGCAATGACAATAGTGAACTCTGTATGTTAGAAGAAATTTCCGTGACAGGATATAAGGGGCATATCCTTTGAGACTATTTTTTAAATGTTTGTCTATTCCCCCACTCACTAATTATTTGTTGATTTCAATTATAGGCTCTCTACTGTATTTATTCATTCTGGGAAAATAGTGCATTGAACATAAAATAATCCACAGCATAAATGCATTCCTTTTCAACTTTCTGGCCCAGATAACACAATTGATTTGGGTGTGTGCTAATAATGCCTATTCTGTGGACTCAAACACCATCTGTAGCTATACACAGAGAGATAAACATCTGTATACACTACTTGTTTCAGCCCACCATCTGACAAGTCCTTACAAACATCAGAAATGAGGCCCAGACAGATTGTATGGCTAAAATGAGGTTTTTCCACTATCACTAACAAATAAGAGATTCAGCATTATCCATTGTCTACCCTGCCACCTCACCAGTTTCCCTTATATGTAGAATGGCATAAAGACTCATCAGTAAATACCTGTGAATCAACCTTGCTATTATTCATTGTTCATATTATATACTAAATCTATTAGCACATTTTGTCAAGTTTGCTTCTTGTGTATATTTTAACTGTATTTTCTCATTATCCATCTCCAATGTGCCTACTATAGACCGAGTTACTATGAAATCTTGCTAAGATACAAGACTTACTGTTGTGAACTGCTGCATTCTATTGGCTGTACCATACCTCACATTGTAGACTATTTGATTGTCTTATAATCAAGTAAATAATTTATTTCTTGATATTTTTATGGCTTCCCATTGTTCACCAAATAAGGACTGAGCTATTAAAGTAGTAAAATGTCTATTTTCAACCATTCTCACTCATGCCAGTAGCTGTTTATTTTGTTTTCAGACAGTGAGTTGTCTGAGTTTTTCCAATATGGCTCCTGTAACCTTAGCACTCTTGTGCCTAACATTAAACATGGATTTCCTTTTATACTTTTCTTTAATACATGTGTTCCTCTGGGAATCGTATTTCAATAGTTATATCAAACCAGTTTATTTCGTATATTCATCCTCAGTTTTCCCTTATAACATTTCTCAGAAATTTAATGGAATGCTGATTTCTTTAGCTGAGTCCCACTTAATACAGTGTGAGTTTTAGGAAGCTAGGTGGAGCACATATTTGTTGCTTACCATTTATTCAAATATTTCTGAGCAAAACAATGTCATTGAGTGTGTTTGCGTATTTGGGATATCTTAGAAGCCAATTCCAAAGATTCCCTTTGAGATCCATTCTCTTCAGTCTTGTCCCTGCCTCCACCATGGGGATTACGTTCATCACACCTCAGTTATGTGGTATGAGCTTTCACAATGATATGAGATGTTCTGTTTCCTCTCATTCTGCACGTTCTTCTAACTCCAACTATGGATATTCCAAAATTCTATGCTAATTTTGTCATGTTCCAGCACCCTCTACTGTAAGAATTTTATCCCAGTAGATAATTTCCAAATTGAATTTATTATCCTAGCCTGCAAATCTTAAAACACAAATATGAGGTTAATGTTGAATCCCTGACTTGAGAATCCTAATAATCAACTTCCTCTTTATACATAGTTAAGAAACCAAGTTCCTCAATCAATGCTGTGTTTTCAACAGACTACTTAGATAACCTTAGAACCATTCAAATTCCATCACTAGAAATAAAATGAAACCCAGAAACACACGTTTTCATCCAACAGTTTGACATGTTTGCAACCTATAGGTGCACCCCCTCCAAACAATAAGCACATGCACACACATCTGATTTCAAGGTTGTAGGATTATCTGCATTATTATGAAAAGATACTACAGGGAGGTGCCTTAACAGAACACAGAATAAAACAACGAAAGATAGAAAGATGTCCTCTTGAATTCTCCCAGACTGCCTTGCTAATATGGTTGCCATTTTTACCCCAGCTCCCACCTTCCAGTGAACTATGTTCAACTGTGTGTAAAGCCATTGAGTCATCTCCGTTTCCCTTGGCTCTTCACTCTAATCACTTCTCCCATTTCTGATGTCTTCAACCTTTCTGAACCCCATTCTGTCTGTACAGAAGTTCAGACTTTGCAACAGTATCTTAACTCATGTCTCTGACCTTATACCCCACTCTCAAATCCATCTCCACAATTCTATCAAGTTATCTTCCTAGAGTCCCACTCTCTTATCAGAACTACAATAACATGTCAACTCAAGCCTACTGGTTCCCTCTCAGGGATCCTCACTGTCTACCTATTGCATATTGACTATAGTGCAAATGCCTACATATATAGCCACACTTTAAAAAATATTTATACCTTGTTAAACTGATGGAAAGTGTGCTTTTACAGAAAAGAATACTATCCCTAGAATGCATTCACTCTTTCTAAATTCTTTGAATTGGACTGAAGAGGTGTCTCATACCTAGCTTAGTGATGTCTTCTAACTTACTGGGATGGGGGAGATCTATTCATTCTTAAACGCTGATGACAAATGTTGGCTTTTTTCCCTGATAATTTTGTTAAAATCCATATCACCTTTTAGTATCTCTTTTACAAGATAAATATTTTGCTTTATAGTATGACTAACTGGTCATTTCTTATTTCCTTAATAAAGACTGTAAGCTCCATATGAGCAGGCACTATCTCCTATTTTATGTTCCCTGCAGTGACAGCATCAGGGATTAGTGTATACTAGGTGCTCAATTAATATTTGTTGATTTAAACTAAATATTTAGGAAACCAAACTAATAAAAATGTGTACATACATTCAAAAATTCAAGAAACAAGAAAAATTTGTATATCAGAATGTACAGAATAAAGAATTTATTGTTCCTGCTGTATCACTTGTTTTATTACTGTATTTAGTATTACTCATGTTTAAAGGATTCAATTACCAAATTTTTAATAAAATATTAATATAATGCTTGCAAGTGCTCTATAAGATAGAAAAGCAATCCTTATTCTAAGGATCAGTTAACTTGAACAGAGATTTTATTAATGACCTACATAAGGCAAGGCAACTATTGATGGGACTAGAACTCAAACCAGGGGATTTTAATGTCTGTCACTATAGCATACCCTCATCTGTTCCTAGTGTTATTTGTGAATTACTACACTAGTGGTGTTTGAGAATTTAAATCAGTTAGCAAGGCATATGATGTTCTATAGAACATAACACCGTATATTCTGACAAAATGAAAAGATTGGCTGACAAAAGAATGAATACTCATATCAGAACTTATGAGTATATAGTTGTGTATATGTTTAATATACTACATACACAATTTGCACATATGAAAGTATAACCACTTGTGTATGCATATGTATATATTGGTCAGAATCTCAATGAGAATTGTAATTACAGATTCATAACAATTTTCTTATGGTTTTTATAATAAAACATTTTTAGTCATTTTCAGAGAGGCTGAATTAATCTCCTGGCAAGGAATCAAATGTGTTATACAACCTAGATATTCTCATGAAATAAAATTGGGAAATATTTCTTTTCCACAAATTGAATCACATTCATTTTATTTTGAGGATACTTACAACATCAGCACACGAGGTTCATATAACTACACTCTTTTCAGTTATTTCAGTGACGGTTGTATACAACAGTCTGTGCATGCCTAGCACTGACTGGGATCCCATGTGACACCTCGCCATTTAAATGTAGTTACATTAGAAACTGGGCAAAGAAGACATGGTGTTCAAACCTTGTCATCCTCATTTGTCCTTAGCATTCAACACAGACAGAAGGGAAAAACAGGAATTGCCATGGAACTGATATGAAATGCCTGGTGGCAAAAATCTATAAAAGTTGTTTTTCTGACACACTCATACTGACAAACTGGTGTGACTAACAGGCTTAAGCAAAAGAACACTGATCTTGCTCAAGAAATTACATGACTTAGCTGTAAGGAAAATCTATTTCTATCATTATTCTTCAAAAAAAAACTAAACCAATTTGTTAAGTGCTGCGTCTGTTTTCACTGGATCATTACATTCCAAAAGGAAATTTCTTGAGTGTTAATGTTGAAATTAAGTGGAAATTTTATCAAGACAGAATTTCAAAGAGTCTAAAACAATGCAGGTTTGCACAATGAATAGCCTATACAGGATGCCACACCTGCTCTCAAGTGACTTCATAACATTCTTGCTGCAATATTGCTCCTTTAAACGTACTTTCTCTTCTAATTTTAAGATGAAGTATCAATTTTTCTACTCAGAAACGGGCAATGCCCTGTCATAAGTGAAGTGCCCTCCACAAGTGGGAACCACGAGCTAAGAACTGTTCAGTAAAAAGCAAAACATTTCAAATTTTAAAGTTACTTTTAATGATATTCAGATTTGGTTTGTCAGATTTATTTTCTCTCATTTTTTGTGTTGACTGAGTCTTTACTGTTGAGAAAAAGACATAATAAATTTCTGGCATAACCCCAGGCCTTGCCAGTCAGTCATGCTTGGCTTACCTTTTCTGTTTGCTTCTTCCTTACTCCCGACATCATTCCTCCAAGCATTAATTCACTCAATAGCATCCTACTATGAGTGAGGGTCACTGCTAAGCTCTGGAATTACACATTGTCCTCTCTTGTTAATACTATTAATTTGCATACATTTTTGCTTTCCCCATGTTTAAGGCAACCTTCTGAGTGCAAAAATGGGTAATAATAAACCTTTAATGAAACATATATGTGTTCACTGGCTATAACACTATTGAGTTTTCACTGCCTATCTCATAAATATATTCAACTCACCTGGTGTCTGAAGGTTGATTCCCCCTTCTGTGGTGCATCACAAGATGTAAGAGGACCACACTAGAAATCAAGTATTCTATTTCCTCACACCATTACTAACTAGCTCATTAGCCCCAAAGTCCGGTATGTAAACTAATGATCACAAAGTAAGGAGAGACTGTAGCTCTGGAGAAAGAATACCATGAGGCTCTGTGAAGGTCAGTTGTTCAAAATGTCCTTATTTCTTTCCGATCAGATACTTAGCAAAATGATAAGCTCAGGTTTTTAAGTAAAGTCATTAAAACTTTTGACGATATAACATAAGCAAATTATCTTTTTGTGATGTTAACTCTGATCTGAAACTTAAATTTAATTAAAAAGCAGAAATATCCTTCCTATGAGCTTGATGAAATCTGTGATGCTGTGCACTCAATTGAGAACAATCAATATTTAAAGAGTCTGTGATTAAATATGTCCATTTTTAAAAGAGGCATTAAAACCCCGATTTCCCTTACTGTTAAGTAAAGTCAAACTTACCCCATTAGGCTCCACAAAGCAAAACTTCCAAAACTGACTTACAAATACAAAGAAAGAATAAGGTAGAAATGACATCACTGCATTCAAAGAACCAGCTCAATACTGCTATAACTATATTCTGTCTTCAGTCTATAAAAGATCATAATGCTAAAGATTTGGAAATTTTGTGAACATTTGCTTTCATGAGGACATTATAGAACACTCCTCATTTTCACATATTGACTACATTGTAGTAAAATTAGTCTAATCACAAATATATTGATGAACTTTTTTTAATGTGACAGGTGTGCACATACATCTACCCATTCACTCATGAAGAATAAGTCAAACACAAGGTTTAGGACTTCCGATGACCCATATTTGTCTGTGTATGTATATTTACAAGCCATTGCACCCAGGTGAAGGTCAAAAGACAACTTTAGGGCAATTCTGTTTTCTGTACCATGTGGGTTCCACGTATTGAAATTAGGTGAACAAGCTTGGTGGAAAGTGACTTCATCACTAAGATATCTTGCCAAAACTAGCCAGCATCATTCTGTGTTCTAACAATGCAACAATAGAAATAGATTAAAATACTTTTGTAATGAGATGTTTTAGATTTTTCTAGAAACTCTGATGCTACTACCATCAGCAGAATGTATTATATGTCAAACCGTGGCAAGGGCTATGGCGGGGGAAGGAGCTAACATAATTATTGGGGGGAAATGTATTGGGAATTAGGAGATATCGTAGAATCATTTGCCATTGTCAGGTCTGAGCACACTTTAAGAAATAGATGCAAGCTATATTTTTTAAAGAGAGGGAGAAATAACATTCTTTCTATTCTTTTTTTAATTTAACACCCTTGCTTCATGTGTCAATCCCAGCTCCCTCTCTCTCCATTACTCTCCTATCTCCCCAACGTCCCCAACCTCCCACCCAAGCCCCACTCTACTCCCCAGGGCGGGTGAGTCCCTCCACAGGGATCCCAGAGTCTTCCATTTCTAGGCCCTCCCCCATGTGTCCAGGCTGAAATAGCATCCCTTGATGTGGGATAGACTCCCAAAGTCCATTTGTATGCCAGGGATAAATACAGATCTACTATCCAAGGACCCATAGATCGCCTAGGCTTCCTTGCTGACACCCAAATTTATCAGTCCCATGCTGGGGCCCAAGAGCTCCCCCTTGTTCAGGTCAGCTGTCTCTGTATGTTTCACCAGCTGGGTCTTGACCCCTTTACACCCAGAGCTAAACACTGAATTGAACTCTTGGAACCCAGATGCAGAGTGGGAGGAGTCATTCTTTCTTTTCTAAAACCTGATGGGTATCACCTAAATCGTCATGTTTTCTCTTTTCTCCCCTAATGGAGAGGATACCATAAGCAAAAACTAAAGCTAAGGATTATACATGTATAGAACTTGTTAAAAGTTTAATCACTTTGAAATGATAGAAGAAATATAGGGTTCGTTTTAATAGAGTTTTCAAATGTATAATTCTTCATTGTTAACTCAATGTGAGTTCTATTTGTTGCTGTCCATGTCTCTGTTCTGCAGTACACCATGAATTGAAAAGAAAATTTTATTTTACTTTTATTTATTTATTTATGTGGAAAATGGCTAAGCCACAGCACATGAAGAGGGCCACTTGCAGAAGTCAGTCCTCTCCATTTACCAAGTGGATTTCAGAACTGAGACTAGGGCTTCAGTGTTGGTGGCAGTGACTATTATCTGCTGAGCCATCTTGCCAGTCCTTGAACTACAGTTTTTAGAAGACAAATAAAATTGACTATGTTTTAGTAAGATTTTTCTTCAACATGAAGTAAACCAGTAAGAGAAAAACAAATTTGAAGGTATATTGAGCTGTTAGCAGTTAAATATTGGATGTAATATTTAAATTATTACCATGCTTGGAATTTGAAATTTGTGTATTGGTTTACTGTGCATTTCTTGTCTTAGCAACTCATCACTTACTCCACAGCAGTTGCTTACTGTGTCCCTAATGTAACCTAAGCTTTCCAATTTGCCAACCTGCTGTCTCACTCTAAAGAGAATACTGGGGGTAAAAACTGTGTGAAAGTCCATAATTTTAGCTCAGTTTGACTTCCATATATATCATATATATATATATATATATATATATATAATCTTCCTTTATTTTTAGACTTCCCTTCACTCCACATGCCAAAATAAGATATTCAAGTGGCTATAAAGATGGCTCAGCAGTCAAGAATGCATCCTGCTCTTGTAGAGGATGATATTAATTTCCTAGCTTCAACATTAGACAATCTACACTGTAACTTCAGTTGCCAGACCCTATTCTTGTCTCCACAGATACCTGTCCATCTGAGGCACCTACACACAAGGCATTCACACTCACGGGAACTGCCCCCCCCACACACACAGATTCATATCTATATGCACGCACATACTGAGACCTCCATTAACATGAACTGAGGACAGAAGAAGAACAATATGTCAGACATGCATCTTTGGTTTGATGTTTGGGACAAAAATCACTGTGATTGAATCAGATTGCTTTAAGAAACCAGGGAGAACCGAACTAAGATATCAAATAGCCATCTTCAGAAACTAGTGATTACAGAGTTGAATAGATGCCGTTGTAGGGCAAATAAGGCCATTTTACATTTATATTTGAATGAGAAGAAACTCTTTTTTTTGCAAAGCTATAGCAGGAATTCTACAAATTTGAAGCAGTGACAAAGTAACTTCATTTCAAGTGTCAAAGCTAACTCAATATCTTTATACACTGCACTAAATGACAATATGATGGACTGACACTATACCTCTAAGTATCACAATAATTTCTAAAACTTCCAAATGATTCGAAACCTCTGATTAAAGTCAAATCCCCCTTAGGATTACAGAGGCTGCTGTACTCCTGCTAACTAATTAAGAACGGAACAGCATGGAATCAGGATGTCTAAAAATATATGCTGAATTCTGTTGAGTTTTACATGTTGGAATGTAGAGAATGAATCATATCTTCCACAATACTTACCAAGCTCCCCTCTATGATCAGTGCATCAGCAAGATTGATGCAAGATGACTTAAATGAGCTGTAAGTCACGTTTATTTACTAAAAGTACTGATTTAGTACCAATGTTTGCCTTTGATAAGCAAAAAAAATATCAGTGTAACACAGAAAATTGCATTGTGGCTATTTCTTCAGTTGAAGGGGGTACTGAACTCTTGTTGCTCTGTTTAAATATATGATAACCCTCATATTCCATGAAATCTCAAAATGAGCTTCTCAATACCATTGTGAAAGTGTTGTCCATTAACAGTAAGGAATATTATTCTGTTTGGAAGACTATTCTCTCACAGCACTACTGGATTCCAATTAGCAAACAAAGGTTCTATATTTTTACAGTATATAATACAAGGCGTTCACATACACACATATATGAATACCATTATTAAGTTAATCAAGGTACTTATCAGGTTATGTAGTTACTATCTTTATGTAGTAGAATTTAACAACCAGTTTCTTGATAATTTTAAGACTACAACTGGTATTCTGAATACTTGACTAACTCTCAAAAACTTGACAATTGCTTACAGCAGAAACCTTCTGACCTTAAATTTCCATTTTTATAAATGCCTTATAAATCCTTTTCCTTTTCCATGAGGCTTTTAAAATGGTAATCCAATTAAATATGAGAAAATGAAAATACAGAACAAAATGAAGTATGTGTGTAGTTTCTCCTATTGTTTGTAAGAATCAACTTTGCATTTTAAGAAGCAAATCCTGTGGCAGTATCTTCTGAAATATCCATTATTTAATGGTAGATGGCACAGAGTTTATTATAAATTGAAAAAAAAGGCCTATATAATACTAATGGCTAACCATGTAATTCTTTGGACACAAATTCTTCCTTTATAATCATTACTGTGAAAATCTGAAAGCAAATGTACTGCCATCACTGGCAATTACAAGTGCCAAGTTATTAAGTGCATTAAGGATTTTAGTCTACTGGAGTCCTACTTAGTGTGGGAGGGTAGCAATTTACTAAATGGACTCAAGTGGCCTGAAAGATCTAATGCATCCCGCAAAGGTGTGCACTCAATCACTTTATTACCATTTGGATCATCTGGATATTCATGAAGAACAAAATAATGCAAGTGAAAGTTTGTCATCAAGAAAAGAGGAAAACATGTCACAGCACAAACATCTAGGAATTACAATTTCTTGAACAGAAGTTTTTAAATCCTTTTAAAATTAGAATATTAAATTTGTTAACACTATAATGTCAAAATTGTAGTCGACAAGTGTAGTCTTCTTCAAATACGTAGATTTGAAGTAAGACTTATCCTGAAATCTCCATGCAAATAAACACTGTGATGGTAAAAAGTTTTCAACATGGAAAAAGTAGTAAGGTAGAAAAAAAATCAATATTATTCCATTAACAAGCATGAAAAATATTGGGCATTATAGACTGAGTCTTAATTTTATAAGAATATGCAGAACACGATGCTACAGACACAATGTATATAATGAATAGAGAATTTTGATTGCTGGGTTTTTTTAATTCATACTTAAAAAGATTTTAAAGGCAATAACACTTATTATCCCACTGAATTTTTTATGAAAATAAATTTACTCTGAAAATGTTTTATTTTGAATCTTATAACTGATAAGGAAATGGTGAACAAGCTGCCTCACCTGTTCCGATGCCCTGGATCTCATTACATATGCCTGCAATTGTACAGGTAAGTAGTAGTTTATGATTTTTTTATTTGCTTTGTGTTCCACTGAGCTTAACCAGGACCATCCACGTGGTAAGAAGTGTGTAGCCCAGTGGGTTCATCAGTTGATATACAACCGAAGGCAATACTTATTCCTCCTCCAGGATTGATCAACGTCTCAATAACTAATAGTTCATCAGAAAGAAGCAGAGCTCCTTAATCTATTCCCCTACTTAATCAGGACTGTTCACAAACTGAGCCTTGTGCAGGTCAATTGTAAATAACCAAAGCTGATGAGTTCATGATTGTAATGACTGAGTCATGCTCTTAGCACAGTATTTCACAACCTGTCTCCATATCATCTATTCTTAGATTCTTTTCACTCCAGATATCTTCCTAAACTTGGAGTGACATACATGTCCTGTTTAGGGTTTAGAACTCAGCCATTACTTATTCTCAGC